>NC_134691.1:253745586-254366836 GCF_050947455.1 Rhinoderma darwinii
CACAACATATTGGGCACTGAAATGGCATAATTGTGAAAAAAAATGTCATTTCCATTTTGCTTTAATTCCTTTGGAACAGCTAATAGGTTAACGTTTCTAAATGCAGTTTTGAATAATGTGAGGGGTGCAGTCTTTAAAATAGGGCCATTTATGGGGGTTTCTATTATATAGGCCCCTCAAAATCACTTCAGAGCATAAATGGTCCCTAAAAAAGTAGGTTTTGGAAACATTCTTGAAAATTTGAAAAATTGCTGCTAAAGTGAGAAGCCTTTTAATACCCTAAAAAAACAAAAAGGATGTTAAAAAGTGATGCCAACAAGTAGACCAATG
Organism: Rhinoderma darwinii; assembly: GCF_050947455.1. Classification (NCBI taxonomy): domain Eukaryota; kingdom Metazoa; phylum Chordata; class Amphibia; order Anura; family Rhinodermatidae; genus Rhinoderma; species Rhinoderma darwinii. Next base: position 253,745,917 of record NC_134691.1, read on the forward strand.
GGCAATGTCAATTCTTAACTATTTTGTGTAATATGACAGTCATAAAAGCAGAGAAATTAAAATGTTGAAAATCGCAATTTTCCAAATTTTCTGTAGATTTTGGATTTATTTTTTTTTATAAAAAATTTAAAACATTGACTAAAATTGATCACTAACAAAGTACAAATCTCAGAATCACTTGGATAAGTAAAAGCATTCCAAAGTTTTTACTACATAAAGTGACACGTCCGATTTGGAAAATTGGGCTCTCGACTTAAAGAGGCTCTGTCAACAGATTATCAAATCCCTATCTCCTATTGCATGTGATCGGCGCTGCAATGTAGATAACAGTAAAAAAAAAATATTTTTTTTTAAAACGATCATTTTTGGCCAAGTTATGAGCAATTTTATATTTACGCAAATGAGCCTTTCTAATGGACAACTGGGAGTGTGTTTTCTCTTATTTCCAACTGGGCGTGTATTGTGTTTGTAACATCTGGGCGTGTTTACTTGTTTTACTAGCTGGGCGTTGTGAAGAGAAGTGTATGATGCTGACATATGATGCTGACAAACACTTCTATTCACAACGCCCAGCTAGTAAAACAAGTAAACACACCCAGATGTTACAAACACAATACATGCCCAGTTGGAAATAAGAGAAAACACACTCCCAGTTGTCCATTCGAAAGGCTCATTTGCATAAATATAAAAATTGCTCATAACTTGGCCACAAAATGATCGTTTTAAAAAAAAAAAAAAAAGTTACTGTTCTCTACATTGCAGCGCCGATCACATGCAATAAGAGATAGGGATTTGATAATCTGGTGACAGAGCCTCTTTAAGGTCAAAATAGGCGGTGTCCTTAAAGAGGCTCTGTCACCAGATTTTGCAACCCCTATCTGCTATTGCAGCAGATAGGCGCTGCAATGTAGATTACAGTAACGTTTTTATTTTAAAAAAACGAGCATTTTTGGCCAAGTTATGACCATTTTTGTAGTTATGCAAATGAGGCTTGCAAAAGTCCAAGTGGGTGTGTTTAAAATCTACATTGCAGCGCCTATCTGCTGCAATAGCAGATAGGGGCTGCAAAATCTGGTGACAGAGCCTCTTTAAATTTAGCCACTGACCAGAAAAGTCGCAAAGGTTGTCACACATCACCGTTTTTTGCGCACTGTAGTAAACGGCTTTCTAAATGTAGGGCCTATATTTGCTTGATCGAAAGATTGGAACTGGGTCCAAAGCTGTTCTTGACAAAACATGGAGAAAATGGACACGTATTCTTGACCTAGCCCTTGTTCCAGTCCTAGTAGAATGTGATGTGTGGCCCTATTATAAAAGCCCTGGACGCCATCTTACTATGAAGACAAGCATTTGACACTCCCACCACTGTTGTTCAACAACAGTGTATAATCTGCCTGCTCAGAATATTCATTTTGTAACGCAGTGTTTTAAGTGATCTTACCTTTAGTAATCGTGGTGATCAAAAAAAAAAATTAAAAAAAATGTAACAAAATGTTCCAAAAATAAATATATTATTGCTGCAAAACTGCATTTAAAATTTTCAGGTACAATTGGAGCCAGTGTGTGAACATCGTTTACAAAACACGGCACTTCGTATCTTCTAGTAATCATAAGAGAATGCTGCATATGTGCCACCTGCTGGCTGTATCTCAAAATACAATATGTACTGCATGTCACACAAAAAAATAAGATCACCACATTAAAAAAAAAATCAACAGTATGATGACGCACATTTGACACGGATCTCACCCTTCACATTACAAAGGGTAAAATCTGACTCAAATCCGCGATGTGTGAACATAGCCTAAGGGTAAACACACACGTAGCGGTTTTTCTGCTGTGTACTCGCAGCAAAATCTAGGGGGGGGGTTATGTGCAGATTTCATCTAGTCTACATTAAAAAGGGTGAAACCTGTAGTAAGCATCCAGAATAGAATGTTCTGATTTCTGGGCAGAGAATGTGGATTAGAATCTTTTTAAATCTCATCTATTTGCTGCAAGTCTTCCGCTGCAGTTTTTTACGCCCACATATCCAGACTGAAAATCTGTTACAGGTGCAGAGTGCCTAAGGCTGAATCCACAGTGCCTTTGCAGTATCCTCTTGACGTATGTGCTGGAAAAGCTCCCATTGCACTCGTCAAACGTATCCATGGGTCCCCCATTCACCCCATAGAGGCCAAAAGATTGCCCTTTTGGCCTGTGTCGAACCGCTATATGTTTTTTTTCCAAATGTATGGAACGAGCAAATGGTAAACGTAATTAAAAATGGGAAAATAGGGGCTACGGAGGCTACTGTATGCCTATAAAGTGGCATCCATCAGAGGCATACATGTGAATAGACCATTATAGTGGAAAACAGCCATGATTAAGGACGTGTAACACGTCTGAAACGCGTAGGCTTCACGACTGGACCGACACACACTCCTGTCTGCACACCAGGACTCCATACTTATTGGACCTTTTTAAACCTCGATATCAGTAAACTTGGAATAAGTTTCCATTTTATCCTCTACAACGCTGGATTCAACCCTCTGCCTTTGCCAGACCATTATAGTGCTTATAGAATCAAAACTGTATGCAACCAATGTATAGTTTATTGAATATGAAAGCCTATATATAAAGATAGGGATATAGAATATTACAAAAAAAAGTTAAGGGTTCCTTACCAATATCAAATCGTGTGATCACATGGTTTGAATGGTTATATTAGGGCAGAACTACTTACCGCTGTGGGCATGGATGCAGCATTTATAAACTTCATGACTCTTCACATCGCAGAACCGTTCTCAAGCAGCCAAATTGTGAAAAATCTGTTTAACAGTGTGAGCATATGTGATCATCATTTATAGCCATTTCCGAGAAATGAAAGACTTCAGCTTTAGAAGAAAGGGTGTGCATTGTTTTCAGAAGCATCGCCACTCTTGTCCACAGGCGGTGTCTACTATCGCAGCCCTATTCACTTAAAGACTGTTTACCTTTGAAAACGTTTGGTTTTTTTAAATTAAAATTGTGCATTAGTGTGTTTAGTGCAACTTTCTATTAAAAATTATTTTTTACTTTTGGAGATCGTTGCTTTGTATCCTGTATACAGAGCAGTTATATCGTGCGCTGAAACCTGTATCCGTCAGGTCAGCAGCAGCAGCAACTGGCTCAGTGACAGCAGGTCCTGCTTGTCTCTAACATGCAGGATCCATAGGTTATCGATCACATCTTAGGTTATGAACTTAAAGATCGGTAACACCTCGATCCAACGCGTCTGACCCACAGACACTGAAACCGTCAGTGCCACTGACCTGACTGATTCAGGTCTCCATGCTGGACACAGCTGCTCTGTATACAGGATACAAAGCAACCGTATCTCAAAAAGTAAAAATAATTAATAAAAACTAATTAGAAAGTTGTACCAAAGACACTGATAGACATATTTAAAAATAAATAAATAAAAAGTTGTACGTAGCCTTTAACCCCTTAGTGACCAACAATATGCCTTTTCACATTCATCACTAAGGGGCCTTAGGCTAGGCTGACGCCTTTTCACGTGAGCCTAGTCCAAGTCCTGCACGGGTCCCCCTCCTGCTCCAACACCCGCGATCGAAGTTTACTTCGATCGCGGCCGTTTAACGCCGCCAATAGCGACCACGCCATTTAACTTGTTTACAGAGGGAGATGCGCTCCCTCGGTCACCCATCGGCGGCCCACAAATGCAATCGCAGGTCTCCGATGGGGTGTCATGGCAGCCGGGGGCTTGATAAAAGCCCCCAGGTCTGCCCTGGACATATGCCTGTTAGGACGCGCCGGAGGCACATCCTAACAGATTGCCTGTCAGATTTACACTGACAGGCAATAATGCTCTGGTATATGAAGTATACCAAAGCATTATAGCAGCGATTTGAAGATCGCACAGTAAAGTCCCCTAGTGGGACTAGTGAAATAAATAATAAATGTGAAATAAAGATTATTAATAAAAATGACAGTAAAAAAATAAATAAAACCATTTTTTTCCATAAAAAGTGGTTTTATTTAGTAATAGTGTAAAAAATAAAAGTACACATATGGTATCGCCGCGACCGTAATGACAATAATAAAGTTAATATGTAATTTAAACCGCAAGGTGAACACCGTAAAAAAACAAAACGCGAAAAACAATGGCGAAATTGCAATTTTTTTTTCATTGCCCCCCTAAAAAGTCATAATAAAAATGAATCAATAAGTCCCATGCACCCAAAAACAGTACCAATCAAAACTACGTCTCGTCCCGCAGAAAAGAAGCCCAAAAAAATCACTACATTGATGGAAAAATAAAAAAGTTACGGCTCTTGGAAAGAGACGATGCAAAAACAAAAAGTGTTTTTATTGTGCAAAAGTTGTAAAACATAAAAAACCTCTACACATGTGGTATCGCCGTAATCGTACCGACCCATAGAATAAAGGGAACATGTTATTTACGTCGCACAGTGAACTGCGTCAATTTAAAAACGCATAGAACAATGGTGGAATTTCAAGTTTTTTTTATAATCCCCCCAAAAAAAGTTAATAAAAAAATGATATGTACCCTAAAATGTTGCTATTAAAAAGTACAACTAATCGCGCAAAAAACAAGTCCTCATACAGCTATGTAGACGAAAAAATAAAAAAAAGTTATAGCTCTTTGAACGCGACTATAGAAAAACAAATAAAATAGCTTGGTCATTAGGGCCTAAAATGGGCTGGTCACTAAGGGGTTAAATGGGGATGAAATGCAATACCAAACGTAGCCCATGGATAAGTGTGATGCTGCTCTTGTCCAAAACCAAGAATAACTTCTCTTCATATAAGGAATAAGCTTCATCGACAAAAACGAGTACCACAGAATTCTCCTATAAGAAATGTAAAACACTACAAAACCAAGTGTGATTAAGTGCATAGCTTCAGCTTATTTATTGAACATGTTTCTGCACACGATACGTTTCTGAAGCCACATTGTGGGATCCGTTAACAGAACTTTAGGAATTTCCTCTTATGAATAAGACAAACCGGCTAATGAGATCCTGACATAGAAACAATGCCTGAGGTCAGAGCAGGACAGAAGCCATGTTATTCTTTGGTATAGGAGTGGCAGAAGACTCTTTGCTCTCGGTAAGCGCTCGAGGTTGGTGAATAAACACACTGAATTTAACTCCCTGGTTATTGGCTGCTCTTACAAAGCCACTATTAGCAGTCATTGTGATTGCCCTTAACGCATCCCCAGTCCCAAATATGGAGATCGAACGGCTGTTAATTTTGGAGCTGGCAGCAAGTTTTAAGGCACGCTCACAAGGTTGATCAGGCACTACATTAATTCTCTGTATAAGCAAAACCGCTCTTTCCTTCTCATGTGGTCCTCCTAAAGTCTCCAATATGGACTGGAAGTCCCTCACAGCACATTCACAGGCAAAGAGCTCCTTGCCCTCCATAAAGGAGTCCAGCAGAGGTAATACTTTCTCTTGCCTTTCTTGTGTTGCCTGCTCTGTCAAAACTTTCTCTTTAAAAATAAAATGGCAGCCCCCATGACTAAGAGCAGATACGTAAGTAATTAATGTTGTGATGTCCAAGTTCACCCGGTTGCAGACTTCAACCTTTATCTCTCTAGGAAAAGCCACACTGGCCACTATATTTTCCCTATCTACTTTGCCAATATGAAGAAGCTCTGAGCCATCATCACTCTCATCATCTGATCCACTACCGCTTGAATCATTTTCTTCTTGAACAATCTCCACAGACGAGTGAACAGCAACAATATCTCCCCGCACAGATATCCCCATCTGTTTTAGCTTCTCAGCCATAGGATTAGAGACACTGTTGTAGAAAGCAAATATAATATGTGGACTGCTATACTGCACAGGCTGCTGGCGGCTTGCTTGCAGGTAATCCTCTGCTTGTTCAATGATGCTTTTGTCACCGTATTGGCCACGACCAATCCATATATTATGAAGAGCCTCTGCCTTTCTTCCTATGGCTTTTACCCACGTGTGGCCGCCATTGGCAACCACATCAACCACTAGTGTTTGCTTCTCACCAATATGGTCACTGTAGCTGAAGACATGGAGTACACTGACCACATCTTCTAGACTCTCGGCGGACTCGATAATGGCTTGTAGGTGAGTGAGATTAGTGCTTTTTAAGTGAGACTCCTTAATTGCTACTTTACCAGCCTCCACTTTTTGTAAGAATTTTAGTTCTGCCCTCAGTTTGCTGCATAGTTTTGCTCCACCTTCAACTCCTCCAGCTCGAGACTTCAAGAGAACTTCTGCTCTCTTTATTAGTTCTTTGGCAATTGCTACACGATCACAAAGCATAGATTCCACAGACATGTCGGCAGCATAATTCCTAAAAAGAAGATAAAAGGATTAACATTTTTATGACCGTGGGTGTTTTAAAGAGGCTCTGTCACCAGATTATAAGTGTCCTATCTCCTACATAATCTGATCTGCGCTGTAATGTAGATAACAGCAGTGGTTTTTATTTTGAAAAACGATCATTTTTGAGGAAGTTATGAGCAATTTTAGATTTATGCTAATTAGTTTCTTAATGCCCAACTGGGCGTGTTTATACTTTTGACCAAGTGGGTGTTGTAAAGAAGTGTGTGAGGCTGACCAATCACTTTAAGAAACTAAATCTAAAATTGCTCATAACTTGCTAAAAAATGATCGTTTTTCAAAATAAAAACCACTGTTATATACATTCCAGCGCCGATCAGATTATGTAGGAGATGGGGCATTTATAATCGGGTGACAGAGCCTCTTTAAGGTCTTGATGTCTTAAATTTCACTATTTTTTTTGAAGGCCACAGGGTATGTTCAAACCACAGTTACAACTGTTCACTCTGGGGATGATTTTTAACCGATTTCAATAAAATTTTATCAAGAGCTGTTTTAGAGGCTATAGTTTTCTTTACTTTCATTCAATTTTTAGTATTGGTCATTCTATTATATTCATTTTGATAGATATATATATATATATATATCTATATATCTATCTAACGTTTGCAGGGTTTCTGGTTGAGGTAAGGCTTAGTTCACATCTGCGTTTCGGTCCCGTAGTCGACTACGCTATTGCTTCCGGCAAAACGACGGGTCCGGTGCACAACAGACAAAAACTGAAACCATGGGCAGCGGATCCGTCACTATTGAAATCAATGGTAATGGAAACGGTCCCGTTCTGACGGAAACCTCAGACGGAACGTCAGAACGGGACCCATTTCATTTGAGATTTTTTTACTCAACATCTCCCCCAAAAGATCCTAAAGACCTTCTTTCGGATACATTATAAACTTTATACGTTGAACTGCAGAAGCCATAGCATCCCCAGTAAGGCCCTTTTTACAGTGCATTCGCAATGTCTGTCAGAGCTAAACTTTAGGAGATAGGCTTCCGATGTTAAAAAAAACAAAAAGCAATGTGCGGTATTACATCTTTTTACTGAAATTCTAATTCACACCCAGACAGGATTACTGCCAGACCTGTTGAATCTAATAAATCAATTCAAAAAGGACCTGTCTGGCAATGTGAGGCAGGCTAGGTCTCAAAAAGCAGCACATGATGCGACCTTCTAAAGAAATTCAGATACAGATGCAAAACAAAGTCATTAAAATCTACCAGTCTGGAAAGAGTTACAAAGCCATGGCTAAGGCTCTGGAACTCCAGTGGCCGTAAAAATACGCTGCGGAAAACCTTACAATGTAAACCAATGGAAAAAATATTCTACAACGCAAGACATGGAGAGATCTGTTTGATTTGCGGAATATTTTTCCTACTGCACACTGTACAGTTTACAATGCAAACACGCCACGTGTAATTGCACCCTAAGGGGCCGTTCACATGTCTGTTTCTTCTGTCAGTTTTCCTGCGGCGTGTTGCAGAACAGCTAGACGCTAGAACGGATCCTATAGCTTTCTATGGGATCTGTCCTGGCACAGGAGACGACAGTTGTGGCTCCTTACGGCGCTAGACCTGAGCAGGAGCCGGATCCCAAAAAGTTACCTGCAGATTTTTTGGGTCCGGCGCCGTATCCTATCTATTTTAACTGTGGCCGGATGAAAGCCGGGTGCTGCCGCATCCACCTTCCAGCAGCACCCAGCGGGAAGGCGGCCGGGGGTATGTCCCGCTGTCAACTGTATGTGTGTCCTCAGGACGCACATACAGTTGAACCCAATTCTGAAGCAGGGAACCATCAGTTCCCTGCTCTAGAATTAGTTCAGACCAGAGGAGCAGAGGGAGCTGGCGTGGCGTTATCTGCAGGGGGCGGCGTGGCGCTATCTGCAGGGGGCATGGCACTGCAGCATTATCTATAGAATGGTGTGTGGCACTATATACAGAGGGTACCGTTTCTTTGTCTACAGGTGGTGTGTGGCACTATCTAAAGAGGGAACTGTGGCATTATCTACAGGGGGTGTGTGGAACTACATACAGAGTGCACTGCAGCATTCTCTACAGAGGGCACGTTTTCATTATGTACACATGAAATTCATCTGCTTTTAGAAATTTTTCAATAACGGAAAACACGAAAAGAATACAAAACTGATGCAACTTAAGGTAGCTAGCTTTTGGCGCCTTCACAGCTACCCAATAACACCCCGCATCTCCTACCCACCCCACACAGGGATTGCGGTTTCTATTCACACAACTGGGTTCAGGTAGCGGCCGTTGAAAACGACCGTCTAGGACCGTTTTTGACGGCCATTTCGCATCTGTTTTGTATCCGTTCTGTGTCTTCCGTTTTTGACACATTTTAAAAAAATATATGAATTTCATGTGTAGATAATGAACGTGCCCCCTGTAGATAATGCCGCAGTGCCCTCTAGATATCACACGGCGCCCCCTGTAGGTGGAGTCACACGGCGCCCCCTGTAGGTGGAGTCACACGGCGCCCCCTGTAGGTGGAGTCACACGGCGCCCCCTGTAGGTGGAGTCACACGGCGCCCCCTGCAGGTGGCGTCACACGGCGCCCCCTGCAGGTGGCGTCACACGGCGCCCCCTGTAGGTGGCGTCACACGGCGCCCCCTGTAGATAATGCCGCAGTGCCATCTGTAGATTTGTCACACAGCCAACCTGTAGATGGCGCCACACAACACCCACATGGTGCCACACAACGCCCACTGTAGGTGGCGCCACACAACGCCCACTGTAGGTGGCGCCACACAACGCCCACTGTAGGTGGCGCCACACAACGCCCACTGTAGGTGGCGCCACACAACGCCCACTGTAGGTGGCGCCACAACGCCCACTGTAGGTGGCGCCACACAACGCCCCCCTGTAGAAAGCGCCACCCCCACTGATTATAGCCTTGCCCTGTAGATAGTGCCACTGAAGCTCCCTCTAGCAGACGAATACCCGGCCACAGCATTGCCGACGCTGTGGACGGGGATTCCCTCCAGGAGGAGCCCTTGAGGACTGTCAATATTTATTTATTAATGATATAGAAGATGGGATTAATAGCACTATTTCTATTTTTGCAGATGACACCAAGCTATGTAATATAGTTCAGTCTATGGAAGATGTTCATGAATTGCAGGCAGATTTAAACAAACTAAGTGTTTGGGCGTCCACTTGGCAGATGAAGTTTAATGTAGATAAATGTAAAGTTATGCATCTGGGTACCAACAACCTGCATGCATCATATGTCCTAGGGGGCGCTACACTGGGGGATTCACTTGTTGAGAAGGATCTGGGTGTTCTTGTAAATCATAAACTCAATAACAGCATGCAGTGTCAATCAGCTGCTTCAAAGGCCAGCAGGATATTGTAGTGTATTAAAAAAGAGGCATGGACTCACGGGACAGGGATGTAATATTGCCACTTTACAAAGCATTAGTGAGGCCTCATCTAGAATATGCAGTTCAGTTCTGGGCTCCAGTTCATAGAAAGGATGCCCTGGAGTTGGAAAAAATACAAAGAAGAGCAACGAAACTAATTAGGGGCCTGGAGAATTTAAATTATGAGGAAAGATTGAAAGAATTAAACCTATTTAGCCTTGAAAAAAGACGACTAAGGGGGGACATGATTAACTTATATAAATATATTAATGGCACATACAAAAAATATGGTGAAATCCTGTTCCTTGTAAAACCCCCTCAAAAAACAAGGGGGCACTCCCTCCGTCTGGAGAAAAAAAGGTTTAAGCTGCAGAGGCGACAAGGCTTCTTTACCGTGAGAACTGTGAATCTATGGAATAGCCTACCGCAGGAGCTGGTCACAGCAGGGACAGTAGATGGCTTTAAAAAAGGGTTAGATAATTTCCTAGAACGAAAAAAATATTAGCTCCTATGTGTAGAAATCTTTCCTTCCCTTTTCCCGTCCCTTGGTTGAACTTGATGGACATGTGTCTTTTTTCAGCCGTACTAACTATGTAACTATGTAATATATGGACAGTGACATCAGGGGTTACTCCCTGAACGGAATTCCTGGACACAGCATTGCCGATGCTGTGGCCGGGTTTTCCCTCCTGGTGGAGCCCCTGAAGCCGATGTCCATACATGGACAGCGACCTCTGTGGCTACTCCTTGAGCGAAATCCCAGTTGCCGACTCTGGCCGGGGATTCCGCTCCAGGAGGAGTCCCTGACGTCAATGTCCATATATGGACAGTAGCCTCAGGGGTTTCCTCTAGGAGCAGAATCCCCGGCCAGATCGGCAATAAGGATTCCGATCAATCAGTAGCTACTGACGTCACCGTCCATATATGGACAGAGACGTCAAGGGCTTCTCCGAGCACAGCGCTTAAAGTAGCACTGTGCCCAGGGAGTCCTCGGCGAGCTGAAGAGCTCCCTCTGCTCTGAACTAATTCTGAGGCAGGGAGTGGATGGTTCCCTGTTTCAGAATTGGTTCAACTCAGTGGGACATGCCCCCGGCCAACTTCCCGCCAGGTGCTACCGAAGGTGGATGTGGCAGCACCCAGCCACAGTTAAAATAGATAGGATACAGCGCCGGACCTCCCTGGTTGCCAGAGCCAAAACCACTGCAGGTAACATATTTGGATCCGGCTCCTGCACAGGTCCATCGCCGTACGGAGCTACGACGGATACTATAGAAAGTTATGGGATCCGTTCTTGCATCAGTTACCCTCCGGCTGTTCTGCAACACACCGGAGGGAAACTGACAGGGGCAACCCATATATGTGAACGGCCCCTTATTAGTTTAGTTAGATTGCGCTTGTCTATAATGGTAACGAAAGGGTCTTTTTACACCGGCCAACATATGTCCTAGGGGGAGCTACACTGGGGGAGTCACTTGTTGAGAAGGATCTGGGTGTACTTGTAAATCATAAACGAAATAACAGCATGCAATGTCAATCAGCTGCTTCAAAGGCCAGCAAGATATTGTCGTGTATTAAAAGAGGCATGGACTCGCGGGACAGGGATGTAATATTACCACTTTACAAAGCATGAGTGAGGCCTCATCTAGAATATGCAGTTCAGTTCTGGGCTCCAGTTCATAGAAAGGATGCCCTGGAGTTGGAAAAAATACAAAGAAGAGCAACAAAGCTAGTTTGCTCCTTTCACAAGGAGCTATGATCAGTGATGCAAGAGAACGAGCGATCGTTCCTGCGATCGCTCGTCCCCATGCATTTCCATCACTTCGAAAGCACATCTCCCTTTACACAGGGAGATGTCCTGCTGACAACGATAATATTGTGTGCTGCATAAACTAAACAATCAGCCGATGAACAAACGTTTATTCTTTCATCGGCTGATCGTTGCCCAGTTTACACAGGGCAATGATTGGGAATGAGCGTTCAGGGCCGGCCTTAGGGGCATGCGACTTGTGCGAGTGCACAGCGCGCTGCACTCTCCCAGCATGTAGGGGGCGCCACTGGGCTCTGCTCTATCTAAGAGTAGAGGACATACACAGGAAGTAAAGAGAAGCAAGAGCAGAGGATGAAGCTCCGCCCACAGCCCGTCCTGAAAGAAGTCTGTGAGCCTGTGGAGCAGGGAGGGATGGTAAGTGTCTGTGTATATAAGTCTCTGTGTTTGTATGTGTATATATGTTCCAGTTAGGGTTGTCACGATACCAGAATTTGAACTTCGATACCGATACTTCATGTAGTATTGCGATTCCTGATACCAAAACGATACTTTGCCAACAATAATAAATAAAGCACAAACATTTTTGAACAAAAAATTTTCATTCGATTGAATCGGATAGGGGATGTGTGTGATTGCTGGATGTCGGCCACTTGGACCCCCAGCGATGAGGAGAATGGAGACAGAAAGTCTCCCGAAGTGCTCCATGAGACTGGAGTGTTTGTGAGCATGCTTGGCCAGCACTCCATTAATTCCTATGGGTCTTCCGGGACCCTCGTCTCAGTCAATGGAGCTCTGGCTGAACATGCTCGCCAACGCTCCATTCTCATGGAGCACTTCGGGGGACTTTCGATCCCCGTTCACCTCATCGCTGGGGGTCCCAGAGGCCGACACCCAGCAATCACACGTATCCCCTATTATGTGGATAAGGGATTCATGTGATTTGTGGTAAAACCCATTAAACAGTAAAGGCAACATTAGGGTTAATGTGGGTCACATTAACCCCAATGTTCCTCAATGCTGGCTGAAACAAATACTAGCGCCTTTAGTTTATGCTTTTGTTCTGCTCTAATACCTGCTTGGGGCTTTCCGGTCAGTGAATACACTGCAACGCGGTCCTAATTCCAAATTTGGGGTACGAGTGACACAGGCACGTCAACAAACCCACTGCCTGTGCCACTTGCGCCATTCTCCTCCCTTCCTACCCCTACACACAGAAGCAGATCATCATCATTGGTGGCAGCGGAAACAGCAGGGAAGACTCCGTTCATCATTGGTGTCAGTGGGAAAGGAGGGAGGAGCGTTCCTCCCTCCTACTGTGACGCGCCCAGGTCGAATGACGAGCAGGGCGGCCACTGACGGAAGAGAACATTGCAGGTGCTGTACGGTGCGCGCATCATGCCCTTTTCATGTGTTTCAATAGTAAGCCGTGCTGACGCACAGCTTAGTATCGAAATACGTAAATTGATGGTATCGAACAGTTTCCCAGCAAACAGCATCGAAATGGTATTGAAATTTCGATCCATCGCACATTCCTAGTTACAATGTGTGTGTCTATATATGTGTCTGCACGTGTTTATGTCTCTTTGTGTGTGTTCAATATTAAAGTGGAACAGATGAAATGAAGATATCTGTGCCGTCCCCCTTATATACCATGTCATCCTATATACAAGCTATGAGAAGCACAACAAACAAAAGCCTGAAACCTCATGCACACAAGCTGTATATTGTAAGCCAAGCACAGGATCAGATCCCCCACAGTACTCGATTCTAAATATACAACTCCTGCATAGAGCCGAAACACGCTTGTGTGCAAGTAGATCAGATCTCTCCTGGCTAGCCACGCACCTGTTAGTTGGACACGATCAGGATGGGTTTTCAGCCTCTGGATGTAAGCAACAAAGTTCCTATTCAATGACTGCAAGCAGAAACCTAAAAAATATTGTGTAATTGAATCACAAAAGCATATTAAAAGTTGCCAAACTTTTAATTATACAATGATTAAGCTAGATATACAAAATTAAACTTTAACGACGGTCTATTTTGGACCAACGGATGCAGTGATTTTCTTCATCTCAGTGTAAAAAGCTATAACTGTTTTATTTTTCCGTCATAGTAGCTTATAAGGCCTTATTTATTTATTTTTTTAAATGGCACCATTAATAAAATAAATAATATAACTTATCAATTTTAGGGGGCGTTTGGCAGAAATGCTGCTTTTTTTTCCCTTTGATTTCCGGGTGTTCTTTTTTACAGACTCACCGTGCGCTATAGTTAACATGTTATTCTGCGAGTCGCTACAATTACAGCGATAAAAAATTTATACAGTTTATATTTTTCTACTTTTGCCCAATAAAAACAATTTTTTTTTCAAAATATTTTTTGTGCTGCTGTATTCAAATATTCTGATTCATCAAAAGAATTCTACAATCGCTTTTTTTGCGTAACATTCGTACCATTTTTTGAGAGTCGCACTTATCAAAGACCAGCATTGTTTTTAGTATTCTTTTACGGCGTTCATCATTTGGGATAAATATTAGCTTCATTTTATAGTGCAGGTCATTACGAATGTGGCGATGCAAAATATGTATCTTTTTTTATTTTTACACTTTTTTCCAAAATAAAAAGTGCTTTGTACAGGGGGAAAAGAAAAAAAAAAAAAAGAGGACTTTCAGGTTATTTTACTTATATATTCTTGTATATGTTTACTAAACTTTAACACTTATTTTTAGTCCCACTATGGGACTTGAACCTCTTACTTTCTGTTTGCTCATGTAACTTTTCTATTGCAATGAAATGCATTATGTGTGTCAGTGTAAAATTAACAAGCTATTAGGCTACAACTCTATGACCCTAAACGCCTTGCATGTATGGCAGACCTGGGGGCTATTGTTAGGATTCTGGCTACCATAGCAACCCATCAGCGCCCTGCGAACATGTGCCGATGGGGTGACAAAGGGAGAACACTTCCTCTGTCTAACCACTTCAATATCATGGTCAATGCTGAGAGTTCTCTCTGATCCCGGCTGTTACAGCGAGTTGTCAGCTGTGTATTACAGCCGCCACCCGCAAGTGATGGCGCTGGTTAAGCTATTGAACCCTTGCCATCCCAGCGTCTGCTCTTGAGTAATGGCTGGATATTAGTCATATGACCCAGGGGACCACTACAGCGTCATTTAAGAGCAAAGGATAGGGCTTTCGGAGGATAGCTCAGGCCACTTCATTGGCTAAGGACCGCCCAGCAAACACTTGGTATCACGTCGCGTGATGTATTAAAATACATTTTCTCCGTTATGCTACGACTATGAAAATCAACATAGGTATGTTTAACCCCTTAATGACCAGCCTATTTTGGACCTTAATGACCAAGCTATTTTTTAAGTTTTTCCATCGTCGCATTCCAAGAGCTATAACTTTTTTATTTTTGCATCGACATAGCTGTGTAAGGTCTTGTTTTTTTGCGGGACAAGTTGTATTTTTTAATAGCACCATTTTGAGGTACATATTATTTATTGATTAACTTTTATTAACTTTTTTGGGGGGGGGGGAATAGAAAAAAAATCTGAAATTTCGCCACTCTTTTTTGCGTCCTAAATCTATGCCGTTTACCGTGTGGTATAAATAACACAATAACTTTATTCAGCGGGTTGTTACGATTGCAACGATACCAAATTTGTATAGTTTTTGTATGTTTTACTACTTTTACACAGTAAAAACGCTTTTTTTACAAAATTATTTGTTTTTGTATCTCCATATTTGAAGAGCCGTAACGTTTTTATTGTTCCGCCGATGCGGTTGTATGAGGGCTTTTTTTTTGCGGGACGACTTGTAGTTTTTATTGGTACCATTTTGGAGTAGATGCGACTTTTTGATCACTTTTTAATCACATTTTTTTAAAGTCAGGATTCACAGAAAACAGCAATTTTTCCATCTTTTTTTATTTCATTTTTTACGGCGTTCACCGTGCGGGTTAAGTAATGTAATAGATTTATAGTCGGGGTCTTTACGGATGCGGCGATACCAAATATGTGTAACTTTTTTACTTTATTTTGGTTTTTTAATACTAAAGCAGTTTGTAAGGGGAAAAAGTGGGTATTTCATTTTTTTTTCATTAACTTTATTAAACTATTTTTTTACTTTTTTACTAGTCCCACTAGGGGACTTTAATATGCGATTGCCATTATAATACACTGCAATACTTCTGTATTGCAGTGTATTATGCCTGTCCGTTTAAAACGGACAGGCATCTGCTAGGTCATGCCTGCGGCATGATCTAGCAGGCATTCACTACAGGCAGACCTGGGGGCCTTTATTAGGCCCCCGGCTGCCATGGGAGACACAGACACTCGGCGATCTTATCGCCGGGTGTCAGTGGGATGAGAGGGAGCTCCCTCCCTCTCTCCAAAACCACTCAGATGCGGCGCTCGCTATTGAGCACCGCATCTGAGGGGTTAAACGGGTGAGATCGATACTAATATCAATCTCACCCGGCAGAGCAGGGACGCTCCCAGCCCTCAGCTGCCTCTGGCAGCTGAGAGCAGGGAGATTTGACAGCTCCCTGCTCAGTTTACTTATTCCGATGCCGCAACGTAAAAAGTCTATGGCATCGGAATAAGGCCCGTTAGTGACCGACGTAAAAAGACTATGGGCCGGTCACTAACGGGTTAAACTGCTTTGCATGTCACCTACCTAGCGCTGTCAGCAGTTGGGGGTGGTGCAAAGCTGCTTACAGACTCTTAACCCCTACGCGCACCACTACGTAATAGCACATTGTGGTGCGGGGGGGGGGGTGATGTTTGAAGCGAGCTCACCCGCTGGGCCCTCTCCATACGCAGCGGGTGTCAGCTGTGTATTACAGCTTACACCCCGGAATAACGGAATCACTGTTTTTTTTCCTACTCCACCCCACAAAGAATTTCTTTCTAGTTTCCCAGTACATTATATGGTGCAATAAACGGTGCCGTGAAAAACTACAACTCGTCCCACAAAAAGCAAGCCCTCACTGCAGTAATGACTGAAAAATAAAAAAGTTATGACTTTTGGACGGTGGGGAGAAATAGTGAAAACGAAAATCCAAAAAAACAGCGGCCACTAATGGGTTTATTGTGATGCATACGCCTTGTCACCGCGCTGCATTGGAATAAATGAACAGAGCAGGGAGAGGTTAAACCCTGCTCAAATGGCGAGATCGATATTAGTATCCATCTTGCCAGTTTAACCGCTCAGATGCGGCGCTCAATAGCGAACACCGCATCTGAGTGGTTTTGGCGAGAGGGAGGGAGCTCCCTCTCTCACCCCACCGGCACCCGGCGATAAGTTCGCAGGGTGTCGGTGGTTTCTATGGCAGTCGGGGGGGCTAATAAAGGCCAGAGGCAAGGCCTAGAAGATGCCTGTCCGTTTTACAAGGACAGGCATGAATACACTGAAATACAAAAGTAAAGCGTATTATAAAAGGATCGCATAGTGAAGTCCCCTAGTGGGACTAGTAAAAAAAAAATAAAATGTAATAACGTTAATGAAAAAAAATAAGTGAAAAAAAATAAATTAAAAACCCACTTTTTCCCCTTACAAAATGCTTTTGTTATTAACAAAAACAAACAGAAAAGTAAAAAAGAGTTAGGCCTCATTCACACGGCAGGGTTTCCCGTCCGGGTGCCGGCCGTTCATAAATCGGCCGGCACCCGGCTGCATTAGGAATGATAGACCCCTAATGGGGCTATTCACACGACCGATTTTTTGACGGCCGGAAAATCCGGCCGTCAAAAAATAGGACGTGCTCTATCTTTGCCCGGACACCCGGCTCCCATAGAAGTCTATGGGGCCGGGTATTACACGGCCATCACCGGAATGTGTTCCGAGTGATGGCCGGGTTTCCCGGCGCTTGCGCTCTATCTCCTCCTCCTCACAGCGCAGAGTGCATGTGAGGAGGAGGAGTTGATGCCATTCTGACGAATGGCATCGCTGCACACTGTGTTGCAGGGCCGGGGTGTACAGCAGGTGGAGGGAGCGCTGCGCTGGCTCCCTTCCCCTGCTTGTTAAAAGCACCCTGGCTCGGCGACACCTTAGATGGCGCCGCTAGTAGCAGCAGCTGCTGCGGCTGCTACTACTGCAGCGACGCCACTATAGCAGAGCGGGGAGGTATCTCCCCGCTCTGCTATGTGCTAGCCGCACTTTAGCTCCTTGAAGGAGCGGAATCCCCGTGTGTTCGGGGATTCCGCTCCTGGACAGAGCGCTTGATGTCTCTGTCCATATCTGGGCAGTGACATCAGGGGAAACTCCTGAAGCGGAATCCCCGAACACATGGGGATTCCCCTTCAGGAGCTGCCGCTGATGTCACTGTCCGGATCTGCCCGGCCCGGCACGGATGCATAACTTTATGCAAACCGGCCGGGCAGAA
This sequence comes from Rhinoderma darwinii, assembly GCF_050947455.1. NCBI lineage: Eukaryota > Metazoa > Chordata > Amphibia > Anura > Rhinodermatidae > Rhinoderma > Rhinoderma darwinii. Next base: position 253,763,848 of record NC_134691.1, read on the forward strand.
TGGCCGATTTTACCGGCCGGCACTCGGGCTCGGACCCGACCCGGTCGTGTGAATCCCGCCTTACACATATTTGGTATCGCCGCGTCTGTAACAACCTCAACTATAAAGCTATTACATTTAACCCACACGGTGAACTCCGTAAAAAAAAAGTGTGATAAAAACGGATCAAAAAGTCACATCTACTCCAAAACGGTACCAATAAAAACTACAAGTCGTCCACTACATAAAAAAGCCCTCAAAAAACTGCATCGGCAGAACAATAAAAAAAAGTTATGGCTCTTGACACATGGAGAGACAAAAACAAATAATTAAAAAAAAACAAAAACAAAGTTTTAAGGCCTTATTCACACGAACGCGTTATACGTTCGGTGCTACACATGTGATTTACACGCGCGTCGCACGAACCTATGTTAATGAATGGGGCCGTTCAGACTGTCAGTGAATTTCACGCAGCATATGTGCGCTGCGTAAAATTCACGACATGTCCTATATTTGGCGGTGTTTCGAGCAGAACGCACCCATTGAAGTCAATGGGTGCGTGCAAATCGCGCACGACACACGGACGCACTTCCGGGTGCCGCGCGCTACAGTAGTAAAATAAATGAATGAAAACAGAAAAGCACCACGTGCTTTTCTGTTTGTAAACATAAAAACCAGAGTGTCATAATGATGCCGGCTGAGCGAAAATCACACATAATATGCTGATGCCACACGGACATTTTGCACGCGCAAAACGCAGCGTTTTTTGCGCGCGCAATACGGACATGCCCGTGTGAATAAGGCCTTACTGTGTAAAAGTAGTAAAACATACAAAATCTACATGAATTTGGTATCGTTGCAATCGTAACAACCCGCTGAACAACGTTAGTGTTATTTATACCGCACGGTAAACGGCGTAAATTTAGGATGCAAAAGTGTGCCGAAATTGCTAGTTTTCTTCTAACCCCCCCCCAAAAAATGTTAATCAATAAATTCTATGTACCCCAAAATGGTTAGATTAAAAAATACAAACTTGTCACACAAAAAACAAGTCCTTGAAAAATAGCTTGGTCATTAAAGGGGTTGTCCGAGATTTAATGACTTTGTGTTAATGCTTGTAATTTAGAAATGTAAATACATTTGTAATATACTTATTCCAAAGTGGCCCCGTTTCCAGATCTTGCCGTGGGGTACATGTCGGGTGACGTCACTCTCTGCATTGGCTCTGGCCGCTGTGTTGATCTTCAATCCTTTGCCGGGTACACGACACGTCACTTGTGACGTGGTGTATATCGGCTTGTTCTGTTGTAACGCGCATGCGCGGCCACTGCTGTTCTCGTGGTCCCTGCTGTTCTCGAGATAACAGCAGGGGCCACACATGGGAGTTACAACAGAACAGCCCATACACCGCACGTCACAAGTGATGTGTAGTATACCCAGAAAATAATTCAAGATCAACAAAGCGGCCAGAGCCAGTGCAGAGAGTGACGTCATCCGTCAAGTAGCCCACGGCAGGATCTGGAAACAAAAATGTAAGTATATTACAAATGTATTTACATTTATAAATTATAAGCATCAACACAGTCATTAAATGTCGAACAACCCCTTTAAGGCCTAAAATAGGCTTGTCACTAAGGGGTTAAAGGTAGACTTAACGGCAGAAAGTATTCAGTGGTGACCAAGTCAAAGTATGTCGCTCGGATGTCACCAATAATTTATCTATAGTGGATCATCTCCAAATCCAGATTTTGTTTGGAAACTGAATATGGTACAAGATCCACTCCTGTTACTGCAAGAAGAATACAGAAAATATGGCAGTGTGAATATATCTACAGGGTCTTGTAAAGGACTAGAAATCCATGAGATAAAACATCAGCTCTGCTTGTGCGGTGCCATCTACCTGTGCAGGTTACAGCTGGGTATACATGCCATGCCATTATGCCCACTGTTTTAGGATTCTGCCATTGTAGTAAGAGCAGTCATTATGGTACACGGCTGGAATGACATGACAGATGTAGTAGAGCTGAGCTTGTAATTGAACATTTTTTGGTGCTATTACACCAGAATAGTGCTGTACTTGTATTGATTCATGGAACCTCAAGTGAATACAGGGCAGTAATGGGGGGGGGAAACACAATCACAACGGGCTGCGCTACGTCTATATATTACTCAATATGTATAGCCTGAACCTGACAGCACCTATATATTATTAGTGACCTTTAACCCCGTCATCATGACGTACTAATATATATATATATATATATATATATATATATACATACACACACACACTTCTCTGGTGAACGTGCCACAGCGCAACCATTATATACTGTCCATAAAGCAGGAGGCTGAGCAGTCGGGCCCGGGGTTAGCCCATACTGTGTGACGGAAGAAGATAAACTACTATTCCAGGGACCACCGTGATGCCATCTCTGTCTGTATAATCACCAGCCCCCTGGACTGGCCTCCTCACCTTTGCTGCAACCACACATAGACCTCAGCACAGGAATTACCGGGTCTATACAGCTGGCGTTTGGAAACCTGACGCGCGTGCGCCGCCACCGCTTTGCCTGTCGGGAGCGGCATTACCTGGGCGGAGTTCATTCCCTAATAGCGCGTATTGAGATTCTGTGCTCGGTTTGAAAAACGCGCCCCCTGCCTGCGTGATATGGTAACTAGGAACGAGCAAACTTTATAGAGATCGGGAACTTGTGTCAGTCTTGTGCGAGTTTGATTGTTGTGCCCTGTCACAGAAGTGTGGACTTCAGTGCAGCATCTGCGCTCCAGTACAGTAGTGTGTGTTGCAACAACATAATAATGTCATGGGGCGCTATACCAATGTGAAATGCTGGAAACAGGACAAACCCTACTACTTTTAAAGCCTCGTGCACACGGTCATATTAGATACATCATATGGGGCTTATAGACTACCTCCGATTTTATAGTCACGTGTAGGCTTATATTTCATATGACTCTGGGGGTTGGGGGCAGGACATGCTGTGCAGCATTCGCTACACATGGAGTACAGGATCCTTACATGTAGCAGGACTGTGCACCCTTTTTGTGGAGTAATTATTTTTCCCACAAGTGCAGGCTACACATCCATAACAAAAGCCTATGTATCCCTGATCAACCCCAATATTCGCAGAATGTCCCTAACCCCTTCATGACCCGCTATGTTTTTCTGTTTTTGCCTCTCTGCCATTCAGCAGCCATAATTTGTTTTATTTTTTCATTGACGTGGCTGTATGAGGCCTTGTTTTATGCAGAAGAAATAGTATTTCTTTTTCACAGTTTGGGGGTAGTTTACGGTGTGAATATAGAAAAAAGCGATACTCTGCATAGTTTCTCTTGTTTATTTTTTATCCCGTTCACATTTCATGCTAAATAACCTGTTAGATTAAATCTTCAGGTTTAATATGCTCATGAAGATACCTGATATGTGTAGGATTTTTGTTTTTACGTAATGTAGGAGCAATAAAATATATTTTATTCAAAATAATGACCTTTTTTGTTTGCGTAATTTTTATTTATTTATGTTTTTTGTTATTTTTTTAAAAAATCCCATTAAGGCCCAACCACCGGGCGGCGGACCAATACTGTGCCGCAGATCATTTGGTACCAGGCCGCAGTGTCTTGTATCCGCCCTGGTGGTCACAGGGAATTTCCGGCGAAAAACCACTCCAAACTGTGGTGCAGTTTTTCGCCCGGAATGTTCGCTGTGGAAAACTGCTGAGCAGGCCTCCTGGGATGACGTTTCATCCCATGTGACCGCCGCTGGTCCCAGTTCCAACTGCATCTGCATCCTTAGGAGGCAGATACAATTGAATTGAATGCTGGAGCAAGAGTGACGGCTCCTTGCCCCAGCATTCACTCTGCCGTGAGCGACTCGGCGCAGGCAGGCGCGATGTTGTGACGTCATCGCGCCTGTCTGTGCCGAGTCATTCACAGCGCAGACCGGAGGAGAAGGATCCTCCACCCGTCGTGGGAACGGGGATAATTATGTTATTATTTTTTATTAGGCACATAGGCTAGGTATGGGAGGGGGGCTGGTATGGTGGATTTTACTGTATGGGGCAGCTAAGGGGGGCCTTATACTGTATGGGAGGCATTATAATGGGGCAGTTATGGGCAGCATTATACTATGGGGGCAGCTATGGGCAGCATTATACTCTGGGGGCAGCTATGGAGGCATTATACTGTGAGGGGGCAGCTATGGGGGCATTATGTTGTGAGGGGCTAGCTATGGGGGGCATTATACTGTGAGGGGGCAGCTATGGGGAGCATTATACTATGTGGGGGCAGCTATGGGGAGCATTATACTATGGGGCATTATACAATGGGGGCATTATACAATGGGGGCATTATACTGTGAGGGGGGCAGCTATGGGGAGCATTATATTATGGGGGCATTACACTGTGTGGGAGAAGCTATGGTGGCATTATACCGTCGAGGCAGCTGTGGGGGAATTATACTATGGAGGCAGCTATGGGCAGCATTATACTGTGGGGGCAGCTATGGGGGCATTATACTGTGAGGGGGCAGCTATGGGGGGCATTATACTCTGAGGGGGCAGCTATGGGAAGCATTATATTGTATGGAGGCAGCTATGGGCAGCATTATACTGTGGGGGCAGCTATGGGGGGTATTATACTGTGTGGGGGAAGCTATGGAGGCCATTATACCGTGGAGGCAGTTATGGGGGAGATATACTGTGGGGCATCCATGGGGACTGTTGGGCAAGGTGGCTGGGCATAGGTGTGGGCAGGGGTCTGGTGGTGTTGGGGAGGGGTAGGGAGGCTCAAGCTGAATTCTTGCATCAGGGCCCATGAGCCTTTAGCTACTCCCATGCTGCTGTTTGTTGTGGATTTTACCTCCCCATTTTATGCAATGGGGAAAACCCGCAACAAATAAGTAGCGTTTATGCAAATACAATTGACTTGCTGCAGAATAAAATTCTGCACCGCAGGTCAATTTCTCAGCGGTTTTTCCACTCAGTATTTACGCAGAGTGTGGATGAGATTTGTTTTATCTCATCCACTTTGCTGCTACTGTATTATGCTGCAGATTTTCCGCAGCATAATAAAAGGTATACGCCGTATTTACTCAATGTGTGAACTGACTCTAACCCCCGCCCCGCCGGTCCCTGGAAACATTTTCTTGCATCAAACTGGTCCTCGGTGCAAAAAAGTTTGGGGACCACTGCATTAAGGGATAACTTTACTTACAGATTTATTTTTTACTTATAATGTATTAGCATACTCCTGTCTACTAATACATTATACTGTGTCATTCTACTATGACACAGGCTTCTGATAGGGAAACACATAGTGTACCCTAACAGCAGGCAAACTGAACAGACAGCCCAGGAGTCCTTTCTAGGTCCCCAGGGCTGACTGCAGAGGGATTCCCCTATCTTTGATCACGTCACCGGGTTTCCGATGACGAGATCGAAAAGAGGATTCCCCTTTGATCTTGCCACGGTCAGGGATTGTGGCGATCAAAGGGTTGAACAGCTGGGGTTGGAATGTTTTCCCACCACAGCTATATTTAGCAGGCTGCTCTAAGATCAGGAGCTGTAAGTTACAGCTCCTGCTTAGAGGATGAGCGCCCACAGGAGCGCTCATCAGCCTCATCTACAGCGACGCCAAAAGATGTCGTTGTAGACGAAGTACCTGCACCGCCTGCCCTCTAAAGACGATGGGCGATCATTATGGAGTTAAATAGGATGTGTCGCCTCTCCTGCCATGTCTATTGTAGTAAATATTTGTATTCTCCATGAAATAACAATTCTGGAGCATCTATTCTTCGAAGTCTATGTAGTGTTATTCTTCTGTTATTCCTCCTAGAAATATATGAATAAATTGACCACTGGGCATTACCAATTGAGGGGGGTATCCCTACACCATATGACATTGTCCAATAAGTGCTGACAGAGTGAGACTGTGTAGGGACATACCACTTTGATAAGCGGAATGGTAACATCCATTTGTCAATTTATTCATAAATTTTCAGAAGGCATAACAGAGGATTGGCACAACGTAGATTTCTAGAATTGTTATTTCATGGGGTATACAATTATATACTAAAATAGAAATAAATCAAATGTCAGGAGAGGTGACAGATTCTCTTTAACTGGTTGCCGACACAGGGTGAGAATACTCGTCCCGAGCGCCGCGCATTAGGACGAGTATTCTCATCCTGTGTGAAAGCCAGTGTCCGCGCGCCACGATGAGCAGGGCAACGGCTGTAATACACGGCCGCAGCCCCGCTCTAACAGCAGAGAAACCTCTTCTCTTCCGCCGTTAACCTCTTGAACGCCGTGATCAAATCTGATCGCGGCATTCAAAGCAATAGTGAGAAGAGGTCTCCCCTTTGATCGCGTCACAGGAAATCCCTGTGACGCGATGAATGGCTATACGTGGTATGGGCAGACAGCCCCGGGTCCATTCAAGGACCCCAGGGTTATCTGACCATATTTCCTGTTGTTAAGGCATACTAAGGTATGCCCTAACAACTGCCTGTGTACAATCAGTACACTGGCTAATGTACTGGCATATAGAGATATATACCAGTACATTAAAGTTCAAAAATCAAAATGAAAAAGTTAATAAAAAAAAAAAATTGTAAAAAAACATACACAGAAATACAAATGTTTTACAATAGATAAACTTTTCAAAATAAAACATGAAATTCTACAAGCATATTTGGTATCGCCTTGTCCGTAACAACCTGTACAATAAAGGTATAACGTTATTTATGATGATCGGTGTATGGTTTAAAAAAAAAAAGAAAATTGCAGCGGAACGGCTTTTTTTTCTACATTTTTGCCAAAATAAAAATTTATATCAATTAAACTATAATGTAAATGTACCAAAAAGTGGTACCTGCATAAAGTACAACTCGTCCAAACAAAATCTCATACAGCTACGTTGGACAATAAAATTAGGAGGATCTGGGGATTTGAGAGCTTAAATGGAGTGGCTGTTGAGCATGCGCCCATTGCTCCATTCAATATCAATCAAGATGACAGAAACAGCAGAGCACTGTTATTCATTCCTATAGACTTTGAATGGAGCGGCAGTGCACATGCTTGACCACCGCTCCATTGTCCTCACCGCAGTGGATAGTAAGGAGGATCTGGGGGATTGGGACCCTCATTTTCACAATGGGCCCTCAGCGATAAGAAAATCACCTATTCTGTGGATAGGTGATCATTTTTGATTCTGAGACAACCTCTTCATTGTGCTGCCACTGTTACAATTACTGTTTAGGGGCCATTCACATATGTCCGTTGCTCCTGTCAGTTTCCCTCTGGCATGTTGCAGAACAGCCAGAGGGAAACTGATGCTAGAACAGATCCCATGGCTTTCTATGGGAACCGTCCTGGCACAGGAGACATCAGTCGTGGCTCCGTACGGCGCTTGACCTTTGCAGGAGCCGGATGCAAAAACGTTACCTACAGCGTTTTTGGATCCAGCGCCGTATCCTATTTATTTTAACTGTGGCCGTATGAACACCTGGTGCTGCTGCATCCACCTTCAGGCAGCACCCGGTGGGAAGGCAGCTGGAGGTATGTCCTGCTGAGTTGAACCCAATGCTGAAGCAGAGAACCATTCGCTCCCTGCTTCAGATGAGTTCAAAGCAGAGGGAGCTCCTCCGTTTGCCGAGGACATTCTGACACAGCGCTACTTTAAGCGCTGTGATCGGGGAAGCCCTTGACGTCTCTGTCCATATATGTTGCCGATGATCTGGCCAGAAGAAACCCCTGAGGTTACTATTCGTATATGGACATTGACATCAGGGACTCCTCCAGGAGCGGAATTCCCTGCCAGAGTCGGCAACAGGGATTCCACTCAAGGAGTAGCCACTGACATCACTTTCCATATATGGACAGTGGCGTCAGGGAATCCTCCTTCAGGGAATCCCCAGCCACAGCGTCGGCATTGCTGTGGCTGGAAATTTCGTTCGGGGAGTAACCCCTAATGTCACTGCCAATATATGGACAGTGGCGTCAGGGGGTCCTCCTTGAGGGAATCCCTGGCCACAACGTCGGCAATGCTGTGGCCGGGGATTCCGTTCAGGGAGTAACCCCTGACGTCACTGTCCATATGTGGAGAGTGGCATCAGGAGCTCCTCCTGGAGGTAATCCCCAGCCCCTCGTCAGCCGACTGCGCTATTGATTCCGTCCAAAACAACGGAACCCTGTCACAATGGCGACAGACAGAAACCATTAGCTAGGTTTCTGTCACCATTGAGTTCAACAGAAGCTAAGGTTTCCCTTTGACTTTCCACCGAGGGGTTAACCCGATGTAAATCTCCGACGATACCCCTAAACGGAAAACGAACAGTGATGTGAACACACCCTAAAAATCCTGAAAAAGCCTAATGGCAACTGATAAATTTTTGCATGAGTTGTAAACACTTGAGAGACAAAAATACTGATGCTGATGCAACCGATACATGTGAACGCACCCTTAACCACTTCCCGCACCTTGACGTTAATGCACGTCGAGGTGAGCAGTAACTTTGCGCACCTCGACGTGCAGTTACGTCTGTGCTTTGACAGTTAACCGCCGTGCGGCGCTACACCGCAGCGGCGGTTTACTGTGCAGGGTGTCTGCCCTGCATTCCCCGTTGCCGATCAACGGTCCATCGCCGCTGATTTAGTCAGTTAACCCCTTCGATGCGGCGGTCGATTCCTATCGCCACATCTAAGGATTGTGGCGGAGATCGGCAGCCCCCGCGTGAAATCACGGGGGCTGGCGATGGTACCCATGGCAACTGGACGACAGGTAGGTAGTGTAATGTGTTCCAGCAGCGATCAGAGCTGCAAGTCTTAAGTGTCCCCTAGTGGGACAAGTAAAGAAAGTTAAAAAAAAGAATAAAAATATTTTAAAAAAAAGTTATAAGTGACATAAACAAGAAATGCTTTTTTTCTTATAATAAGTCTTTTATTATAGGAAAAAAAAAGTACACATATTTGGTATCACCGCGTCCGTAACAACCCCATCTATAAAACTATAATATTATTTTTCCCGCACGGTGAACACCGCAAATAAAATAAACGAAAAACAATGCCAGAATCACTATTTTTTGGTCACCACCCCTCCCAAAATATACAATAAAAAGTGATCAAAAAGTCGTATGTACGCCAAAATGGTACCAATACAAACTACATCCCGTCCCGCAAAAAAAAAACAAGCCCTTACACCGCTTTTCTGACTGAAAAATAAAAAAGTTATGGCTCCGAGAATATGGTGACACAAAAAATAGTTTATTTTATAAATAAGTTATTTTATTGCGCAAACGCTGCAAAATGTAAAAATAACGATATACATATGGTATCGCCGTAATCGTATCGACCCGCAGAATAAAATATATTGGTCATTTATAGCCCAGGATGAAAGCCGTAAAAAATAAATAAAAAACATTGTCAGAATTGATGGTTTTTGGTCACCTGGCTTGACGAAACATGGAATAAAAAGTGATCAAAAAAGATTGCATGTACCCCAAAATGGTACCAATGAAAACTACAGATTGTCCCGCAAAGAATAAGCCCTCACACGGCTCCGGTGGTGAGAAAATAAAAAAAGTTCTGGCTCCCAAAATATAGCGATGCAAAATGTGCAGTGTTCCAAAAGCGGATAAGATCGGGCGCCATTTATCAGTGCGACACTGACACTGGCCATATATCTGCGGATTATTATTTATTTACCTCATTATTATACCCTCTTTTTATGCCCCTGATGTACTCTGCCCAGCCTACATGTACCCCCACATTATAAACTGAAATACCAGCAAAACGCCAGAGCTACTACCAAGCTTAATCTGTGCTCCAAAAGCCAAATGGCGCTCCCTCTCTTCTGAGCCCTACAGCGTGCCCAAACAGCCGTTTACGTCCACCGATATGGCATCGCCATACCCGGGAGAACCCTGTTAATATTTTATTTGTGGCACAAACTGGGCACAACATATAGTGCACTAAAATGGCACATCAGTCGAAAATTGTAATTTTCACTTTGCACCATCCGCTGCGCATGAAACCTTTCGCGCACCACGACTTAATAGCATGTCGTGGTGTGGGGGGTGATGTATGGAGCGTCTCACTCACTGAGCCTGTGCCATACGCTGCAGGTGTCAGCTGTGTATTACAGCTGACACCCGGGACTAACGGACAGAAACAGCGATCGCACTGTTACAGGTGCATGTAAAAATGACAATATACTGCAATACATTAGTATTGCAGTGTATTCTACCAGTGATTTAACGATCGCTGGTTCATGTCTCCTATAGGGATTAAGGCGGGATTCACACGACCGGGTCCCGCCCGATAAAATCTGCCATTTTGCCCGGCCGGTTTGCATAAAGTTTTGCATCCGTGCCGGGCCGGGCAGATCTGGACAGTGACATCAGCTGCAACTCCTGAAGGGGAATCCCCATGTGTTCGGGGATTCCGCTTCAGGAGTTTCCCCTGATGTTACTGCCCAGATATGGACAGAGACATCAAGCGCTCTGTCCAGGAGCGGAATCCCCGAAAACACGGGGATTCCGCTCCTTCAAGGAGCTAAAGTGCGGCTAGCACATAGCAGAGCGGGGAGATACCTCCCTGCTCTGCTATAGTGGCGTCGCTGGAGTAGTAGCAGCCGCAGCAGCAGCAGCTGCTAGTAGCGCCATCGAAGGTGTCGCCGGGCCAGGGCGCTTTTAAAACAAGCAGGGGAAGGGAGCCAGCGCAGCGCTCCCTTCCACCTGCTGTACACCCCGGCCCTGCCACAGTGTACAGCGCACAGCCATTCGTCAGAATGGCATCAACTCCTCCTCCTCACATGCACTCTGCGCTGTGAGGAGGAGGAGATAGAGCGCAAGCGCCGGAAAACCCGGCCATCACTCGGGACACATCCCGGTGATGGCCGTGTATTACCCGGTCCCATAGACTTCTATGGGAGCCGGGCGGCCGGGTACCCGGCCGAAGAAAGAGCATGTCCTATTTTTTGACGGCAGGTTTTCCAGGCCGTCAAAAAATCGGTTGTGTGAATAGCCCCATTAGGGATCTATTATTCCTAATGCAGCCTGGTGCCGGCCGATTTATGAACGGCCGGCACCCGGCCGGGAAACCCTGTCGTGGGAATGAGGCCTAATACAATTTGTAAAAACAAAAGTAAATAGTTATTATTAGTGGAAAAAATTAAATAAATATTTAAAGTCCAAAAAAACAACCTTTTCAAATTTTTTCTCTAAAGTAATGTAAAAAAATACACAAAATTGTTATCGCTGCGTCCATAAAAGTCCAAACTATTACAATATACCATTATTTAACTCGCACGGTGAACGCCGTGAAAAATAAAGAATTTAAAACGGCAAATCCGCTATTTTTTGGTCACTTTGGCTCTACCAAAAAATGTAATAAAAAGTGCTAAAGCAAGGTGGAGGTGAAATTTGCTAATTTCATTTTTCTTGCTGAATTTACATTTTATTCAATATGTTTTCTGTAACACAGAAGGTTTTACCAGAGAAACACTACTAAATATGTATTGTCCAGATTCTGTAGTTTTTATAAATGTCCCACATGTGGCTCTAGTGCACTCGTGGAATAAAACACAAGCCCTAGAAGCAAAGAAGCACCTAGTGCATTTTGAGAGCTCTTTTTTATTAGAATATATTTTAGGCAGCATGTGAGGTTTGAAAAGGTGTTGAGGTGCCAAAACAGTAGGAATCCCCCAATAGTGACCCCATTTTGGAAAATACACCTCTCAAGGAATTCATTTATGGTTGTTGTTACCATTTTGACCGCACAGTTTTTTCACAGCACGTATTTGAATTGGGCTGTGAAATGAAAAAAAATTAATTTTTTCCAATAAAATGTCATTTGTGATCAAAATTTCTTATTTTCACAGGGAACAAAATACCCCATTTTGTTGCCCAATTTGTCCTTAATGCGGCAATACCCCATTTGTTGTGATAAACTGCCGTTTGGGCCCATGGGAGGGCTCAGAAGGAAAGGAGCGCTATGTGTTTGTTGTCCAGATTTTGCTGGATTGGTTTTCGGGTGCCATGTCGCATTTGCAGAGCCTCAGAGGTATCAAAGCAATGGAAACCCACCAGAAGTGACCCCATTTTGGAAACTACACCCCTCAAGGAATTCAAATATAGTTGTTGTTACAATTTTGACCGCACAGTTTTTTCACAGCACCTATTTGAATTGGGCTGTGAAATGAAAAAAATTTCATTTTTTCCAATAAGATGTAATTTTTTATCAAAATTTCTTATTTTCACAGTGAGTAAAATACCCCATTTTGTTGCCCAATTTGTCCTGAGTGCGGCAATACCCCATTTGTGGTGATAAACTGCCGTTTGGGCCCATGGGACGGCTCAGAAGGGAAGGAGCGCTATTTGTTCTTTGCAGTCCAGATTCTGCTGGATTGGTTTTCGGGTGCCATGTCGCATTTGCAGAGCCCCAGAGGTATCAAAGCAATAGAAACCCAACAGAAGTGACCCCATTTTGGAAAGTACACCCCTCAAGGAATTCATTTATGGGTGTTGTGACCATTTTGACCCGATAGTTTTTTCACAGAACTTATTTGAATTGGGCTGGGAATTAAAACAAAATTATTTTTTTCAAATTATATGTAGTTTTGGCTGAAAATGTCTTATTTTCACAAGAAACAAAATACCCCATTCTGTTGCGCAATTTGTCCTGAGTGCCGCAATACCCCATTTGTGGTGATAAACTGCCGTTTGGGCCCATGGGAGGGCTCAGAAGGAAAGTACCACCATTTGGCCTAATGGGGATTTTCTAGTGCGAAGTCATGTATGCAGAAGCCCCTGAGGTACCAGTACAGTTGAAACCCGCAAGAAGTGACCCCGTTTTAAAAACTACACCCTTAAGGCATTCATCTAGAGGTGTAGTGAGCATTTTGACCGGAGACCTACACCCCATAAACTGTAATGTGGGTTCTCCCGGGTACGGCAATACCCTCAATGTGGCTGTTATCAGCTGCCTGGGCACACAACAAGGCCCAGAGGGGAAAGACGAGGGGGGATAAGCTGTGCGGAGTACATCAGGGTAAGTAAAATTGGGGTAAATTATAAACCAAGGGATGTATGATCAATTTTAAAACCCTTTCATACAGAGCTCTGGTTATTCGGGACACGTGTCACATTGATATATTGTGTCAACCCTTATCGCCCTCTTATAGCAGACTTTGCACCTCTTTTGACTTTTTCACTTCTTGCCAGTTTGGGGAACTTCTCCTGGAAAGTGTTGCCGCCCTGGTACGATGCGTGTGGCCCCGCTTCCAGAAGTACTGCGTGCCCCCCCTTCTTGGTCCCTATGATTAGGTTCTTGATAACCACCTCTTGAAATTCCAGGAAAGTTCCCCTCTGGCCTGCACATCGATGTAGCACATACACATTGTACAATGCCATCTGTATGATGTGCACGGCCAGCTTCTTATACCACACCGCATAGCGCTGTAGGGCTTCAGGACTTGATCTGACAAGTCCACCCCTCCCATGTACCTATTGTAGTCCAGGATGCAGTCTGGTTTGGGGGTGGCCTTTCCTTCATATATCCTAAATCAGTAGGTATACCCTGATGCACTCCGGCACAGCTTATACATCTTCACGCCATACCTTGCCCTCTTACCCGGCAGGTACTCGCAGAATTTAACCCTCTCTTTAAAATGTACCAGGGACTCATCAATAGAAATACACTTCTCGGGGGTGTATGCTTGGGAAAACCAGGCACTGAAACGGTCTAATAGGGGTCTCCGTTTATACAAACGTTCAAAACTGGGGTCATCTCGGGGTGGGCACGGCTCATTATCAGTGTAATGTAAGAAGCGAAGTATTGCCTAATTTATTTATTTTTTTAGGTTCCAGTTCAGTTCTGAAGTTGCTTTGAGGGGCCCATATATTAGAAACCCATATGAAACACCCCATTTTAGAAACTAGACCCCTCAAAGTATTCAGAACAGCATTTAGAAAGTTTATGAACCCTTTAGGTGTTTCACAGAAATTTAGAGCAAAGTAGAGGTGAAATTTACATTTTTTTATTGTCAGAAAATCCTTTTTATGCCATTTTTTTAGAACACAAAAGGATTTATCAGAGAAACGCAACTTAATACGTATTGCCCAGATTCTGCAGTTTTTTTTCTGCACTGAAGCACCGGCCTCCGAAGCAAAGGAGCACCTAGTGGATTTTGAGCCCTCCTTTTTATTAGGCACCATGTCCGGTTTGAAGAGGTCTTGTGGTGCCAAAACATTGGAAACCCCCCAAAAGTGACCCCATTTTGGAAACTAGACCCCTTGAGGAATTCATTGTAGTTTTCTTGGGGTGCATTCGGCTTTTTGATCAGTTTGTATTCTATTTTTAAGTGGCGTGGTGACTAAAAAACAGCAATTCTACTATTGTTTTTTTATTCTATTTTTTTTTTTTACAGCGTTCACCGTGCGCTATAAATGACATATTCACTTTATTCTGCGGGGCGATACGATTATGGTGATACCCTATGTTTATAGTTTTTTTTTATGTCTTATGGCGTTTGCACAATAAAATACGTTTTGTAAAATATTATTCACTTTTTGTGTTACCCTATTCTAAGCGGCAGAACTTTTTTATTTTTTAATCAATAAAGCCGTGCGAGGACTTATTTTTTGCGTAACGAACTGTAGTTTCGATCAGTATCATTTTTAGGTACATGCGACTTTTTGATCTCTTTTTATTCCATTTTTTGGGAGGTGAAGTGACCAAACAATTGTGATTGTGGTACGGTTTATTATAATTTCGTAGTTCAGGCCGTTACGGACGCGGCGATACCAATTATGTATAGTTTCTTTGTTTGTTTATATGTTTTTATTAATAATAAAGGACTGATAAGGGAAAAGGGGGGATTTTTACTTTTAAAACTTTTATTTTCTTATTTTTACACATCTTTTTTTTACTTTTTTTTTAACTTTATTACTTTGTCCCACTAGGGGACTTGAGGGCAGGAGGCCCTGATCACAATTCTAATACACTGCACTACATGCGTAGTGCAGTGTATTAGAACTGTCAGCTACTCACTGACAGCAAGCATAGTGGGTCCTGACTTTGTCAGGACCCACTAGGCTTCCGTCTATGGCATAGCCGGACGCCATTGTATAGTGTCCAGTTGCCATAGTCACCATCGCTGGCCGCTATCGTGTAGCAGACCGGCGATGGCAGCTTAACCCCTAAAAAGCCGCGATCTCTATAGAACGCGGCTTTTAAGGGGTTAATCAGCGGGGACACAGCGATCGGTCCCCGCTGTAGGAGCTGTGACAGCTGCTGTACGAGACAGCAGCTGTCACAGCTCCTGTATGTGTCGGGAGGACGGCCGAAACGGCCGTTACTCCCGAGACGTACTATTAGGTCATGGAGCGCGAACGATACAGCTGCCATGATCTAATAGTACATTGGTCAAAATGCTAACTTTACCCCTAAAAAAATTCATTGATTGGTGTAGTTTCCAAAATGGGGTCACTTTTGGGGGGTTTCCACTATTTTGGTTCCTCCAGTGCGTTGTAAACGCGACATGGCACTGAAAACTATTCCAGCAAAATCAGAAATCCAAAATCCAAATGGCGCTCCTTCCCTTCTGAGCCCTGCTGTTGGTCCAAACAGCAGTTTATTACCACATATGGGGTATTGCTATAATCGGAAGAAATTGCTTTACATATGTTGGGGTGTTTTTTCTACTTTATTCCTTGTAAAAATGTTAAATTTCTATATTTTTTCAGAAAAAAAGTAGATTTTCATCTTCACATACTAATTAAAATAAATTTAGCAAAAAAACTGTGGGTGCAAAATGCTAACTATACCCATAGATAAATTCCTTGAGGGGTGTAGTTTCCAAAATGGGGTCACTTTTGGGGGGTCTTTACTGTTTTGGTACCACAAGACCTATTCAAACCTAACATGGTGCCTAAAATATATTCTAAAAAAAAGGAGGCCCAAAATCCTCTAGGTGCTCCTTTGCTTCTGAGGCCGGTGTTTCAGTCCATTACCGCACTAGGGCCACATGTGGGATATTTCTAAAAACTGCAGAATCTGGGCAATAAACATTGAGTTGCATTTCTTGGGTAAAACCTTCTGTGGTACAGAAAAAATGTATTACAAATGAATTTTCAAAAAAAAAAAAATGAAGTTTGGAAATTTCACCTCTACTTTGCTTTAATTCCTGTGAAACGCCTAAAGGGTTAAAACACTTTCTGAATGCTGTTTTGAATACTTTGAGGGGTGCAGTTTTCAAAATGGGGTGGTTTATGGGGACTTTCTAATATATAAGGCCCTCAAAGCCACTTCAGATCTGAACTGGTCCCTGAAAAAATAGGCTTTTGACATTTTCTTGAAAATATGAGAAATTGCTGCTAAAGTTCTAAGCCTCGTAACTTCCTAGAAAAATAAAAGAATGTTCAAAAAATGATGCAAACATAAAGTAGACATATGGGAAATGTAAACTAGTATCTATCTTGTGTGGTATTACTATCTGTTCTACAAGTAGATACATTTAAATTTAGAAAAATGCAAATTTTTACAAATTTTCTCTAAATCTTGGTGTTTTTTACAAATAAATATTAAATTTATCAACCAAATTTTTTCCCTAACATAAAGTACAATATGTCACGAGAAAACATTCTCAGAATCACTTGGATAGGTAAAAGCATTCCGGAGTTATTACCACATAAAGTGACACATGTCAAATTTGAAAAATCGGCTTCGTCCTGAAGGCCAAAACAGGCTCAGTCCTGAAGGGGTTAAAGGTCCCAAACTCTGTGGTTTCATTTCATAATATGTTTTTTTTTTAGACCTCTCTTTACGCCTGATTCACACATCAAAAATATATCACCCTGGTGAAGCGATCTACAATTCCCCACTGAAATCCGCAGGTTTTGTTATTTATTTTTGCGCAGATACATCCGCACTGCAATAAATAAAATCTGCAACAGAAAGGGCATATCTAGTATCAGCAGCGGATTTTTTACGCTGTAAGTGAATGTGGTTAAATGATGCGTTAACCTGGCGTTATAGAGGTCGTAGCTCCTGGTCTTGTGATACAGCGCTTCAAATCCTCTGCTTCCATTCTCACAGCCTTGGCTGCATGATCGATTTCTCCCCACAAGGGGGAGCTCACTGCATAAAAAATTATACAGGTCCCATTGAGGTCATAAATAGATGTGCTGCAAGTGTTGTGGAAGAGGCCAAATACACCAGTTACACCACAGCAGCAAGGGAAACGTAGCATCACACAGCTGCAATTGAAGTCAAACCAAGTGATAGCCTTATTTAAGGTATTTCTATATAAAAAGTAGTTCTATTGGAAAGCAATTCTAAGGACCAGTTCACGCACAGTTTTTTGACGCGGAAACCTCATCGGAAAGTGCGTAAAAAACGGCTGAAAATGCCTCCTATTGATGCAGGAGAAAGAAGCGACATGCCCTATCTTCGGGCGTTTACATCTCTGACCTCCCATTGACATCAATGGGAGGCAGAGAAAGCGTATTTTGCTGCGTTTTTTGCCCGTGCCGCTTAATGGCTGCGGGCGAAAACAGCCGCGAAAAATGCAGGCCTGCAAAAAATTGTGTGTGAACATAGCCTTTCAAAAACCTCATATTTTAACCCCTTAAGGACGCAGCCTAGTTTTGGCCTTAAAGAGGCTCTGTCACCAGATTTTGCAACCCCTATCTGCTATTGCAGCAGATCGGCGCTGCAATGTAGATTACAGTAACGTTTTTATTTTAAAAAAACGAGCATTTTTGGCCAAGTTATGACCATTTTCGTATTTATGCAAATGAGGCTTGCAAAAGTACAACTGGGCGTGTTGAAAAGTAAAAGTACAACTGGGCGTGTATTATGTGCGTACATCGGGGCGTGTTTACTACTTTTACTAGCTGGGCGTTGTGTATAGAAGTATCATCCACTTCTCTTCACAACGCCCAGCTTCTGGCAGTGCAGACACAGCCGTGTTCTCAAGAGATCACGCTGTGTCGTCACTCACAGGTCCTGCATCGTGTCAGACGAGCGAGGACACATCGACACCAGAGGCTACAGATGATTCTGCAGCAGCATCGGCGTTTGCAGGTAAGTCCATGTAGCTACTTACCTGCAAATGCTGATGCTGCTGCAGAATCAACTGTAGCCTCTGGTGCCGACACGATGCAGGACCTGTGAGTGACGTCACAGATCTGCACTGCCAGAAGCTGGGCGTTGTGAAGAGAAGTGGATGATACTTCTCATCAGAAAGCCCAGCTAGTAAAAGTAGTAAACACGCCCCGATGTACGCACATAATACACGCCCAGTTGTACTTTTACTTTTCAACACGCCCAGTTGTACTTTTGCAAGCCTCATTTGCATAAATACGAAAATGGTCATAACTTGGCCAAAAATGCTCGTTTTTTAAAAATAAAAACGTTACTGTAATCTACATTGCAGCGCCGATCTGCTGCAATAGCAGATAGGGGTTGCAAAATCTGGTGACAGAGCCTCTTTAAGGCTCAGAGCCCATTTTTCAAATCTGACATATTTCACTTTATGTGGTAATAACGTCGGAATGCTTAAACCTATCCAAGCGATTCTGAGATTGTGTTCTCGTGACACATTGGGCTTCATGTTCGTGGTAAAATTTGGTCGATATATTCAGTGTTTATTGGTGAAAAATTGCAAAATGTAGAGAAAATTTTGAACAAAATAGCATTTTTCAGAATTTAAATGCATCTGCTTGTAAAACAGACGGTTATACCACCCAAAATAGTTACTAGTTCACATTTCCCATATGTCTACTTTAGATTTGCATAGTTTTTTGAACATTCTTTTATTTTTTTTGGACTTTACAAGGCTTAGAACATAAACAGCAATTTCTCATATTTTTATGAAAATTTCAAAAGCCTTTTTTTTAAGGTACCTCTTGAGTTCTGAAGTGGCTTTGAGGGGCCTATGTATTAGAAACCCTGATAAAACACGCCATTTTAAAAACTAGACCCCTCAAAGTATTCAAAACAGCATTTAGAAAGTTTTTTTAACCCTTCAGGCATTTCACAGGAATTAAAGCAAAGTGGAGGTGAAATTTGCAAATTTAATTTTTCTTGCTGAATTTCAATTTTATTCAATTTTTTTTCTGTAACACAGAAGGTTTTACCAGAGAAACACTACTAAATATGTATTGTCCAGATTCTGCAGTTTTTAGAAATGTCCCACATGTGGCTCTACTGCGCTCGTGGAATAAAACACAAGCCCCAGAAGCAAAGAAGCACCTAGTGCATTTTGAGGCCTCTTTTTTATTAGAATATATTTTAGGCAGCATGTGAGGTTTGAAAAGGTGTTGAGGTGCCAAAACAGTAGGAATCCCCCAATAGTGACCCCATTTTGGAAACTACACCCCTCAAGGAATTCATTTATGGTTGTTGTTACCATTTTGACCACACAGTTTTTTCACAGCACCTATTTGAATTGGGCTGTGAAATGAAATTTTTTTTATTTTTTCCAGTAAGATGTCATTTTTTATCAAAATTTCTTATTTTCACAGGGAACAAAATATGCCATTTTGTTGCCCAATTTCTCCTGAGTGCAGCAATACCCCATTTGTGGCGATAAACTGCAGTTTGGGCCCATGGGAGGCCTCAAAAGGGAAGGAGCGCTGTGTGTTCTTTGGAGTGCAGATTTTGCATGTTTGGTTTTCGGGTGCCATGTCGCATTTGCAGAGCCCCAGAGGTATCAAAGCAATGGAAACCCACCAGAAGTGACCCCATTTTGGAAACTACACCCCTCAAGGAATTCATTTATGGATAATGTGACCATTTAGACCCCATAGTTTCTTCACAGAACTTATTTGAATTGGGCTGGCAATTAAAATTGCTAGAATGTGCCCTGCTCTCACCTCTTCTGAATCTTAGGGAGGCCTCTCAGATTTCTTCTAGCAGTGCCGCATGCCGCAGGACTGGAAGCGAGGCAGTTGAAGAGTGGGACGCTGGTATAAAAATTATCCAGGTAGAGGTGGTAACCCTGGTCCGGCAGTGGGTGCACCAAATCCCACACAATTTTTGCATTAACTCCCAGTAAGGGGGGGCATTCCGGGGGCTGAATACTACTGTCCTTCCCTTTATATATCCTAAATTTATAGGTATACCCTGATGCACTCTCGCACAGCTTATACATCTTCACGCCATACCTTGCCCTCTTACCCGGCAGGTACTGGTGGAATTGAAGCCTCCCTTTAAAATCTACAAAGGACTCATCAATAGAAAAACACTTCTCGGGGGTGTATGCTTGTGAAAACCGGGCACTGAAACGGTCTAATAGGGGTCTCCGTTTATACAAACGTTCAAAACTGGGGTCATCTCGGGGTGGGCACGGCTCATTATCAGTATAATGTAAGAAGCAGTTAAGGGGCCCATATATTAGAAACACCTATCAAACACCCCATTTTAGAAACTAGACCCCTCAAAGTATTCACAACAGCATTTATAAAGTTTATGAACCCTTTAGGTGTTTCACAGAAATTTAGAGCAAAGTAGAGGTGAAATTTACATTTTTGTTTTTGTCAGAAAATCCTCTTTATACCATTTTTTTTATGACTCAAAAGGTTTTATCAGAGAAACGCAACTTAATACTTATTGCCCAGATTCTGCAGTTTTGAGAAATGTCCCACATGTGGCCCTAGTGCGGTAATGGACTGAAGCACCAGCCTCCGAAGCAAAGGAGCACCTAGCGGATTTTGAGGCCTGTTTTTTATTAGGCATCATGTCCGGTTTGAAGAGGTCTTGTGGTGCCAAAACAGTGGAAACCCCCCAAAAGTGATCCCATTTTGGAAACTAGACCCCTTGAGAAATTCATTGTAGTTTTCTTGGGGTGCATGCGGCTTTTTGATCAGTTTTTATTCTATTTTTAGGTGGCGTGGTGACTAAAAAAACAGCAATTCTACTATTGTTTTTTTATTCTATTTTTTTTACAGTGTTCACCGTGCACTATAAATGACATATTCACTTTATTCTGCGGGGCGATACGATTGCGGCGATACCATGTGTTCATAGTTTTTTTTATGTCTTATGGCGTTTGCACAATAAAATACGTTTTGTAAAAAATCATTTACTTTTTGTGTTACCATATTCTTTTTTTTTATTAAACAGATTTTTATTGATCCAGTATACATCTAATCATTACATACAGCAATGAAACATTGCAAACAAAGCATTGGGATAAGGATCACATTTTTTACAGGAAAACCAAAAAAAAAAAGAAACATACAAACAAACAAAACTCCGGATCCAGACACGGCAAATTGACCACATATTCGACTAAGGTAATCATAAGAGTATGTCGGAGTAAGTAGAGTCAGTCCATTGATCCCATAAGGAAGTACGAACGTAGGACCCTTGAATAGAGGCTAAAGCGCGTTCCATAACACAATTATTGTTAACATATAAAATCACTTCACTCATACTAGGCACTTTTGTAGATTTCCAGTATTTTGCAATCAATATTTTTGCAGACAACAATACATTAAAAAGTACGTTTCTGACACCCGGAGAGAAATCCACCAATCCCACATGCAGTAGGGCTAGAGCAGGGGCGAGCTGAATGTCAACCCCTAAAAGAGATCGTAAGAAATCTTCTACTTGCTGCCAAAAGCTGGACAATACTGTACACTCCCAGAAAATATGGAGGATGGTACCCTTAGAAGTGAGGCACCTCCAGCACCTATCTGATGATGTTGGATATATTCGCGACAAACGACTAGGAGTGTAATACCACCTATACATTATTTTCCTAGATGCTTCCAAATGTGTAGCACACTTGGGGTATGTGCACACGTAGTGACCAAAAACGTCTGAAAATACAGAGCTGTTTTCAAGGGAAAACAGCCCCTGCTTTTCAGACGTTTTTTGAGCAACTCGCGTTTTTCGCTGCATTTTTCGCAGCGTTTTTTACGTCCGTTTTTGGAGCTGTTTTCATTGGAGTCTATGAGAAAACAGCTCCAAAAACGTCCAAAGAAGTGTCCTGCACTTCTTTTTACGAGGCGTAATTTTACGCGTCGTAATTGCCGTACGACGCGTAAAATTACGCGTCGTGGGAACAATACAGCGTTATACCAATAGAAAGTAATTGGCAGATGTTTGACAACGTATTTGAGACGTATTTTCAGACGTAAAACGAGGCAAAAAAGCCTCGTATACGTCTGAAAATAGGTCGTGTGAACCCAGCCTTGGAGAGAGAGCAAGCTAGATTGAAAGTGGCTGCCCAATCCTGCGTACTTATAGGGATTCCCAGATCTCTCTCCCAATGCCCCAGACAAGGAAATTCCTCCCGAAGCAAACCCTCACACAATACCTTATGAATTTTTGATATCCCTTTGCATGTTTTATCCAGATTAGTGAATGACAATTCAAAAGGCGTTTTAGAGGAATCAATCAGAGGAGGCAATGTACTCAACAAGTGACGTATTCTAAGGAATTTATAGAAGTCCCTACGGGGTATGTTGTACTTCAGACATATATCATTAAATGCCATTAGATGAGTTCACTCCATAATGTCAGAAATACACTCAATGCCGGACAACAGCCAATTTTGGATATCAATATCAGGTATCAGAAGCGGAAGCAGTCGAAGAGGAAGATCAGAAAATCTCACCTGGATTATAGGGTGAATAACAGTAAATATTTTCCAGACCTGGAGCCCTGCATCAATCGTTAAAAAAGATTTAGATATTTTAGCACCAGTGGACAATAGCCACATGCGCGCTTCTACAGAAGATCCATCAAGTAATTTATTTTCCATAGAAATCCAATGTTTCATAGGAACTTTAGTCTTCCACATTCTGGCTTGATCCAAAATTGCTGCATAATAATAATGAGCCAAGTTCGGGAGACCCAAACCCCCTTTAATAATTGGCTGGTATAATACCTCCGTAGCTACTCTAGGGCGGGAGTTTTTCCATATATATTTATTAATTATACCTTGGAGTCTTTTAAGATAAGATACCGATAGCAGAATAGGTAAATTTCTAAATAGATATAGTATTTTTGGGAGGATCATTTTAACCGCAGAGATTCTCCCTACCCATGATGCCTCATACTTCATGTACTTGGATAAGTCTGCTTCTATAAATATTCATACTCAAAACCATAGACTTAGTAACATTAAGCTTATAATACAAGATTGCACTAAAAGCCTCCACTATCTTAGTGACCTCTAATAGAGATGTCTCAGGGTCAGATATAGCAATGAGCACATCATCCGCAAATAAGCCAATTTTATGAGATATATCCCCCACCGTTATCCCACTAATAGCAACAGATGACCTAATGGAAGTAGCCAACGGCTCCATCACCAAGGTAAAGATGAGTGGAGATAAAGGACACCCTTGTCGAGTCCCATTGGTTATGTTAAAAAAAAAAAATATGTACATCCAGAGGTAAATACCAATGCAGAGGGAGAAGAATATAGGGCCATTATACAATGATGCGCCGTACCATGAATTCCAAATGCCTCCAGAAGTAACCGCAAATATCCCCAATGGACCTGATCGAAGGCCTTCTCCGCGTCCAAGGAAAGAAGCAGAGAAGGCGTCCGATCTCGCTCTACCAGGCCCAACAAGTCCACAAAACGCCTTGTGCTATCAGATGAGAGCCTCCCCTTTACAAATCCCACCTGATCCTGATGTATCAAATCAGTCAAAATGACGGCTAGGCGTTCCGCAATTATTTTCGCAAACAATTTTAAGTCTGTATTCAGCAATGATATAGGTCTGAAGTTACCTGGTTTGTCCGGAGTTTTCCCCGGTTTAGGTAAAACAACTACTGTAGCTTTTAACATTTCCATAGGGAAATTACCACCTTGCTGTACATCAATAAACAGATTCAATAAATGGGGTAGGAGAAGAGAACCACGTTTTTTGTAGTAGTCTACCGTGAGACCATCGGGGCCAGGAGCCTTATGAGGTTTCAAGGACTTTATAGCCTGGAGGATTTCAGTTTCAGATATACAAGCAGAGAGCATCTCCAACTGATGAGAGGTGACTGAAGGCAAATTCCTGTCCTGTAGAAAGGAAGAAATTATGGACACAGTAGGCTGTGGGGTATCTAAATTATCCTTAAGGTTATATAGATCTGCATAGTAATCTGTCAGTACATTTGCTACGCCTTGAGGATCAAATACCTTTTCATTCTTACTATTATAAAGGAAAGGAATCCTAGATTGAGCCGATCTCCGTTTGAGATGCGAAGCTAATAAGGCGCTGGTTTTATTGTTATATTCATAATAACGTGCCTTCACCTTTCTCAAGGACTGCTCGTATTTATAAAGGTCAAGTTGGTGGAGTTGCTTCTGTAAATTCTTACGCAAAGCAGCCCTGTGTGGACAGTAAGGGTATGTGCACACGATAGCAGGCATTTACGTCTGAAAAGACAGACTGTTTTCAGGAGAAACCAGCTGCCTCATTTCAGCCGTAAATGCTCCTCCTCGCATTTTGCGAGGCTTCTCTGACAGCCGTAAATTTTGAGCTTCTCATTGAGTTCAATTAAGAACGGCTCAAATTATGTCTGAAAGAAGTGTCCTGCACTTCTTTTGACGAGGCTGTATTTTTACGCATCGTCGTTTGACAGCTGTCAAACGACAACACGTAAATGACAGGTTGTCTGCACAGTACGTCGGCAAACCCATTCAAATGAATGGGCAGATGTTTGCCGACGTATTGTAACCCTATTTTCAGACGTAAAACGAGGCATAATACGCCTCGTTTACGTCTGAAATAGGTCGTGTGAGCCCAGCCTTAGACTGCTTGTTGGAAGCACTTAATTGAGTGATGTTGGATGACAAATGAAATCTCAATTCATTTTTCTGTCTTTTATCTCTAGCTGCAATACTGATAAATTGACCTCGCATATAAGCTTTGTGTATGCACCAAAGCGTAGCCGAGGAAACGTCGGCAATATCATTGAGCAAAAAAAATTCTTGCAATAAATCAGCGGATTTGTTAGCAAATTGAGGGGCAGATAGAAAATAATTGTTAAGTCGCCATTGGTTCGCAGGAGGAGTACTATATCTTTCTGCAATAGATAAATAAATGGGCGCATGATCGGACCAATCGGTATTACCTATTTTTGTAGATATTATTCTACGAAACAAAAAAGCATCCTCAAAAAACATATCTATCCGTGAATATGTCTTATGTGGATGAGAGAAAAAGGTGTAATCTTTCTCTGAAGGATGCTGGAGCCGCCACACATCTAATAGCATTTCTTTTTTAGTAATATTGTACAAGTCGGACAGTTTATCTGACCCTGAATGAGCTGAGTCTAGTGTGGGCCACATTGTTTTATTAAAGTCTCCCATAAGTAACACCAAACCTGACCGATGCAAATTAGAGTAAGAAAAATTGGTTTGCGACACTTGTCAGATAAACATGTGGTATCTGTGAATATTTCTGTGAGTAGGGTCTGTTACAAGTAATCAGCTCAGAACAAGGTATAAATAAATCCTGCTGAAAAGTGTAACACTAAGTGCAAATACAATGTACCCAGTAACTACACATCTTCTAGGTGCCCTGTCCATTTGGACTGAAGTTTTTCTTATATAAAGGTGTGTGTTTGATTTAGTTTAAGGGCCTGACATTGTTATTGTATGTACTTAGAACAATTTTTATATTATGTAAAAGTTATCACCAGATTAGTATTTATTTTAACAATTGACAAGGGTTGGGTCCCTCAGCAAATGCCAGTAAATATGAACTAAAAGACTTTAACCTGATTAACTCCATCACTGAGACACAGCAGGCACAGCCTGAGCCAATACAATGCACTTGTCCTGAACGGACGGCAGTGCCACAATTCTAAGCAGCCGTGCAGACAAGCCACTTACCGGAGGCAGAGGACAGATGCGGAGGGTTTGTGGTAGTCACAATAAAACTCTACTAATCCGTCTACGTGGGATCTCACTCCAGGCTCACAGTACAGCCCGGTGATGTATACTAAAAGAGCCGGTGTCTGACAGATGAAGAGGACCAAGCAAAGTCCTGATGACATCAGCAAAGGTCAAAGTAAAGCAAAGACCAAAAACCTAAGTGAACCCGTTAGCAGCATCCAAGTGTTTTAATAAGTGACCAGGAGGGGGGGTAATAATAAATCCCCCACTGGACACCACCATACAGTCTGACTCCACAATTGTGTGGGCTTCCCTAAGGGCGACAGTCAGTGAAGAGTAGAAGACCGAAGAGGATGATGTGCAGGACTTGTCAATGCACTGGTGGGACCCTATCCCCAAACCTGAGATTGGTGATGCCATTATATTATTAGTTGTGGCCCTATTGATATATTGATTGAGGTTTATAATATATAATTTCTGTAATTTAATATGAGAAAAAGGGGGGTTTGTGAAGGATGGTTTATTTGCTTATATTCTCTGTATTAAATTACATTATGAATTATCAAGCAGGATGCCAAATTACAAAGATATGTATTCTCCATTTTGTAATGACCTTTCCTCTATATAATTCTAGAGGCGTCTCAAAGAAATGGGTTATCTTTTAATGTTCTTTGCATGTTGTGAAAGTAATTAAAGTAATGTTTAAATGATTTAATTTCGTGCAGCGGTCATCTTGTCTGGAGGTCCCATCTTGGTTCTTTTGTAGTGAATAAGAAAGTCATTGTTCCTTTAAGACTAGTATATTAATGTTGATTTCGTATGTTATTAAAGTTAGTTATCTTTGACCTTGGTTCCCATACAAGGATTGGAGAGAAGGGACAGGAAGTGAGATGGGAGGGCGGCAAATATGCATCTGAGAATGCCTCCCCCATCTTACAGGAATATTCTTGCCAAGAGAGATAAGGCTGCAAACCTGATGTGTGAAGCATTATTATAATATATCTGGAATGTATCATAGGTCTGTAATTGGCTGAATAAGAAATATTGCCTGATTGGTTAACCTCAAGCCTACACTCCTTTTGAATGATATTATTGTAGTTGAGTTTGGCAATTAACTCCCAGAAGAGTATTTTGTGCATACCAGCAGCGTCTGTTTTATTTCTCCTCTCTCGATATATATCAATATGTAATCACCTGATTAGGATGCTGGATAAAGTTCCTGGCATGGGTGTTTGTTGGAACACTCATCTAAATTTCAGTCTAATATATTTTGTGCCATTGACTTCCACGACAGCAGCATCGAGTGCACACTAATTTCTGGAAACACCTGCGGGGTTAACATGCTCACAACACACCTAGGTGAATACCATGAGGGGTGTGGTTTCCAAAATGGGGTCACTTCTCAGAGGTTTTCACTGTTTTGGTCCCACAGGTGCTTTGCAAATGCGACATAGCGCCCAGAAACCAATCCAGCAAAAATCTGCACTCCAAAAACCAAATGGCACTGCTTCCCTTCTGAGCCCTACTGTGTGCCGAAAAAGCAGTTTATGACCACATATGGAGTATTGCTGTACTTGGGAGAAATGGCTTTACAAATGTTGGGGTTCTTTTTCTCCTTTTATTTGTTGAGAGAATTAAAAATTGAGCTAAAGCTACGTCTAAGTGGGGAAAAAAAAATATATTTTTATTTTCACTGCCCAATGCTAATGAAAACTATGAAACACCTGTGCGCTCAAAATGCTCACTACACCCCTAGATTAATTCCTCAAGGTGTGTAGTTTCCAAAATGGAGTCACTTTTGGGGAGCTTCAACTGTTTTGGTAACACAGGGGCTTTACAAAAGCTACATGGTGCCAAGAAACCAATCCAGCAAAATCTACGCTCCAAAAGCCAAATAGCACTCCTTGCCTTATAAGCTCTGCCATGTGCCAAAACAGCAGTTTATGAGAACATATGAGGTATTTACATACTCTGGAGAAAGTGCTTTACAAAATATTGGGGCTTTTTTTTCCTTTATTCCTTATGGAAATGGATTTATTTTTTTTAGCTAAAACTACATCTTGTTGGGGCTCAAAATGATCACTACACTCCTAGATGAATTGTGGGGTGTAGTCTCCAAAATGGTCTTTTTTGGAGTGTTTCCTTTGTTTTGGCATCACTTCTTCAAACCATGTTGCTTAAAATATAATCTAATAAAAAGAAGGCCCCAAAATTCACTAGGTGCACCTTTGCTTCTGGGGTCTGTGCTTCAGTCCATTATCACACTAGGGCCACATGTGGGATATTTCTAAAAACTGCAGAATCAGGGCAACAAACGTTGAGTTGTGTTTCTCTTGTAAAACCGTGTGTTACAGAACAAAAAAAAGTAAAAATGAAATTCTGAAAAAAATATATATTTTGTTTTGTAAATTTCCCCTCTAGTTTGCTTTAATTCTAGTGCCTAAAAGGGGTTAAGAAACTTTCTAAATGTGGTTTTGAATACTTTCAGGGGTGCAGTTTTTAAATTGGGGTGACTTATGGGGCCCTCAAAACCTCTTCAGAACTGAACTGGTCCATGAAAACAGCCTTTTGAAATTTTCTTGAAAATTAGACATTCCAAAGTCAGATTTGAAAAGTAAGGCTGTCAGTGGCCACAGTGGGAAGGGATTAAGGGCAGGAACTTTTATCTTTAGGGTATTATGTACAATATACATTTGTGATGAGTAGTGATATTAATATTGAAGATTATCAGGTAATCATGTAACTTCATGTACTTTTGTTGTGTTTAGAATCCTATAGCTTCTTCTACTCCTTTCTTGCTTTTTTGTTTTTATTCCTGATATTTTTAATTCTTGCATTTTGTATACTGTATTAGCCAGGTTTAGGGCATATCATTGCCCAAAACACTACATTTCACATTGGAAGGCTTCACTAAAATTCAAACCTAAATCGCAAAATATCTTTCTCCTCAGCCACTGTGTATCCATGGTAATAGACAACAAATCCTGTGTATCAGTCCTTTAATTCTCGCAAACATACATTTGGTAGGGTAGCTTATATAGCACCACAAGGGAAATTAAAGAGGCTCTGTAACCAGTTTATAACTGCCCTCCTACCTAATCTAATAGGCACTTTAATGTAGTTAACAGTGACTTATTTTGAAAAACAATAATTTTTGAGCACGTTATGAACAAGTTTAGATTTATGCTAATTAGTTCTTAATGACCAACTGTGCGTTTTTATTCTTTTAACCAAGTGGGCGTTGTAAAGAGAAGTGTATGAGGCTGACCAATCAGCGTCATACACTTCTCTCCATTCACAGCACAGCGTGATCTCGCGAGATCACGCTGTGACGGGACTTCCTCCCACAGGTTCTTCATCGGAGCCATAGAAGACTTAATAGACATCGCCTCCAGCCACTGCAGATTCTGATAAACGTCCTGGCACGGCTGGAGGTGATGTCTGTTGACTTTTCTATCGCTCTGGTGAAGGACCTGTGGTAGGAAGGGAGATTACGCTGTGCAGTGAAACTGGCTGGAATGAAGAGAAGTGTATGACGCTGATTGGTCAGCGTCATACACTTCTCTTTACAACGCCCACTTGGTAAAAAAAAAAAAAACAACGCACAGTTGGTCATTAAGAACTAATTAGCATAAATCTAAAATTGTACATAACTTGCTAAAAAATGATAGTTTTCAAAATAAAAAACACTTATCTACATTACAGCACCGTTTACATTAGGTAGGAGATCGGGAACGTATAAACTGGTGACAGAGCCTCTTTAACTCCTTAACGACGAAGGACGGATATATCCGTCCTCAGCAGCTGCTAGTTCGCGCAGGAGAACGGATATATCCGTCCTGTGATCGCGCGGGTACTGACAGTGTACCCACGCGATCAGCGGCAGGAGCACGGCTGTTATACACAGCCTGGCTCCTGCTGCAACTGCCGGAATCGAAGCGCGTGCCGATTCCGGCAGTTTAACCCATTAAATGCCGCTGTCAATAGTGACAGCGGCATTTAATGTGTTTGACAGAGGGGGGAGCTCCCTCTGTCACCCGATCGGCGCCCCCGCAAACAAATCGCGGGTCGCCGTCGGGTTTCCATGACAGCCGGGGGTCTAACAAAGACCCCCAGGTCTGTCTTCAGCATCTGCCTGTTAGGCGATGCCGGAGGCATGGCCTAATAGATTGCCTGTCAGTTTTACACTGACAGGCAATAATGCTTTGGTATACGAAGTATACCAAAGCATTATATATGCGATCGGCACATCGCATAGTGAAGTCCCCTGGTGGGACTAAAAAAAAAAAAAAAAGTAAAACAGTTAAATAAAGTTTGTGAAAAAAAATAAAAAATAATTACAGTCAAAGTCAAATAAAACTACTTTTTTGGCCCAAAAAGTGGTTTTATTTAGTAAAACGGTCAAAACAAATAACACATACACATATATGGTATCCCCGCGTTCGTAACAACTTGACCAATAAAATGAACATATTAATTAAACCGCCGGATGAACGGCGTCCAAAGAAAACGCAAAAAACAACGTCAAAATTCTCTCTTTTCTCCCATTCCCCCCATAAAAAATAAAATAAAAGTTAATCTATAAGTCCTATGTACCCCAAAATAGTACTAATAAAAACTACACATTGTCCCGCAAAAATCAAGCCCACGTACGGCCACATCGACGGAAAAATAAAAACGTTACGGCTCTTGGATTGCGGCGATGCAAAAACAAGTAATTTTTTTCTAAAAGGGTTTTTATTGTGCAAACGTAGAAAAAACATATAAAACCTCTACATATTTGGTATCCCCGTAATCGTGCCGACCCATAGAATAAAGTTAACATGTTATTTACGCTGCATAGTAAACGGCGTAAATTTATAACGTGAAAATGAATGCTGGAATAGCTGCTTATTTTCAATTCTCTCCTAAAATAAAGTTAATAAAAGTTAATCAATATGTTATAAGCATCTAAAAATGGTACAATTACAAAATACAACTCGTCCCGCAAAAAACAAGCCCTTATACGGCTATGTCGACGGAATAAAAAAAAGAGTTACGACTCTTGGAATGCGACCGTGAAAAAACAAAAAATAATCCTTGGTCATTAACGTGCAAAATGGCCCGGTCATTAAGGGGTTAAGCATTGCACTATGCTCATTGACATCAATGGGCTGTCCATCTACTGCACAGGGAGAATCTTTGTAGCCATTCTCGGCTCCAGCTAATAAATGAAGGCCATAGTCGGGGGACCACTATTAGCTCAGGTGCTTTCTAAATAAGAAAAGTAGTTTAAAAAGGGGTTGCTTTAGATTAAAGACAAACAAAAAACCTATACCCACCGCCCCCCAGAAACCACAAGACTCTTGTCCATGAGCTGCAATACCAAGTAGAGTAGAGATTTTTGTTTTTCTAAAGATTACTTTTCCAGAGCACTGTACTAATCTGGTGTATACGCTTAAAGACAAATACTGATTGTTAAAGAAAAAAGCACAAAAAAAAAAAACGTAGTTGATCTTGTTTATTGTGATTAGATCCATGTCATTTTTAAAAAGATCTATCAGACAGGTAGAAATAAGAAAGTATGCAAAAAAATCTGCAAAGAAAATTGTTGTATCCTTTAATGGCAGAAAAAAAAAATCTACATTAACCGACCTCCCCAACTGGAAACCATTTATGCTATAGCTGCCAAGTAATCCTTGACTTCAGCAGGAGTGAGTCGCTTAAATCCAGCTTCATTGCAGATACCCACTTCAATGTTGTCTTCTGTCATCTGACCCTCAAAGCTTTCCTGTTGAAATACATACCAGTAGTATTATAGGATACGGTGGTTATGACATACAGTACAATAACATTTCTTCTATGTACTACAATACCTTCAGTGTTAAAATTGCTGTGTGGATGGCATCTTCCAGTTCAAGATCTTCATTATATCTATAAAGAATATGAGAAAAGCCTATTAATAATGGAGGCTAGAATAGTTCTAAAATCAAGTTAACCCGAAGGGTTTTGGTAATTTTTTTAGTTGCTGTCTGCTGTTCCCATTGATGAACTTTTCTTTTTATACGCTGTTAGCCAAGCAGTGTCAAGAGATTTTTAAATAGGAACTAAAGTATGTGCCAAACAATACCTAATCGTTCCAGTACGTTCCCCATGACAGCACCACAGGAGTTTGCCCTCTTGACCTCTATAGGGAGAGGAAGACAGAGGTTAAAAGGCCCCCTCCCTATATCCACTTGCCAGTATTCTTCCTATCCCTACAGTGGACAGGTGCAGAGAGAATCTGCTACCTGGAAGAACAAAGAATGGAGCAAGGGGTGAGATCGGGGAGCTAAGCTTCTTCTTACTTTCCTCGTTACATTGCCCATGCTAACACCTCTCGGTAGAGGTGCCTTAGCGTTCCAACCCCGGTTGCTAATCAGAGTACGTCCGTACAAATGCGGGGTCCTAGGCGACCAGGGGTCGGAAGATTTCGATAGCCGTTACGGAGTTGTGGCGTGGCCATTTTGGAGAAGACCAGGTAACCGGTCTTTCCCCTATCCGGAGTATTGTAAACCGGAAGTAACGGCTGACGCCACGTCGTTCTGTATAAGCGGCAGCATCACCGGAAGTGATGTCAATCTATTTCCGGTCCACGGCCATCTTGGGAGGCAGAAATTCAAATCTAACCTGCTATTTAAGGGATCCGCACAGGTAAGAAAGCGATGTCTTATTAGTATTTACTAATATGTATCTACAAATCCTGATTGAGAGTCCATCGTATCGGTTATGGATTCTTCCCGATCAGATTATGTTGTGGATGAATCCCAGGGTCTCTCATACTCTGTTACAGGGATCTTTACCTTCCTTCCTCTCTTTATTAGATAAAAGATCCTTCTCTGAAGCAGCTGTACCTAAAAAAGAAAAAGGTAGAAAATGCGCAACCTGCGGGAAAAAGCTGCAGGATACGCATAAGAAACAATTATGCCAAGATTGAATAGTAAAAGTTGTTGAGGAACAACCTTTATTTATGTCTGAACTGAGGACTATAACACGGGAAGTAAAAGAGTCAGTAGCCTCCCTTGCGCTACCTCAAGGAACTCCATCGATGTCCCAGGCACAGGGACCTAGGATGAAATACTTATTTCCTTCACTGTAGATAACAGCAGTGGTTCTTATTTTGAAAAACGATAATTTGAGCAAGTTATGAACAATTTTAGATTTATGCTAGTTTCTTAATGACCAACTGGGCGCTGTACAGAGGAGTGTATGACTGACCAATCAGTGTCATTCACTTCATTGTTCCAGCCCAGCTTCTTTCACTGAACAATCACACGGTGCGGTGGGTTGCCATAGTCTAAGAGTCAGAACTTTATTTTTCCATCAATAAAGCCACGCAAGGACTTTTTTGCGTAACGAACTGTAGTTGTTTCGATCAGTACCATTTTTAGGTACGTGCAACTTTTTGATCTCTTTATTCAATTTTTTGGGAGGTGAAGTGACCAAACAATTGTGATTCTGGTACGGTTTATTATTTTATGGCGTTCACCGCTTGGGATAAATAAAATAATTTTGTAGTTCAGGCCGTTACGGACACGGCGATACCAATTATGTATAGTTTGTTTACATATTTTTATTAATAATAAAAGGACTGATCAGGGAAAAAGGGGGATTTTTACTTTTATTTTCACACATTTTTTTTTACTTTATTACTTTGTCCCACTAGGGGACTTGAGGGCAGGAGGCCCTTATCGCAATTCTAATACACTGCACTACATGCGTAGTGCAGTGTATCAGAGCTGTCAGCTACTCACTGACAGCAAGCATAGTGGGTCCTGACTGTCAGGACCCACTAGGCTTCAGTCGATGGCATAGCCGGACGCCATTGTTAGGTGTCCGGTTGCCATAGTCACCATCGCCGGCCGCTATCGTGTAGCAGGCCGGCGATGGTAGCTTAACCCCTAAAAAGCCACGATCTCTGTTGAACGTGGCTTTTAAGGGGTTAATCAGCGGGGACACAGATCGGTCCCCGCTATAGGAGCTGCGGCAACCGTTGTACAAGACAGGAGCTGTCACAGCTCCTGCATGTGTCGGGAAGACGGCCGAAATTACTCCCGCGACGTACTATTCCGTCACTGAGCGCGAACGGGGTGGTCAGCATGACTGAATATTACGTCGCTGAGAGTGAAGGGGTTAAAGAAAGGAATTTTTTTTTTCCCTATAAATAAAAACCTCTTGTAAAATATTTGAAGAATGGGAAGATTTGGAAAAGAGGCTATTTATTTCACGAGAATTTTAAAATAGGCTTCTCTTTGATGCTGAAGACACAAAGGCCTTGGATGTTATTCCCAAAGTAGACATCCTTGTAGCAAAAAAAAAAGACAGCAATCCCCTTTGAGGATTCCATGGACCGCAAGGCAGACTATCTTCTAAAAAGAATGTGGATATTTTCTCCCGCCCTAATCTCAACCAATATTGCGGCTACATATGTCGCAAAAGCCATGTTTATATGGTTAAATCAATTGGAAAGTCATTTGATTATGAAAACCTCCAGAGATGACATACTGGAATATTTTCCTCTTCTCGAAATGGCAACAGGTTTTTTGGCGGACACATCTGCTGAGTCAGTCTGGCTTTCTCCCAGAAATGGGGCCCTATTCAATGCTGCTAGAAGAGCTTTGTGGCTCAAGACATGGTCAGTGGATAGAAAATAAAAATAAATAAATTGTGTTCTCGCTCTTTTTCTTGGGATGTTGATGTTCGGACCACTCCTTGATAATATGTTGGAGAACGCTTCTGATAAAAAGAAAGGGTTTCCAGAAGAGAAACCAAAAAATACCCCTGAGTTTCGGAAATTTCATCAACAACCGAGCTATAGAGGTGAAGGTTTCTTCTCAATCCCAACAATTCTTTCCAGCCCACAAAACAATGACGTCAGGAGCGTGGTGGGGGAGGGACTCCTACATTTTCATTCAGAATGGACTAAAATTACCCATAATCCTTGTGAACTACGGATTATAGAAGAGGGATACAAAATAGAATTTCTCTCTACCGCCAGAAAAATTTCAGTTGACTTCATGCCAATCCAGATATCTTCAACATGTCCTCATCAGCAATACCCAGAAACTGCTACGTATGAAGGGAGTTTCTCCTGTATCTCAGAACTAAGTAAAAAAACGGCCATTCAAAAATTTTCCTGATAAAGAAGCCGAACGGATCCTACAGAAAGATCAACCTAAAAGGTTTGAACAAAGGAGTAAAATATTGAAAGTTCAAGAAGGAGTCTATCTGAACTACTACTCCACGAATAAAATCAAGGGGCATCTATGTGCACAATAGATCTAAAGGATGCTGATCACATCCCGATCCAGCCTTTATACCAAAAGTATCACAGATTCGCAATTCAGGGTGGTCCATCTACCAATTTGTTGGTCTCCCTTTTGGAATTTCCTCAGCCCCCAGGGTGTTTACGAAGATTATTCCGGAAATTATGGCGTTCCTAAGACTAGACTACTTTCTTCTGGTGGCAGATACCCCATCCATCCTAAAGAATCCAATGAACCGAAGTCCTGGCCCTTCTACAAAGCTTGGGTTGGTTAATAAGTTTGAGAAAAATCAAACCTCTCTCCCCAAATGCAAAAAATATTCTTAAGAGTACTATTGGACTCCTTCCTCGTCTCGTTTTGTAGGTGAAGTGGTTTTCCCCCTGGTAGAAAGGAATATTGAAGGCAGAACAGCTGTTCGGTAAAAGAGGGGATGCGGATCCTAGGATTGATTACTTTTTGTATCTAATCCATCCCGTGGTGCCAGTTCCATTCTCGGAATTTACAAAATCTAAATAAATCCCAGTAGGATCACAAACATATGTCACTAAAGTCAAAGATATTGATTCCAGAGTCAGTGAAAACAACCTAAACAGAGGAATTCCATGGAAGTTCTCTTCATACGTGGTAGTCACCACAGACGCCAGCAAACAAGGTTGGGGGTCTATAATTCAAGACAAGCACTTCCAAGATATCTGGTCTCCTCAAATAGGAAAAATGTATTCCAACTACAAGGAACAGAGCAGTTTGGGAAAGCCTCAAGCAAGCTCTTCCACTAGTAAAAGAAAAGGGGGAACAAGACATGCTCGTCTCCAGGCTCTCTCCACTCAAATTTTCAGCTGGGCAAAGGAAAACGTCCTATCCGTCTCAGCAGTCCACTTATAAAGTCGGCGGATATATTTTCTGTGTCCTGAGCCAGAAAAAAAAATAGATCCAGGAGAAAGTAGAAACCCAGAAATGAGGTCGTCCTCAAGTGGATCTATTTGACACA
Source organism: Rhinoderma darwinii (assembly GCF_050947455.1). Taxonomy (NCBI): domain Eukaryota; kingdom Metazoa; phylum Chordata; class Amphibia; order Anura; family Rhinodermatidae; genus Rhinoderma; species Rhinoderma darwinii. The sequence goes on from NC_134691.1 coordinate 253,799,974, forward strand.
AAATAAAATGCTCAGGTGGATACCTTTTTTTCCCTAAACTCCAGAGTCAACCCGGTAGGAGTAGATGTGTTGTCCCATCAGTTGGACATGTAGCTGGCTTATGCGTTTCCTCCATTCCCTCTAATTCCGGGAGTATTAAGGAGGCTCAAGGAGGAGTTAAACCTAATTATAAATTTTTCCATACTGGCCAAAGAGGAGCTGGTTCCCAATCCTGAGACGGTTGGCATTGGAAGACCTGATCATACTCCCGGTAATAAAGGGACCTTCTCTCCCAGGGGCCATTATTTTATCAAGAAGTGGAGACTCTAAACCTATCAGCATGGATCCTGAAGGCAGATCCTGAGAAACCATGGGCTTTCAGAAGAGGTAAAAATCAACCATTCTTTTAAGCCATAAGGAGGTAACTTCAAAATTCTACAGAAAAATATGGAAGAAATTCTGTTCCCGACATGGAGATCAAGGTCCAGACCATTTTTTCACCTAACAGCAAAAATCCTAGATTTTCTTCAAGCGGGGTTTAAAAAAGGGGACTTACTCCTAGTATCCTAAAAGGTACAAATTTCAGCTCAGAGTAATTTTTTCAACACTTCCCTAGCTGAACATAGGTGGATCAAAAGATTTACACAGGCAGTTTTCTAAATTAAAACCATCCCTTAAAAGAGAAGCATCTTCTTGGGACCTAAATATAGTCTTGACGGCTCTTTGTGATCCTCCCTTTGAGCCCATCAACTCTATATCCATAAGAGTTTTAACTTTAAAACAGATTTTTTTAGTCACCATCAGCAAGAAGTATTGGAGATATTCAATCTCCTTCCATCATAGAACCTTAAAGACCCAGTAGAACAAAATTGTTCTAAAACTAGACCACTCTTTTATTCCTAAAGTGGCAACTTCTTTTCACAGAGATAAGGAAATAATTTTGCCTTCCTTTTATCCAGATCCAAAAGATCAGCAGGAACAAAGGTACAATTCCCTGGAGGTTACATCCGCATGGATACTTAATAAAAATGAATTCGTCCTTTACGGACGAAAAATAATAAAAGGAAAGCAAGCTTCAAAATGTTCTCTAGCAAGATGGGTAATGATTACCATTCAAGAAGCCTACAGTTCCCAAGGACTGTGCTCCGCTGGGCATAAAAGTTCATTCTACAAGTGCGGTCTCTCCCTCTTGGGCAGAGAAGAAAAGCCTCTGTGGACCAGATCTGCCACTTGGTCAAGCTAGCATACCTTTTGCAGACACTATAGTTTGGACAGTCTGTCAGATACAGATCTTAAGTTTTGGACGGAAAGTCCAAAAAGCATTATAATTTGGTATGGATCCTGTGGTGCGGTCATGAGGGATGTACTGGAAAGTAGGCATTAGACCTACCAGTAATTGTATTTACAGGAGTCCATCATGACAGCACCCTTACATTCCCTCCCTTTATTACATTTCTGATTTGTGCAAATTAACATGTTAGTTATTATCCCTATAAATAAAATTGGGTTGCATCCAGCCTGGTGTAGTAATTGAAAAAGCACTGGAAAATAGGTGGAGGGAGGGGCCTTTTAACCACTCTGACATCCAGTCCCTATAGAGTTTGAGAGGGCAACCTCCTGTCATGATGGACTCCTGGAAATACCATTACCAGTAGGTCTAATTCCTACTATTTTAGTGTTTCTAATGCTAGTTTATTTTTCTTAGGGTCTGTTTACACATTTGTTTGCCATACTTTGATTTGTCTCCTTTCTTTTCTGAGCTATGGTCCATGATGGCAATGGACCATTGAGGTGGATGAGACCACATGACGGATTGTAACAAATAAAAGGATAAGCCAAAATAGATAGATATCATTTTCATGAGTATATTTTCCCCTACCTCTAGGAGGGTTGAACAGTTAAGTCACAATTCGCCATAATATTACATTCTTCATTCTAAGTGAGAAAAGAGCTTGCCGTTCCTCTCCATTACCTCCTACTTGTTATTACAACACTTTGTTCTGCTGTCAAAAAAATACAATGAAGAACAGTTTTTACCTTTTTTCAAGGAAAGTCTTCCCATTTACATAATTCTTGCCCATTGCTGTAGCCTTCCATGCAAAATATGCCCCCTGGAGGAGAAAGAAACTTTTATTAAGGGAATGAAAACTATGCATTACTAAATACAATACTCACAGAAATTAATAAACTAAAGATTCTTTCAAATTTTTGGTGCGTTAATAATAAACCAAAAAGCAACTCAAAAAGCAGCACCAAAAACTGTAACACAGGCAGGTGCATTTTGCAAAATTACGAACTATGGCTGTAAAACACACCACCTAAAGCATACCAACACATGGGCAGAGATGTATCAAAACTGGTGCAAATGAAAAGTGAAGTAGTTGCACATGGAAACCAGGTCACTGCTTTCATCTTCAGGGCTTCTGAAAAATGAGGTGGTTACCATGGGCAACTCACCCATTGTGTGTTGGGTTGTTGACTAACAGCAAACATCTGGTAGCTGCATTTGTGCTTACTAAAAAGCCATTTAAACCGGACCTAAATGCTATATGTGAACCCAGCCTTAGAGAGCCAGTACACATAGCGGGCGTATGACAGTAGCGAGCCGCGTGGTGAAGAGCTGCATGCAGTTTGACCACACGCCGATAAGTATTTGGCTGTGCAGCTTGTACAGGTGAAGCACACGGTTTCAACGTTCTACACCTGTGCAAGCAGAGAAGTAAAAAAAAAAAAAACTCGGCAATTTTTGGTAAAAACACAATGCCAGCCCGTTATGTGTAGGTACACCAAGGGTAAGCCTCGTCGTGGCTGCGAAATAGCTTGTAAATGGCCACACAATTCAGTAAAATGCCTGCTTATATACAAAGCCATGCGGCTATAAAGAGTGTATTCATTATTGGCCGCACGATTATGCAGGTAAACAGCTGCTTTACAAGCTACAGCTCACAGCCATTAAAGAGGCTCTGTCACCAGATTATAAGTGCCCTATCTCCTACATAATCTGATCGACGCTGTAATGTAGATAAGTGGTTTTTATTTTGAAAAACGATCATTTTTGATCAAGTTATGAGCTAGTTCAGATTTATGCTAATGAGTTTCTCAATGGACAACTGGGTGTTGTACAGAGGAGTGTATGACGCAGACCAATCAGTGACTAATTAGTGTCCTACACTTCATTGTTCCAGCCCAGCATGATCCACAGCACACAGAAAGGCAGAGAATTAAGTCACTGGTCAATGAATATTCCCTTGTGAGTTTTCTACATATGTTACTTACAGAAGGATCAGACTGGAATAAATATGGTCGTTCTTCATCCCAACCTGCAATTAATAAGGAGACTCCAAATGGACGTACACCCCTAAAGAAAAAAAAAAAAAAAAAAAAAAAAAAGCTAATTATTAACAATGCATCCAATTAGAACCATAGGCATGTTCTGCAGTAAGAATGTTCTACAAAATACCAGTGTGTATATAAGCAACATCATCGTGCACACTAATAAAAACAGAATAATAATGTGTAGCGTTCAGCCTTTGATCCTGTAGTAGGAAGGCTAATGTTCCTAGTGATATGGGATCATAGTCTTCAATGGCTGGTATCACCTATGGCGGGATAGATCATTAATTTCCATTGCTCCACACAGTCTTCTCAGATGGTGGTAAACATTACAATAATTTCTAAAGTTATCATGGTTAGGGTATGTTATACAGTGACTCCTCTAAGGCAACTACCCAAAGTGCATTGAAAAATGGTCTCCTAGATGGTGGGTCCGCTCAAACAAGAGGCCAATATATGTAGGATCTAGTGAACTGAACATCTGATACAGAAAAGTCTGGTGGTCTTCTCAAAGAGGTGGTCTGTTGGAGAGGCTTCTGCGTATCTACTTGATGAGCTTTCCAGTGTGCACTAATAGTTGACAAAGCTTTTGAAAAGTCCAAGAAATAGCACATTTTTTGTAAAGTAATACAATTATACAGTCAATATAAAAAAAAGGCAATGGATGTTCATAAATCACTTAGAGAAATCTCATGAGGTAGCTCGTTTTATATTTTCATCTCCTTAAGGCCTCATGCACACCGTATTCTGCTTCAGTATTTGGAAGCTAAAACCATGAGTGGGTTTAAAATACGGAAGAGGTGCAAATCTTTCCATTATAGGTTCTCTCGGTTTATGTTCCACTACTAGTGTTGGCTTCCAAATACTGAAGCAAAATACTGACCAGAATACTGATGTTTGCATCTGTAAAGGGAAGTGTTTTATATATTTATATCTATATACATGTGAGTGTAGATATATATAGATTTGTCCCTCCAGAAAGGTGTATACCCATTCACCTACTAGATAATGGTATTCCATGAGGCCCAGGCCCCTCCCTTTCACGTGCATGAGCCTGTGAGGTCACACAGGTGTGCACGGGGATGTTTAAAAGGACAATCTTTCCCAAAGCTCACTCTCTTGTTCCTGCTCCCCAACTCCACTAAGGGTCTCCTCTTCCCTCCTGGCCTGCTCATGGCCCTTGCTGAGAGACCACACCAACTTGTACCACATGGACTGCTAAGTATCCACGTGTAGCAGCAGCTACACGTTATGTTCTCCCCCTCCTTACTTTAACCCTTTCCTAAGTTAACCCTTTATCCTCCTGCTGTCCCTGGTAACCCTTGCTATTAACCCTTAGAGTATAGGGAAAGCTATATTAGGAGGGAGTGATACAGAAATAGTGAGCATGTATTGGATTGTAACGTAACTGTATTCATGTGTATGTTTAGGTATGTGGGTGGAGGCATAACATAGGATACCGTGTTTATACTGTACTACGTATAGTGTGAGTATACTCAGTATATATTAACGTGTTATGTGTATTCGGGTATACTGATACTATACTGTGATCAGTTAATGTGTTCTGTGTTTGGTGCATTTTATATGCAAGTGTGATTATTGTTAGTAATAAATATTACCCTTTATTTACTATACAATTGTATTTATTGTACGGTCCTATTCCCTTGAGTAGCCGCTAAAGCAATTAGATCAACGTTAGTATAAGGAAAAGGTAGGGGAACTAGGCATAACCCTAGTGACCCTGATTATAAAGGCGGTAGTAATAGTGGGCGACCAAGTAGGTGAAACCCAGCTATTATACCAGCCCTTGTACACACGTGGATGAGTGTGTAGTAAGGAAGTGTGCATATATATATATATATATATATATATTATATTTATATGTATATAGAGCCCTTTTACAGCATCTATATAAATTTAAATAAAAAAAATAAAAATTATTTTCACAAATGTTTCCCCCTTAATTGAGATAAACGCTCTGGCCTTTTAAGAGCTGAGAAACTTCAGCCGAAGTCTCCCCATGCAGCAGTGAGCAGTCTAGGGTTGTCACCATACAAGAATTTGGAGTTCGATACAGATACTTGATGTAGTATTTCGATACTCGATACCAAAACAATACTTTGCCAACAATAATAATTTTTTAAAAAAAAGTTCTTCCATTTTCTGATGTGAGGCACGAGGTGTGATGACTTTTGAACCTCCATGTGCCTCACGTTAATAGTAATTCACCCAATCATGTTCCTCAGTCATAATGGACAACATTGGGTTAATGTGTGAGGTACATGATGGGGTTAATTACTATTAATGTAAGGCACATGGAGGTTCAAAATTCACAACACCTCGTGCCTCACATCAGAAAATGAAAGCAAGCAGTTTTTATTTTAGAACAGCGTAAACATCATAAACGACACTATAAATTTGTTATTACGGTCACGACGATACCAAATGTGTATTTTATGTATTGAGACTTATTTTAATGTTTATTGTAAAAAGTGTGTGTGTATTTTTTTTTTTTTTAAACATGAATGCACAGGCATATATCTGTATGCCAGTACATTAGCCCATGTACTGATACCACACAGGCAGTTGTTAGGACATACCCAGGTATGTCGGTTTTCCGATGGAATCAATAGCGCAGTCGACTCCGCTATTGATTCAGTCGTTATAACGGAAACCTGCCGGAATGGTGACGAACGGAAACCATTAGCGAGGTTTCCATCACCATTGATATCAATGGTGACTGAAACGGAAGCTGTGGTTTCACTTTCCGTTGCGGGGTTGACCTGACGGAAACCCGGAACGGAAAGCGAACGGTGATGTGAACAGGCCCTTAGCTGTGCGGGCGCACAGCTTAGTATCGAAATACATGAAATAATGGTATTGAACCACTTCAGAGTTCATGGTATCGAAACAGTATCAAAGTTTTCATGTATCGTGCAAACCTAAAGCAGTCAAAGTCTCACAAGATTGCTTCGTGAAAATTCCTGGATAGACCACTGTGAGGGGAGACTGAATTGCAACGTGTGCACACAGGGGAGATACGTGCTGCTATTTCAGTTAAAAGGGTTTTCCCATTGGGGACACTTATGACACAGCCACAGGATATGTCAAATATCACATAGGTTAAGGTCCAAGAGGTTGGACCCGAATCTATCTTTAGAACGGGGCCCCCTAAACCCCATTCTACCTCTGTGTTGCGGCTGAAGCATGTGATTTCCGACCACGAAGAAGAGTTACGCTGTTTCTTTAAGTGCCATAGTAGTGAATGGCAAGGTACGGAAGCAGCGTAGCATGTGAGCTACGCTGTTTCCGTAGCGGCCATTCAGTTAACTGGGACTTCCGAAAACAGCGTAGCTGAGCTACGCGGTTTCCTTCATCATGGTTGGAAATTACACGCTTCAGCCGCAACAGAGAGGTAGAACAGGGTTTAGGGTGCCCAGTTCTAGAGATAGTTGCGGGTCCTAGAGGTGGGACCCGCATCTATGTGACATTCATGACATATCCTGTGGATAGGTCATAAATGTCCCAGATGGGAAAACCCCTTTAATTCTGGATTTTGCTTTTTTAGCATGTAAAATGGATTCCTGTGTATTACAACACAGCAGCAGGAGACTAGAAGAAACAGACAAAACCGGTCAGCTTTCTCCTCAGCTGTTGCTGCTAGCTCTGTGTGTATGCAGTGAGAGACTCCGATTAATAGCTATGTACACCTATGTAAGCAGTATTTATTTTTCTTTTTAACCCCTTACGCCTATTTTGGCCTTAATGCCCAAGCATTCTTTTTAGTTTTTTTCCTCCCTTCCAATAGTCATAACTTCATTTATATGTCGACATAGCCATATATGGGCCGGGACGAGTTGTATTTTTCAACAGCAAAGGGTTCCGTCGTTTTGACGGAATCAATAGCGCAGTCGACTGAGCTATTGGTTGTCAAGAACAACGGAGTCCTGTCAATGGTGACAGACGGAAACCATTAGCTAGGTTTCCGTCACCATTGAGAACAATGGTGAGGGAAACAGAATCTTAGGCTTCCGTTTGCCTCTCCGTTGAGGGGTTAAAAGGAAGGGTGTCGCGAAAATTATTATTAATATATATATATATATATATATATATATATATAAGCTTTTAGTGTTTTATTAAAAAAGGTTTTATTTGTGTGTTTGTGTTTTACTTTCAAACTTTTTCTTCTCTATGGGGGCTGCCATTTTTTTTTTGCATCTCTGTATGTGACGATTAACGACACATACAGACATGGAATACGGCACATACAGCCCAATAGTGAATGCGAACGGGAGCCGTTCCATTCACTATGCTGTACGCCGTCTGTATGGGAACGGCGCATGCGCCGCTCCCACACAGTCCAAATGGAAGGTCTTCGGCCGAGCGACATCCGGCGCCATTTTCTGGTGGACCGGAAGACGCGGCCGGACAGTAAGATTACTACTTCCGGAACATGTGTTCTGAAGCAAGCACTAGGAGCGGACGGACCGGAGGCGGCAGGAGCAGGTAAGTTATGTCTGTGTTTGTTCGTGTTTTACTGTGCGATTACCACTGTATGTAAGCCTACTACACTCTGCAGCCGCTCAAAAAAATGGCGGCACACAGTGTGGGTTTGAACGTTCAATCCCCTCCTTTCTCCTGGCACTAGCCAGGATAAAGGAGGGGGGATTGTTTGAGGACGCTAGAGCGAGTGTGTCTTCTCAAATTTTGCAGCATAAAGCAATGTGGTTGCTTTACCACATGCCAATGCTGCAATTTTGGGAATTGCTCCCTCTAGTGACCAGCACAGGGAAATGTTATAAATTAGGAAATACTATAAATTAGATTCTGACTCGTGAAAAAATTAGAACAATGTTTAATCATTTATACACTAACTAACTAGCGACACATTCCCTTTAACCCGACAAACCTCAGACGGAATATATTTGAAACAAAAAAAAAAAAGATGTCTAAGGGCCTGTTCACATCACTGTTCATTTCCGTTCCGGGGTTCCGTCGGAGGGTTCTGTCGGGTGAACCCCGCAAGGGAAAGTGAATCTGACAGCACAGCTTCCGTTTCAGTCACCATTGATCTCAATGGTGACGGAAACATCGCTAATGCTTTCCGTTCGCCACCATTCCGTCTGGTTTCGGGTTTTCTGACGGAATCAATAACGCAGTCGACTACATTATGGATTCCGTCGGAAAACCGGAAACCAGACGGAATGGTGACGAACGGAAAGCATTAGCGATGTTTCCGTCACCATTGAGATCAATGGTGACTGAAACGGAAGCTGTGCTGTCAGTTTCACTTTCCGTTGCGGGGTTCACCCGACGGAACGGAAATGAACGGTGATGTCAACAGGCCCTAGCTGATCAGTTATTTTTAACAATAGCATTAGTTTTTTCCCGTTTTTTTCATCAGTTAAAAGAAGCATTTTTTTGCAGACAGCATTTTGAAAATCAATTAAAGCCCTATTGACAGGAAAACACCTCTAGTGATAGGAAGAAACTGGAAGTGACCACCAGCAGACATTCTATTGCCATTTTGGAGCTGTATCTAAATAAAGTTTGGTGAGAATTTTTTTTTTTTTTAGCTTGGTCAATGTTGTGAATTGATGAATGTACTCACTCATGTACACTACTCATTTAAAAAATAACCTAAGATTAGAGCCTAGCAACTGACTATCAACTAAACAGAAAAGGGTGCCAAAAAAACTGATGCATCTGGTCCTTTTTTTTTTGACGGATGCATTAAATTAATCCTTTAAAAAAAACAAACAACAACTGACTATTTACGATCAGTAGAGGTTGACCATGACTGATCCGGTGCCAATTGTTTCCGTTTGTCTCCATTGAGCAGGGGTTCCGGCGTTTTGACGGAATCAATAGCGTAGTCAACTAGTGTAAAACTGACAGGCAATCTATTAGGCCATGCCTCTGGCACGGCCTAATAGGCATATAGGCAGGGCAGGCCTGGGGCCTTTGTTAAGCTCCTGGCTGCCATGGCAACCCATCGGCAGTCAGAAATTGCATTCGCGGGCCGCCGATCGGTGACAGAGGGAGCTCCTTCCCTCTGTTAAACAACTTCAAATGACGCTATTGACCGCAGCATTTAAGGTGTTAAACGGCCGGGATTAAAGGTTTCTCCAATCCTAGCCGGTGCAGCGGGAGCCCGGCTGTCATTCACAGCCAGGCAACAGCAGTGATCGTGCAGGCACAGCTACTGTGCAGACACGATCACAAACACATACATGCACGGCGGAATGCGCTAATGGCTGCATTCTATGCTGTGCATGTACGTGAACCTGCGCCAAGGGGTTAATGTATTTTGTGTTTTTAACTAACTAGTTCAATTTTATGTTTTCCTTTTACTTTTTAGGATTCCGCTTCTATGTATCCTGTATTCATCAGGCTTGTATTGCTCTGTCTCAACCAATTCGGTCACTTCAGCTGAACGGACAACTCTGCTGAGAGTGGGTCCTGCATATCTCCGACACACAGGATCCAGCTAATAATGATTACATCTAAGGTTATAACTGCAACAATTTAATCTGTGACTGTTTTTCTCAGAACTAAAAGGTTCCTCAAGAGAAAAGGTAAGATGCATGAAGCTGGTATCTTCCACATATGGTGGAATGACATGAAAAAGCAAACTATTTTAAACAGATACAACAATTGCCTGTTCACTGTTCATGTCATCTGAAGATGTTAGAGAGCTATAAGAAACCGAGTAAAAAAAAGAATGAGCTTACCCAGACTGTGTATATTCCTGCATGACAGACGCCACTCTCTGTACTAACTGTGCTGTTGGAATAGGTTCCTGATACACAAGATAATACTGCTGGGCAAGCTTCCGGGCCCGTCGAACAAGGACTCTAAAAAAAGAAAGAAAAACAATTGTACAACATCACAAATAAAGGATCAAAGTATGTGTGCTGGTGTGCTTATTATTTGTAGATTACCAGTGATAGCTGTAAACCAAACAACCTGTTACCTGTAATCCGGGCCCATGCCACTGTACACCATGCCTATGTGTTTGGTGATAGGTTCCACTTTATGTACGCTCTGCTCATCATACAATATGGATTTCTGTTTTTTCTCAGTTGCCAAAACTACACCATTTGCAGCTAAAACAAAGGAGAAGAAAAGGTTAGCAAAGCAGCATAGAACATGTTACATAGTTACATAGTTTGTACGGTTGAAAAAAGACACATGTCCATCAAGTTCAACCAAGGGATGGGAAAGTGGGATGGGAAAGGGGAAGTAAAAAATTTCTACACATAGCAGTTAATATTTTTTTGTTCTAGGAAATGATCTAAGCCTTTTTTAAAGCCATCTACTGTCCCTGCTGCGACCAGCTCCTGCGGTAGGCTATTCCATAGATTCACAGTTCACAGTAAAGAAGGCTTGTCGCCTCTGCAGCTTGAACCTTTTTTTCTCCAGACGGAGGGAGTGCCCCCTTGTTTTTTGAGGGGGTTTTACATGGAACAGGATTTCACCATATTTTTTGTATGCGCCATTCATATATTTATATAAGTTAATCATGTCCCCCCTTAGTCGTCTTTTCTCAAGGCTAAATAGGTTTAGTTCTTTTAATCTTTCCTCATAACTTAGATTCTCCATGCCCTTTATTAGCTTCGTTGCTCTCCTTTGTATTTTTTCCAACTCCAGGGCATCCTTTCTATGAACTGGAGCCCAGAACTGGACTGCATATTCTAGATGAGGCCTCACTAATGCTTTGTAAAGTGGCAATATTACATCCCTGTCCCGCGAGTCCATGCCTCTTTTGCTGGCCTTTGAAGCAGCTGATTGACATTGCATGCTGAAATTTAGTTTATGATTTACAAGTACACCCAGATCCTTCTCAACAAGTGACTCCCCCAGTGTAGCTCCCCCTAGGACATATGATGCATGCAGGTTGTTGGTACCCAGGTGCAATAACTTTACATTTATCTACATTAAACTTCATTTGCCAAGTGGACGCCCAAACACTTAGTTTGTTTAAATCTGCCTGCAATTCACAAACATCTTCCATAGACTGAACTATATTACATAGCTTGGTGTCATCTGCAAAAATAGAAATAGTGCTATTAATCCCATCCTCTATATCATTAATAAATAAGTTGAATAATAGTGGTCCCAGCACCGAACCCTGGGGTACACCACTTATAACCGGGGACCATTCAGAGTAGGAATCATTGACCACAACTCTCTGGATACGGTCCTTGAGCCAATTCTCAATCCAATTACAAACTATACTTTCTAAACCTATAGTCCTTAATTTACCCATTAGACGTCTATGGGGGACAGTGTCAAATGCCTTTGCAAAGTCCAAAAACACTATATGCACAGCGGCCCCTCTGTCTAGGCTTCTGCTTACCTCTTCATAAAAACAAATCAGGTTGGTTTGACAGCTTCTGTCCTTTGTAAAACCGTGCTGGCTGTCACTTACAATACTATTTATTGGCACATAATTCTGTATATAGTCCCTCAATAGCCCCTCAAACATTTTCCCCACAATTGATGTTAAGCTTACTGGTCTATAATTACCCGGCGAAGACCTAGAGCCCTTTTTGAAAATAGGCACCACATTTGCCCTGCGCCAGTCCCTTGGCACTATACCACTCATGAGAGACTCTCTAAATATTATGAAGAGGGGGACAGAAATAACTGAACTAAGCTCTTTAAGAACTCTAGGGTGTAACCCATCTGGTCCCGGGGACTTGTGTACATTTATTTTATTTAATTTAGCTTGGACCATATCTACATTCATCCAATTCAGTATATCAACTGATATATTAACAGCACCGGCAGCGGCTACATCAGCTGCTCCTTCTTCTGTTGTATATACAGAGCGGAAGAACCCATTTAGTAACTCTGCCTTCTCTTGATCCCCTGTGAGCAACTCCCCATTACCATTATCTAAGGGTCCTACATGTTCAGACCTGGGCTTTTTTGTATTTATATGCTTGAAGAATTTTTTAGGATTTGTTTTACTATCCTTGGCCACCTGCCTTTCATTTTGTATTTTTGCTGATTTTATTACATTTTTACATTTTACAAAGGCTGCAGATGTACCCTCAGATTTGTATTTTTTAAATGCCTTTTTTTTGTCATGTATTGCCTCTTTCACAGAAGGTGTAAGCCATGTGGGGTTTAATTTTAGTTGTTTATACTTGTTACCTGTAGGAATACATTTTGCAGTATAATTACCCAAAGTAGATTTGAAAATTTCCCATTTATCATTTGTCCCATTATTTGACATTAGTTCTTCCCAGTCTATATCCTGAATTGCCGCCCTCATCCTGGGGAAATTGGCTTTCTTAAAATTAAATGTTTTTGCCCTCCCAGCCTGCGTTTGTTTTTTACAGTATAGGTAAAATATAACTATATTATGATCACTGTTACCAAGGTTTTCACAAACATTGACATTCCCAACAAGCTCTGCATTATTAGAAATGACCAGATCCAACAGAGCTTCACCACAAACTGGCCCATAAAATTTTCCTGCAACAGGTTGAGGAAATGTCTCCCCTTTGCAGTTGAAGCCGAACCATGACACCAATTAATATCCCGATAATTAAAATCTCCCATTATCACAACAGTACCCGCCTGTGCAGCCCGCTCCATTTATTTATATATTTGACCTTCTATCTCTTCAGTTATATTGGGGGGTCTATAGATTACACCAAAAGTAATTTTTTCAGTGTTTACTTCCCTTTGTAATTCCACCCACAAGGTTTCAACCTCCTCACAGTCTTCACCCTCTAATGTCTCATTTACATTCACCTTCATATCGCTTCTCACATACAGACATACACCACCACCTTTCCTATTTGCCCTGTCTTTCCGAAACAGTGTAAAACCCTGTAGATTTACAGCCCAGTCATGTGAAGAGTCCAGCCATGTTTCAGCAACACCAACTATATCTATATCTTCTTCCAGTATTAAAGGGAATGTGTTGCCAGAAAAACATGTTTGTTTTTTTTTAATTAAACATTTAGTGTGTGGGTGATTAAACATTGTTCAAATTTTTTTCACGAGTCAGGAAATATTATAAATTAATTCTAATTTATAATATTTCCCATTTCTGGTCACTAGATGGAGCTATTCCCCAAAATTGCAGCATTGCAAAATTGGGTGAAAAGCCCTAGCTCTAGTGAGCTCTCAGCATCCCCCCCCTCCTTTATCCTGGCTAGTGCCAGGATAAACGAGGGGTTTGAACGGTGTAACCTCCTACACTGTGTGTCGCCATTTTTTGAGCTAACACACAGTGTAGTAGGTTTACATACAGTAGTAAACACACACAAAAACGAACATACATTGAAATCTCTTACCTGCTCCTGCCGCCGCGGCTCCCTCCGGCCCGTCCGCTGCCGCTGGTCCAAGTGCACAAGTCCGGAAGCCGCGACCGGAAGTAGTAATATTACTGTCCGGCCGCGACTTCCGGTCCACAGGAAAATGGCGCCGGACGGCGCCAATTTCAAATTGGACTGTGTGGGATCGGCGCATGCGCAGTTCCCACACAGACGCCGTACACTGAAGTCAATGGGACGGGAGCCGTTCGCAGTCCCTATGGGACTGTGGCTGCCGTATTCCATGTCTGTATGTGTCGTTAATCGACAGACAGAAATGGAACAAAAAATGGCAGCCCCCATAGGGAAGAAAAAGTGTAAAAATAAGAAAAAGTAAAACACAAACACACAAATGAATATAAACGTTTTTAATAAAGCACTAACATCTTTAACATATAAAAAAATTATTTGTGATGACACTGTTCCTTTAAGACAATCCAACTAGTGCTCCTACATCCACATTGGATATCGCCATGGAGTATGAGATACGCAGAAATAGCTACGCCTTCTTGGTCAATTCATGAGGATGCACGCAAAACAAAGCAGGCAAATCACTAGTAATTGCACAGTCCAATGAGTAAAAACAAAATTTAAAAAAAATAATTTCATTATGCCAAACAAAATGCTATTAAAAACACCACATAGGATAGTATCAAGGCCCTGTCCAAAATAAGACACATAACCAGAGACCAGCACTAATACAATACATAGATACACACTAGTGTATTGTATTAGTGCTGGCCTCTGGTAACCGACTCTTGCTATTACCACATGCAGTGTTTTAATGGTGTGCTTTTGTAGCAAAATGAGACATTTTTACTCATTGAATTGTGCAATTACTAGTGATTTGCACGCTTTGTTTTGTGTGTATTTTCATTGTATTTTGGGCTGATCTATTGCACTCCTGTGTGCCCACCGTACGCATATTTGGAAATTCAAGTGGCTGCACCCATAACTCTTTATTTACTAAGAAGAAAGGAGATGCCCTTTAAAGATGTGACAAATTTACTTTTAAGATTGTCCAAAAAAATGTTTAGGTGAAAATCGGCAAGTAAAGTACTTTGATAGCCATAAAAGTTAGAACTATACATAAAATAGAATATTTGAGTTAACATCTGTGGAATGTAAATATGCTTCTCTACCAGGATGCCACATTAGTAGAATATGCGTTACATAAATAGTGTATAGGTTGGTAAGCTTTCTTCATAGTCACACAGAGTTAAAGGGGTTGTCCACCTTCTGACAACTGATTACCTATCCCCCGGATGGGTCATCAAGATGTCATCGGTGCGGGTCCGACACCCGGACCGATAAACCGCTCCTGTGGCCTGCGTGCACCGGATTTGCAGCACATAATGCTACGTACAGAGGCCAGAAGAAGTTGGCTCTATACATAGCATAGCAGCTTTACTGCAGAACTTCAGGTCTGCTGCTATTCACTTGAATAGGAGAAGTATTGTAGCTCGGCCGCTATTCCGTGGCCGGAGCTAACTGCTTCCAGCATGTACGGGTGTTGGACCCTTACAGATCATGTACTGATGACCTATCCTGTGGATAGGTCATCAGAAGCTGGAAAACCCCTTTAATACTATTAAACAATCTAATATGACTGCGGTTAGAATTATGGGATCTTTTTCAACCTTGTAGGGCAGTCCGTTAACCTCTTAGCGACCTATGACATAACTGTACGTTATGGCTATGTAAATTGTACGCCATGGCCGACACTTTACTATAAGGCTTCATGCCCACTTCAGTCTTTCTTCAGGGTGCTAGCTGTTTTTCTGACAGCTAGCACCCTGACCCATTCATTTTAATGGGGCCATGAACACTTCAGTTTTTTGGACTGTCACGTTGCTTAGTTCCGACAAAAGTAGAGCATGTCCTACTTTGGTCCGAGATTCCATGACCGTGAGGCCAATGCAAGTCAATGGGGCCGTCAAAAAAACTGAAGACACACGGAAGGCATCCGTGTGCGATGGAGCCGTTGCCTAGCAACGGCTGGGCAGAAGTACATTAGAGATATGACACTAATTGGCAGCCACTTATCTCTATCCAGCACTGAGAGAGAAGAGGCTGCTGATAATAAAAAGCAGTCCATACTTAACCCGGTCATCTTGGTGACGAGTCCCTCTTCTTCCTCCAGTCCGACCGTTCTGTATGACGCGGCAGTCCATGTGGCCGCTGCAGCGGCGGTCACGTGGGATGAAGAGTTATCCATGGAGGCCGGCCTTCTGACATCATCCAGTCCGGCGTGACCGCCACTACAGCCTGCAGCGGTGACATGGGATGAAACGTCATCCCAGGAGGCCGGACAGGAGGAAAATGCAGGGAGTTCTGGGTAAGTATAAACTTATTTTTTTATTTCATCAAAATTTTATTTTGCGAGCGCCGAGCATGGTCATTCTTCAGCGCTAGTCACTGTCCAGGGTGCTGAAAGAGTTACTGCCGATCAGTGCAGCCCATTAACTCTTTACAGTGACTAGCGCTGAACAACCATGCTCTTTCAGCACCCTGGACAGTATCATGCTCGACGCATGGAAACACGGAGTGCACACGGAAACCACATGGCCGCTAAAATGGGCACACGGATCCGTCAAAAAAACGCTAAAACGGTGAAGAAAGTGTGCACGAGGCCTAACGGCTGGGATTGGAGAGTACTCCAATCCTGGCCATTTAACCATCCTTTAGAAAGAGGGAGAGGGCACGGCGATCGCTTAATAGGAGAGGAAAATTACAATAAACTAAAATATACAGGTATTGGAGTGTACTGTACCAGCAATCAAATGATCGCTTGTTTAAGTACTCTAGGGGAACCAAAGAATAATAATTTAAAGAGAACCTTTCACCTGCCTATACATGTGCAGCATGTAATAGACAGGGCCGCACAAACCCTGGGGCACTTTAAAAAAAAATTCCCTATCCTCCTCGGTTAGATATCGGTGCCGTTATATTTGGTGCCCGATATTGAAATAATCCCCTGAACTGTCAATGGGGCGGGTAATTGTCAAGGGGGCATGTAACATCGCTGTGAAATTGTCCAATCAGCATCACAGCAAGAGCTGGAGAGAGGCGCACACGCGCAGTTCGGAGCCCTCACCCTTGAGCTCTCGGCAGACAAGGACGACGACTGTGTGATCTCTCGCGAGAGATCACACAGTCATGTCTACCTAGAGCAGAAGAGTGAGAGCGTACATGCTCGCACACACTCTCCTCTCTCCAGCTGTGACACTGTCCATAGCTGATTGGACAGTGTCAGAGGGATATTACACACCCGTTGACAGTTCAGGGGGTTATTTAAATAATCGGGTGCCAAATATAACGACACCGATATCGAAATAACGGAGGAGGATAGTAAAAAAAAAAATGTAAAGTGCCCCAGGGTTTGTGCAGCCCTCCCAATTACATGCTGCACATATATGGGCAACTGAAAGGTTCTCTTTACAACAGTTAAATAAAGCTTTTTGTAAATGTACAAAAAAATTAATTAATATCAAAAGTAAAAAAAAAAAAAAAAATCAACATTTTTCACCTGAAAAATTAACAATTGATATTGCCGCGTTCATTAAAGAGGCTCTGTCACCTGCTTCTAAGTGCCCTATCTCCTACATAATCTGATTGGCGCTGTAATGTAGATAACAGCAGTGGTTTTTATTTTGAAAAACGATCATTTTTGAGCAAGTTATGAGCTAGTTTAGATTTATGCTAATGACTCAATGGACAACTGGGCGTGTTTTTACTTTTGACCAAGTGGGTGTTGTACAGAGGAGTGTATGATGCTGACCAATCAGCCTCATACACTTCTCATTGTTCCAGCCCAGCATGATCCACAGCACAGTGAGATTGTGCAGTGAAAGACGTAAACACGCCCAGTTGCTAAAAACACAATACACGCCCAGTTGTCCATTAGAAAGGCTCATTTGCATAAATATAAAATTGCTAATAACTTGATCGTTTAAAAAACAAAAACGTTTCTGTTATCTACATTGCAGCACCGATCACATGCAATAGGAGATAGGGATTTGATAATCTGGCGACAGAGCCTCTTTAAAGGAACAGTGTCATGGCAAATAATTTTTTTATATGTTAAAGATGTTAGTGCTGTAATAAAAACGTTTATATTCATTTGTGTGTTTGTGTTTTACTGTTTCTTATTTTTACACTTTTTCTTCCCTATGGGGGCTGCCATTTTTTGTTCCATTTCTGTGTGTGTCGATTAACGACACACACAGACATGGAGTACGGCAGCCACAGTCCCATAGGGACTGTGAACGGCTCCCGTCCCATTCACGTCCGTGTACGGCGTCTGTGTGGGAACTGCGCATGCGCCGCTCCCACACAGTCCTATTCGAAATTGGCGCCGTTCGGCGCCGTTTTCCTGTGGACCGGAAGTCGCGGCCGGACTGTAATATTACTACTTCCGGTCGCGGCTTCCGGACTTGTGCACATGGAACAGCGGCAGCAAAGGGAGCGGACGGGCCGGAGGGAGCCGCGGCGGCAGGAGCAGGTAAGAGATTTCAATGTATGTTAGTGTTTGTGTGCGTTTACTACTGTATGTAAACCTACTACACTGTGGGTTACCTCAAAAAATGGCGACACACAGTGTAGGAGGTTAAACCTTTCAAACCCCTCGTTTATCCCGGCACTAGCCAGGATAAAGGAGGGGGGGATGCTGAGAGCTCACTAGAGCGAGGGCTTTTAACCCAATGTTGCAATGCTGCAATTTTGGGAACTAGCTCCATCTAGTGACCAAAAATGGGTAGTATTATAAATTAGAAAAAATTTATAATATTTCCTGACTCGCGAAAAAAATAAAAAAAATTTGTACAATGTTTAATCACCTACACACTAAATGTTTAATTTTTTAAAAAAAAACATGTTTTTAGGGCAACACCATGCATTTAAAGCCTGAACTATTAAAACAAAAAACATTATCCCGCACACTGAAAGCCATCAAAAAAACAATTGTGAAAGTTTTGTCATATGTACCCAAAATGATACCAATAAAAACTACAGGTCGCCCCGCTAAGTCTCCACTTCTCCATAGACTAAAAAAAAAAATTGAAAAAAAAAAAAAAAAAAAAAAAAAAAAAAAGTTATGGGTCTCAGAATATGTCGACACAACCAATTTGTTTTTTAACACAAAACTTTTCCTTTATTAAAAGTAGTCCATCTTAAACAAACAAAATAAACTTGGTATTGCTGGAATTATATTGACATTCAAAATAAAAATGTAGTTTTCCCCGCATGGTGAACGCCATAAAGACTAAGACCAAAAAACAATGGAGGATGCCACATTATAAAGATCTTTTTGGGAGCAGTTGCTCAGCATATTATATGGTACACTAAATGGTGCTATTAAAATCTGCAACTCGTTCCGCAAAAAACAAGACCTCATACGGCTATGTCAACGAAAAAAATATATAAAAAAATAAATAAAAAAAAGTTATGGCTCTTGGAAGGCCGAGGAAAAATGAAAAAGCTAAAAATGGCGGCGGCGCAAAGGGGTTAAAGATGTGCCTGCATTTGAGAACGTTGGTATATCAGACATTGTGAATTAGCATTAAGTATATAAAGCATCTGGATAATAGGGCTTTACATAGGATTTGGTACCGGATTAGAATAATCTCTAAATGTCACATTTCAGCAGGTGAGATTTCCCTTACAATATTGGTATTATATATACACACCAATAAGAGGGTATTGTATCCTAAACTGCAAACTAGATGGTCAGCACCAAAACGACGTACCTTTAATTCCGACAGAAGGTGCTCCAGCAGCTACCGCAGCCAACGCATATTCAATCTGTACAAGTTTACCTGAAGGACTAAGGAAAGAAATAGTTATTAGTAAGCAAGCCTGTGTACAACACTGGAAGAGAAACAAATTATCAAAGATGGATCTATCTTTCTGGCTTCTTTAGGGGGAGTAGGTGATAAGTGCAAAGTAAAAGCTAAAGTTCTTAGCATTGAAATGATACCAGGCTCAAAGCTCGAAGTGCAATATTCGGGGCGCAGCACTTAAAGACGGGAAGCAAGAGAAAGACATCCTGGTTCTGCGTCTGTAGGGAACGGTGGGCGGAATGAAGCTGCCATAGCACAAAAACTGATTCCCAGCCTGTCACGGTCACATCTCTCCCTGCACAGCCCTCCAGTGACTGGTTTCTTTTTGCGGATAGCACACTGAACCATGAATATTTCTATGGAACAATGAACACACCCGTTTAATTGCAGATCCGCAAATTATAGAACAGTTCCTATTCTCGTTTACGGTCCGTCCATTTTAGTGTAATGGTGCATGAGTAGAAGACAAAAAAAAACGGAGAGCACACGGAAGCCAAAAAGTACACAAAACTGAAACGGGGTTGTGTGCATGACGCCCTAGTCACAAACATGACTTTTTAGGCATTATTTGCACAACATCATGCATTCAATACTGCTTAAATGCAGCCATGAAAAGTGAAGTGTTAGGCCCCATGAACACGGACGTAATTTTGAGTCTAATTACGGACCCATTCATTTCTATTGCCCACGGACACCTTCCCTTATAATTATGGGAAGGTGTCCGGGCCGTAGAAGTGACCCGCAAAAAGGACATGTTCTATTTTTTTATTTTATACTTTGTAATGTGAGCACAGCCTGCAAATGTGGGTGACTGTCCGTGGCCAGCCGCACCCATAATCACTGTCTGCGATTACGGTCACAAACGTGTGCAGGGGGTCTTAGGTGGCACTTTCACATCGCGTAAGATGTCTACTTTCATGAAATATATTGGTATTGGAGTAGAATATTTATTTTTATAATTCAGGTTTTATTTATGTATTTCACAAAAGTTGCATATGTCAAAACTGTTGCGGTTGCAAAACGGTCAAAGGGGTTGTCCATTTTGGTTACAGTGTGACAGCGTGTCCTGCGGTTATCACTTTGGTAAGTGGCCACTTAAAGAGGCTCTGTCACCAGATTTTGCAACCCCTATCTCCTATTGCAGCAGATCGGCGCTGCAATGTAGATTACAGTAACGTTTTTATTTATTTTTTAAACGAGCATTTTTGGCCAAGTTATGACCATTTTTGTATTTATGCAAATGAGGCTTGCAAAAGTCCAAGTGGGCGTGTATTATGTGTGTTACATCTGAGCGTGTTTACTTCTTTTACTAGCTGGGCGTTCTGACGAGAAGTATCATCCATTTCTCTTCAGAACGCCCAGCATCTGGCAGATCACGCTGTGACGTCACTTCCCCAGGTCCTGCATCGTGTCGGACGAGCGAGGACACATCGGCACCACAGGCTACAGTTGATTCTGCAGCAGCATCAGCGTTTGCAGGTAAGTAGCTACATCGATTTACCTGCAAACTCTGATGCAGAATCAACTGTAGCCTCTGGTGCCGACACGATGCAGGACCTGGGGCAGGAAGTGAGTGACGTCACAGCGTGATCTCTCGAGAACACGCTGTGTGTCTGCACTGCCAGATGCTGGGCGTTCTGAAGAGAAGTGGATGATACTTCTCGTCAGAACGCCCAGCTAGTAAAAGTAGTAAAAACGCCCCGATGTACGCACATAATACACGCCCAGTTGTACTTTTGCAAGCCTCATTTGCATAAATACAAAAATGGTCATAACTTGGCCAAAAATGCTCGTTTTTTAAAAATAAAAACTTTACCGTTATCTACATTGCAGCGCCTATCTGCTGCAATAGCAGATAGGGGTTGTAAAATCTGGTGACAGAGCCTCTTTAAGCTTAGTTTCTCCTGAAGAGATAGATACTACAGCATAAAAGGATTTATAACATGGTACCCATTTAAAGAGAACCTTTCACCTCCCCATACATGTGCAGCATGTAATGGGGAGGGCTGAACAGACCCTGGGGCACTTTAAAAAAAAAAAATTCTACCTCCCTCCGTTATTTAGATATCGGTGCCGTTATATTTGGTGCCCAATATTTAAATAACCCCCTGAACAGTCAACAGGGCGTGTACTGGCAAGGGGGCGTGTTACTATGGCAGATATGGACAGTGCCACAGCAAGAACGAGGAGAGAGTGTGCGATTGCAGTTTTTTCACCCGAACTGGTCGTGTCACTTTCCGGACAGTGTAAGAGCTGTGGAGAGGAGAGCGCGCATGCGTGCGCTCATCTCTTGCGAGAGATCAGACTTGTACTGTCTACTGAACTGGCAAGGGGGCGTGTCACTGCTACTGACAGTAAGAGCTGGGGAGCGCTTACACTGTTCGTAGCAGACACACGTCCCCTTGCCAGTTCGGCAGACAATACAAGACTGATCTCTCACAAGAGCTGGAGAGGAGAGCGCGCATGCGTGCACTCCTCTCCACAGCTTTTACACTGTCCGTAGCAGTGACACGCACCCTTGCCAGTTAGGCAGAAGAGTGAGAGCGTGTGCGCCGCGTGCTCTCTCTCACTGTAACACTGTCCATATCTGATTGGACAGTGTCACAGCCATAGTAACAGTTAAATATCGGACGCCAAATATAACGGCACCAATATCTAAATAACGGAGGGACGTAGAAATTATTATTTATTTTTTTTAAAGTGCCCCAGGGTTTGTGCAGCCCTCCCCATTACATGCTGCACATATATGTGGAGGTGAAAGGTTCTTTTTAAAGGGGTTGTCCAGTTTTTAGTTTTTATTTGTAGAATAAGAAATCATAGTTTTCTAACATACACATATTAGAAATTCTGCTGACATACCTTTCTAAGGCTATGTTCACACGGAGTATTTTGGGGGAGGAATATCTGCCTCAAAATTCCGTTTGGAACTTTGAGGCAGATATTCCTCTCCCTGCACGCCGATTTTCGCGCCGTTTTTCGCCCGCGGCCATTGAGCGCCGCGGGCATAAAACAGCGAGAAATACGCTTTCTCCTGCCTCCCATTGAAGTCAATGGGAGGTCAGAGGCGGAAGCGCCCGAAGATAGGGCATGTCGCTTCTTTTTCCCGCGAGGCAGTTTTACTGCTCGCGGGAAAAAGACGCCGACGCCTCCCATTGAAATCAATGGGAGGCGTTCTCGGGCCGTTTTTGCCGAGTTTGCGACGCTGTTTCTGCGTCAAAAAACTCGGCAAAATACCCCGTGTGAACATAGCCTAAGGCTGTGTTCAAACTGAGTTTTTTGCAGGAGGAAAATGCCTCCTGCAAAAACTGCTCCAGACGGTTTTTGCACAGTGGCTTGACAAAAACTCGTCAAAACATTCGTCGAGGCGTGTTTATCCTCTTTCTGACTGTTTGGAATGGGGTTTTGGAGGCGGAAACCGCCTCAAGATGGGTCATGTCGCTTCTTTTTACCGCGACGTGTTTTTTTTTTTACTCGGTATAAAAAAAAAAAAAACTCGTCCAGCTCCCATTGAGATCAATGGGAGGCATTTGCGGGTGGTTTTTGAGGAGTTTTGCGGCGCGGTTTCCGCGTCAAAAAAAAAACTGTGTGAACAGGGCCTTAGGCCTAGTCCACACAGTTATTGCAGGCAGAAAAAAAAACAAAAAACAAAATCGGCCTCAAAATAAGGAATTTTGAGGCAGATCTTGATCTGCCTGCTCTTTCTTGCCGTGGTTTTCGTTGTGTTGTTTGCCTGCGGCCATCGAAGCTAATGCAAGGACCGCGGGCAAAAGAAGCTGCAAAAATCACTCGAAAAATAGCGCCCCACGTTTTTCCTGCCTCCCATTGATTTCAATGGGAGGTTAGACGCAGAGCCACGGCAAGAAAGGACACGCCGCTTGGGGAAAAGGACAAAAACGCTTTTACTGCTCTTTGAATTCAATGGGGGGCGATTTCGGCAGTTTTTTTTCGCACTGATTCCGACGCGGTGTCTGTGTAAAAAAAAACAAAAAAAAAAAAACTGAACTAGACACTGTAGCACATAGGGCCCCTGACACAGTAGAATAGTATGGCACACAAACTAGTCCTGTGTAATGCATCCACAGGCTAAATGATTGACTAAACATGGCGTCAGTCACGTGATCACTAGAATTTATTTAATTAGCAACAGGGTTACATGACATACATGTTTTGGGGCCACATCCATGCGATAAGTGAATAGGGCTAATGATAAACAACTGCTTCACTGTTCCTGTATTTACGGTCTCTAGATAAATTATAAAATGTTTGCCTGGCTCATAGGCTCTGTTCACATTTAGACTACGCTATGACTTCCGGCAAAATGACGGAACCGGTGCACAACAGAGACAAACGGAAACCACGGGCACCGGATCAGTCACCATTGAAATCACTGGTGATGGAAACAGAAACCTCTGGTTTCCATTCGTGTTAGTTTGTTCAGGGTCCCGTTCTGACGGAAAGCTCCGACGGAACGTCAGAACGGGACCCCAACGCAGATGTGAACAGCGCCTAAGTGATGTTGTCATGCTAATAAAGAGGATTTAAAAAAAAAAAAAAAAAAAAAAAAAGAGACACTTTATAACTTCTGCTCCTTAACCCATTATTCACCTGTTATATACCAGGACAGGGTTACCTGAATGCCTGGGGTCCCTTAATGTGGGGGGGGGGTCACATGACTGCCACCATCTTTAGTCCATTCAGTTATCCTATTGATGCATTTCTACAGACTGATCTGTAAAACGATACCATTTTTTGTTTATTCTTTTTTTTTTTTTTAGACAGGCAACTACACTGGTATAAGGCTATGTTCACACGGAGTATTTTGGGGGAGGAATATCTGCCTCAAAGCTCCAAACGGAATTTTGAGGCAGATATTCCTCCCCCAAAATACTCCGTGTGAATAGCAATTATCGCGCCGTTTTTCGCCCGCGGCCATTGAGCGCCGCGGGCATAAAACACGCTTTCTCCTGCCTCCCATTGAAGTCAATGGGAGGTCGGAGGCGGAAGCGCCCGAAGATAGGGCATGTCGCTTCTTTTTCCCGCGAGGCAGTTTTACTGCTCGCGGGAAAAAGACGCCGACGCCTCCCATTGAAATCAATGGGAGGCGTTCTCGGGCCGTTTCTGCCGAGTTTTGCGACGCGGTTTCCGCGTCAAAAAACTCGGCAAAAGACCCCGTGTGAACATAGCCTTAGAAAGGTACGTGAGCAGAATTGTAATTACGTATATAGTAGAGATCTGTTTGATTTCCTGAACTATAGAGAAGATAAAACAAATTAAAAGTTGACAACCCCTTTAAGACTATAAGCGAGATTTAGCAATAGCGTTGTAGGATGAATCAATAAACAAGACCGTGAAAATGGCACAAACCATGCCAATTTTATCAAAATGGAGCAGGGGGCCATAATAAATTTGGCACAAAGTGCTAGACATCTTAGACACTTCTGTTCATGGCTGGTATATACTGTATGTAAACCAGTATTTCTCACTGTTCAGAAAATGTTAGTTTGAGCCGGTATTGTTAAAAGAACGGTCACAAAAACATGAATTACTGTAATCTAACATTTACAACACTACAGCAGTTTTGTATATTATCAATCTCAGCTTCGGGACTTGCCTACTGCTCACTCCTCCTCCCCGCTGCAGAGAGTGAAAGTGAAAGCTGAAAAGCTGTGTCATGCCTGCTTGAGTA
The DNA here is from genome assembly GCF_050947455.1 of Rhinoderma darwinii. Taxonomy (NCBI): domain Eukaryota; kingdom Metazoa; phylum Chordata; class Amphibia; order Anura; family Rhinodermatidae; genus Rhinoderma; species Rhinoderma darwinii. Next base: position 253,825,149 of record NC_134691.1, read on the forward strand.
ATTCCGGAAATCATTCACCTACAATTTAAAAGGGAGTCTGTCACCAGAATGCAGCAGCCCCACAGGTGAAATTAAGCATTACACATATCTCATTGAAATCAATGGGCTGCCAGCGTAAGGCACAGATGTCAGGTCCTCCAGAGAAAGACACTCTTTTTAGCTGCTCTCTACTTTCACTAATCGATAAAGACCCCCTCTAGTAACGCAGAATTCCACATTAGGTTATTTGAAGATGGACCTAAACCAGACTACCCTTTAAATGGATTACACGGCAGCCCAGTCAGGGCCTTACATCACATGTAGACCATTTGGAGCAGTAACTTTACTAGAAAAGACTATTTTAGAGTCAGCCATCTCCATCATCAGTACCATAGACTTTGAAAGAAACAGCAGCGTTCGAGCTCAACCGCCGCTTTATTCAAACTCCTCCTCACTGCAGTTGTTCAGGACCACCGTTCTAGCGATCAGTGGGGTCCTACAGATCAGACATTCAACACCTACATGGCGGATAGTACAAATAGGGGAAAGCAGACAGCATTCAAAACAGTACTAGTATGCGTGGTTCAAGTCTTCAAAAATGCTCCTTCAGACCGGCTACTGAGCACACCTGGATTGAACCTATAACTTTTTTGCATTCAGACATGAGGGCTGTCATATTTTCCATGCATCAGTTTGGCCCCATGCACACGACCAAATTATTGGTCCGCAATTACGGATCAAAATACGGTCCCATCCACTCCTATGGTGCACGGACACCTTCCCGTATAATTACGGGAAGGTGCCTGGACCGTAGAAATCATCCGTAAAAAACAGGACATGTCCTATTTTTTGATTTTACGGACAGTGCACCCATACTTTATAATGGGAGCACGGCCCGCAAATACGGATGACTGTCCACAGCCAGCCATGCCCGTAATCACGGACCGCTATAACAGGCACGGTCGTGTACACGGGGCCTTACCCTGTGGATAGGTGATAAATGTTGATCTTTGCACAACCCCTTTAAAGAGGCTCTGTCACCCGATTCTCAAATTCCTATCTCCTATTGCATGTGATCGGCGCTGCAATGTAGAGAACAGTAACGTTTTTTTTTTGTTTTGTTTTTTAAAACGTTCATTTTATATATATATATGCAAATGAGCTTTGAAATGGACAACTGGGCGTGGTTTTTTTTCGTATGTCCAACTGGGCGTGTATTGTTTTTAACTGGGCGTGTTTACTTGTTTTACTAACTGGGCGTTGTGAATAGAAGTGTATGATGCTGACGAATCAGTGACCAATCAGCATCATGCACTCCTCTCCATTCATTTACACAGCACATAGTGTTCTTACTAGAACGATGTGCAGCCACATACACAAGTGTCCTGATAATGAATACACATGACCTCCAGCCTGGACGTCATGTGTATTCAGAATCCTGACACTTCTGAATCTTTTCTGTGAGATTCCAGCAAGCCACGCGTAATCTCGCGAGATTACGAGGTAAACGAGCTTTCGTTTCCGTTGCTGGAAATCTCACAGAAAAGATTCAGAAGTGTCAGGATTCTGAATACACATGACGTCCAGGCTGGAGGTCATGTGTATTCATTATCAGGACACTTGTGTATGTGGCTGCACATCGTTCTAGTAAGAACACTATGTGCTGTGTAAATGAATGTAGAAGAGTGTATGACGCTGACTGGTCACTGACATACACGTAAACACGCCCAGTTAAAAACAATACACGCCCAGTTGGACATACGAAAAAACACACCCAGTTGTCCATTTCAATGCTCATTTGCATATATATATATAAAATAGCTCATAACTTGGCCAAAAATGAACGTTTTTAAAAAAACAAAAAAAACTTTACTGTTCTCTACATTGCAGCGCCGATCACATGCAATAGGGATTTGAGAATCTGGCGACAGAGCCTCTTTAAGTAGAGTACACTCTCTTAACAAGATGCCTATATACATCATCCTGAATGGTTGCAGCACCTTAGCTAAAGAGAGCCAGGCAACTGCAGTATATGTTTGTACATTTGCTTTAAGGCTTCGTGCACACTTCAATCACCATTTTCACGGATCCGTGTGTCCGTGATTGGAACAGTGTGCTTCCCATGTGTATTCCAGTTTGAGAGGAAACTGAAACCCGTTCACACTATGTACAAGATATTGTGACCGCCGCACATGCTATTCCCTGTCCAGCAGTACTCACTGCCCAGGGTGCTGAAAGAGTTACTGCCGATCAGTGCAGCCTTTTAACTCTTTCAGCATCCTGGACAGAGACTACCGCTGGACAGGGAATACCATGCGCGGCGCTCACAATAAAGATGAATGGTTCATTTAAAAAAAACCTGCAACAAAAAAAAGAAAAAAAAGTTACTACTTACCCAGAACTGCCTGCTTCTTCCTCTAGTCCGGCCTCCTGAGATGACGTTTCAGACCATGTGACTACTGCAGCAAATCACAGGCTGCAGCGGTCACATGGACTGCCGCATCACCCTGGGAGGTCGGACTGGATGTCAGAAGAGGGACGCATCACCAAGACAACGGCCGGGGTACGTATGAACTTATTTTTCTTAATATCACTGCGTACCAGCAGCCTCTTCTCTCTATCAGTGCTGACAGAGAGAGGGGGCTGCCAATTAGTGCAGTATCGGTCTGTATGTGTACTTCTGCCCATCCATTGCTAGGCAACGGTTCAGTCACACACAGACAGCACACGGATGCCTTCCGTGTTGCTTCAGTTTTTTTGACGGCCCCATTGTCTTGCATGGGCCTCACGGTCACAGACTCTCGGCCAAAGTAGGACATGCTCTACTTTGGTCGGAATGGAGCAACAGGACAGTCAAAAAAACTGAAGTGTTCAAGGCCCCATTGAAATGTATGTGTCAGGGTGCTAGCAGTCAGAAAAACAGCTAGCACCCTGAAGAAAAAGACTGAAGTGGGCATGAGGCCTTATAGTTGAATGTAATCTATTGCTCGCTTTTAATCAGCCATTAGAGGCTGCATTGAGAACGACTATCGTTTAAAACCAAAATCCCTGCCTTTATAATCACAATCTTTTATATATCTCCTGGTTCTCCAAGGGGCGCCTGTCCGTTTAATGGTCCTTTATAGCTTATGATGCACGTGTATGGAGCAGTGCCATTCTTGGCACAGTCATTGTAAACCATCATCGTGTGATCGAGCAGATGGTGATAGCGGGCAGGGCAGCGGCTTTACGGATGACAACCCGTTGTACCATCTCCACCAGGACTGCATATAGGCATTAGTCGTCTCGGCAGCGATTGCTTTTACCTTTCCCTTGACTCCCCGTCAATACAAGCCTCAGGAAGCCTCGCACAGCAGGCTCTTCTCCTTACCTCCCACGCTGCGACTCAAAAGGCCGGGTACACAGAGGGGTGACTCTGCAAAGTACCGGCCGAGAGAGCGCACAAAGGGACGCAGGGCTCCGAGACATCGGTGACAGGAAGTACAACGCCGGGTGATGGCAATAAGAACGAGGGGTCACTTACAAAGCAGCACAGCCATGCTACAGCATCCCACTCACCTGAAAGTGGTCAGCGAGAAACTGTAACCGCGCTCCGCCATCTTCACTCCGCTCCTCCTCAATGCGAGCAGCACGGCGATCGCGTCACCACGTCACCTCTGTCACATTCCGCCCGCCTTATCCAAGTACGCGCTGCCTGACGGGAAATGTAGTTCTAATCAAGAGTGGTACATTTTATAATCCAAGAACGCAGCTCACACCTCCAATAACAAGCCGTACGTGCGTGCTCTGGTAATTCAATCAGATCATAGTCAATAGAGTGTATTGCAATGTAACATGGATTACTTGTTATTCCCAGTATTCTTGTATTACTAAAGTCATAAACACGTGTACTTCGACGGATGTTAGTATACGCGACAAAGACATGAATAGATTAATGTGAAAGACTATAAACCACAATGTACTCATCATTTACTACCCATCAGAGCCTGAGATAGAGTACGCATGCGGTTCCGCTTATTACGTGACACGATGTCACGTGGGTTGTTGATGTGCTTGGTTTTTTTGTGCGCACGCGCATAACATAGTTTGGAGTTGACAGAGAGGAGGTCACTGAAAAAGATGGCGATACCCGGTGTACCGGCAGGAGGTGTTTTTAACCTGCTTCTGAGATGTTGTTTGCGGGCAGAACAAAGTCTGCTACGAGCTCTAGGAGTGCAGCCTCTACATCCGGGTAAGACTGGCCATATTACAGCCAGGGGAGCGCACTGCGCACTGCACACGTGTCCCCTGAGTGAATGAGGTGACATGTACTGTCTCAGGGCATACGATACTGCAACCTATGCCCACCCTGATTGTTATAAGCTACTGCCCAGCATAACTAATCAGTAGGAGTCCATGCCCATTTTCATCCATTTTGTTTTAAAGGGACTGTCCTTCGCATTGCTGTGTGTTGTCCATATTGACATATTACCCAACAGTCGCCTGACATAGAGTCGGCGGCAGACAACTGACTGCAGATGGCCACTGACACTGGACGCTCGCCATCCACGTGGGTCACTCACACCATGGATACTCTTGTTCAACAATTAGCAAGTAGTTTCTGTTTCACTGAGATACCCGCCCTTCGTTTAAAGGGTTATTCCACTTTCAGCAAATTATTGTTGTTTTTTTTTGTATAATTAAAAGTTAGACCATTTTGCAAACTACTTTTCTGTATTAATTCCTCCCAGTACTCAAGATCTCTGCTTGTTGTCATTCAGTAGGAACATTCATTCTTGATTGCAGTGGCTGAAATCCTGTCCATAGTCATGTGATGGGCACACAGGTGCAGAGCTCGTTACAAGACACAGCTCTGATACACCTACTGTAACTAACGAGCTGAGCACCTGTGTGTACATCACATGACCATAGACTACATTTTATCCACTGGAAGTAAGCGAGAAATGTTTCTACTGAATGACAACAAGCAGAGATCTTGAAAATCATGAGGAATTAATACAGAAAGTATACTGGAAAATTGTATCACTTTTAATTCTACAAAAAATAACATTAATTTGCTGAAAGTGGACAACCATTTTAATTTGGGAAGCTATTTACTGTCCCATACAGTGTAAAGGTGTTGCAAACAGACCACTGTTCTGCATGTAACCACAGTCCTCGTAATCTAATTTAAAGGGATTGTCCAAGGCTAGAACAAACGGTCTGCTTTTTTTTTTTTTTTCTAACATCCATGCTGTTTTTGTCCATGGGCTGTGTCTGTTATGGCAGAAGTGAATACTGGACACATCACATCGCAATAAATGGCACGGTTTCTAGGAAAGAAAAAAAAGCGCAGACCCTTTTTTTTCTTATCTCAAAAAATCCCTTTCGTTCTAATAGCCAGAGCCATGTCTATTCATAAAGATTCTTCATTCATCACGCTTTATTAATATGGGCATATTCCCCATCCATATTACATATCTGTAGAGCCAAAAGGGGATGAGATGCCAGTCCAGATGCTGCTTGTTCGGGGTATTTCTACTTTAGACATTTATAGCATCTTCACAAATTGTGCCAAATCTAAGCTCATCATCTTTCCCCCATTTCGTACCAAACCTCTCGTAGTTCTGTCATTTTTCCCACTTCACATGCTCGATAGACTGGGATGTTTTGAATGTGGTGGTGAAAGCTGGGTCAAAGGCGATGCCAAAGTCCTCACCCTGTCCCGCAACTCGTAGCCAACAACTGCCGCTCCCTGCCAGTACCCTGTCCACCTCTTAGATTGTAATCTCATGTTGGGCAGGGCTGTATTTCCCTCATGTATCTTTGTGCACTTCACATTTTTTTCAGTAATTTCACTATGCAGAATGTGTTTTTTCATTGCTGAAGCTCTAGCTGTCCAGGCTCCAGTGTCCTTCCCCTCAGAGAAGTCTGATGAAGATGCCACTGATGATGTGCCTCGTTTTCTGGATAGCATCTTTTGGATGGCTGCTCCTAAATCCAGAAGAACGATCGAAGTAAATCGCTGCCGAAGAAGGAATCCTAATAAACTTTTGAAAGAGAAGGTAATTCTCAAACTTGTATCTTTATATTTCTACGTACATGCTCTGAAGGTGTTCTAGGTGTCACAGTGATACTTTGATACAAAGTAAAGATAGACATTAATGCGGAAACGTCTCATTTGCCATGGATGTTGTTTAAACTTTTGTGCAAAGGTTACCATAATCATCAGAACCTCTTTAAAATAAATAGTAAAAATAATAATAAAGTACCATTTATTCCAGGATTCTGTACATGTGAAATGGGGTACATAACGTGAGCCAATAATAACGAGTACAATTGTTTTATGAGCTTAATGAATGACAGATTGGGAGAGAAGACCTTGACCACAAGGTGGCAGTAGGTAAGGGTAGAAGCTGCCCATCAGCTAATGTAGTGGCAGCAAGGTTTATTGTAGGTTGTAGGCTGTAGGCTTTTCTGAAGAGGTGATCTTTCAGGTTCCTTTTGAAGGTTTTGATAGTGGGAGAGTGACGTGTTGGTGTAGTAAGTTCCGGAGTTGGGGGGACACCTGGAAGAAATGCAGAGTTGAGGGTAGACTGGATTGACAGGGTGTTAGCTTAAAATATCAAACAGTGTGTGACTGTTTTAATAAAGAGCTCGTACAATGGGAGGGTGAGCGCTCTTGTGCATCAACGTAACAAAGTGGTGTTGAACAGTTCTGCTAGTAAGGGAGATAGACTGCGTTGTATTATTTTAGTGGAGCCTCAAACCGTCCCCCCGTGTCCCTGGGCCACAGTGGGGGGGGGGTGCTGTAAGTTACCCCCATTTTCTAACGCCTAACAAATCAAAACAGGCACTGTTACATGTTTGTTGCTTTTTGAGAAAAGTGTTGGGCAATTTCTATGCATAGGGGATACATAGGTAAAATGGTAGCAGGTAACTCCAGGCTAGTCTCACAAATGCAGACAAAGCATGGGAACTTCCCATTGTGGTGTGTGTTTTGTGTAGCTAATACAGTGGCTGCAAACAACTATTTCGAGGTCCATAAGGACCTGTTTGGTATTGATATTTTTTTTTCTGATTACACTACTAATAAATTCACCCTGAAGTTTATTTTACCTCTCCCTCGTGGCGTGCTTTGAACATTCTCCTATAACCCGTATATCAGGGTACTTTTAATACTTGTCTTTATTGGAATGATCAAAATCCAATCCTGTTTATTTATTTTGTTAAAATTATTTTTTTTTTATTAGCCAGGTAGTAAGAACTTCCTCAGACAATACAGAACAAACCAGAGAGATATGTAGGAGCAGCAAATATCAAGGTCATTGGCATTTTTGCTCCTCTACGATTTGTTCATCTTTGATTCCTTGAATGGAAACCACTCGTAGGTGTCATAGAACTTATCCGCAACACAACCAAATTACACAGGAGATTTCCAATGAGAATTTCTTCATGGGTACAACTTGAAGCATACCCTGCTGCCTCGAGTTCTTGCCTGGTATTGTCAAAGGGACATTTAAATAACAAAAAGGCATTGTCTGGTTTTTATTGGTCATGTTGCCTCTGCTTGAATAGAAATGTTATTGTGCCCCTTTTTTTTCAGAATAACATTGACACATGTCCAGAATGCGGGCACCTGAAACTGAAACATGTTCTGTGTGGATTCTGCTATGAAAGAGTTCGCTATGAAACGCATCTCATCAGGAAGGAAATACGAGCTGTGGAAGGGGGACCTTTCAAAGCCCCCACTGTGGAAACGGTGGTTCTCTATGAAGGTGAAAAGCCACGTACTGAAGATGAGGGGAAGAGGATTATTGAGCAGAAACGGAAACGCCCATCATGGTTCTCCTATTGATATATTCATAATTTTCCTACCATTCCTGAACTTGACAAATTACACTTACTTTGGTTACTATTGCCTCAAACTTGAACATGTCATCTTCTCAGTTTGCCTTTTGCAATGTAGCATTGTATCTTCAATAATACATATATTAAAACGGAAACTATTTTGTAAATGGTAAAGGTACATGCGGTATATAAAGTACTCTCACAGCGAGAATTCATTGCAAAGTGCTAAATATTAAAGTTGCGTATTAGAATAAAATTCCAAAAATTGATAACTTGAAGCAAAGAGTATCTCAAGGGGTTATACCATAAATCATTTTCATACCAAAAGTCCAGAAATGCTTTTATTAGCGGCTTTAAAGTAATTTGCAGTGTTTCTAGCATAAAAATATCTTTAATCATTTTTGTGCTTCCATGTCTCCCCCTTGGTTCTGCTACTAAGCTGTGCTGCGGGGCATGGGCTCAGAGTAAACTCCGTCTCATTCTCCCCTGACAGCTGACAATATATAGTGACATCCACAGTAAACACTCCCTTAAGAACCAATGGAAATATAATGAACTTAAACGGTAAAGACTAAGTGGGCATGTGCAGGGTTCATATACTGTTGGGGTGCAGAGCTTAACAATCCTAACAAGTTAAGAATTCAGAGTCTCCACAGCTATACTGCCACGCTAGTGCAGAAGGTCTGTTCCTTTCCTGGCAAGCGTGGCAGAAAGAAATCTCTATTGGCTGCTCTCTTTTGAACAGAGTATCCCTATCCCCTCAACAGCATGCACGATATACACTCGGCGTTCTGGCGTGCAATCACCGCAGGAAGCTTCTATGGAATGGATAACGAGAATACTAATCTCCCCCTTAATTGTTCTATTGCTGGGTTTGTCGCAGGGCATGTTGAACTCCAGTCTTAAGCTGGGTTCCCACATAGCGTAAACGCTCCAGGATTTGCGCAACTGGAATTTTGTGTGGAAATACTGCAGCATTTACAGTAACAGCAAAGTGGATGAGATTTAGAAAACGTTAAAGCGTAAACGTTAATAAATTTGACCTGCTGAGCGAAATTTAAATCCGCAGCATGTGAATTTATGCTCCGTTTTTGTTGATTTTCTGTTTCGGCTTTTCCCCATTGAATTCAATAGGGATGCAAAACCCGCAACAGAAAGCCATGTGTCGTGACTTTTGGGGTGGAATCTCAGCAATTAAGACGCAAAAATCGCAACCCCGGGAAAAATGTAAAAAAAAAATCATACTTTCCCAGAGTCAGGCCTCCTGGAATAATGTTTCTTCCCTTGTGACCGCTGCAGCCGATCACTGGCTGCAGCGTCTCATGGCCTGCAACGCCATCCCAGGAGGCCAGACTACGAGAAGAGGGACGGGGTAAGACGTGTTTTTTTTTATTTTTATTCTCCGAGCGCTGCATTCCGCGGCACAAATTCTGCTTGAAAAGCTGTGGTGCGGTTTTTCGGACAAAATGTACTGCGGGTTCCAGGCCGGATATGCTGAGCGTTTTATACGCAGTGTATCCGACCCGTGGGAACCCGGCATTAAACTAATTTACGTTGGCAGAGTATATTAAGAGGTTGTGCACCTCCTTAAAGAGAACCTTTCACCTCCCCAAACATGTGCATCGTGTTCTGGGAAAGGCTTCACAAACACGGTTTCACGTAAAATTATTTTTCTTTCTCCCTCCGTTATTTATGTATCGGTGCTGTTATAGTTGGCACCCAATATGTAAATAAGCCCCTGAACTGTCAATGGGGCGTTTCTAACTAACTAAAAGGTGCCCACGCTATCTGCAACACAACCACCAAGTCTGTGTGCGTTCTCGTGGGAGAGAACACAGCGCAAGCCGCCCTGACACTGTCTGCAGCTGATTGGACAGTGTCGGAGCGAAGACATCACGCCCCCTTGCCTTTTAGTTAATTAGAAACGCCCCATTGACAGTTCAGGGGCTTATTTACATATCGGGCGCCAAATATAATGGCACCGATATGTAAATAACGGAGGGAGTTAGAAAAATAAATTTACGTGAGACAGGGTTTGTGAAGCCCTGCCCATTACACGCTGCACGTGATTGGGGAGGTGAAACGTTTTCTTTTTAAAGCAGGGGTCTCAAACTCGGCATGGGAAATGGCAGCACATAGAAAAAATGTGAAGTTGACGGGCCGCATTGCTTTCAAATTTTCTTAAAATACAAAATTATTGTTAATCAATTCGTTACTTGAACTACTATAACGATGATACTACATTACTATAATAATACCGCAAGTTTTAAGCCTACCGGAAATTTGTGAGTTTACGTGCTTATTTTAACAATCCAGTTTAAGTGTCGCTAAATGCAGTCTGGCTGCTCAGTTGGCATCGTTTGGCAGACACAAGAATGTCAAGATCGGGCAGCCCCTTTTTAGATAGTGCCACAGTGCCCTCTGTAGCTAATGCCACACGCCCCCCTCCGTAGATAATGCCACAGTGCCCTTTGTAGATAGTGCCACACATATCCCCCTATAGATAGAATGACGATCTCAGGGCCAAGCCTGAGCAAGGAGGCATAAGGGACGCCGTGCGTGTCCCTTAGTCATTATTACAGGGAAAAATGGCTGCGACCACGTGCCTTGCGGCGCAGGCATGTTTGAGGTGGGCTGGGTAGTTAGCCCACCTGGGGTAAAAAGGGAGCTGTTTTGGCAGGAAAAGCCAGCCGAACGATTGGTCAGTCAGATAAAGTGGGAGGGGAATAGGGGTCGATAAGGGGTGGCGAGGTAATGGGCTGGCCAGTTCTTTGTTGGAGTTTAAGGATAGAGGATATCTTACTTACCAAACACCGAGGACCGAAGAAATGGAGCAGCAGCAGATGAGCCAGGATCTGATCCAGGCTATAACGGACGAGGTGGAGTGGCCCAGGAGAAAGAGTATCGTCCCCAGAAGATACTGGGATGAAGGCAAGCCCATTAAGCTTGTTCTGGGGGAGAAGGGTGGTGTGATCCCGTCCGGCTCCTTGTCCTGCCCTCGGGGTCCTGCTGCTACATCCAGTGATGGGTTTCCGTCACTAGCTCCAACCCCCCCACCCTATATCCGCTCGTTATCCTGCCTCGTCCAGCAGTCCTTTCTCCCGACGGGGAGCGCCGGACCATGTGTCCAGCGCATGCGTTCACCGCCCCACACTGCGGCCGCCGCGTCACTTCTGGTACCCGGAAGTAAGAAGCACTGTGCATCGCGTGGGATAGGCCTTATCCCAGCACGAGGCACTCCAAAAATTGCCATTTCTCCCCTGCTCCCACCACCAACGGTAAGCTGCCCAGACCCCCGCCTCCCTGTTTCCTTCTGGCCCTGATCCCACGGCCACCAATGATAACACGAGGATGTACCCCTCCAACCCCAGCCCGCTAAAGGCCCCAGGCCCGAGCAGCCATTATTAAAAAAGTAAAATGTTTGAAGTGTTGCGAAAATTTTTAAAACATATGAAGGGAAAATCTAGGAGAAGAAAAGTTAGACGAGGGATGGGGAACGGAGTGATTAGTGGAGAAAGTAATGGCGGCTAAGGGGCATGACCCAAACAGAAAAAAGGAAATCTTTGGTGGGATGGATTAGAGGGTTTTTGGTTTATGCCAGTGTGATAGTGGGGGTAAAACCTGAGCAGGGCGCCAACTTGCTAAAGTACATGGACCTTATGGTGGATGTGCAAGCGTCTTATGGGGGCACAGGTTGGGTTGATTACGACAAAGCCTTCAGGAAAAAGATGGTGTAATATGGTGCTGTATTTTGGCCAGAAAGATTTGGATCTATGGTCCAGATTGATTGGAAGGGACAGGCTTGGGGCAGCTAGCGTGGCCAGCAAAATTGTCGGGTTAGCAGGCAGGAGCAGGTTAGTATGCTGGGGATATGAGAGAAATTGTAACGGGATTTACATGTAAGTTTAAACATGCATGTGCTAATTGCGGGGCGTGTCACCCACAGGTAGCGTGCACAGGAAGGAGGTTCGATGGGGGTGATAAGGGGCAGTACTTTCACACAAATGCAAAAGGCCCTAACCCCGGTTTGGCTAGACTGGTTAAATGAATGGTTAGACAAATACTCTAATGGAGAGAGAGAGACAAGTTTTTGAGAGAAGGATTTTCAGTTGGGTTTAAGTTGCCAGGTAATGAAGAGGTAGTTGGGAGTGGGCGTTCAAAGAATTTAAAGTCGGTAGATGAATAGCCGCAGGTTTTGAGGGGAAAGCTGGAGAAGGAAGTTGAGCTAGGTAGAATGGAGGACCTGTTCGAGGATCCACCTATCAAGGGCCTGGTGGTATCACCACTGGGGGTGGTGCCTAAGAAGGAGAAAGGGAAGTTCAGCATGATACAGCATCTGTCATACCCAAAAGGGTATTCAGTGAACGATGCCATAGACAGCAGTATTGCAGAGGTACATTACCAGTCATTTGAGTCAGTGGTGGAATTGGTTAGGAGTTGTGGAGTAGGGGCCCAATTGGCAAAGGTAGATATTGAATCAGCTTTTAGGTGGTTAGCATTACATGTTGAAAGTTTTAAATACACAAGTTGCCATTTTGGGGGAAAATTTTATGTTGACATGTTTGCCGATGAGATCTTTGGTTTTGTGTGCATAGTTTGAGTCTTTTAGCATGTTTTTGCATTGGTGTTTGGAGTTGTCAGGGGTGGTTTCAGTGGCACATTACCTGGATGATTTCTTGTTGGTAGGACCTGAAGGGGCAGGGACGTGACAGGCACTATTGAACAATTTGGTTTGGCTGTTGGGGGGAGTTGGGGGTCTAAGTAGCAGAGGAGAAAACCGTAAACTTCACAATGTGTTTGTCATATTTAGGTATCAAAATTGACTCCAAGAAAGGGGAGTGCAGGTTACCAGAGGAGAAGGTGGGGGCTTTGCTGGAGGTCAGGAAGGTAGGTGAGGCGAGGAATGTGTCCTTAAAAGAGATAGAAAGAATTGTATTCGGCACACTCTTGGAATGGTAACGTAAATTTATTTAAACTTGTTTTCGTAATGCCAGTGGCTACATGTGCAACGTTTCGGTCGTGAGATCTATCTATAATGGCGGCTTAACGCTCTTAGTGGCGCCACTAAGAGCGGTAAGCCGCCATTATAGATACAGCGCCAGCCATATAATTAAACCAGTCCCCAGTACGGCTTAGTGCCCGACGATGGTCTCACGACCGAAACATTGCACATGTAGCCATTGGCATTACGAAAAAAAGTTAACGTTTTACGTTACCATTCCAAGAGTGTGCCGAATACAATTCTTTCTATCTCTTCAACTGGGTTGGGACCCTATTCTGAGCACCTGAGAAAAACTAGTGCTATCTGAACAACACCACACGTGTCCTTAAAAGAGTTAGTCACTACTGGGGTTGTTGAACTTTGCATGTAGGGTGATACCTATGGGCAAGGTGTTTACTAGGAGACTACAGATGAGTACATCAAAAGTAAGGAAGCCACACCACAAGGTAAGAGTGACAGAGGAGTTAGGAGAGGACCTGGCAGTATGGGAGGAGTTCCTGAGAGGTTTCAATGGTGTGAGAGTGTGGATGGAGGAGCCACGTTCCAATCAAGTGCTGAGGTTGTTCACAGATGCCGCAGGATCGGTGGGTTTGGGGGGAAAATGGTGCGCAGGAGTGTGGCCGGCGTTATGGCAGGAAAAGGGCTGGTTGAAGAATTTGACGGTGTTGGAGTTTTTCCTCCATAGTCGTTTCAGTGGAGCTGTGGAAACATGAGGTGCGGGACAGGTGGATAGTGTTCTGGACGGACAACATGAGCGTGGTGGGGGCAATCAATAACTTGTCAAGCAGTTCAAAGCCAGTGCTGGGCTGTTGAGACACTTTAGTATTGTTATGCGTGAGATATAACCTCAATTTCAGGGCTGAGCATGTACCCGGGGTTAACAATGCCATAGCAGATGCCCTATCCAGGGGGAAATCGTTTGGTGCCCAATGCACAGAAATGTGGGGAAGTGTGTCCAAACCATCCTTGGGAGTAGAGATGAGCGAACTTATGAAAAGTTTGGTTCGGCAGGTTCGCCGAATTTCGTGAAAAAGTTCGATTCGGACCGAACTAGTTCTGACCGAACCTGTAATACAAGAAAGCCCCTAAAATTCGTGTATAACACTGTTTAAAAGCCCTAGAAGCCCTGTATAACACTCTTAGGTCACCCATGAGTGTATCCAAGTACTTTTGAGCTGTCTTTAAGGCAAAGTTAGTGTCAAAGTTACGCCAACATGTATGGCTATAGGAAAACGGATGGGACACGGTGATAACTAACAGAAACCACTGCACTTGTGCATGTTGTATGCTTAATGCATTTTTAAAAAAGGTACAAAAATTAACCATTTTTGGCGGCAGATGCCTGCCAGGGTTCATACATATAAGGTGGTAAAAGAAGAAGCAATGGCTTTTGACAAGCCCTCCAAAAATTGACCCTTTTTTTTGGCAGATGCCTGCCGGGGTTCTTCCATACATGGATGTAAAAGCAACAAGCAATGGCTTTTCACAAGCCCTCCAAAAATGGACCTTTTTATTGGCAGATGCCTGCCGGGGTTCTTCCATACATGGATGTAAAAGCAATAAGCAATAACTTTTCACAAGCCCTCCAAAAATTGACCCTTTTTTTTGGCAGATGCCTGCCGGGGTTCTTCCATACATGGATGTAAAAGCAACAAGCGATGGCTTTTCACAAGCCCTCCAAAAATGTACCCTTTTTATTGGCAGATGCCTGCCGTGGTTCTTCCATACATGGATGTAAAAGCAACAAGCAATGGCTTTTCACAAGCCCTCCAAAAATTGACCCTTTTTTTTGGCAGATGCTTGCCGGGGTTCTTCCATACATGGATGTAAAAGCAACAAGCAATGGCTTTTCACAAGCCCTCCAAAAATTGACCCTTTTTATTGGCAGATGCCTGCCGGGGTTCTTCCATACATGGATGTAAAAGCAACAAGCAATGGCTTTTGACAAGCCCTCCAAAAATTGACCCTTTTTTTTGGCAGATGCCTGCCGGGGTTCTTCCATACATGGATGTAAAAGCAACAAGCAATGGCTTTTGACAAGCCCTCCAAAAATTGACCCTTTTTTTGGCAAGGGTGAGTAGTAGCAGCACATTAAAAGACACTGGACAGTCACAGGACAAAGCCCTGTAGTGGGGCAAGCCTCAGGCCTGCTTGTAGCAGACGGGCGGCAGTGGAGGTGTATTGGTGGTAGTAGAGGTAGCCAACACAGACAGCAAGGGTGGTAGTAGTAGTAGCAGCACATTAAAAAAAGAGACTGGACGACAGTCACAGGACAAAGCCCTGTGGTGGGGCAGGCCGGCTTGTAGCAGACGCCAGTGGAGGTGTATTGGTGGTAGTAGAGGTAGCCAACACAGACAGCAAGGGTGGTAGTAGTAGCAGCAACACATTAAAAAAAGAGACTGGACGACAGTCACAGGACAAAGCCCTGTGGTGGGGCAGGCCTGCTTGTAGCAGACGGCAGTGGAGGTGTATTGGTGGTAGTAGAGGTAGCCAACACAGACAGCAAGGGTGGTAGTAGTAGCAGCAGGACATTAAAAAAAGAGACTGGACGACAGTCACAGGACAAAGCCCTGTGGTGGGGCAGGCCTGCTTGTAGCAGACGGGCGGCAGTGGAGGTGTATTGGTGGTAGTAGAGGTAGCCAACACAGACAGCAAGGGTGGTAGACGGTAGTAGTAGTAGTAGCAGCAGCACATTAAAAAAAGAGACTGGACGACAGTCACAGGACAAAGCCCTGTGGTGTGGCAGGCCTGCTTGTAGCAGACGGCAGTGGAGGTGTATTGGTGGTAGTAGAGGTAGCCAACACAGACAGCAAGGGTGGTAGACTGGTAGTAGCAGCAGCACATTAAAAAAAGAGACTGGACGACAGTCACAGGACAAAGCCCTGTGGTGGGGCAGGCCTGCTTGTAGCAGACGGGCGGCAGTGGAGGTGTATTGGTGGTAGTAGAGGTAGCAAACACAGACAGCAAGGGTGGTGGTAGTAGTAGTAGCAGCACATTAAAAAAAGAGACTGGACAACAGTCGCAGGAAAAAGCCCTGTGGTGGGGCAGCCCTGATTGTAGCAGACGGCAGTGGAGGTGTATTGGTGGTAGTAGAGGTAGCCAACACAGACAGCAAGGGTGGTAGTGTCAGGTCCGTATTTCACACCGAATAACCACCTCTGTAAATTGAAAGCTGAAGGCATGCCTGGAGAGAAGGACACCACACAGATGTTTGGTACAGCTTCCCTCTGTCAGCCAGGAGGAAGACTGAAAACTTTTTATTCAGAACAAAGAAACACAGAAAGAGACACATGCCTCCTCCCCAGAGATGTGGGAGTGCCCCAAGTTTTTCAGCTGTAACTTCTCAGACTCACTCTTCTTGCATTCCAGGGGGCGGTGTCTTCCATAGGTGTGTCCGACATGAACAAAGAACTTGTTATATATATCAGTATATTACACAAAGAACTGAAATGTATATACATATGTGTGAGGATAATATTTTTCAAACAATATACATGGTAATGATCCCTGACAGTCCCCCCTAAAAATATTATTACTCTATCCCTGAGTCTTGCCTAGCAACCTACCACTGACCACTCGAACCAGGCGGGTAGAGGTTTTGGATTTCTTCACCAGCTTGAGACGAGCTACTCCTGATGAGTAACCCCCCTTTGTACCTGGACTTCCAAGGTGTCGGAGTGGTCCTAACTTTCCCTATTCTCCTCTGGATACAGGATGGTTGTCTTGATATAATCTACAAACCGCTGCTGGTTGTAATATATATATATATAATTAATCCGGTCTACATTTTTATTAACAGTAATAATTGTCACTTACTGTCCTAATGGGACTTTACCCCTGCAGATATGACAGGTCATGGGCAGCACAGTGACCTTCACCTCACACCTTCACATAAAACTCCTCAGATTGTAATTTGCAGCACCGTGGCATATTTACACACATTATAATTATAAACCTCAGACATTATAAACAATAGGGCCTCAACTAATAACATAATGCTATCATCCTCAGGTTTCGGGTTCCATCAGTTCATTGCCAGTCCTGTACACCATCGTCCCCTTCTCCTGTCTTCTGCTCTTCACTGACTGTCACCCTTAGGGTAACCCACACAATTGTGGAGTCAGACTACGTTGGTGTCCAGTGGGGGAGTTATTATTACCCCCTCCTAGCCACTTACTTATCAAAACACTTGATCCCGCTGACGGATTCACTCAGGTCTTTGGTCTTTACTTTGATCTTTGCTGATGTCATCAGGACTTGGTTTGGTCCTTCTCATCTGTCCGACACCGTCTCCTTTAGTTTACGTCACCGGGCTGTACATAGCACCTCATGCTGTGAGCCTGGGGTGAGATCCCACGTAGGCGGATTAGTGGAGTTGTATTGTGACTATCACCCCCTCCACATCTGTACTCTTCCTCTGGCAAGTTACTTGTTTGGGCGGCCGCTTAGAATTGTGACACTGCCGTCTGTTCATGATAAACGCGTTGTAGTGGCTCAGGCTGCGCCTGCCGCATCTCAGTGATGGAGTTCATCGTGTTAAAAGTCTTTTAGTTCATATTTACTGGCACTTGCTGGGGACCCCCAACTCTTGTCAATTGTTAAAATAAATACTAATCTGGTGATAACATCATCCGCATACACTATAAACGTTGTTCTAAGTACATACAATAATGTCAGGCCCTTAAATGACATCAAACACCTTTATATAAGGAAAAACTTCTCTGTTACAATGGACAGGGCACCTAGAAGATGTGTAATTTATTGGGTACATTTCATTTGCACTTGGTGATACCCTTTCAGCAGGATTTATACCTTGATCTGAGCTGATTGCCTAGAACATCTCCACCTCACAGAAACATACACAGATTCCACATGTTTATCTGACAAGTGTCTTAAACCTATTTTTCTTACTCTAATCTGGTTCGTTCTACCTGGGAAGGCCTCTCAAGGTCGGTTCTCTTCGTGGGAGGCGGGTATGATAAGGTTGGCACCGGTCTGCCAGGACTGTTCTGTAGGCAAATCAAACAGCTCTAACAGAATTTAGCAGCAACAGCTGTAAAGCCTAGGACATACCAATTAGATCTTACCAAATCGATCCTTGCAGTCTTGGGGCATATGTGAGGTCATACACCATCAATGCAAGTGCCATCAAGAGTGGCAGAGGCAAGAGGGTTGAGTCCAGCGCTGAAGAGGATAAAACGGAAACTAGTTCCAAGTTTACTAAATATTCGATTAAAAAGGTCCAATAGGTTGGAGTCCTGGTGTGCATACGGGAGTGAATAACGATCCAGTCCTGAAGCCTACGCGTTTCAGACGTTAGGCACGTCCTTAATCATGGCTGTTAAAGTTTTGGATGCTAGGGCCCCGGTTTTTATACATGAGTTCCGGTTTGTGCAGCTGATTAGACTTGATTGCGTGTCAGCTTACAATAGGTCATTGAAACGCAAGCCAGAGCGTTTTAAAGATTCTACATATGAGATTGCTACAAAATAGAACATGATTGTGAACTATACTTATAAAAAGATGAGAGGTAAAGCCTGGGAAAGCAGAGAACGTGTATTTCTAACTGCAGTTTTTTTTAATATATATGGATGCGATCACAAAATGTTAGGACATCGCTTCTGTGAGTTACGTAACATTGACTTCTTTGTTTACATGCTAGATCCTGTGTGTATTATTGGCTGGCCGGATGAGCCAATAGGAAGCAAGGAAACCTGACGGGCCTCCTGGAATCAGCTGATGCTCCAAGTGCGGTCTTGTTCACGGTAAGTAAGTATATCGGGCTGTCTATAATGATACTTATTATATTATTTCGGTTTTACGAAAACTAAATATGACAGAAGAAGGTTTAAATTGGTTAATATACTAAGGAGCAACGTGATATATGGAGAAAAATAGAGGACAACATGTAGTTATGACAGGCGGTATCTTTGTGAAAAGTTGCAGTATATTTTCTCAGGGTTTTTTGAACATGCAGTTTGTTTGGTTTGCGTTACTAGGGACCGGCATGGACTAGTGTGAACTAAGGGTGAATAATATAGTGGGTCTATACAGAGGGTGCTACTCTTATGATATCCCAGGCTGAAGGACAATTGTATATTGAACGGGTTGGGTATGTATGATGTTTTGGTTTATGCAAGATACAAAAAGACATGCGGTCAACTGGTGAGGGAACTATGAATGTATTGTAGTTAATAAATGGAAGAATAAATGAATCCATGAGGGGGGGGGGGCCCTTGGTATCTATGCGCTGGATCGAAGTATAGATGTAGAGTGCAGGGAGTGTAAGGAAAAAGGAAAAATGGCAAAGTTAAGAAAAATGTGACTGGCTAAAAAAAGTCAAAATATTGTGTCTAATGCATTACAAAAAGCACATGTTATGTATGCAAAAAATATTGATGACTTTAAGGACAGACGGAGAGAGATCATTGGCTTGAGACTGTTGCTCATAAGGTGTTAGTTGCTGTACAAATAATAGGATGTATCTTTTGGAATACAGACTAAAATATTAATACTGAAACATAAGTTCTTTCTTGAGGTTGAGTCCCTGTGGGAACCTCGTTTTTAGTCTGTATATCCAAAAAGCCTCTCGCAGATGAGTTTTATGTTTTAAGTCGCCTCCTCTTTTGGGGAGATGGATTTTTTCTATGGCGAAACATCGGAACGATTTTACTGATCGATTATGATGGTGGATAAAATGTTTAGAGGCACTAGAAATGTTTAGAATATTTGCATTTCTTATATAGCTGAGGTGTTCAAGGATCCTAATTTTAAATTTGCGGTTTGTGCAGCCTATATATTTTAGTTGGCAATCTATGCATTCGATGATGTAGATAACGGATTCGGAATTGCAATTAATATAATTTTGGATAGTATAGGTATCTAGTTGTGTAGAGTCACTGAACGTTTTGGTAGGGTAAGCATATTGGCATACCTTACAAGGGTGCTGTCCACATTTGTAGAACCCTTTGGTTTCCAACCACGTTGATTTGGTTTCCTGTGAAGAAAATAGGGATGGTGATAGTGTGCTGCCTATTGATGGAGCTTTTCTTGCTATAATTCTACATCCTTCATTTAGGATGGACCTCAAGTCGACGTCCTCCATGAGAACAGGTAAGTACTTATCCACTAGATTTTTTATTTCCTCAAACTGGTTACTTTGCTGTAGAACCAAGGTTGGTTGATTGGATTCTGGTTTGGTCGTTTTGTGCTGTTCTAGCAGTAGGGTTCTTGGTTTTTTGGTAATAATGTTTCGGGCTCTGTTGAGGGACCACTGTGGATAGCCTCTCTTCCTCAGTCTGGTTGTGATACATTCTTGTTCTATATTGAACTGGTCAGTTGATGTGCAATTTCTTTTAGCACGATGAAGTTCTCCTACTGGAATGGCTTTGATTGTATGTCTAGAATGATTACTTGTAGCGTGCAAAATGGAGTTGGCTGAGGTGGGTTTCCGGTGCGTTTGAGTTGTAATAATTTGACCTATTTTGCCCTCTAGTTCTAGGTCTAAAAAGATTATTGATGTTTTGTCATGGTTGTAGGTAAACTTGAGATTGTAGGGGTTCTGGTTAAGATAGTCGACGAAGTTTGAAATATGATCAATAGGTCCCTTCCATATTAGCAAGAGGTCGTCGATATAACGTCCATACCACTCAATGTTAGTGCCATGAGGGTTGTTGCTGGAGAAGATGTATAATTCCTCCCACCACGCCATTACCAGGTTTGCAATTGATGGGGAGAATTTGGCTCCCATAGAGACGCCTTTCAGTTGGAGAAAAAATTTTCCATCAAATTGGAAGAAATTGTGCTTCATTAGAAACATAAGTACATTTAGAATATAAGTTTGAAAATTTCTGTCGTAAGTACTGTGTGTCTGGAGGTGACTTTCTAAGGCAGTATATGCTACATGATGAGGAATTGATGTGTAAAGTGAGACAACATCACAGGTTAACCAGGTGTAGTTCTCGTTCCAAATTTTGTCTTTTAACGAGATGAGGACATTTTTAGTATCTTTTAAAAAACCTGGAGTTTGCTGGGCCAAAGGTTGTAACAGGGTGTCGAGCCATTCTGATAATTTTTCTAATATGGATCCTATCCCTGAGACTATAGGTCTCATTGGTGGGGGATTGATTAATTTATGGGTTTTAGGTAAAGCGTGTATTATGGGAGTAATGGGTTGTTCAACGTATAGATAATTGAATTGTTTCTGATTAATGAAACCCCCTTGAAGACCTTCGTTCAGTAAACTTTTCATTAAGAATTTTATTTTCACTGTTGGATTTGAGTCAAGTTTTTTGTAGGTGTTGACATCTGACAACATGTCAAGTATTGATTTTTGATAGTCTAATTTATTCATGATGGCAATTCCTCCGCCTTTGTCCGCCATTTTAATCGTAAGTTCTTTGTTGTCTTGCAAGGTTTTCATTGCTTTTTTCAGGCGGTTAGGCATGTTGGGTTTTGGATGGTTGGTTTTGAGTCTATCTGCTATGCTTTGTAATTCTTGTTCAATGATAAATTGAAAACGGTCCATAGATTCAGTTCGTGCATTCACAGGATAGAATTTGGGGTTGGAGGTTATAAAGTTCGAAGCCATCATAACAGTTTGGTCCGTTCTCTCCGGTTGCAGACTTTCTAGACATGCTAGGGTTCTGAGTTCTTGGAAAGAGAATTCGGACGTGAGTTGGTGTTTGTGGTTTTTGGAATCCCTATTGGGTTGGCTTGTGAGAGTCGTAGTGGTAGTGGGGTCTTCAATAGTGATGGAATCTTTGAGGAAGTATTTTTTAACAGTTAAATTGCGAATAAATTTGTTTATATCTAGCAATGTATTGAATAGATTAAAGTTATTATTGGGGGCGAAATTAAGGCCCAGAGTAAGGACTTCTTCTTGGTCCGCCGAGAGAGGGAAGGATGATAGATTCGTTATATTGGAATTTAATAGTGCTGGAACTTTCGCGACCGGAGGTGACGGGTTTGTTCTTGATAGGGTCGATTTGTGCTTCCTCCCGCCCCTCCTGCCTCGTTTTTTGACATATGTGCGATAGCTTCTTGTCTATGGTGAGGACGGGAAGAAGTTCCAACATGTTCTTCTTCTGATAGGCCTTCTGCAGAGTCAGGTTCCGTGGAACTGAAGCTTACCCTACTCGGTATATCTCTATAACGTTTGTATTGTTGGTTGCGTTGTTTTAGAATGGGTCTAGGTCTAGAAAAATTGCGTTCCTTTCGATTCCAGTTATATACTTCGTTGTTCATATAGTCTCGTGTGTCCCGCTGAAACTTAGATTTCTTTGTTTCAGCTATGGAAAGGTCTAGTTTGTCGATGTAAGAGGACGTGCGTGTATCCAGCTGTGAGAAGGCAGGTAAGCTTGAGTAGACATCCAGTTCTTTTTTGATGTCTATTATCTTGATTTCCAATTCTTTCAATTTTTGTTCTTCTTGTCTCGTTATGAGATTCATTAGTTTGATGGAGCAATCAGAAAGAGTTTGGTTCCATTCTGTGTGAAAGTCTTCAGTGTATATAAAGGATGGCATTTTCTTCAAACGTAGCCCCCTAGGAATCATATTTTTAGAAACGTAATTTTTAAGGGTAGTGAGATCCCACCATAGTTTTGCCTGTTGTGCCAGGTGTTTCTCCAAGTTGTGGAATGAGGCTTCCAAATCCGGGTTTCTTTCAGAGGTGTTGCCACTGCTGCCAAAAACTTTTGCGGCCAGTTCAGATCTTGTTAACTGAGCCTCGTTGGACATGTTGAGCGTAGTCTCAAGAATTTATATAGTTATTGTATAGTATATTTCTAGTAACACTAGTACATTGGGTATCTCTCCAAATGTGCAGGAATTGATGAGAAAAAGTTATAAAAACAATGAGAGGATTATTTAGCCAGGGTAAAGTATACAAAATTATTTTGAGGATCTTAATTTGCATAGATGAATTGATTAACTCCCTGTAGACATATTATCGTGACTGACTTGCATTGAAAACTTCTCCCGTTGCACAAAAAATTCAAAGCAGGAATGTTGTACACATGTGTAGACGGATAGGTTCTATTAGTCCTGAATAGGGCATGTGTATATAACAAAGGTGAGCACGTAAGGCAAAGCCGAAAACTCGAGCAGAAGGTATATAGAGAAAAAGTCCTCCAGCTCACCTGACACTTGCTGTATGTGTCGCGATCATCGCACGGGCTCTCGTGTCGGCACACGATGGGTATAGACAGGCAGAGGCAAGAGGGTTGAGTCCAGCGCTGAAGAGGATAAAACGGAAACTAGTTCCAAGTTTACTAAATATTCGATTAAAAAGGTCCAATAGGTTGGAGTCCTGGTGTGCATACGGGAGTGAATAACGATCCAGTCCTGAAGCCTACGCGTTTCAGACGTTAGGCACGTCCTTAATCATGGCTGTTAAAGTTTTGGATGCTAGGGCCCCGGTTTTTATACATGAGTTCCGGTTTGTGCAGCTGATTAGACTTGATTGCGTGTCAGCTTACAATAGGTCATTGAAACGCAAGCCAGAGCGTTTTAAAGATTCTACATATGAGATTGCTACAAAATAGAACATGATTGTGAACTATACTTATAAAAAGATGAGAGGTAAAGCCTGGGAAAGCAGAGAACGTGTATTTCTAACTGCAGTTTTTTTTAATATATATGGATGCGATCACAAAATGTTAGGACATCGCTTCTGTGAGTTACGTAACATTGACTTCTTTGTTTACATGCTAGATCCTGTGTGTATTATTGGCTGGCCGGATGAGCCAATAGGAAGCAAGGAAACCTGACGGGCCTCCTGGAATCAGCTGATGCTCCAAGTGCGGTCTTGTTCACGGTAAGTAAGTATATCGGGCTGTCTATAATGATACTTATTATATTATTTCGGTTTTACGAAAACTAAATATGACAGAAGAAGGTTTAAATTGGTTAATATACTAAGGAGCAACGTGATATATGGAGAAAAATAGAGGACAACATGTAGTTATGACAGGCGGTATCTTTGTGAAAAGTTGCAGTATATTTTCTCAGGGTTTTTTGAACATGCAGTTTGTTTGGTTTGCGTTACTAGGGACCGGCATGGACTAGTGTGAACTAAGGGTGAATAATATAGTGGGTCTATACAGAGGGTGCTACTCTTATGATATCCCAGGCTGAAGGACAATTGTATATTGAACGGGTTGGGTATGTATGATGTTTTGGTTTATGCAAGATACAAAAAGACATGCGGTCAACTGGTGAGGGAACTATGAATGTATTGTAGTTAATAAATGGAAGAATAAATGAATCCATGAGGGGGGGGGGCCCTTGGTATCTATGCGCTGGATCGAAGTATAGATGTAGAGTGCAGGGAGTGTAAGGAAAAAGGAAAAATGGCAAAGTTAAGAAAAATGTGACTGGCTAAAAAAAGTCAAAATATTGTGTCTAATGCATTACAAAAAGCACATGTTATGTATGCAAAAAATATTGATGACTTTAAGGACAGACGGAGAGAGATCATTGGCTTGAGACTGTTGCTCATAAGGTGTTAGTTGCTGTACAAATAATAGGATGTATCTTTTGGAATACAGACTAAAATATTAATACTGAAACATAAGTTCTTTCTTGAGGTTGAGTCCCTGTGGGAACCTCGTTTTTAGTCTGTATATCCAAAAAGCCTCTCGCAGATGAGTTTTATGTTTTAAGTCGCCTCCTCTTTTGGGGAGATGGATTTTTTCTATGGCGAAACATCGGAACGATTTTACTGATCGATTATGATGGTGGATAAAATGTTTAGAGGCACTAGAAATGTTTAGAATATTTGCATTTCTTATATAGCTGAGGTGTTCAAGGATCCTAATTTTAAATTTGCGGTTTGTGCAGCCTATATATTTTAGTTGGCAATCTATGCATTCGATGATGTAGATAACGGATTCGGAATTGCAATTAATATAATTTTGGATAGTATAGGTATCTAGTTGTGTAGAGTCACTGAACGTTTTGGTAGGGTAAGCATATTGGCATACCTTACAAGGGTGCTGTCCACATTTGTAGAACCCTTTGGTTTCCAACCACGTTGATTTGGTTTCCTGTGAAGAAAATAGGGATGGTGATAGTGTGCTGCCTATTGATGGAGCTTTTCTTGCTATAATTCTACATCCTTCATTTAGGATGGACCTCAAGTCGACGTCCTCCATGAGAACAGGTAAGTACTTATCCACTAGATTTTTTATTTCCTCAAACTGGTTACTTTGCTGTAGAACCAAGGTTGGTTGATTGGATTCTGGTTTGGTCGTTTTGTGCTGTTCTAGCAGTAGGGTTCTTGGTTTTTTGGTAATAATGTTTCGGGCTCTGTTGAGGGACCACTGTGGATAGCCTCTCTTCCTCAGTCTGGTTGTGATACATTCTTGTTCTATATTGAACTGGTCAGTTGATGTGCAATTTCTTTTAGCACGATGAAGTTCTCCTACTGGAATGGCTTTGATTGTATGTCTAGAATGATTACTTGTAGCGTGCAAAATGGAGTTGGCTGAGGTGGGTTTCCGGTGCGTTTGAGTTGTAATAATTTGACCTATTTTGCCCTCTAGTTCTAGGTCTAAAAAGATTATTGATGTTTTGTCATGGTTGTAGGTAAACTTGAGATTGTAGGGGTTCTGGTTAAGATAGTCGACGAAGTTTGAAATATGATCAATAGGTCCCTTCCATATTAGCAAGAGGTCGTCGATATAACGTCCATACCACTCAATGTTAGTGCCATGAGGGTTGTTGCTGGAGAAGATGTATAATTCCTCCCACCACGCCATTACCAGGTTTGCAATTGATGGGGAGAATTTGGCTCCCATAGAGACGCCTTTCAGTTGGAGAAAAAATTTTCCATCAAATTGGAAGAAATTGTGCTTCATTAGAAACATAAGTACATTTAGAATATAAGTTTGAAAATTTCTGTCGTAAGTACTGTGTGTCTGGAGGTGACTTTCTAAGGCAGTATATGCTACATGATGAGGAATTGATGTGTAAAGTGAGACAACATCACAGGTTAACCAGGTGTAGTTCTCGTTCCAAATTTTGTCTTTTAACGAGATGAGGACATTTTTAGTATCTTTTAAAAAACCTGGAGTTTGCTGGGCCAAAGGTTGTAACAGGGTGTCGAGCCATTCTGATAATTTTTCTAATATGGATCCTATCCCTGAGACTATAGGTCTCATTGGTGGGGGATTGATTAATTTATGGGTTTTAGGTAAAGCGTGTATTATGGGAGTAATGGGTTGTTCAACGTATAGATAATTGAATTGTTTCTGATTAATGAAACCCCCTTGAAGACCTTCGTTCAGTAAACTTTTCATTAAGAATTTTATTTTCACTGTTGGATTTGAGTCAAGTTTTTTGTAGGTGTTGACATCTGACAACATGTCAAGTATTGATTTTTGATAGTCTAATTTATTCATGATGGCAATTCCTCCGCCTTTGTCCGCCATTTTAATCGTAAGTTCTTTGTTGTCTTGCAAGGTTTTCATTGCTTTTTTCAGGCGGTTAGGCATGTTGGGTTTTGGATGGTTGGTTTTGAGTCTATCTGCTATGCTTTGTAATTCTTGTTCAATGATAAATTGAAAACGGTCCATAGATTCAGTTCGTGCATTCACAGGATAGAATTTGGGGTTGGAGGTTATAAAGTTCGAAGCCATCATAACAGTTTGGTCCGTTCTCTCCGGTTGCAGACTTTCTAGACATGCTAGGGTTCTGAGTTCTTGGAAAGAGAATTCGGACGTGAGTTGGTGTTTGTGGTTTTTGGAATCCCTATTGGGTTGGCTTGTGAGAGTCGTAGTGGTAGTGGGGTCTTCAATAGTGATGGAATCTTTGAGGAAGTATTTTTTAACAGTTAAATTGCGAATAAATTTGTTTATATCTAGCAATGTATTGAATAGATTAAAGTTATTATTGGGGGCGAAATTAAGGCCCAGAGTAAGGACTTCTTCTTGGTCCGCCGAGAGAGGGAAGGATGATAGATTCGTTATATTGGAATTTAATAGTGCTGGAACTATTTTCTCCATATATCACGTTGCTCCTTAGTATATTAACCAATTTAAACCTTCTTCTGTCATATTTAGTTTTCGTAAAACCGAAATAATATAATAAGTATCATTATAGACAGCCCGATATACTTACTTACCGTGAACAAGACCGCACTTGGAGCATCAGCTGATTCCAGGAGGCCCGTCAGGTTTCCTTGCTTCCTATTGGCTCATCCGGCCAGCCAATAATACACACAGGATCTAGCATGTAAACAAAGAAGTCAATGTTACGTAACTCACAGAAGCGATGTCCTAACATTTTGTGATCGCATCCATATATATTAAAAAAAACTGCAGTTAGAAATACACGTTCTCTGCTTTCCCAGGCTTTACCTCTCATCTTTTTATAAGTATAGTTCACAATCATGTTCTATTTTGTAGCAATCTCATATGTAGAATCTTTAAAACGCTCTGGCTTGCGTTTCAATGACCTATTGTAAGCTGACACGCAATCAAGTCTAATCAGCTGCACAAACCGGAACTCATGTATAAAAACCGGGGCCCTAGCATCCAAAACTTTAACAGCCATGATTAAGGACGTGCCTAACGTCTGAAACGCGTAGGCTTCAGGACTGGATCGTTATTCACTCCCGTATGCACACCAGGACTCCAACCTATTGGACCTTTTTAATCGAATATTTAGTAAACTTGGAACTAGTTTCCGTTTTATCCTCTTCAGCGCTGGACTCAACCCTCTTGCCTCTGCCTGTCTATACCCATCGTGTGCCGACACGAGAGCCCGTGCGATGATCGCGACACATACAGCAAGTGTCAGGTGAGCTGGAGGACTTTTTCTCTATATACCTTCTGCTCGAGTTTTCGGCTTTGCCTTACGTGCTCACCTTTGTTATATACACATGCCCTATTCAGGACTAATAGAACCTATCCGTCTACACATGTGTACAACATTCCTGCTTTGAATTTTTTGTGCAACGGGAGAAGTTTTCAATGCAAGTCAGTCACGATAATATGTCTACAGGGAGTTAATCAATTCATCTATGCAAATTAAGATCCTCAAAATAATTTTGTATACTTTACCCTGGCTAAATAATCCTCTCATTGTTTTTATAACTTTTTCTCATCAATTCCTGCACATTTGGAGAGATACCCAATGTACTAGTGTTACTAGAAATATACTATACAATAACTATATAAATTCTTGAGACTACGCTCAA
Source organism: Rhinoderma darwinii (assembly GCF_050947455.1). NCBI lineage: Eukaryota > Metazoa > Chordata > Amphibia > Anura > Rhinodermatidae > Rhinoderma > Rhinoderma darwinii. The sequence continues at coordinate 253,853,162 of NC_134691.1, forward strand.
CATGTCCAACGAGGCTCAGTTAACAAGATCTGAACTGGCCGCAAAAGTTTTTGGCAGCAGTGGCAACACCTCTGAAAGAAACCCGGATTTGGAAGCCTCATTCCACAACTTGGAGAAACACCTGGCACAACAGGCAAAACTATGGTGGGATCTCACTACCCTTAAAAATTACGTTTCTAAAAATATGATTCCTAGGGGGCTACGTTTGAAGAAAATGCCATCCTTTATATACACTGAAGACTTTCACACAGAATGGAACCAAACTCTTTCTGATTGCTCCATCAAACTAATGAATCTCATAACGAGACAAGAAGAACAAAAATTGAAAGAATTGGAAATCAAGATAATAGACATCAAAAAAGAACTGGATGTCTACTCAAGCTTACCTGCCTTCTCACAGCTGGATACACGCACGTCCTCTTACATCGACAAACTAGACCTTTCCATAGCTGAAACAAAGAAATCTAAGTTTCAGCGGGACACACGAGACTATATGAACAACGAAGTATATAACTGGAATCGAAAGGAACGCAATTTTTCTAGACCTAGACCCATTCTAAAACAACGCAACCAACAATACAAACGTTATAGAGATATACCGAGTAGGGTAAGCTTCAGTTCCACGGAACCTGACTCTGCAGAAGGCCTATCAGAAGAAGAACATGTTGGAACTTCTTCCCGTCCTCACCATAGACAAGAAGCTATCGCACATATGTCAAAAAACGAGGCAGGAGGGGCGGGAGGAAGCACAAATCGACCCTATCAAGAACAAACCCGTCACCTCCGGTCGCGAAAGTTCCAGCACTATTAAATTCCAATATAACGAATCTATCATCCTTCCCTCTCTCGGCGGACCAAGAAGAAGTCCTTACTCTGGGCCTTAATTTCGCCCCCAATAATAACTTTAATCTATTCAATACATTGCTAGATATAAACAAATTTATTCGCAATTTAACTGTTAAAAAATACTTCCTCAAAGATTCCATCACTATTGAAGACCCCACTACCACTACGACTCTCACAAGCCAACCCAATAGGGATTCCAAAAACCACAAACACCAACTCACGTCCGAATTCTCTTTCCAAGAACTCAGAACCCTAGCATGTCTAGAAAGTCTGCAACCGGAGAGAACGGACCAAACTGTTATGATGGCTTCGAACTTTATAACCTCCAACCCCAAATTCTATCCTGTGAATGCACGAACTGAATCTATGGACCGTTTTCAATTTATCATTGAACAAGAATTACAAAGCATAGCAGATAGACTCAAAACCAACCATCCAAAACCCAACATGCCTAACCGCCTGAAAAAAGCAATGAAAACCTTGCAAGACAACAAAGAACTTACGATTAAAATGGCGGACAAAGGCGGAGGAATTGCCATCATGAATAAATTAGACTATCAAAAATCAATACTTGACATGTTGTCAGATGTCAACACCTACAAAAAACTTGACTCAAATCCAACAGTGAAAATAAAATTCTTAATGAAAAGTTTACTGAACGAAGGTCTTCAAGGGGGTTTCATTAATCAGAAACAATTCAATTATCTATACGTTGAACAACCCATTACTCCCATAATACACGCTTTACCTAAAACCCATAAATTAATCAATCCCCCACCAATGAGACCTATAGTCTCAGGGATAGGATCCATATTAGAAAAATTATCAGAATGGCTCGACACCCTGTTACAACCTTTGGCCCAGCAAACTCCAGGTTTTTTAAAAGATACTAAAAATGTCCTCATCTCGTTAAAAGACAAAATTTGGAACGAGAACTACACCTGGTTAACCTGTGATGTTGTCTCACTTTACACATCAATTCCTCATCATGTAGCATATACTGCCTTAGAAAGTCACCTCCAGACACACAGTACTTACGACAGAAATTTTCAAACTTATATTCTAAATGTACTTATGTTTCTAATGAAGCACAATTTCTTCCAATTTGATGGAAAATTTTTTCTCCAACTGAAAGGCGTCTCTATGGGAGCCAAATTCTCCCCATCAATTGCAAACCTGGTAATGGCGTGGTGGGAGGAATTATACATCTTCTCCAGCAACAACCCTCATGGCACTAACATTGAGTGGTATGGACGTTATATCGACGACCTCTTGCTAATATGGAAGGGACCTATTGATCATATTTCAAACTTCGTCGACTATCTTAACCAGAACCCCTACAATCTCAAGTTTACCTACAACCATGACAAAACATCAATAATCTTTTTAGACCTAGAACTAGAGGGCAAAATAGGTCAAATTATTACAACTCAAACGCACCGGAAACCCACCTCAGCCAACTCCATTTTGCACGCTACAAGTAATCATTCTAGACATACAATCAAAGCCATTCCAGTAGGAGAACTTCATCGTGCTAAAAGAAATTGCACATCAACTGACCAGTTCAATATAGAACAAGAATGTATCACAACCAGACTGAGGAAGAGAGGCTATCCACAGTGGTCCCTCAACAGAGCCCGAAACATTATTACCAAAAAACCAAGAACCCTACTGCTAGAACAGCACAAAACGACCAAACCAGAATCCAATCAACCAACCTTGGTTCTACAGCAAAGTAACCAGTTTGAGGAAATAAAAAATCTAGTGGATAAGTACTTACCTGTTCTCATGGAGGACGTCGACTTGAGGTCCATCCTAAATGAAGGATGTAGAATTATAGCAAGAAAAGCTCCATCAATAGGCAGCACACTATCACCATCCCTATTTTCTTCACAGGAAACCAAATCAACGTGGTTGGAAACCAAAGGGTTCTACAAATGTGGACAGCACCCTTGTAAGGTATGCCAATATGCTTACCCTACCAAAACGTTCAGTGACTCTACACAACTAGATACCTATACTATCCAAAATTATATTAATTGCAATTCCGAATCCGTTATCTACATCATCGAATGCATAGATTGCCAACTAAAATATATAGGCTGCACAAACCGCAAATTTAAAATTAGGATCCTTGAACACCTCAGCTATATAAGAAATGCAAATATTCTAAACATTTCTAGTGCCTCTAAACATTTTATCCACCATCATAATCGATCAGTAAAATCGTTCCGATGTTTCGCCATAGAAAAAATCCATCTCCCCAAAAGAGGAGGCGACTTAAAACATAAAACTCATCTGCGAGAGGCTTTTTGGATATACAGACTAAAAACGAGGTTCCCACAGGGACTCAACCTCAAGAAAGAACTTATGTTTCAGTATTAATATTTTAGTCTGTATTCCAAAAGATACATCCTATTATTTGTACAGCAACTAACACCTTATGAGCAACAGTCTCAAGCCAATGATCTCTCTCCGTCTGTCCTTAAAGTCATCAATATTTTTTGCATACATAACATGTGCTTTTTGTAATGCATTAGACACAATATTTTGACTTTTTTTAGCCAGTCACATTTTTCTTAACTTTGCCATTTTTCCTTTTTCCTTACACTCCCTGCACTCTACATCTATACTTCGATCCAGCGCATAGATACCAAGGGCCCCCCCCCCTCATGGATTCATTTATTCTTCCATTTATTAACTACAATACATTCATAGTTCCCTCACCAGTTGACCGCATGTCTTTTTGTATCTTGCATAAACCAAAACATCATACATACCCAACCCGTTCAATACACAATTGTCCTTCAGCCTGGGATATCATAAGAGTAGCACCCTCTGTATAGACCCACTATATTATTCACCCTTAGTTCACACTAGTCCATGCCGGTCCCTAGTAACGCAAACCAAACAAACTGCATGTTCAAAAAACCCTGAGAAAATATACTGCAACTTTTCACAAAGATACCGCCTGTCATAACTACATGTTGTCCTCTATTTTTCTCCATATATCACGTTGCTCCTTAGTATATTAACCAATTTAAACCTTCTTCTGTCATATTTAGTTTTCGTAAAACCGAAATAATATAATAAGTATCATTATAGACAGCCCGATATACTTACTTACCGTGAACAAGACCGCACTTGGAGCATCAGCTGATTCCAGGAGGCCCGTCAGGTTTCCTTGCTTCCTATTGGCTCATCCGGCCAGCCAATAATACACACAGGATCTAGCATGTAAACAAAGAAGTCAATGTTACGTAACTCACAGAAGCGATGTCCTAACATTTTGTGATCGCATCCATATATATTAAAAAAAACTGCAGTTAGAAATACACGTTCTCTGCTTTCCCAGGCTTTACCTCTCATCTTTTTATAAGTATAGTTCACAATCATGTTCTATTTTGTAGCAATCTCATATGTAGAATCTTTAAAACGCTCTGGCTTGCGTTTCAATGACCTATTGTAAGCTGACACGCAATCAAGTCTAATCAGCTGCACAAACCGGAACTCATGTATAAAAACCGGGGCCCTAGCATCCAAAACTTTAACAGCCATGATTAAGGACGTGCCTAACGTCTGAAACGCGTAGGCTTCAGGACTGGATCGTTATTCACTCCCGTATGCACACCAGGACTCCAACCTATTGGACCTTTTTAATCGAATATTTAGTAAACTTGGAACTAGTTTCCGTTTTATCCTCTTCAGCGCTGGACTCAACCCTCTTGCCTCTGCCTGTCTATACCCATCGTGTGCCGACACGAGAGCCCGTGCGATGATCGCGACACATACAGCAAGTGTCAGGTGAGCTGGAGGACTTTTTCTCTATATACCTTCTGCTCGAGTTTTCGGCTTTGCCTTACGTGCTCACCTTTGTTATATACACATGCCCTATTCAGGACTAATAGAACCTATCCGTCTACACATGTGTACAACATTCCTGCTTTGAATTTTTTGTGCAACGGGAGAAGTTTTCAATGCAAGTCAGTCACGATAATATGTCTACAGGGAGTTAATCAATTCATCTATGCAAATTAAGATCCTCAAAATAATTTTGTATACTTTACCCTGGCTAAATAATCCTCTCATTGTTTTTATAACTTTTTCTCATCAATTCCTGCACATTTGGAGAGATACCCAATGTACTAGTGTTACTAGAAATATACTATACAATAACTATATAAATTCTTGAGACTACGCTCAACATGTCCAACGAGGCTCAGTTAACAAGATCTGAACTGGCCGCAAAAGTTTTTGGCAGCAGTGGCAACACCTCTGAAAGAAACCCGGATTTGGAAGCCTCATTCCACAACTTGGAGAAACACCTGGCACAACAGGCAAAACTATGGTGGGATCTCACTACCCTTAAAAATTACGTTTCTAAAAATATGATTCCTAGGGGGCTACGTTTGAAGAAAATGCCATCCTTTATATACACTGAAGACTTTCACACAGAATGGAACCAAACTCTTTCTGATTGCTCCATCAAACTAATGAATCTCATAACGAGACAAGAAGAACAAAAATTGAAAGAATTGGAAATCAAGATAATAGACATCAAAAAAGAACTGGATGTCTACTCAAGCTTACCTGCCTTCTCACAGCTGGATACACGCACGTCCTCTTACATCGACAAACTAGACCTTTCCATAGCTGAAACAAAGAAATCTAAGTTTCAGCGGGACACACGAGACTATATGAACAACGAAGTATATAACTGGAATCGAAAGGAACGCAATTTTTCTAGACCTAGACCCATTCTAAAACAACGCAACCAACAATACAAACGTTATAGAGATATACCGAGTAGGGTAAGCTTCAGTTCCACGGAACCTGACTCTGCAGAAGGCCTATCAGAAGAAGAACATGTTGGAACTTCTTCCCGTCCTCACCATAGACAAGAAGCTATCGCACATATGTCAAAAAACGAGGCAGGAGGGGCGGGAGGAAGCACAAATCGACCCTATCAAGAACAAACCCGTCACCTCCGGTCGCGAAAGTTCCAGCACTATTAAATTCCAATATAACGAATCTATCATCCTTCCCTCTCTCGGCGGACCAAGAAGAAGTCCTTACTCTGGGCCTTAATTTCGCCCCCAATAATAACTTTAATCTATTCAATACATTGCTAGATATAAACAAATTTATTCGCAATTTAACTGTTAAAAAATACTTCCTCAAAGATTCCATCACTATTGAAGACCCCACTACCACTACGACTCTCACAAGCCAACCCAATAGGGATTCCAAAAACCACAAACACCAACTCACGTCCGAATTCTCTTTCCAAGAACTCAGAACCCTAGCATGTCTAGAAAGTCTGCAACCGGAGAGAACGGACCAAACTGTTATGATGGCTTCGAACTTTATAACCTCCAACCCCAAATTCTATCCTGTGAATGCACGAACTGAATCTATGGACCGTTTTCAATTTATCATTGAACAAGAATTACAAAGCATAGCAGATAGACTCAAAACCAACCATCCAAAACCCAACATGCCTAACCGCCTGAAAAAAGCAATGAAAACCTTGCAAGACAACAAAGAACTTACGATTAAAATGGCGGACAAAGGCGGAGGAATTGCCATCATGAATAAATTAGACTATCAAAAATCAATACTTGACATGTTGTCAGATGTCAACACCTACAAAAAACTTGACTCAAATCCAACAGTGAAAATAAAATTCTTAATGAAAAGTTTACTGAACGAAGGTCTTCAAGGGGGTTTCATTAATCAGAAACAATTCAATTATCTATACGTTGAACAACCCATTACTCCCATAATACACGCTTTACCTAAAACCCATAAATTAATCAATCCCCCACCAATGAGACCTATAGTCTCAGGGATAGGATCCATATTAGAAAAATTATCAGAATGGCTCGACACCCTGTTACAACCTTTGGCCCAGCAAACTCCAGGTTTTTTAAAAGATACTAAAAATGTCCTCATCTCGTTAAAAGACAAAATTTGGAACGAGAACTACACCTGGTTAACCTGTGATGTTGTCTCACTTTACACATCAATTCCTCATCATGTAGCATATACTGCCTTAGAAAGTCACCTCCAGACACACAGTACTTACGACAGAAATTTTCAAACTTATATTCTAAATGTACTTATGTTTCTAATGAAGCACAATTTCTTCCAATTTGATGGAAAATTTTTTCTCCAACTGAAAGGCGTCTCTATGGGAGCCAAATTCTCCCCATCAATTGCAAACCTGGTAATGGCGTGGTGGGAGGAATTATACATCTTCTCCAGCAACAACCCTCATGGCACTAACATTGAGTGGTATGGACGTTATATCGACGACCTCTTGCTAATATGGAAGGGACCTATTGATCATATTTCAAACTTCGTCGACTATCTTAACCAGAACCCCTACAATCTCAAGTTTACCTACAACCATGACAAAACATCAATAATCTTTTTAGACCTAGAACTAGAGGGCAAAATAGGTCAAATTATTACAACTCAAACGCACCGGAAACCCACCTCAGCCAACTCCATTTTGCACGCTACAAGTAATCATTCTAGACATACAATCAAAGCCATTCCAGTAGGAGAACTTCATCGTGCTAAAAGAAATTGCACATCAACTGACCAGTTCAATATAGAACAAGAATGTATCACAACCAGACTGAGGAAGAGAGGCTATCCACAGTGGTCCCTCAACAGAGCCCGAAACATTATTACCAAAAAACCAAGAACCCTACTGCTAGAACAGCACAAAACGACCAAACCAGAATCCAATCAACCAACCTTGGTTCTACAGCAAAGTAACCAGTTTGAGGAAATAAAAAATCTAGTGGATAAGTACTTACCTGTTCTCATGGAGGACGTCGACTTGAGGTCCATCCTAAATGAAGGATGTAGAATTATAGCAAGAAAAGCTCCATCAATAGGCAGCACACTATCACCATCCCTATTTTCTTCACAGGAAACCAAATCAACGTGGTTGGAAACCAAAGGGTTCTACAAATGTGGACAGCACCCTTGTAAGGTATGCCAATATGCTTACCCTACCAAAACGTTCAGTGACTCTACACAACTAGATACCTATACTATCCAAAATTATATTAATTGCAATTCCGAATCCGTTATCTACATCATCGAATGCATAGATTGCCAACTAAAATATATAGGCTGCACAAACCGCAAATTTAAAATTAGGATCCTTGAACACCTCAGCTATATAAGAAATGCAAATATTCTAAACATTTCTAGTGCCTCTAAACATTTTATCCACCATCATAATCGATCAGTAAAATCGTTCCGATGTTTCGCCATAGAAAAAATCCATCTCCCCAAAAGAGGAGGCGACTTAAAACATAAAACTCATCTGCGAGAGGCTTTTTGGATATACAGACTAAAAACGAGGTTCCCACAGGGACTCAACCTCAAGAAAGAACTTATGTTTCAGTATTAATATTTTAGTCTGTATTCCAAAAGATACATCCTATTATTTGTACAGCAACTAACACCTTATGAGCAACAGTCTCAAGCCAATGATCTCTCTCCGTCTGTCCTTAAAGTCATCAATATTTTTTGCATACATAACATGTGCTTTTTGTAATGCATTAGACACAATATTTTGACTTTTTTTAGCCAGTCACATTTTTCTTAACTTTGCCATTTTTCCTTTTTCCTTACACTCCCTGCACTCTACATCTATACTTCGATCCAGCGCATAGATACCAAGGGCCCCCCCCCCTCATGGATTCATTTATTCTTCCATTTATTAACTACAATACATTCATAGTTCCCTCACCAGTTGACCGCATGTCTTTTTGTATCTTGCATAAACCAAAACATCATACATACCCAACCCGTTCAATATACAATTGTCCTTCAGCCTGGGATATCATAAGAGTAGCACCCTCTGTATAGACCCACTATATTATTCACCCTTAGTTCACACTAGTCCATGCCGGTCCCTAGTAACGCAAACCAAACAAACTGCATGTTCAAAAAACCCTGAGAAAATATACTGCAACTTTTCACAAAGATACCGCCTGTCATAACTACATGTTGTCCTCTATTTTTCTCCATATATCACGTTGCTCCTTAGTATATTAACCAATTTAAACCTTCTTCTGTCATATTTAGTTTTCGTAAAACCGAAATAATATAATAAGTATCATTATAGACAGCCCGATATACTTACTTACCGTGAACAAGACCGCACTTGGAGCATCAGCTGATTCCAGGAGGCCCGTCAGGTTTCCTTGCTTCCTATTGGCTCATCCGGCCAGCCAATAATACACACAGGATCTAGCATGTAAACAAAGAAGTCAATGTTACGTAACTCACAGAAGCGATGTCCTAACATTTTGTGATCGCATCCATATATATTAAAAAAAACTGCAGTTAGAAATACACGTTCTCTGCTTTCCCAGGCTTTACCTCTCATCTTTTTATAAGTATAGTTCACAATCATGTTCTATTTTGTAGCAATCTCATATGTAGAATCTTTAAAACGCTCTGGCTTGCGTTTCAATGACCTATTGTAAGCTGACACGCAATCAAGTCTAATCAGCTGCACAAACCGGAACTCATGTATAAAAACCGGGGCCCTAGCATCCAAAACTTTAACAGCCATGATTAAGGACGTGCCTAACGTCTGAAACGCGTAGGCTTCAGGACTGGATCGTTATTCACTCCCGTATGCACACCAGGACTCCAACCTATTGGACCTTTTTAATCGAATATTTAGTAAACTTGGAACTAGTTTCCGTTTTATCCTCTTCAGCGCTGGACTCAACCCTCTTGCCTCTGCCTGTCTATACCCATCGTGTGCCGACACGAGAGCCCGTGCGATGATCGCGACACATACAGCAAGTGTCAGGTGAGCTGGAGGACTTTTTCTCTATATGCCATCAAGAGTGCCTTGGGTGTTACCGGTTCACCTTCCCTTATCCGTCCACATTCTGTTAGAATCTGATTCTCACGCCTTCCGCTCCCAGTTGGACTCTTCCTGTGGAGAACAAGCTTTTTCATTGTATAAACATTAATTGATCTTAATCAAATAATTAATTTGAAGAAAAACATTAACAAATAACATCTTTACATCAAACGTTCACACTGGTCAGTAACTAAAACTTACAAACTGATTCTTCTTCTTTATATATATATCTATACATACACATATACACTGCACAGAATTCTCTGCTCTAAAATTTCCCTTTCACAACAAAAATAAAAATAAACAAATACAAATGTTTTCGAATGGGAATATTCCGCTTCTGTACCTTTTTATCTGACGCCTCCAATAGTCCAATGCTAAGGCTGGTCCAGAACTTTACATAAAACTTAACCTCAGTATTTAATATTCCCACAACACTTCTTAAATACAATTATTAAACAAACTAACTTTGGAATAACATCTGGAGAACTGCTGACATCTTATCATTGTACAAACACCAGGTCAATACTTGGGATAACATTGTTCCCCTGTCACTTACACACAACATCTGCAGTGGGGAAGATACCGGCCGGGCTTCAGGCCCCCCTGAGAACAGGTCTACACACACGAGCACATTGTCATACACTTCTACCTCGGGTAGTTGTATGTTCTGCAGTCGCTGGGACTGATAATCTGGCCGAGCTGCACTTTTCACAGGTACCTTTGCTGTTTTACCTATGTCACGCCGTGCGCACATCATGCCGGCTGCTACAAACCTAGCGGTGGCATTATTGTATCCAGGGACAAGCCAATTTACTGATACCTGGCTGCACATATCCTTGTTGTCAGGTCTGTCTTCTCTCGCTCTCTCAATTGGCTTACCCGATGATCCAATAAAGTTCCTACTACCAATGGGCCCATAATTGTGGGCGATGCCAAAAGCGTACCTAGAGTCAGTGTAAATGTCGGCCGTCTTACCTTTTGCCAGGTTACAAGCCTCAGCGAACACCTCCAGCTCCGCTCCTTGAGATGAACAAGAAGGTGAGAGTGGTTTCTGGGTAATTTACCTGGTGCTTCGTATCCTGTCTTGTACATACTGTATAATAAAATCTCTTTATTACAAATTTACATTAGAAACCCATGTCACATATAGATAGAACATCTCAAAGGGGTGGCGTCTTCATTCTCTAAAATAAAACCAAATGTTATACACTTCTCCACACTCATCTGATAATCCAGAATACTTTGAGAATCTCACTTTTATCAGATTCTGCAAATACTTGATTAATACAAAAACAAAATAAAAAAAATTCCTAAAAACTTTACATCAAATTAACAATGTCCAGACAATTTTTGTTTTTTTCCTTCTCCCCCATCTAAATCTGTAATGACCCATCTGCGAGTGACGTCACCTCCTGCGTAACTTTGCTGGAGGGCGATTGTCTCTTACACAATACCTCATATTGGGTGGAGACTACAGCACAGCTTCCCCAGTGCCATATTTACTGTTCTGGAAAGATCTGGAACCATCTACACAGAAAAACCTCAAAATTTAGGTTACTCTCATACACATTTAATCTGGATTACTCATTGGGGTCTCTTACACATTTTTAGATCTCCTGAAACCAAATTAATTAATTCAAAACAAACCAAAATTGTACCTGATCAGTCCCTTCACCATTCCCCCCTTTGTGGACTCTGCGAAAGTAATGTAGCAGAGTTTAAAACTACATCTCAACATAACACTAGTTTAACCCCCTGTAATGTACAACAGCCTGAAACAAAAATGACTTTTTCCTGACAAATACATTTGATCTTTACAATGACATAACTCATGTGTGAAATCAAAAACAAAACATTGTAGTTAGTTATTCAATAAAACAGAAAATATTATATCTGATAACATTAATTACTGCAAACCAATAAACTGTATATAAAAATAGGGAACGGTGGGGGCACATACATTTTCAAAACCCCGTGTCTCACAATATCTGTAGTTTAATACATCTGAATTAACATCAAAACATATGAAATCTGATCACATCATAACACATAAATATCGTAACTTTTATAAACAGCAGCGCATGCGCAAAGAGAAGAAATTTATTTAGCTTTGTAGACATTACTGATATATATATATCTCTCAGCAGTGCATATTGAAATCCCTTTGTCTCATCAGCCCTGCAGACTGCACCCAGTCAGCCCCCCCTCCTCCTCCCAAACACAGCATACTACAGGGGGGAGGGAGGGGGGTCACACACTCACAGCTTCTAACAGCGTCTAGTCTCAGAATATTAACACTTTCAATGTCAGCAAAACAACATACGTATCTGCAATCATTCATCACACCATTGTATAGGAATTATCTACGTTCAAAACATCAAACACATAATTTGTAACAGTCCAATCTGTCGGCCACCATCTCTATATTATGATGACGTGTTGCTTCACTAGCATGGAACCTAAAAATAGAAAAAAACACTACAAATGACAAAATTAACAAGGCGATTATTTCAAACTGATTTGGTTGGGTCGGGCGTGGCCACATCAGGGGTGGGTGGTGGGGGGGCAGCCTCTCCCATCGGAAACACAGTGCGCAGCTGTGAGGGGGGGGGGGTTCCCACCCACAATGAGGACACACTCAACATGAGGTACGCACACCATTACCGGGCGTCGGCTGGTCCTGTGTTTTCTAATACATACAATACCTTTCTTATTCCTAACTTCCTCTTCTGCAAATCCCTCTAAAGCACTTTCCATCAACTTACTACCTTCCAAGTTCCCTTTGTTCTCCAGAATACCTTTTGCCCAATCTGCGGCTTGGAGCCGCCCTCTTCTATGGATCCCTCACACTTCCATCAATTTCTTCATTTTACGGACGATCCTGGAGATTTGAATATGGACCATACACCATCCAATCTAACAGTCTATATTATACACGTAATTTATATAACAATTTTCGATCTGCAACTCTTGGTCTGGCAGGAAATATTATAATTTATAATTATAATTATAATATTATAATTTCACAGTCTCTAGTATAATCTCTATTGTATTTATTACATCTCGCTAGGATATAAAAATCTTTATTTAGACTCTCTGGCCTCGCTGGAAATATTAAAATCCCAGTCGATAGCTCTCCGGCCTATTATATAATTTTTATTTAGACTCTCCGGCCTCGCTGGAAATATTAAAATCCCAGTCGATAGCTCTCCGGCCTATTATATAATTTTTATTTAGACTCTCCGGCCTCGCTGGAAATATTAAAATCCCAGTCGATAGCTCTCCGGCCTATTATATAATTTTTATTTAGACTCTCCGGCCTCGCTGGAAATATTAAAATTTCACAGTCTAGCTCTCCGGTCTTGTTATATAATTTTATTTAGACTCTAAATACTCAGAGGATGGTTAGTCGGGCGCGACTAAGGTCTCACAGGTTTTCAACCTCACAGCGGAAAATATCACCTCTGTCGCCTGAGATAATCCAGGAAATCAACAAAAGGGTTCTACAGATCGCCACAAGACTGTCCACTAACACAGATAAGACGAAGATTTATAAAATCAATTCGCTTACCGTGTTATTGCGGAGGTGATCAAATTCCTTCAGTGGGCAACTTTGAGTCCTCTGTTTCACCCTGTGATTGTCGATTGTCCGGATTTTGATATTTCCTCGAGTGAGGCCCCACGTTCGGGCGCCAAATGTCAGGTCCGTATTTCACACCGAATAACCACCTCTGTAAATTGAAAGCTGAAGGCATGCCTGGAGAGAAGTACACCACACAGATGTTTGGTACAGCTTCCCTCTGTCAGCCAGGAGGAAGAATGAAAACTTTTTATTCAGAACAAAGAAACACAGAAAGAGACACATGCCTCCTCCCCAGAGATGTGGGAGTGCCCAAGTTTTTCAGCTGTAACCTCTCAGACTCACTCTTCTTGCATTCCAGGGGGCGGTTTCTTCCATAGGTGTGTCCGACATGAACAAAGAACTTGTTATATATATCAGTATATTACACAAAGAACTGAAATGTATATACATATGTGTGAGGATAATATTTTTCAAACAATATGCATGGTAATGATCCCTGACAGTAGTAGTAGCAGCAGCACATTAAAAAAAGAGACTGGACGACAGTCACAGGACAAAGCCCTGTGGTGGGGCAGGCCTGCTTGTAGCAGACGGGCGGCAGTGGAGATGTATTGGTGGTAGTAGAGGTAGCCAACACAGACAGCAAGGGTGGTAGTAGTAGCAGCAGCACATTAAAAAAAGAGACTGGACGACAGTCACAGGACAAAGCCCTGTGGTGGGGCAGGCCGGCTTGTAGCAGACGGGTGGCAGTGGAGGTGTATTGGTGGTAGTAGAGGTAGCCAACACAGACAGCAAGGGTGGTAGTAGTAGTAGCAGCACATTAAAAAAAGAGACTGGACAACAGTCACAGGACAAAGCCCTGTGGTGGGGCAGGCCTGCTTGTATCAGACGGCAGTGGAGGTGTATTGGTGGTAGTAGAGGTAGCCAACACAGACAGCAAGGGTGGTAGTAGTAGCAGCAACACATTAAAAAAAGAGACTGGACGACAGTCACAGGACAAAGCCCTGTGGTGGGGCAGGCCTGCTTGTAGCAGACGGCAGTGGAGGTGTATTGGTGGTAGTAGAGGTAGCCAACACAGACAGCAAGGGTGGTAGACTGGTAGTAGCAGCACATTAAAAAAAGAGACTGGACGACAGTCACAGACAGGACAAAGCCCTGTGGTGTGGCAGGCCTCAGGCCTGCTTGTAGCAGACGGGCGGCAGTGGAGGTGTATTGGTGGTAGTAGAGGTAGCCAACACAGACAGCAAGGGTGGTAGTAGTAGCAGCAGCACATTAAAAAAAGAGTGGACAGGACAGAATCCCGTAGTAGCAGGCGGCAGTAGCAGGCGGCAGCAGCAGCAGCAATGTCAGATCTAATCAGTGGCAACAGGCACAGGGGTTTTAAAATCCTCACCGATCCACGCTTGATTCATTTTCAGAAACGTGAGATTTTCCAAGCTGTTGGCGGACAATCTTGTTCGCTTAGGGGTGACGAAGCCCCCTGCCGCGCTAAATACCCTCTCTGACGCTACACTGGAGGGTGGACAAGACAGTACACCCATGGCAAACTGGGCCAGTTCTTGCCAATGATCCAATCTGCTGACCCAGAAGTCCATGGGGTCTGGGATCAGCATTTCTGACGGAGAAAGGGCACAGTCCAGGTACGAGTGAACCTGGTTGTTTAGGTGCTGCACCTGGTGATGGTGAACATCCCTTTGGTGACTACGATGTGTGTCAGGTCGGGGTATTGGATGTAAAAATGTTGTCATCATATTTTCCAAACTGAATTGGCTGCTGCTGCCGCCTATTGCAGAGGTAGCTCTGCCAGAGGTGGTGGAACGATGAGACAGTGGGGAGCGGAGAGTGGCCCCCCGGTCAGACATGCTTGCAGCAGGTGTTTGCCGTTTGAAAGCCGTGACAAGCTGGCTGCATAGCTTCTCTCGATAATAAGCCAATTTTGCCTCCCCCAAAAAACTCCCCCATTCTGGCTTTATACCGAGGGTCTAAAAGTGTGGCTATCCAGTACTCATCTCTTTGCTTCATGCTAACAATACGACAGTCAGCGCGCAAGTAACGAAGCATACAGCTCGCCATCCTGGCCAGCGTTTCAGAGGGCCAGGTTGGTTCCATCTCCGCCCCATACTGCCATGGTTGTCCATCATCAAGGTCGTCGTCAGACTCGTCATGACCACCAGTACTGTCATGTTGTGCGGCTGCCTCGTCCCCTATCCCTTCCTGTGATTCCATCTCCAAATCCAGCTCCTCTTCAGGTCCTGTTTCCTCATCCTCATCCTCCTCAACATCCATAGCCAGATGTGATCCTTCCTCCATCCTTTGCTGAATCATCGCTGTGAGCGTTTGCTCCATAATGAATATCAGCGGCATAACATCGTTCATTCCGCTAGCGTCATGGCTCACAAATCATGTGGCCTCTTCAAAGGGCCTCAAAACGCGACATGCGTCTCTAATCAGCTGCCAGTGCCTGAGCTTGAAATTACACTGGCTCCAAACGCTGCCCGTCTGCTGCATCAGGAAATCATTCACGGCTTTCCGCTGTCCGTACAGACGGTCCAACATGTGCAGGGTGGAATTCCAGCGTGTTGGAACGTCGCAAATCAGGCTGTGTTCTGGGAGATTGTTTTGACGCTGCAAGTCCAGGAGGGCGTGCTTAAATGCATACAAACGTCTAAAGCGAACGCAAACCCTCCTGGACATGGCCAGCACACCCTTCAAACCAACATATGACTTTAAGAAGCGTGTTATGACCAGATTGATCACATGTGCCATGCAAGGAGCGTGTGTCAGGTGACCTAGACGCAGTGCAGCCACAACGTTCTTGCCGTTATCAGAGACAACATTGCCCAGTGTGAGTTTCTGAGGAGACAGCCAGCGTGCAATTTCCTCCTTGATGCACAGCAGCAGCTCCTGCCCTGTGTGGCTTTTCTTGCCCAGGCTCAGCAGGTGTAAGACAGCGTTGTGGCGCTTCACCTTGCACCTATGAAAAGAGGAGGGAGGAGGAGTGGAAGATACGCTGTGTCCTGTCGGGGACGGGAAGACCTCCAAGGAGGAAGGCAAGGAGGAGGAGTAGGAGGAGGAGGATGGTAGGCGCCTGGTGTCCGGAGTTGAACCAGAAAGATACAAGCGTGGAGGTGGTAATGCCTGGCATTGCTGCGGTGGTGCATCGGACTGCAAAATATTGACCCAGTGGGCCGTGAAAGACATGTACTGTCCCTGCCCATAGTTGCTGCTCCACGTGTCGACGGTGGCATGTACCCTGCTGCACACGGATAATTGCAAGGACTGGCACACCTTTTCCTCCACATGCTTGTGCAAGGCAGGGACAGCTGTTTTGGAGAAGTAATGTCGGCTAGGTATTCGCCACCTAGGCTGAGCGCACGCCATCAATTGCTTGAAGCCGGCGGAGTCGACCAGGTGGTACGGCAGCGACTGCACCACCAACAACTTAGCCAGGTGTGAATTAAGCCGCACGACAAGTGGATGACTGGGTATATATTGTTGCTTATTGGACAACGATTCCGTAATGGATAACTGACGGGACGTAGGAGGAGCACTAGATGACAGTGATTATGATGATGACAACGACATGGTGGATAAGGCCTGGCTACTACTTAGAAGCAGCAGCTGCAGAGGGGTCTTCATTAAATGTACATGATGATGGTGGGGCATGTCGATTGTCCCACATGGCCTTGTGATGCCGCTCCATGTGTTTACGTAGAGCGGTAGTTCCTAAATTGCTGCCCTGCCCACGCCTTACTTTCTGCTTGCAGATACGGCACTGTGCCATGTTTTCGTCCTCCGGGAAGGTACAGAAAAATTGTCACACGGCAGAGTACCGTAAAGAGGTAGTACCACGTCCACCACCCGACCTTGCCCCTTGTCTGGCAGGCTTTTTTCGGGAGCCTACACCAGCATCAGTGTCGCCGTCACCGGCTCCTGAGTTGACCCTACCGCTGCAACGTTTTGCAGATTGACTTCTGCCCCTACCTCGGCTTGGCTGTTTATCACGGCCAGTGCCGCCACTACTACCCTCCTCCTCTGACGCCGTCATCACCTCGTCACCTGGTTCCCACGTCCTGTCTAAAACAACATCATCATCATAGCCTTCCTCATCATCCCCGCCACTTCTGTCACTGTGTTGTGAATGTGATGTGACATCATGGCGGGCTCCATGCCCCCCCTTATTTCTGCGTCTGCCACCACGGCTACCACCACCAACACCCCCACTACCGCAGCTATGCGTCTCGGACACCGCTTCCACCTCCACCACCGCAGCAACACACTCCGTTGGCTGACTCGCTGAAAACAAATCATCATCATCATCACTATGTTGTTCAGTATCTTCCTTCGCACCCGAGGAGATGCCTCTTAGGACTCTCAGGAAAGATGGCTTCCCGCTAGGAAGGGGGAGCGAAGACATAGATGATGGAATGGAAACGCTAGAAATACCTATATTACTACTGTCACTGTGCCAAGGAACTGTAGAGGATCTGGAATCCAACTAAACCTGGCTTCTAGCCAGATCGTCAGAGTCTTCCTGCTGAGATGACCGCGAGCCAGCCAACCAGTCCACAATGGCCGTATTGTCTAAAGTAACCCGCCCACCGGAGGAGATGGACAAGTCTGGCTTGCTGATACTACTACCAGCAGGCACATGGCAGCTGCTACTAGTGGAACTGGGCACATGTCTTGTGCCACAAATGCTGGTACTGGGTCTGGCACCAACAGATCCAACATTTGGACTGGAAGAGGAGACGGCATGGGTGTTTTTTCCTCTACCCCGTCCTTTCACAACCTTTTTTTTCCCAGACATTTCACTGCTGGAGTGCAGCAAGTTGAATCAAAACCTGGGGGATGAGCCCCTTCTAAAAGCGTATTCACACTGACACTGACACTGGCTTGGCAAATGGCAATGAATGAGAATTTCTATCAGCCACGCTGCAGTGCACTCAGGGAATGCTGGGCCTTGTAGTACTACTACCACTACTACAAAGGCTGCCTGTATTGCAAGTTGTATTGTTATTTGTTTGTTATGTTAACGGCCGGGGATGAGCCCCTTCTAAAAGCGTATTCACCACTGACACTGGCTTGGCAAATGGCAATGAATGAGAATTTCTATCAGCCACGCCGCAGTGCACTCAGGGAATGCTGGGCCTTGTAGTACTACTACCACTACTACAAAGGCTGCCTGTATTGCAAGTTGTATTGTTATTTGTTTGTTATGTTAACGGCCGGGGATGAGCCCCTTCTAAAAGCGTATTCACACACTGACACTGGCTTGGCAAATGGCAATGAATGAGAATTTCTATCAGCCACGCTGCAGTGCACTCAGGGAATGCTGGGCGTTTTAGTACTACAAAGCCTGCCTGTATTGCAAGTTGGATGCAATGGGGATGAGCCCCTTATAAAAGCGTATTCACACACTGGCTGAGTAGTGAGTAGTGGATGAGCCCCTTCGATTGCTGGATTCCTGCCTTTTAGATTCCTAAAGCTTTCCCTTACTGCTCAGAGATGCTATCCCTACAGCTCCTGTCTGTAAAATGGCCGCTGTGCTCCGTGCATAGACTTTTATTGCAGGCTTGAGCCCTCCCCTATGCTGCCTCCCGATTGGCTGGGAGAGCCGTTTGCAAGGCATTATGGGGTAGCCTGATGTCAGGTGATCTTGTGAAATCCTCCATTTTAGATGTAACATGTGGCAGGCGCCAAAATGTAGCCGGGTTCGGTCAAAACTGGTTCGGCCGAACTCGGTGAAGTTCGGATTCGCTGCGAACCGAACTTTTCCGGAAGTTCGGACCGAAACCGGGTTCGGTTGTCCCGGCTCGCTCATCTCTACTTGGGAGTTTATGACCTAATTTTATAACAGCTTATTGAAAATTTGTTGGCGCCTAGTACCTGGCGAGCATACAGAGTGGCTTGGACAAGATGGGAGGAATTCATCAGCAGCTAATGTATTGGGAACAGGATATGGAGTATTTGGAAAATGCTTGGTAAGATGAAGCGGGAAGGAGTGTCAAAAGGTAAGGCAGCAACCATGGTGGCAACGGTCTCTTTCTTCACAAAGTTAAAGGGGAGGTAGATCCCATGAGGGCATTTGTAGTGAGAAGAGTGCTGAAAGGTTGGGCTGGGAGTGAGGGCAGAAGAAGGGATCGGAGGGAACTGGTGGACTCGGCACGGCTAAGTGAACTGATTAAAATAACCCAAGCACTCAAGTATGGAAATAAATTCTGAAAATAATTATTTTTTCGAAATTTCCAAAGGTTTTAATTTTCAAGATATGTATTATCTTGGTAAGGGGGGATTCACACGAGCGTGTATTCGGTCCGTGCGGGCCGCGTGGTTTTCACGCGGCACGCATGGACCAATACAAGTCTATGGGGCAGTACAGACAGTCCGTGCTTTTTGCGCAGCGTTTGTCTGCTGCGCAAAAAGCGCGACAGGTTCAATAACTCTGCGTATTTCGCGCATCACGCACCCATTGAAGTCAATGGGTGCGTGAAAATCACGCGCACCACACGGAAGCACTTCCGAGGGACGAGCGTGATTCGCGCAACAGCAGTGAAAAGGATGAATGAAAACCGAAAAGCACCACGTGCTTTTCTGTTTCCGAACATCCAAACGGAGTGTCTTTGCGATTAGCGAAGCCGGACAAGCGTACCGAACTTCACCGGGTTCGGCCAAAGTCGTTTTGGCCGATCCCGGCAAAAAAATTATCGGTACGCGACGTCAGGAGATAGTCACTGTCCATGGTGCTGAAAGAGTTAAACTGTTTCAGCACCATGGACAGTGACTTGCGATCCCAAAATACATTAACCTGTAAAAAAAACCGAAGTTCTAACTTACCGATTACTCCTGTCTCCTTCCTGCAGTCCGACCTCCCGGGATGACACTTCAGTTCAAGTGACAGCTCCAGCCAATCACAGGCCAAGCACAGGCTGCAGCCAATCACAGGCTGCAGCGGTCACTTGGACTGCTGCGTCATCCAGGGAGGTGGGGCCCGATGTCAAGAGAGGCGCGTCACCAAGGACGCGTCACCAAGGACGCGTCACCAAGGCAACGGCCGGGAAGTTCTCGGTAAGTAGGAACTTTATCTTTTTTTTTTACAGGTTTTTCGCTGTTGTGTTCGGCATTCACTGTCGAGGGTGCTGAAAGATTTAGCTCTTTCAGCACCTTGGACAGTGACGGGCGTTGACAAGCCTCATCTCTATGATGCCGGCTGCGCGAAAATCACGCAGCCGCGCATCAGACACGCATGACACACGCAGCTGTCAAATGGTTTTTGCGCTCGCAAAACGCTGCGTTGTTTGCGCGCGCAAAAACGCAACGTTCGTGTGAATCTCCCCTAAGAATGATACAATTGTAACAGGCGATTTATTATTTTTTTTTACGACATTTCGGCCTATCCCTGGCCTTTGTCACAATCGCTTAACTGCTTTAGATTCAGCGTCTTCCAGACGCTCTCGCCGAATCTCCCAAACACAACACCCCTTCGATTCAGTTAAGCGATTGTGACAAAGGCCTGGGATAGGCCGAAACATTGGAAAAAATCGCCTGTTACAATTGTATCAATCTTATCAATATAATACATCTCTTGAAAATTAAAACCTTTCGAAATTTATTTCCATACTTGAGTGCTTGGGTTATTTTCTTCGTACAAATTGTGGTTTGTCCAGACCCAAACCCTCATACCACCTGAACATTTCAGCAAGGAGTGCAGTCCATCATTTTTCTTCTAAGTGAACTGATTAAAGAGGCTCTGTCACCAGATTTGATTTTCAAACCCCTATCTCCTATTGCAGCTGATCGGCGCTGCAATGTAGATAACAGTAACGTTTTTATTTTTCAAAAACGAGCATTTTTGGCCAAGTTATGAGCATTTTTATTTTTATGCAAATGAGCCTTTCTTATGGACAACTGGGCGTTTTTTATCTTATTTCCAACTGGGCGTGTATTGTGTTCGTTACATCTGGGTGTGTTTACTTGTTTTACTACTTGGGCGTTGTGAATGGAAGTGTATGATGCTGACGAATGAGCATCATCCACTTCTCTTCGTTACCACCCAGCTTCTGGCAGTGCACAGACACACAGCGTGTCCTCGCGAGATCACGCTGTGACGTCACTCACTTCCTCCCACAGGAACTTCATCGCGTCGACGAGTGAGGACACGCTGTGTGTCTGTGCACTGCCAGAAGCTGGGTGGTAACGAAGAGAAGTGGATGATGCTCATTCGTCAGCATCATACACTTCCATTCACAACGCCCAGCTAGTAAAACAAGTAAACACACCCAGATGTAACGAACACAATACACGCCCAGTTGGAAATAAGATTAAAAACGCCCAGTTGTCCATAAGAAAGGCTCATTTGCATAAAAATAAAAATGCTCGTTTTTGAAAAAGAAAAACTTTACTGTTATCTACATTGCAGCGCCGATCAGCTGCAATAGGAGATAGGGGTTTGAAAATCTGGTGACAGAGCCTCTTTAAGGCATTGGGGAAGATATGCAGGAGCAAGTGGAAAGCAAGTTTGTTCCAGGCAGCGTTTGTATTAGCATTCACGGGGGCGTTCAGGATAGGGGAGTTAGTGTCGGCTAATGGAAAAGAGGGAGCCCCCTTTTGTTAGAGAATGTAAGGGTAACAGGGAAGGCGGTGTTGTGTTTTATAAGAAAATCTAAGACTGATCAGAAGGGAGTCGGAATCTGGATAACAATGAAGGGAAGGGGACTTGTGCCCAGTCAAGAGTGTACAAAGGTACCTGGTGGACAGGGGTTCAGCTCCGGGTATATTTCTGAGCCACAAAGATGGAAGCGCGTTATCCAGGTTCCAGATTTATGAGGTTTTAAAGCGGGCCGATTAAGAGAACCGGGCTAGTTGGTAGGAAGATAGGGTCACACTACTTTTGCATAGCGGCAGCAGCAGAGGCAGCAGCAATGGGGCAGCGAGCAGAGGCAATAATGAGGTTGGGAAGGTGGAAGTCTAGGGCATTCCAGGAGTATGTACGACCAATACCGGACCAATGCTAACAATAATCGTTTTATTTACTGCAGGGTGTAAGAATGTCTGGATCCTGGGTCATTCCTTTGTATACTGGGCTGCTGAGAGGGCGAGGAGGAGGCAGTATGGGCTGCAACTGGGGATGTTGAAAGGCCGGATAAAAGCAAGGTGACATGGGAAGAGGGGTCTTCGGTGGTCACAGATGAGGCGCCTCATTCGGGGGAGATTACTAAAGACAACATCAGCCCAGATTGGAGGGTGCTACACGCAGGTGGCAAAGGCCTCACAACTTTAAAGTTGGATTTGGTATGTGAAATGAAGGCAGTGGTGGTGGGTTGTTTAACACGATGGCCGGATGTGAAGGTGTTTTGGTCAGAAATCATACAGCGGATAGTGTTGAGACATTAGGGTGCAGTGGAAGGGCGAGCCCTACTTTCTGGTGACGGATTACGACACTACGCTATGAGAAGGGCAGATTAATTTGGTTGGCCACAGCGAGCAAGCCACAAGTCGTATGGCAGGGAGACCTTGCTAGTGGGGGTACACGAGCCATACGGCAGGTTCCCTGGTAAGATCATGGCCCGGGTAGCTACAAAGGTCGGCTGGCAGCTGCCCAGAGGAACGACCGTGGCAAGCGGGTGTAGTCGGTCTTACGATAGGAGGGCCGGGGGCAGACGTTTCCCCCGGCTCATAGAAAGTGGTGTCGTCATTGGCCGGGCTCCCCTTATCACTGTACATTGTTGTAAGAAAATGGCTGATAGCCAATGCTTTTTTGCCAAAGATGTGTGGTGTATTTACTGTTGGTGGTGGTGGGGGGGGGGGCTTTGGTCAAAGGGCTAGGGGGAGGTAGCTTGTGCGCTCTTTAACCCCTTCCCGCTCAGCTCAGTACTATTACGTCGTGCTGAGCACATTGTTCGCGCTCAGCTCAGTAATATTACTGACCTGAGTTAACACAGCGCCATCTTTCCCCGGCGCATGTTTGAGCTGTGATACCTGCTGTTTCCGACAGCAGGCTATCACAGCTCAGTGTGCAGGGACTGATCGCGGAGGTCCCCGGCGATTAACCCCTTAGAAGCCGTTCAATAGCGATCACTGCTTCTTAGGGGTTAAGCCACAATTAACGGCCCGCTACATGATAGCGGACGGGGATGGCTACTATGGCAACCAAAGTCCTAACAATGGACTCTGGCTACGCCATAGACGGAAGCCTAGTGGTTCCTGACAAAAGTCAGGACCCACTTTGCTTGCTGTCAGTGAGTAGCTGACAGCTCTAATACACTGCACTACGAATGTAGTGCAGTGTATTAGAATAGCGATCAGGGCCTCCTGCCCTCAAGTTACCTAGTGGGACAAAGTAATAAAGTTAAAAAAAAGTTGTGTCAAAATAAAAGTTTTAAAAGTGTGTGGGGGTTTAGCATCAGGAGAGGTTGGTACAGCGGTTTCTTAGTAGCCAGAGAGAGGGACACCGTGCATTAAAGTTCATAACAGGGCTTTGCCTGTGTTTTATTCTTGTCAAAGAAACAGCCTCTTGTACAACAAGGCAAAATACAAAATAAATCCTGCTCGTCTGAGCACTAACTAAACAAGATATTATCTAACTATACCAAGTGCCTACCTACCAGGCACTGGACACAAAGTAACACAGGTCTTTACTCACATAGAATACAGGCTACTCCAGACTTAGTAGTTTCCAGTCTGAGTCAGAAGTGAGACTGACACACACTGTGTCTGCACCTTTTTATATACAGGCTGCAGGTGCAGCTAATTGAGCAGCAGCCTTGTCCTACAAGCAGAGATGGACTAGGGATTGGGGAACTCGCCCTGCTCTTCCCCAATCCAACTCCAGGCCCTTTTTCCGGCTTTTCCTTAAGCCGAGATTGGAAAGCTAGAGCTTTCTATTGCGAAAACTACTCATTCCCTGGAGCCTAGGATACATATGACAGGATTCTAGAGGAAATGTACCTTCCCTCAATGACTTTACCTGTCACTGTCTCACAAGTGATAAAAGTAAAAATCCCCCTTTTTCCCTCATCAGTCCTTTATTATTAATAAAAATAAATAAACAAACTATACATAATTGGTATCGCCGCGTCCTGTAACGACCTGAACTACAAAATTATGTCATCATTTATCCCGCACGGTGAACGCCATAAAAGAAAAATAATAATAAATCATACCACAATCGCATTTGTTTAGTCACTTCACCTCCCAAAAAATGGAATAAAAAGAGATCAAAAAGTCACATGTACCTAAAGATCTAAACTACAATTCGTTACGCAAAAAACAAGTCCTCGCACGGCTTTATTGATGGAAAAATAAAAAAGTTATGGCTCTTAGAATAAGGCAACACAAAAAGTAAATGATTTTGTAAAGGATCTGCCAGACACAGCTTCTGTGTCAACGCCCATAGGTAATCAGTCTGCACCTGCTTCTATGTCTGTGAAACTGACTCCATCTTCCTCCACTCAGGATGGCAGGCTTAGGAGTGGGAGAGCCTATCACAGCCTGGCCAGACGGAGCTAGCTCCCGCCCTCTGTCTATTTATACCTGCCTTTCCTGTTCCTCCTTGCTTGTGATTCTTCTCTGTTGGTTTCCTGGCCCTGCTGCAGCTTCTTGAACTACTTATCCTCTGCTTGTGATTGACCTTGGCTTTTCTGACCACTCTTCTGCTCTGCGTATTTGTACCTCGCTCATCTCCTGGTTTGACTCGGCTCGTTCACCTCGCTTGTTGCTCACGGTGTTCCGTGGGCAACTTCCCCATTTCCCTTGCTTCTTTGTACCCTTGTCTGTTTGTCTGTCGTGCACCTATTGAGTGTAGGGACCGTCGCCCAGTTGTACCCCGTCGCCTAGGGCGGGTCGTTGCAAGTAGGCAGGGACTGAGTGGCGGGTAGATTAGGGCTCACTTGTCTGTTTCCCTATCCCCTTTTTTTTACAAAAAGTATTTTATTGTGCAAACGCCATAAGACAAAAAAAAAACTATAAAGATATAGTATCGCCGTAATCGTATCGCCCCGCAGAATAAAGTGAATATGTCATTTATAGCGCACGGTGAACGCTGTAAAAAAAATAGAATAAAAAACAATAGTAGAATTGCTGTTTTTAAGTCATCACGCCTCTTAAAAATAGAATAAAAACTGATCAAAAAGTCGCATGCACCCCATGAAAACTACAATGAATTCCTCAAAGGATCTAGTTTCTAAAATAGGGTCACTTTTGCGGGGTTTCCACTGTTTTGGCACCACAAGACCTCTTCAAACCGGACATGGTGCCTAATAAATTAAATTAATTAAATTTCACCTCTACTTTGCTCTAAATTCCTGTGAAACACCTAAGGGGTTAATAATCTTTCTAAATGCTGTTTTGAATACTTTGAGGGGTCTAGTTTCTAAAATGGGGTGTTTGATAGGGGTTTCTAATATATAGGCCCCTCAAAGCAACTTCAGAACTGGAATCTAAAAAATAAATAAAAATGAGGCAATACTTCGCTTCTTACTTTATACTGATAATGAGCAGTGCCCACCCTGAGATGACCCCAGTTTTGACCGTTTGTATAAACGGAGACCTCTATTAGATCATTTCAGTGCCCGGTTTTCCAAAGCATACACCCCCGAGAATTGTATTTCTATTGATGAGTCATTGGTACATTTTAAAGGGAGGCTTCAATTCCGCCAGTACCTGCCGAGTAGGAGGGCAAGGTATGGCGTGAAGAAGTATAAGCTGTGCGAGATAGCATCAGGATATACCTACAAATTTAGGATATATGAAGGGAAGGACACCAGTATTCAGCCCCCAGAATGCCCCCCCTTACTGGGAGTTAATCCAAAAATGGTGTGGGATTTGGTGCATCTACTACTGGACCAGGGTTACCACCTCTACCTGGATAATTTTTATACCAGCGTCCCACTCTTCAAGTGCCTCGCTTCCAGAAGTCCTGCGGCATGTGGCACTGCTAGAAGAAATCTGCGAGGCCTCCCTAAGACTCTGCTTGGACAAACACTCAGAAGGGGTGAGAGCAGGGCACAATCTAGCAGCAACATATTGTGTGTCCGGTACAAGGACAAGAGAGATTTCCTTGTATTGACAACAACACATGGCCACACCAGTACCCATGTACTTGTACGAGGTACCAGTACAGAGGCCCCCAAACCAGACTGCATCCTGGACTACAATAGGTACATGGGAGGGGTGGACTTGTCAGATCAAGTCCTGAAGCCCTACAGCGCCATGCGGTGTGGTATAAGAAGCTGGCCGTACACATCATACAGATGGCATTGTACAATGTGTACGTGCTACGTCGATGTGCAGGCCAGATAGGAAGTTTCCTGGAATTTCAAGAGGTGGTTATCAAGAACTTAATCTTTAGGGACCAAGAAGGGGGGGCACCCAGTACTTCTGGAAGCGAGGCCACACGCATCGTACCAGGGCAACTCTTTCCAGGAGAAGTTCCCGAAACTGGCAAGAAGGGAAAAAGTCAAAAGAGGTGCAAAGTCTGCTATAAGAGGGGGATAAGGAAGGACACAATATATCAATGTGACACGTGTCCCGAAAAACCAGGGCTCTGTATGAAAGTGTTTTCAAATTTACCATACATCCCTTGATTTTTAATCTACCCCAGTTTTACTTACCCTGATGCACTCCGCACAGCTTATCCCTCGCAGTTTTCCCTTCTGAGCCCCGCTGTGTGCCCAGGCAGCTGTTAATAGCCACATGTAGGGTATTGCCGTACCCGGGAGAACCCATATTACAGTTTATGGGGTGTATGTCTCCGGTCAAAATGCTCACTACACCTCTAGTTTAAATCCATTAAGGGTGTAGTTTTTAAAACGGGGTCACTTCTTGGGGGTTTGAACTGTACTGGTACCTCAGGGGCTTCTGCATACATGACTTCGCACCAGAAAATCCCCAGTAGGCCAAATGGTGGTCTTTTCCTTCTGAGCCCTCCCATGGGACCAAATGGCAGTTTATCACCACAAATAGGGTATTGCCGCACTCAGGACAAATTGGGCAACAAATTGGGCTATTTTATTCCTTGTGAAAATAAGAAATTTTGAGCCAAAACTACATCTTATTGGAAAAAATTAATTTTTTTTTAATTTACAGCCCAATTCAAATACATTTTGTGAAAAAACTTTGGGTCTAAATGGTCACAACACCCATAAATGAATTCCTTGAGGGGTGTAGTTTCCAAAATTGGGTCACTTTTGGTGAGTTTCCATTGCTTTGATACCTCTGGGGCTCTGCAAATGCGACATGGCACCCGAAAACCAATCCAGCAAAATCTGGAAAAAAATGACTTTTTTTAATTTCACAGCCCAATTCAAATACGTGCTGTGAAAAAACTGTGCAGTCAAAATGGAAACAACAACCATAAATGAATTCCTTGAGGGGTGTAGTTTCCAAAATGGGGTATTCCTACTGTTTTGGCACCTCAACACCTCTTCAAACCTGGCATGCTGCCTAAAATATATTTTAATTAAAAAAAAGGCCCCAAAATGCACTAGGTGCTTCTTTGCTTCTGGGGCCTGTGTTTCAGTCCACAAGCACACTAGAGCCACATGTGGGACATTTCTAAAAACTACATATACATATTTAGTAGTGTTTCTCTGGTAAAACCTTCTGTGTTACAGAATTTTTTTTTCATCAAATTGAAATTCAGCAAGAAAAATGAAATGTGCAAATTTCACCTCCACTTTGCTTTAATTCCTGTGAAATGCCTAAAGGGTTACAAAAAATTCTAAATGCTGTTTTGAATACTTTGAGGGGTCTAGTTTTTAAAATGGGGTGTTTTATGGGGGTTTCTAATACATAGTGCCCTCAAAGCCACTTCAGAACTGAACAGGTACCTTAAAAAAAAGGCTTTTGAAATATGAGAAATTGCTGTTTATGTTCTAAGCCTTGTAACGTCCAAGAAAAATAAAAGAATGTTCAAATAATGACGCCAATCTAAAGTAGACATATGGGAAATGTGAACTAGTAACTATTTCCGGTGGTATAACCATCTGAAAAATGCTATTTTTTCCACATTTTCTCTAAATTTTGCAGTTTTTCACAAATAAACGCTGAATATATCGAACAAATTTTGCCACTAACATAAAGCCCAATGTGTCACGAGAAAACAGTCTCAAAATCTTAAACCACTTTATGAGCGATTTTTAGCTTTATGCTAAGGAGTTTCTTAATGCCCAAGTGGGCGTGTTTTTACTTTAGACCAAGTGGGCGTTGTACAGAGGAGTGTATGACGCTGACCAATCAGCGTCATACACTTCTCTCTATTCATTTACACTGCACTAGCGATATAGTTATATTGGTATGTGCAGCCACATACACAAACACTAACATTACTGCAGTGTCCTGATAATGAATATACATCACTACCACCTGGACGTGATGTTTATTCAGAATCCTGACACTTCTGAATCTTTTCTGTGTGATTCCAGCAATTCAAGCGTAATCTCGTTTGAAATGACAGGTTACTTCGTAATCTCGTGAGATTACGCTTGCCTTGCTTGGGCATTAAGAAACTCCTTAGAATAAAGCTAAAAATTGCTCATAAAGTGGTTTCAAATAGATCGTTTTTCTAAATAAAAAGCATTACTGTCACCTACATTATAGTGCCGATCTCCTTATATAGGAGATAGGGCACTTATAATGTGGTGACAGAGCCTATTTAAGTCCAAAACAAGGCTGCGTCCTTAAGGGGTTAATTATATAGTATATTTGATTTCCTTTCTACATCGCAACAGTTGCAAATGTGCCCAAAACAGACTCAATGGACGAATTATCCAGATTTTGATTGTGATAGACGTTTATTTTCGATTTCTTAAAAATCATGAAAAGGAAAAACACTCATTCCCTTAGAATAAGTCTTGTAGGTGAAAGATCCACCTTGCTTCCTCCTGTAGTAATTTCTTGTCTATATCTCCCCTACGGGTGCCCAGCTTTAATTGACATATTCCCCAAAATGTAAGAGTTTTGGAATTATTATGAACAAAATGAATGTGTCGTGAAATTTTATTTTGAGACCCACGATACCCCTTCTAGATTGTGGTGGCATCACAGCAGGGCCGCCATCAGGAATTTCAGGGCCCCCTACAGCTAAATTTTCTGGGCCCCCCTACCGTGGCACCGCCTGTTAACGGTACTCCGTCCAGCACTATATCATGGTACCCAGGGCCGCTATCAGGGGAGGTATTAGGGGTACTGATGTGAGAAGCCCGGCCAAACCTAATTGAAAGGGGGGCCCGGCAACTGCCGCGACTTGCCTTTGGTAGAAAAAAAACAGGCCCCTGCAATGGGGCCCGTTTTTTTCACCAAAAGAATGTCGTGAGCTGCGGGCCCCCCTTTCAATTAGGTTTGGCCGGGCCTCTCACATCAGTACCCATAATACCCCCTCTGATGGCGGCCCTGGGTAGCATGGGGGTCGTCATGGGGGCCGTCAAACACTGCCGCCCGTGCGACCGATCGCGCGCACCCGCAAACTCCCGCGCATGCGCACCCGCGACCGCCTGGAACCGCGCACCGAATTTTGAGGCAGATTTTGACCTGCCCACACTATCTTGCCGCGTTTTTTGCCCGCGGCGATTGAGGACAGCAGACAAAAAACGCAGGGAAAAATGCATTTTCTGCCTCCCATTAATTTCGATGGCAGGTCAGAGGCAGAACCGCGGCAAGAAAGGACGTGCTGCTTTTTCTTTTTTCCGCGACTGGCTCCCATTGATTTCAGAATAAATCAATGGGAGGCGGTTTTGGAAGTTTTTTGGTGCTGATTCTGACGCAGTGTCCGAGTCAATATCAAGGCCCAAAAACTCTGTGAACTGGGCCTTATTGTTAGGGCTTATTCGGACGAACGTGTAATACATCCGTGCATCGCGCGTGATTTTCACGCGCCTCGCACGGACCTATGTTACTCTATGGGGCCGTTCAGACTGTCAGTGATTTTCATGCAGCGTGTGTCCGCTGCGTAAAACTCACGACATGTCCGATATTTGTGCATTGTTCACGCATCACGCACCCATTGAAGTCAATGGGTGCGTGAAAATCACGCCCAGCACTTCCGCAGCCGTATAAACTATGAATGAAAACAGAAAAGCACCACGTGCTACAAACATACAAACAGAGTGTCATAATGATGGCGGCTGCGCGAAAATCACGCAGCCGCGCATCATACGCTGATGACACACAGAGCTGTTAGGCTGGGTTCACACGTGGCGGAATTTCACTTAAATTCCGCTGCGGACACTCCGCAGCGTTAATCCGCAGCGGAGCCGTTTGTCCATTGACTTACACTTTAATTTAGCAGTGTTCGTTTAGACGAGGCGTAAAATTCCGCTGCGGAGCATAGGCTGCGGAGCGGAATTTGGTGTCCGCAGCATGCTCTGTCTGTTGCGGAGCAGTGGCGGACTCATGGCGGAATTTCTCCATTGACTTCAATGGAGATTCTAATTTCCGCAATGAAGTCCGCAGCAGTCATGCACATGTTATGTGTGCTGCGGATCCGTCTTGCTTTTTTAACTTGACATTTCTTCATTCTGGCTGGACCTATGTATTTCTAGGTCTACAGCCAGACTGAGGAAGTCAATGGGGCTCCCGTAATGACGGGAGCGTTGCTAGGAGACGTCAGTAAATAGTCACTGTCCAGGGTGCTGAAAGAGTTAAGCGATCGGCAGTAACTGTTTCTGCACCCTGGACAGTGACTACCGATCACAATATACAGCAACCTGTAAAAAAATATAAGTTCATACTTACCGAGAACTCCCTGCTTCTGTCTCCAGTCCGGCTTCCCAGGATGACGTTCCAGTCTAAGTGACGGCTGCAGCCAATCACAGGCCAATAACAGGCTGCAGCGGTCACATGGACTGCCGCGTCATCCAGGGAGGTCGGGCTGGATGCCGAAAGAGGGACGCGTCACCAAGACAACGGCCGGTAAGTATGAAATTCGTTTACTTTCACTAGGGAAAGTGCTGTCCCTTCTCTCTATCCTGCACTGATAGGGAGAAGGGAAGCACTTTTCCCGCAGTCCGCAGCAGCTAGTCCGCATCAATTTACTGCACATTTTGTGCAGATCCGCAGCAGAATCTGCAACGCAGATTCTGTGCGGCATTGATGCGGACAGTTGCGGAGGAAATCCGCCACGTGTGGTCATGCCCTTATGGACCTTTTGCATGCGCAAAACGCCACGTTTTTGCGCACACAAAAAGCACACGCTTGTGTGAATCCGGCCTTAGGGTAGGAACACACTAGGCATGAACACTGCGGATTTTATGCAACACATTTTATTGTGGAAAATCTGCAGCGTATTACAGTCGCAGCAGAGTGGATGAGATTAGAACAAATCTCATCCACACGCTGCAAAAAAAATGGACCTGCAGTGTGGCTTTTTAAGCCGCAGCGTGTCAATGTATTCTGTGGAATCGCTGCTCCTCTGTTGCGGAAATGCTGCGGTTCTGCCGCAAAAATCACACATGAGAAAAAAAAAAGGTACTATTTTACATTTATAAAAAAGTTTAGACTTGCCCCGGCCGTAGTCCTGGTGACGCGATCCTCTATTCTTAGCGCAGCCCGGCCTCCTGTCATGACGTTTCATCCCATGTGACTGCTGCAGGTCACATGGTCTACAGCGTCATCCCAGGAGGCGGGGCTACGTTCAGAAGAGAGAGATGCGTCACCAGGACTACGGCCGGGGTAAGTCGAAACTTTTTTTTCCCTGCAGGATTCCCGCAGCGGACACGCCTCACGAAACCTGCGCCACTATTTGGTGCGGTTTTGCTGGCGGAATTCCCTGCGGCTACCGGGGCGGATAAGCTGTGTAGTTTTACTCAGCATATCCGCCTAGTGTGTCCCTTATGATGTCGCTCCTGGAGCTGCTGCCGGTCTCTAAATAGGCAGTTGGTCCAGTAGAATTTGGAATTATTTTTTTTTGTGAACCAGCTTAAAAAATCCAAAACTTTTGTGTTAGGGCCTGTTCACATCACCGTTCGCTTCCGTTCCGTCTGAGGTTTCCGCCGGGTGAACCCCGCAACGGAAAGTGAAAGTGACAGCTTCCGTTTCCGTCACCATTAGCGCAGTCGACTACGCTATTGATTCCGTCCGAAAACCTGCCGGAATGGTGACGAACGGAAACCATTAGCGATGTTTCCGTCACCATTGAGATCAATGGTGACTGAAACGGAAGCTGTGCTGTCACTTTCACTTTCCGTTGCGGGGTTCACCCGACAGAAACCTCAGACGGAACCCCGGAGCGGAAGCGAACGGTGATGTGAACAGGCCCTAACACAAAAGTTTACACTTTACATTTATAAAAAAGTTTAGACTTGCCCCGGCCGTAGTTTAGGTGACGCATCTCTCTCTTCTGAACGTAGCCCCGCCTCCTGGGATGACGCTGTAGACCATGTGACCGCTGCAGCAGTCACATGGGATGAAACGTCATGACAGGAGGCCGGGCTGCGCTAAGAATAGAGGATCGCGTCACCAGGACTACGGCCGGGGCAAGTCTAAACTTTTTTATAAATGTAAAAAAGTACCTTTTTTTTTTCTCATGTGTGATTTTTGCGGCAGAACCGCAGCATTTCCGCAACAGAGGAGCAGCGATTCCACAGAATACATTGACATGCTGCGGCTTAAAAAGCCACACTGCAGGTCCATTTTTTTTGCAGCGTGTGGATGAGATTTGTTTAAATCTCATCCACTCTGCTGCGACTGTGATACGCTGCGGATTTTCCACAATAAAATGTGTTGCATAAAATCCGCAGTGTTCATGCCTAGTGTGTTCCTACCCTAAGGCCAGATTCACACAAGCGTGTGCTTTTTGTGTACGCAAAAACGTGGCGTTTAGCGCATGCAAAAGGTCATAACCGCTCCGTGTGTCAGCAGCGTATGATGCGCGGCTGCGTGATTTTCGCGCAGCCGCCATCATTATGACACTCTGTTTGTATGTTTGTAGCACGTGGTGCTTTTCTGTTTTCATTCATGGTTTATACGGCTGCGGAAGTGCTGGGCGTGATTTTCACGCACCCATTGACTTCAATGGGTGCGTGATGCGCGAACAATGCACAAATATCGGACATGTCGTGAGTTTTACGCAGCAGACACACGGACACACGCTGCGTGAAAATCACTGACAGTCTGCATGACCCCATAGAGTAACATAGGTCCGTGCGAGGCGCGTGAAAATCACGCGCGTTGCACGGATGTATTACACGTTCGTCTGAATAAGCCCTAACAATAAGGCCCAGTTCACAGAGATTTTGGGCCTTGATATTGACTCGGACACTGCGTCAGAATCAGCACCAAACAACTTCCAAAACCGCCTCCCATTGATTTAATCTGAAATCAATGGGAGCCAGTCGCGGAAAAAAGAAAAAGCAGCACGTCCTTTCTTGCCGCGGTTCCGCCTCTGACCTCCCATCGCAATCAATGGGAGGCAGAAAATGCATTTTTCGCTGCGTTTTTTGTCTGCTGTCCTCAATCGCAGCGGGCAAAAAACGCAGCAAAAAATGCGGCAAGATAGTGTGGGCAGGGCAAAATCTGCCTCAAAATTCTTTAAGGGATTTTGAGGCAGATTTTTTCGGCCTGCAAAATACTCTGTGTGAACAGGGCCATACATAAACAGCACTTTGAGACACTTTACTCACCATGTCAGAAGAGCTGCTCCCACTCCAGTCTTCTTCAGGCGATGTCTTCGGTCCAGATGTCGTCCTTCACCTCCAGGCTCCAGAAAATGGCGGGGATCGTAGAACTGCCGCCGCGCAACAACTAGACTCCTCCCCCTCTCCTTACGCAGCCACGCTCTGGAGAAAGAGGAGGAGGCGGAGTCGGATGAGGAGGCGGAGTCGAACGAGGAGGACGAGGACGAGGAGGCGGAGTCGGAGGCGGACGAGGAGGACGAGTCGGAGGCGGGCCAGCAGGTAAGTAGACTGCGCCGCTGTCCAGTGTGGCTGTCCTTCCCCCTATATCTTGTGTTGCGGGCGCACCGCCTCCCTCTCGGCGGCGCGCCTGGTCGTTCGCGCGTGGGCGCGCGCGCTTGCGGTCGTTCGCGCGCAAGCGGGCGGTGTTTCGCGGCGGTGATAAGAGGGGGGCCCGCAGCTCACGGCGGTGTTTCACGAGAGGGGGGCCCGCAGCTCACGACATTGTTTTGGTGAAAAAAACAGGCCCCATTGCAGGGGCCTGTTTTTTTCTACCAAAGGCAAGTCGCGGCAGTTGCCGGGCCCCCCTTTCAATTAAGTTTGGCCGGGCCCCCTACACTACTACCCCTAATACCCCCCTGATGGTGGCCCTGCATCACAGTACTGTTCTAGATAATTCTATCAGTACTTATTTTTCTATTGCAATTGCTTGGTTAGGATGGTAGTTTGTATGTCCCCATACCATGACGATTTTAACGGTCTTACCGATTAATATTTGTGGGACTGGATTATTTATCTGTGAAATTTTTAATTCCTCCTTTTTCTACATGTTTATTCTTAAATGTTTTTAAACCTTTTTTCTTTTTAGGTTATACCATGTATTCCATGATGTGTGATCATTTTTATTTTGTTCCCTATTACATTCACACAGTGATAATCTACGTTTTACTATGTTGCAAATAATATCACATAAACAAACAAGGCTTTATCTCCCCTCATAAAACAAGACCACCTTTTTATAACGTAGACCAAACATAGACCGGACATAATATGTCTCCAGGAGACCGATTTCTCCCAAAACTCATACCACATAACTCTTACCAGTAATTATGATACAATTTACATGTTGAATGCTGTTATAAAAAGAGGAGTGGTTACTCTACTCTGTAACAACTTTCCTTTTCAAGTGGAATCTGTTGATACAGATTCTGATGGGAGGTTTGTGATAGCAGTTGGCAGTTTACATGGCCAACGTGTAGTCTTGGTTAATTCTTATGTCTCAGTGGAGACCCTGACCCGGTTTATTTTGTCCCTTTTTAAGACATTGCCATGGCTACTGCCTGCTAAGGTTTTCTGGGAAGCAGACTTTAATTTTGCTCACTCCCCCTAAATCGAACAGTCATCGTCAGGGACTGATAGGATTTCATCTGTTATTAGGACTAAAGTTATAAAGGCCGTTCGTTGTTTTAGGGGTGATAGATGCATGGATAGATCTACGCGACAGAATAGGGGATACACATATTATTCCCCATCACATTGCTTATATTCTTGAATAGACCTTCATGTGGTCTCTGCCTCTTTACTTCCCAATGTCCCCTATGTCCGACATGTCTTTTATTCATGATCTAACCATGAAATAGTTCTGGGTTCCCTCCATTTCTTACCTTCCTTGAAATTCCCAACCTAGGAGATTGAACAAATCTTTATTAAAAAATCCAGCTCATTGAAAAAGTCAAGATAAGAGATCTAGTCATTATTTATTTAATGCGTTAAAAGTCAAAGTAAAGACGGCTACATCTGTATTCTGGCTCAAATTTCAGAGAAGCTGAAAAGTTACTTTGCTACTAATAGACCTCCTGAGTCCTCCCCTGATTTGATTTGGTTGGCCTATAAGGCCTTTATTCGTGGATCTCTAATTAGCCTAGCTTCCAGCAAAAACAAGGCCAAAATAGCTGCTCAGCTAACCCTAGAAGGCAGACTCGTATTGTTGGAAATTACTAATCAACGTAATCGTTCCATATAGATTTGAGGACAGATCGAAGAGGTAAAAAATGATTACTGTTGTGGTGTCACAATGGTCAGTATTGTGTTGTCACAATTAACACTATTGTGATGTCAAAAAGGTCACTATTGTGACATTACAAAGGTCACTATTTTAATTTCACACTCGTCATTATTTAGATGTCACAATCCTCACAATTGTGATGTCACAATAATTACTGTTGTAGTGTCACAATGGTCACTATTGTGGTCACAATGGCCATTTTTGTAAAGTCACCAATGTCGCTATTGTGATTTCACAAATATTACTGTTATGATGTCATATGCGTCAATTTTGTGTTGTCACAATCATTACTCTTGTGATGTTACAATAGTTACTATTGTGATGTTACAATGGTCACTACTGATATGTCACAACAATCACTAATGTGATAGTACAATGGTAACTAATATCACAACGATCACTATTGTGAAATTACAATAATTACTAATGTGACATCACAGTGGCCAATATTGTGATTTCACAATGGTCGCTATTATGATTTAACAAAGGTCACTGTTGTGATGCCACAATAGTCACGATTGTGATGTCACTATTGTGATGTCACTATCATCACTATTGTGGTGTCACAATGGTCACTATTGTGATGTCACTATCATCACTATTGTGGTGTCACAATGGTCACTATTGTGATGTCACTATTGTGATTTCAAAGGTCACAATTGTGATGTCACAAAGGTCACTATTGTGATGCGGAAATGGTCAATAAATTAAAGGCACAATAGTCATAATTTAAATGTCACAATAGTTTTTATTGTGATGTTACTTTTGACACTATTGTAGGGTCACAATAGTCACTGTTGTGATGTCACATTAGTCCCTGTTGTGATGTGACAATTACTATTGTATGTCAAAAAAGGTTACTGTTGTAATGTCACAATTGTCAATATTGTGATGTCACAATAGTCACCGAGGTGGTAGGTTCCCACTGCAGGTGGGGTCTCCTCTGGGGGGGAAGCTCTCCTGGGGTCAGAACCAGGACTTGTGACCCAGCATTCGGCCGCTTCCGGCTCACTACAGTGACCACTTCCTGTCGCGGCGCATGTCACTTCAGGTGGGAATGACGCACGGACGTCCCAGGAAGCGGTGCTCCGGCGGCCCATGTGGAGAGGAGGGGCTACAGCGCATCATGGCCTGGGAGCCTCCCCAGCCAATCCTAGGCCTGTTTTTAGGTCTGAACCAAGACGACTCCTTCTCCAACAAAGCAACTAGCATGGAATCTCCAGGAGAAGCAGCAGGACGCGTGGAACGACCTGAGCGATCAGACCCAGAAAGATCCTCCAGTCCGGTAATTTAAATGGCATGGGATCTTCTAGGAAGCATGGTAGGACAAACCTTTTTTTCCATTATTAATTTTGTCCTTCCTTGTATATTGCATGTTTCCTAGGTCAGAGGGGGTCCCAATAAAAAGTTGGACATGGCTCGCAAAGAATGTGCTATGTGTTGTAGGACGCTAGCAGCCTCTTATCAAAAAGAGTTATGCCAGCTTTGTTTAGATAAGATCCTGGCAGAGGAATCTCCTAGCCTTGCCTCTAGCATAAAAGATATAGTACGTACAGAGGTTAAGAATTCCCTTAGATCCCTCAGAAAGAATCATGATCTTCCTAGCACCTCGTCTGGCAAGACACGGCAGGGCCTAGGCGTTTCTAATTCCTCTAGTGAAGAGGAAATGTTTGAGGAGGAAGGGGAGCTATGCTCCTCTGAGTTTCTCTGACGAAGATGGGGGAGGGAAGAACGTATTTCCAGCGGATGATGTGGACCAACTTCTTAAAAGCAGTCCGGGCCACTATGAATATCGACGACCCCATGGAACCCCGGTCCATTCAGGACATTATGTTTGAGGGCCTGCGTCCTAGGAAACAGAGGACTTTTCCTGTTAATGGGAATATAACCAGCCTCATTAGGAGGGAATGAAAGAACCCTGACAGGAAGTTAGGCATTCCCATAATTTTGAAGAGAAAATATCCCTTTGAGGAGGGTTTAAGTAAGGACTCGGATAGTTTTCCCAGACTGGATGCCCCAATAGCACAGATATCCAGGAAAAATGCCTTACCGTTTGAGGATCTTGGGTCTCTCCCCAAGTCCTATAGATAGGAAGGCGGACTATTATCTAAAAAGAAACTGGGAAGCCTCTGCAGAGACCTTTAAACCTGGTATTGCGGCCACGTGTGTAGCCAGGTCACTTAAAATCTGGATAGCTCAGTTGGAGCTTCATCTTAGAGACAAGACTCCTAGGGATCAGATACTGGCTTCCCTCCCGGTTTTGTCTAAGACCACAGATTTTTTGGCTGATGCCTCTGTGGACTTGGTCCGTCTGGCAGCCAGATCCGCATCCCTATCCAACTCAGCCAGAAGAGCTATATGGCTGAAGACATGGAGTTGCACGCTCAAAAGGGAAACTTTGTTCTATCCCTTGTTCAGGAGATGTTTTTGTTTGGTCCTCCACTGGATGATCTCCTGGAGAAAGCATCTGATAGGAGGAAGGGGTTTCCTACCCAGGGCAAACCAGACTCCTTTCGTCCCAGGAAATTTAATAGAAAGCCCATTCCCAAGGGACAGGAATCTCGATCCTCTAAATTCCCTAAGAAGAACAGGGATTTCTTGTTTAGGCCTCAGAACGATCCCAAGAATAAGGATCATCAACAATGACGCCAGAAGGATTGGTGTAGGAGGTCGCTTATCCTTTTTATGCCAAGAATTGGAAAAGATCTCCTCAAACAAATGGGTTCTAGATATCATAAAAATAGGATACAAACTAGAATTCATGTCCCCTCCACCAGACAGATTCCTCCCCATAAAGAAGCAGAAGGATTCAGAGAAACAGCGGGCTCTAGAATCAGAGGTTATTTCTCTTATTAGGAAGGGGGTTCTGGTACCAGTGTCGAGACCAGAAATAGGGAAAGGCTACTATTCCCCCCCCCCCTCTTTCTGGTAAAGAAACAAGAGGGCTGATTCAGGGTTATAATAAACCTAAAACAGCTAAACTCCTTCCTAATTTACAAGAAATTTCCGATGGAGAGTATCCTCTCTACTGTAAATCTTCTCTTTAGGGTTTGTATGATGGCATCAATAGATCTGGAGGATACTTATTACCATGTCCCTGTCTGCATCACTCACCAGAAGTATCTGAGGGTGGCAGTAATTTTGAACGACTCCCTAATCCACCTCCAATACAGGGCGCTCCCGTTTGGCATCTCTCAGGCCCCGAGAGTCTTTACCAAACTTATATCAGAAATGACATCAATGATACGAACGAAGGACATTCTTATCATTCCCTACCTAGATGTCTTTTTAATAGTGGCAGACACCGCCCAGACTTTGACACTCCATCTACAGTCAGTAAAATCGACTTTAATAGATCTGGGATGGAATATAAACATAAACAAGTCAAACTTAACACCATTCAACAGATGCATTTTTTTGGGAATCCTTCTGGACTCCTCCAGACAGATGTCTTTTTTCCCTCAGGGAAAGATCCAGCCTTTGATAAGAGTGTCTCCCTCCCCTTTTTGGATCACTTGACTTCTTTCAGAAGGGCTATGTCGGTCCTGGGTCTTTTAACCTCCTGTATCCCGGCCATAATGTGGGCTCAGTTCAGGTCAGTGGGATCCTCAAACCTCCATAAGATCTTCCAACTACAAGGAGCTGGAAGCAGTACTTCAAGGCTATGAAAAACACAATTCCTATACTTTCGGGAAGAAGGGTTAAGATTCTTTCAAGCAACACGACTACAGTAGCATACATTAATCATCAGGGAGGTACAAGATCAGGGCTACTGATTAAGTTAGCTACAGAGATCTTTTCCCTAGCCGAGCTGCATCTATCGTCCTTTTCAGCTGTCCATCTAAGGGTAAGGGACAATCAGGTAGCAGACTTCTTGAGCAGAACACAGTTGCTACAGTCAGATTGGTCCCTGAATCAGGATGTCTTCCGGATGATTGTGGCCAGGTGGGGGATTCCTTCCATAGACCTGTTCACTACCAGGGAGAACAAGAAGGTGCCCAGATTCTTCTCCCTAGACCCCAGGGAATATCCAGTAGCAGTAGATGCTCTCTCCCAGTGTTGGAGCAAGGAACAGGGATGCCTTTCCCCCTTTGTCTACTCCCGAGAGTTTTAAAAAAGATCATAGAAGACAAAGCCTCGGTAATCCAGCTTTCTCTACTTTGGCCAAAGAGACAAGGGTTCACCTGGTTGAGGAAGTTGTCCGTAACCCAACCATGGATCCCTCTAGACAGACGAGATCTCTTGTCCCATGGCCCAGTAGTTCATCCAGACATCTCCAGGCTGCATCTTACAGCATGGAGACTAAGAGGATAAACCTCAGGAAAAGAGGTATCTCAGAAACTGTCCTCTTTACTTTACTGGCAAGTAGGAAACATGTTACCTCTAAAATAAATTTAAGGGTTTGGAAAGCTTTTTTTACCTCTACAGGAATTTATATAGATCCAGATATTCCCCTGATATTAGACTTTCTCCAGGCGGGTACAGATTTCTGCCCTAAACTCCTTCTATGATTCCTGATTGGCAGAACACCCCTGGATTAAAAGGTTCCTGATTGCAGCCTCCAGGATAAAACCTCAAATAAGGTCTTCAGTCCCACCTTGGTCCTTACTGATTTGATGGGTTCATCCTTTGAACCTTTGGACTCCCTGTCCATTACATTTCTCACTCTAAAGATTACCTTTTTACTAGCAGTTACCACTTACCGAAGAGTGAGTGAAATTCAGGCCCTCTCGGCCTCCCCCCCCCTTACACTTTAATATAGGACGATAGAGTAATTATGAAGACCGTACCAGGTTTTTTGCCAAGTGTAATTTGCCCATTTCATCAAGACCAGAAGATTATTCTTCCCTCCTGTTGTGTCTCCCCAAAAAATCCAAAGGAGCAGGAATTTAATTGTCTAGATGTGAGGAGATGCTTAGTCCACTACCTGGAGGTCACAAAGGACTGGAGGTCTTCACAGAATCTCCTTATTCAGTTCCAGGGTCCAAATAGAGGATCGGCAGCTAGCAGACCGACAATAGCAAGGTGGATTAGCAGGCCATACACTTGGCCTGTGTGGGCCAGAACACTAATCCCCCAGAATTTTTTGGAGCTCATTCCACCAGAGCTGTATCTACTTCTTGGGCAGAAAGAGCCAACGCATCTCTAGACCAGATTTGCAGGTCGGCTACATGGAGTTCACCCCACACCTTTTATTAAGCATTCTAGATTACAGTTGCATTCACTCACTGACTTAATCTTTGGTAGGAACGTTCTACAAGCTGTAGTTGTGGTACACCACAAAGTGGAGTCTTCAGAAACAAGGAATACACTGTATTTTGTATATGTGATTTGTTTTACTACTGTAATCTGTGTAAAGTGATTGCAGGCATTGCTCAAAGGGTTACTTTCTTTACAAGGTTTTTTAATAATTAAACCTGCTCAGGGCAGAATTCTCTGGAAGCATTATACGTTTTTGAAGAAGCAATTGGCCAATCACGGAGCTCCTAACTAAATAAACCTGTGGGGGAAGAGTGAGATAGTGGAGTTAGATAGGAAAAAGCATACTGAGCTAGTCTCTGCAGAGAGAGACATCTAATTCCTAAAGAGCCCTGTGTACAGAGACATATTGTCCAGGGAGTAAAGAAACAGAGAGAGAAAGAGATGAAGAGTTACAGCTGAACTTCTAGAGAAGCAAAGACCTGTTGGCTGAACACTAATCTGAGCAAAGAAGAAAGGAAGCTCATGAGTCTGCCTGTACCCCATGCTGCTGCTACATCCAGCCTGCCCGTACAATACTTTTCACTGCAAGTTCATCTAAGTAAAGTAAGTTGAATTTTCTAAGTTACCCCCCTGTTTCTCTGGATTCATTTACTGGGGAGGGAAGATATCAGCTTCAGTGCATCCACCCCTGCACGTCTCCATATCTGTGGACTTCGTTATATTCTGCCCTGGGTTATCATCACAGCCCTGCATCCACACAGGAGCTCATCCCCAGATTACATATATATAACTGGCGTCACAACAAATCTGTCAAAGTTCTATTTCCCTTTGACCTCCTTACCCTGCACCAGACTGGGGAGCAGTATCTGAAGTGGCCACCGTGGAGGGGTAGTTACACCCGCCAGCCCATCACCGTGACAAGTGTCGGCTGATCCTCACTCCTTACTCCCCCCCCCTTCAGTAAACTTTCTTCGTATCTCTTGTATATAGGATATATAGCACTATAAATATATATTTATGGTGTGGGGTAGCTTTTCACTAAGGTGGCGCAAAAAAAAAAGAAATATAATAAATGAATGTGTGTGTGTATACACACACACACAGTGTATATATAGATAAAAGATAACTAATTCTCATCCTCAGTTCTTTCTAAAGACTGGGTGTGTGTGGAGAGGTGTGTCCTTTTTTATATCGTCAGGCTTCTTGTCCAGCAAATGGGATGTCTCTCCAGGGGTGCTGTCAAAGGTTCATGAAAAACCGATTACCAGTAAGTAATCTTTTCTGCTTTTTGACATTACTGTCTGACCTAGTGCTTATTCTCTTATACATTATTGTCATATCACAATGGTCATTATTGTGATATCACAATGGTCATTCTTGTGATATGTCACAAAAATCACTAATGTGACGTCACAATGGTTATAATGCCACAATGGTCACTATTGTGATTTCACAACAGTCACAAAGGTGATGTCACAATAACGACTATTTTAATGTCACAATAAACACTATTGTGATGTCACATTTATCAGTATTGTGATGTCGCAAAGGTTACTGTTGTGATGTCATAATGGTCACTATTGTGATGTCACAATGGTCTATGTTGTGATTTTACAAAGGTTACTGTTGTGATGTAACAATCACTACTTTTCTGATGATAAAATGATTACTGTTGTAGTGTAACAATGGTCATTATTCTGATGTCACAATTATCACTATTAGGATGTCAAAGGTTATTCCTGTCGGTATTGTGATGTAACAATGGTCACTAGTGTGATGTCACAATGACCATTATTGTAATGTCACAATGTCATTATTGTGCTGTAACAATGGTCACTTTATTGAGGTCACAATTGTAAGTTTTGTGATGTCAAAAAGTCCAGTGTGATGTCACAATTGTTACTGTTATGATGTCACACAGATCACATTTGTGATGTTACAATCATTACTATAGTGATGTCACTATTGGGATATCACTGTAATGTCGGGGTAGGGAGACAGACAGTTGAGCCCTAATCTACCCGCCACTCAGTCCCTGCCTACTTGCACGGCCTGTCCTAGGTGACGGCGTACAACTGGGCGACGGTCCCTACGCTCAATAAGTGCATGACAGACAAACAGACAAGGGTACACAGAAGCTAAGGGAAATGGGGCAGTTGCCAACGGCAACACCGTGAGCAACAAGAGTAGTGAACGAGCCGAGTCAAACCAGGAGTGTACGAGGTACCAAACGCAGAGCAGGAGAGTAGTCAGTAAAGCCAGGGTCAATTTGAAGCAGAGGTAAATAGTACTAGCAGGAACAGCAGAGCCAAAAAAACAGACAGAATCACAGGCAAAGGAACAGCAGGAAATGAAGGTATAAATAGACTGAGGGCAGGAGCTAGCTCCGTCTGGCCAGGCTATGATTGGTTCTCCCACTCCTCAGCCTACCAGCCTGAGTGGTAGCAGATCGAGTCACTCTATCAGACCTAGGAGCAGATGCAGACTGATTAACCACGGGCGACGACACAGAAGCTGTGTCTGACAGATCCTTTACAGTACCCCCCCCTTTTATGAGGGGCCACTGGACCCTTCCTAGGTGGACCTGGCTTATTGGGGAACCGAAGATGGAACCTCCTGAGCAATACCCCAGCGTGAACATCCCGGGCGGGTACCCAAGTCCTCTCCTCAGGCCCGTATCCTCTCCAATGGACCAGGTACTGGAGGGAGCCTTGGACCATCCTGCTATCCACAATCTTGGCCACCTCGAATTCTACCCCTTCAGGGTTGAGAACAGGGACCGGAGGTTTCCTCGAGGTAGCCAAGGAAGGGGAGCAGCGTTTAAGGAGGGAGGCATGAAACACGTCGTGTATTTGAAAAGACAGGGGGTAACTCAAGCCGGAAGGAGACAGGGTTAAGGACCTCAATGACCTTTTACGGCCCTATATACCGAGGAGCAAATTTTTTGGACGGAACTTTAAGACGCAAATTTTTTGAAGATAGCCACACCAGATCCCCGACCACAAACAAGGGGTTAGCAGAACGTCTTCTATCTGCCTCAGTCTTTTGTATGCTCTGGGACGCCTCTAGGTTCTTCTGAACCTGGTCCCAGTCTGTGCATAGTTCCCAATGAACTACATCTACCTCGGGATTGTTGGAACTACCAGGTGAAACGGAGAAGAACCGTGGATTAAACCCAAAATTACAGAAAAAGGGGGAGACCTCTGATTTGTTACTGACCCGGTTATTAAGGGAAAATTCGGCGAGGGGAATGAAGGAGACCCAATCATATTGAAAGTTGGAGATAAAACACCTTAAATATTGTTCTAGAGACTGATTAGTCCTCTCAGTTTGGCCATTAGTTTCAGAATGGAAGGCCGAGGAGAAAGACAGATCAATCTCCAACTTCTTACAGAAAGCCCTCCAAAACAATGAAACAAACTGTACCCCTCTGTCAGAAACAATATTGACAGTAACCCCATGGAGACGCAGGATGTGTTTGACAAACAAGGTAGCTAACGTCTTGGCATTGGGTAGTTTCTTGAGGGGCACAAAGTGGGACATCTTACTGAAGCGGTCTACTACAACCCACACCACCGACTTGCCTTGAGATGGAGGCAGATCGGTGATAAAATCCATGGAGATATGGGTCCAAGGTCTCTGGGGAATGGGCAAAGAAAATAGTAAGCCCGCTGGTCGGGACCTGGGAGTCTTGAACCTAGCACAAATTTCACA
This sequence comes from Rhinoderma darwinii, assembly GCF_050947455.1. NCBI lineage: Eukaryota > Metazoa > Chordata > Amphibia > Anura > Rhinodermatidae > Rhinoderma > Rhinoderma darwinii. The sequence continues at coordinate 253,898,092 of NC_134691.1, forward strand.
AGCAGCGACGTAGGCCTTAACGTCTTTAGGCAACCCAGGCCACCAATAGTTTCTAGCAATGAGGTGCTTGGTACCCAGGATGCCTGGGTGGCCAGATAGTGCAGATTCATGATTTTCCCTAAGTACCCTTAGCCGGAATTGCAGGGGAACAAACAGCTTGTTCTCAGGAAGGTTCCCGGGAGCTGAACCTTGATCAGCCCCAATTTCGGAGACTAAGTCAGAATCAACAGAGGATATGATTATACCTGGGGGCAAAACACAAGCAGGATCTTCCTCCGAAGGAGGGCTGGCCATGAAGCTACGCTACAGTGCATCAGCTTTAATATTTTTAGACCCAGCCCTATAGGTGACCACAAAGTTGAATCTAGTAAAAAACAACGCCCATCGAGCTTGTCTCGGGTTTAGCCTCCGCGCAGATTCTAGGTAAACCAGATTCTTGTGGTCGGTAAGGACAGTTACCTGGTGCCTAGCCCCCTCCAAGAAGTGGCGCCACTCTTCAAATGCCCATTTAATGGCTAAGAGTTTGCGGTTGCCCACGTCATAGTTACTCTCAGTGGGCAAGAACTTCCTGGAGAAGTAGGCACAGGGACGGAGATGGGTGAGGGACCTGGTACCCTGGGACAAGACAGCACCCACTTCCACCTCGGAGGCGTCAACCTCCACGATGAATGGCTCTATTTGGTTAGGCTGAATCAGCACTGGGGCAGAGATAAAGCACTTCTTAAGGATCTCAAAAGCCAGGACCGCCTCAGGAGGCCAGTGGAGGAGATCAGCACCTTTGCGAGTAAGATCCATAAGAGGCTTAGCGATGACCGAGAAGTTAGCAATAAATCTCCTGTAATAATTAGCAAACCCCAGGAAGCACTGTAACGCCTTCAGGGAGGCAGGTTGGACTCATTCAGCCACAGCCTAAACCTTGGCAGGGTCCAATGCGGAATTCATTAGGAGTGAGGATTTGACCCAAAAATGGTATCTCCTGCACCCCAAACACACATTTTTCGGATTTAGCAAAGAGTTTGTTTTCCCGAAGGGCCTGGAGCACCTTCCTGGCATGCTCAATGTGGGAGGACCAGTCCTTGGAAAACACAAGTATGTCATCAAAGTACACTACAAGAAATACCCCCAGGTAGTCTCTTAAAATTTCATTTATGAAATTCTGGAAGACCGCGGGAGCATTACACAATCCAAAGGGCAAGACGAGGTATTCGAAATGACCCTCGGGCGTGTTAAACGCAGTCTTCCACTCATCCCCTTCTCTGATTCGGATAAGGTTATAATCTGCCCGAAGATCAAACTTAGAGAACCATTGGCCCCCTGAACCTGATTGAAGAGATCAAGAATCAAAGGAAGGGGATACTGGTTCCTTACAGTGACCTTATTCAAGTTTCGGTAATCGATGCACGGCCTAAGACCACCATCCTTCTTCCCTACGAAGAAGAAGCTAGCACCTACCGGAGAAGTAGAGGGGCATATGTAACCCTTGGCCAGGCTTTCCTGGATATATTCTCTCATGGCCTCACGTTCGGGACAAGAAAGATTAAAAATCCTACCCTTAGGGAGCTTAGCTCCTGGTACCAAATCGATTGCGCAATTGTATTCTCTATGAGGAGGTAACACTTTGGAGGCCTTTTTAGAAAAAACATCAGCGAAGTCCTGAATAAACTCAGGTAGAGTGTTCACCTCCTCAGGGAGAGTAATAAAATTAACAGAAAAACAGGACGTCATGCATTCATTACCCCATTTGGTAAGATCCCCAGTATTCCAGTTAAACGTGGGATTATGCATCTGCAACCAGGGAAGGCCTAAAACCAAATCGGACGGTAATCCCTGCATCACCAGTACAGAGCACTGCTCCAAATGAATGTTCAAAAACAGGGGTATGCTGCGTAAAATAACCATTAGCAAGTGGAGTGGAGTCGATACCCACTACCGGGACAGGTTTAGGCAAATCAATCAATGGCATAGCTAGAGACATAGCAAATTCCACAGACATAATATTAGCAGAAGACCCTGAATCCACGAAGGCACTGCCGGTGGCAGACCTACCCTCAAAAGAGACCTGAAAGGGAAGCAAGATCTTATTAGGTTTCATATTTACGGGAAATACCTGTGCGCCCAAGCGACCTCCCCGATGGTCACTTAGGCGCGGAAGTTTTTCGGCTGCTTATTCTAACGCCTTGGACACTTGTTCACTTGATGCTTGTCATCCCCACAGTAGAAGCAGAGACCATTCTTCCTGCGGCGCTCTCTATGTTGTTGGAGAGACACGGAGGCCCCGAGTTGCATTGGTTCATGTGAGATTCCCGTGGAAGAACGAAGCAACGGAACCTCGGGAGCCATGATGGGGGAGCCAGAGGAGAAGGCACAAAACGTTCAAGTCGTCGTTCCCTGAGACGTCGGTCAAGACGTACCGCTAAAGCCATAACCTGATCTAGAGAGTCAGAAACGGATAGCTAACTAATAGGTCTTTCAGGGCGTTAGACAGACCCAATCTAAACTGGCACCTCAAGGCAGGGTCATTCCACCGAGAAGCTACACACCACTTCCTAAAGTCAGAACAGTACTCCTTAACGGGTCTCTTACCCTGACGTAAGGTCACCAAAAGTTCAGGGGCGTCAGGAGCAAGGAGCCCAGGAGAAGGCCCATTCTTGGGGGCCGTCCTGGAGCCGGGACATAATTATACCCACTCGCTGGCTCTCAGAACCTGGGGAGTGGGATCTTAATCGGAAATAGAGCCTACAACTCTCCCGAAAGGAGAAAAAAGTCTTCCGGTCCCTTGAGAACCGGTCAGGCAACTTGAGGTGGGGTTCAAGAGGTGAGGTGGAGGGCACTACCTGGTTAGCATCACGCTGGTCGCACCTCTGAGCCAGGGCTTGGACCTGTAGGGAGAGACCCTGCATTTGCTGAGCCAGGGTCTCAAGGGGGTCCATAGTTGTGTAGGAACCAGGGTAGAAAAGGTATATGGGCCTGTGATTATGTAATGTCGGGGTAAGGAGACAGACAGGTGAGCCCTAATCTACCCGCCACTCAGTCCCTGCCTACTTGCACGGCCCGTCTTAGGCGACGGCGTACAATTGGGCGACGGTCCCTACGCTCAATAAGTGCATGACAGACGAACAGACAAGGGTACACAGAAGCTAAGGGAAATGGGGCAGTTGCCCACGGCAACACCGTGAGCAACAAGAGTAGTGAACGAGCCGAGTCAAACCAGGAGTGTACGAGGTACCAAACGCAGAGCAGGACAGTAGTCAGTAAAGCCAGGGTAAATTTGAAGCAGAGGTCAATAGTACTAGCAGGAACAGCAGAGCCAGGAAAACAGACAGAATCACAGGCAAAGGAAGAGCAGGAAATGAAGGTATAAATAGACCGAGGGCGGGAGCTAGCTCCGTCTGGCCAGGCCGTGATAGGTTCTCCCACTCCTCAGCCTACCAGCCTGAGTGGTAGCAGATCGAGTCACTCTATCAGACCTAGGAGAAGATGCAGACTGATTAACCACGGGCGTCGACACGGAAGCTGTGTCTGGCAGATCCTTTACAGTCACAATGGTCATTATTGTGATGCCACAATGGAAACTGTTGTGAAGTCACTACTGTGATGGTTATTATTGTGATGTCTTTATGGCCACAATGGTCATTACTGTGATTTCACAATGGTCATTGTTATGTCATAATGGTTTCTATTGTGATCTCACTAAGCCACTATAGTAATGTCACAATGGTCACTATTATGATGTCATAATGGTTATTATTGTGATGTCACAAAGGCAACTCTTGTAAATGTCACAATGGTTAATGTTACTGTTTGATGTAACAATGGACACTATTGTGATGTCAAAAAAATCTTTATTCTTATGTCATATTGGTCACTATTGTACTGTTACGATGGTCATTATTTTGATCGTGGTTGAACAGCAGCACACGTCTCCAAAATTTCAATCAATATGTTCCTTTATTGGTCAAACATCCAGTAAAAAAATGGCAACGTTTCGACCCGTGACAAGTGGAGGGTCTTTCTGAGGATTACATTACGTCAGACTGGGTTTGTCTGATCTTACAGCGTGACACCGCTCCTGATATCGGGATTTGTGCTGCTTCAAATATTTTATTTTTTGGGTCATTATTTTGATGTCACAATGGTCATTTTTGTAATGTTACAATGGCGGCTATTGTGATGTCACCATTTTGCCTCCTTCCAAAAACGACACCACACCTGTCCACAGGTCGTGTGTGGTATTACAGCTCAGCGGCGTTCACTTCAACGGAGCAGCCAAGTGTTTATAATCCTGGAAAACCCCTTTAACTGTGTGCAGCAGTAACAGCACATTTACCTACCCTCCCTGCGGGCGTCCTATCAACGCGCACGACAGCATCTGTGTGTGTGTGGGCACTGCTCATGCGCCGAGGGCTGACGCCTCCGTGCGTGTGACGTGTCCCCCCTCTACAATAGACACCAGTCAAGAATCATCACAAAAATCTGTTCTTACTGATCTGACCACTAGATGGCACCATGGTCAAGTCTTGTCTGGATCTATTTGCAGATCTGGCCACTAAATACATTTCGTTGGATCCCCATTCACAAATCGAACTAGTGCCATAAAGAAAACATAAAAATTAGCTATAGTTCAGCAAATATCACTTTGTAACATGATTATACCTATAGATCTGCAAGAATTGCTCTGTAAATAGATTTATCCAATACTTGGATGCATAGCCAAGACCAGATAATAAGTCTTATTTTAATGCCCTATTTAAATTTATACCGTCTATATCGATATCTGACATGCTTATCTCGTGTTGGTTGGTACCAACCTAAGTTTCTAATATATACATTGTAAACCACTCACATTGGGCACAATAAATAAATTAAATATGTTTGTATAGAATATTTGATGACACAATTTATAACAACTGGTCAAACATTGAGTTGTGATCCCCCATGTGACCTGTACAGAGTATTCAAAAGATGCATATATATAAATATATATATATATATATATATATATATATATATATATATATATATATATACTCCATATAACATATAGATGTATATCGATACATAGTACAAAATATATTAACCCCTAGGCGCACAACGACGCAACTGTACGTCCATATGGCCAGTTTCTTAGAGCACAGGGACGTACAGTTACTGCGTGGTTCCCGGTCCACCCTGACAGCTGACACTCCACTGTATGCCGATCAGCGGCTTATTTACGCTGATTTCGGCAATTAACCTGTTACATGCGGGGCTCGATTGTGATCTCCGCATGTAGGGGTTTCTAGCACATCGGCAGACCTCACAATGAAATCGTGTGGTTTGCAGATGGCTAGCATGGCGACCGGAGGCCAAGTAATGGTCTCCGTGTCTGCCATGTACGGAAGCCTATCAGGACCAGCCTCCTGATAGACTTCCTGTCAGAGTGACCGGACGTCACTGTCGTTCGCGATGCACACTGTCGATGAGAGTGTCTGAGACAGTGTCGGTGACAGTGTGCATCGGGAACTGGGAGGTCAGCTGTCCCTGACTGCTGACACTCCACTGTTGCCGATCAGCGGCTCATTGCCGCTGATTTCGGCAGTTAACCCGTTACATGCGGGGCTCGATTGTGATCTCCGCATGTAGGGGGTTTGTAGCACATCAGCAGCCCCCATGTAATTGTGGGGGCTGCTGATGCTTGTGATGGCACCCGGGGGCCAGACAACGGCCTCCGGGTCTGCCATTTACGGAAGCCTATAAGGACCAGCCTCTGGCTGGTACTCAATGACTAACTGTCAGAGTGACTGTGACGTCACACTCACAGTTGGAATACGTTACACTACCTAGGTAGTGTAATGTATTCTAGCAGCGATCAAAACTACAGGTAAAAAAAGAACGTGTAAAAACTAAAGAAAAAAGTAAAAAAAAAGTTAATAAAAATGTTTTACAAAAGTGTAAAAAGAAAAAAACATTTTTTTTCCTATAATAAGTGTTTTATTATAGGGAAAAAATGAAACCGTTAAAAATCAGTATACATATTTGGTATTACCGTGTTTGTAACGACCCAATCTATAAAACTATAATGTTATTTTTACCGCCCGGTGAACGCTGCAAAAAAAACAAACTAAAAACAATGCCAGAATCACTATTTTTTGGTCACCACTCCTCCCAAAATATAGAATAAAAAGTGATCAAAAAGTCGCATGTACCCGAAAATAGTACCCATAAAAACTACAACCCGTCCAGCAAAAAACAAGCCCTTATACCGCTTTTTTGACTGAAAAATAAAAAAGTTACTGCTCTCAGAATATGGTGACACAGAAAATAAATTATTTTATAAAGAAGTGATTTTATTGTACAAACGCTGCAAAACATAAAAAAACTATATACATATGGTATCGCCGTAATCGTATCGACCCGCAGAATAAAGTAAAATTGACATTTATAGTGCATTATGAACGCCGTAAGAAATAAAGAATGTAAAACGCCAAAATCACTGTTTTCAGTCACCAAAGCTCTAAATAAATGTAATAAAAAGTGATCAAAAAGTTGCATGTACCAAAAAATGGTACCAATAAAAACTACAGCTCGTCCTGCCAAAAATAAGCCCTCACACCGCTCAATTCATGGAAAAATAAAAAAAGTTATGCCGTTTGGAAGGCGGGGAGAGAAAAACGAAAATGGAAAAGCAAAAAATGATCAGTCCTGCAAAGGTTAATTAATTTCTATTAAAAAAATAAATTATTACCACATGTGGGGTATTGTCATACTCGGCAGAGATTGCGTTACAAATTTAGGGTGACTTTTTCTCCTTTATCCCTTGTGAAAATGAAAAAATGCAACATTTTAGTGGACAAAAATGTTTATATTCATTTTCACGGCCTAATTCTACTAAATTCTGCAAAAAACCTGTGTGGTATAAATGCTTACTATACCCCTTGAAAAATTCATTGACGGGTGTAGTTTCCCAAATGGTGTCACTTTTGGGGTGTTTCACCTGTTTTGTTCCTTCCAGGGCGTTGCAATCGCGACATGGCACTAAAAACCAATCCAGCAAAATCTGCGCTCCAAAATCCAAATGGCGCTCCCTCCATTCTGAGCGCTGCCGTGGGTCCAAACAGCAGTTTATGACCACATATGGGGTATTTCCGTAATCGGGAGATGCTTTATAAATGTTGGGGTGCCTTTTCTTCTTTATTCCTTGTAAATATTACAAATTTCTATGTTTTTTCAGAAAAAAAGTAGATTTTCATTTTCCCAGACTAACTCCAATAAATATAGCAAAATACCTGTGGGGTCAAAGTGCTAACTATACCACTAGATAAATTCCTTGAGGGGTCTAGTTTCCAAAATGGGGTCACTTTTGGGGAGTTTCCACTGTTTTGGTACCACACGACCTCTTCAAACCCGACATGGTGCCTAAAATAAAATCTAAAAATAAGCAGGCCCCAAAATCCTGTAGGTGCTCCTTTGCTTCTGAGGCCAGTGTTTCGGTCCATTAGGGCACTAGGACCACATGTGGGATATTCCTAAAAACTGCAGGACCTTGGCAATAAATATTGATTTGTATTTCTCTGGTAAAACCTTCTGTGTTACACAATTTTTTTTATTACAAATTAATTTCGGCAAAAGAAAAAGCCATTTGTAAATTTCCCCTCTACTTTGCTTTATTTCCTGTGAAACGCCTAAAGGGTTAAAATACTTTCTGAATGCTGTTTTGAATACTTTGAGGGATGCAGTTTTTAAAATGGGGTGATTTATAGGGGGTTTCTAATATATAAGGCCCTTAAAACCACTTAAGAATTAAACTGGTCCCTGTAAAAAAAGCCTTTTGAAATTTTCTTGAAAATGTGAGAAATTGCTACTACAGTTCTAACCCTTGTAACGTCCTAGAAAAATGAAAGGATTTTCAAAAAATGAAGCAAATATAAAGTAGACATATGGGAAATGGTAACTAGTGACTATTTTGTGTGGTATTACTATCTGTTTTACAAGCAGATACATTTAAATTTAGAAAAATGCACATTTTTTGCAAATTTTCTCTAAATGTTGGTGTTTTTCACAAATAAATATTGAATTTTTCGACCAAATATTTCCACTACAAGATCTCACAAGAAAATAATCTCAGAATCGCTTGGATAGGTAAAAGCATTCCGGAGTTATTACCACATAAAGTGACACATGTCAGATTTGAAAAAATCGGCTGTGCCACAAGGCCAAAACAGGCTGTGTCCTAAAGGGGTTAACTTTTTTCACTCTTTTATTTACAAATTTTGCTTGGATGCCCCATGTTTCTGCTAGAGTTACTGCTGTCTTTTCAGAATTATTTTGAAAGTCGCTGAGCACTTGAGTATCATTATATACCAGTTTGGTTGCAGTACAAAGAACCATGTCTTTTGACTGCAACATTTTAGAAACTAAATTAACATTTTCTAAAACTTTGGTTGCAGGACATTTATGAAAATAAAATGGAAGGATTCCATTTATGCCTTCAATGCGCTAGCCTCATCTCTCTCTTTTGGCTTAGTGGAAATAATAATAATTTTATACAAAGCCTGTAATATATCCTGAAACCGAAATCTTAGAGCTAGGACAGAATCATATCCAGAAGCCCATCTTGTTGGGCAAAGTTGTTTTAAAGTTATGGAGGATTCAGAGGTAAAGGATGCTAAAAATGCCCATCTCTTCACACTGTCACCAAAGAAAGTATATAAAGACTGAACAGTGTAAAAAAAAATAGCAATTTCAGGTATATTTGAAACTGCATCCTGCAAAACTAAATTGAGCTTATGGGCAATTGCAGATAGTATAGCACTCATTCTATCCTATTGGTCAATGCACACGACCATGGTTTCCACGGTCGTGTGCATTGGCTGGGAGCCCCGGACCGGAAAAAGGTAGGACATGTTTGTTTCAAGGAAAGTATGGAATGTACGCCGTTGTGCCTGGTATACAATGAAGATGAAGTGGTGCTTATCCGAGCTCCCGGGTGCCTTCAATCAGCTGCAAATTTGTGAAATGTTCTGGACTGATATTACTTACTTTTTTATACAATTAGAGCAGTCTCCCATTTGCTTATCCCTGGCGAGTCTTCTGCTTCTGGCTGATGAAAACAATTCCAAGTTCTGTCCTAGGGAAAGAAAAAACAACCACGTAATTTTTTTGCACATGGAGACTCTTCCATTTATTGAAACTTAAAGAGCTATTCCCAACTCAGATATTTGTGGAAAAGCCACAGAATGACATTAAAGGGGGTTTCTGGGACTTAAATATTCATGGCCTACTTACGATAGATCATCATATCAGATTGGTGAGGGTCCAAAACCCAGGACCCACCCCCAATAAGCTGTTTAAAGCCTCTTCACTCCTCACTAAGCACAGTGCTGTACATTGTATAGCGACCAGTGGCGTAGCTATAGGGGTCACAGCGTTTGCCAGCCCCTAAGCCGTGACGCCGGCACTACAGCATAATGCCAGCCATAGCTGCCCCCACACAGTAGAATGTCCCACATAGTTGCCCCCACACAGTATAAGGCCCCACATAGCTGCCCCTACACAGTATAATGCCCCACATAACTGCCCCCACACAGTATAATGCCCCACATAGCTGCCCCCACACAGTATAATGCCCCACAAGCTGCCCCCACACAGTATAATGCCCCACATAGCTGCCCCCACGAAGTATAATGCCAGCCCCCACGCAGTATAATGCCCCACATAGCTGCCCCCACACAGTATAATGCAAGCCATAGCTGCCCCCACACAGTATAATGCCAGCCAGTATAATGCTCCCCCATAGCTGCTTCCACACAGTATAATGGCCCCATAGCTGCTCCCACACAGTATAATGGCCCCATAGCTGCCCCACACAGTATAATGCCCCCCATAGCTGCCCCCACACAGTATAATGCTCCCCCAAAGCTGCCCCCACACAGTATAATGAACCCCCATAGCTGCCCCAAACAGTATAATGCCCCCATAGCTGCCCCCACACAGTATAATGCTCCCCCATAGCTGCCACCACACAGAATAGTGGCCCATAGCTGCCCCCACACAGTATAATGCCCCCCTTAGCTGCCCCACACAGTATAATGCTCCCCCATAGCTGCCCCCACATAGTATAATGAGCCCACATAGCTGCACCCACACAGTATAATGCCCCCCATAGCTGCCCCCACACAATATAATGCTCTCCCATAGCTGCCCCCACACAGTATAATGCAGTATAGTGCTGTGAGTGACTCGGTGCAGCAAGGCGTCACTACATCGCGCCTGGCTGCGGCGTTCATGGCTCACGGCACAGTGAATTCTGGAGCAAGGGGCCGTCAGCTCCTTGCTCCGGCATTGAATTAAATTGTATCTGTGTCCTGACAACACAGATACAGTTGGAACAGGAAACTCGTCTTCACACGACGCCCCCAGGGAGTCGCGACCCACAGTTTGTAACATATTGTATTGTGTTGTCCTCTCTCCACCGCAAACACAGAAAGCACGATACAATACATTCCATTACATACACTACACATCACACTACACTACGGGCCCCCTCACCAGGTCTCGTTGTTTTCTGAGGGGTCGGATGATCGGCTCCAACTTTCAGTGCATCCAGGCTCTCTTCCTCCATTCGCACCACGCTGCGTTCTCTTCCTGAATTCCTGAAACACCCCTCACGTGATGTCACGTGAGGGCCCTTCCTAATGCCGGCGTCACTGCAAGTAAAAGTTTAAAAAATCTATTCTACAGTTAGCGCCGGTTGGCAATGGGTAATGTTAACTAGTCACTATTTTGTGTGGTATAACTATCTGTCTTACAAGCAAATACATTTGAATTTAGAAAAATGCTAATTTTTGCAAATTTTCTAAAAATGTTGGTGTTTTTCACAAAAAATATAGAATTTATCGACCAAATTTTTTCACTAGCATAAAGTACAATATGTCACGAGAAAACAATCTCAGAATCGCTTGGATAGGTAAAAGCATTCTGGAGTTATTACCACATAAAGTGACACGTCAGATTTAAAAAATGAGGCAGTGTCATTTGGTCCAAAAGTGGCTGCGTCCTTAAGGGGTTAACGTCTGATAGATGTGGTTTCCTTGCTTGCCTGTTTCCGAAACTCATAGGAATGAATGGAGAAAGCCACACAGATGTGCAGCCACCTCTTCATTCGTTCACCGCCTGGATGTTGCAGCCGCCTCACCAGGCGGGAAGGTGATTGAGCTGGGAGCCACATCTGTCAGACATTTATGGTATATTCTGTGGATGTGCCATAAATGTTTACATTGGGAATACAGCATTTAAGACAACTTTTCCCAGCTTGTAGGAGGGGGGGGGGGTGAGATTCCCTCCCACATTTACAGCAGCTGTGAGTCAGGTTGCTTTGCCTTATTCACTTTGCTGTAATTCTGGGAAGTGCTCCCCCTGGTGGCCAACATAGGAAAACATGTCAAATTATTATTTTATTTTTAATACTTTCCACCATATAGAAGAAAAAAAAAAATACAGCAGAAAACGTAAAAAATATAATAGAAATAAGTAACGATACTTAAAAAAGTTTAATTCGCGACACATTCCCTTTAAACAGTTAGTATATAAATGATTGCACATTGCTCTAATTTTTTTAATTTTTTTCACAAGTCAGGAAATATTATAAATTAGATTCTAATTTATAACATTTCCATGTGCTGGTCACTAGAGGGAGCAATTCCCAAAATTGCAGCAATGGCATGTGGTAAAGCAAACTCATTGCTTTATGCTGCAAAATTGGAGAAGACACACTCGCTCTAGTGTCCTCAAACAATCCCCCCTCCTTTATCCTGGCGAGTGCCACTAACGCTCTATGATAGTTCAAAAGATTTAGGGACTCCTATACCTCCTCTATTTTTTCGGATCATGAGAATAGATAGGCTTTTTAACCCCCCCCCCCACCCACCCACAAGAAGCAAGAAGATCGTGAGTTGAAATTCAGAAGGCAATGAAAACGGGATTGGGATTGTCAATGTCCGTAAAAAATACGGAATCTTGGACAATATGTACATTTTATAACAAAAAATGCGACCTAACCAAGATGGTTCATGTTTAGAAATTTGGTCCAATTCTCCTTGTAAAGAAACCAAAAGAGGCTCAAGATTAAGTTTAGGAAGCCTTGACAGAGGATGGGCAATCTGAATCCCCAGGTAAGGAATGGAAGAGCTTTTAGTGACTTCACAACAGTTTCCATTGTGGCATCACAATAATGACCATTGTGACTGTAAAGGATCTGCCAGACACAGCTTCTGTGTCGACGCCCGTGGTTAATCAGTCCGCATCTGCTCCTAGGTCTGATAGAGTGACTCGATCTGCTACCACTCAGGCTGGTAGGCTGAGGAGTGGGAGAACCTATCACAGCCTGGCCAGACGGAGCTAGCTCCCGCCCTCGGTCTATTTATACCTTCATTTCCTGCTCTTCCTTGCCTGTGATTCTGTCTGGTTTCCTGGCTCTGCTGTTCCTGCTAGTACTATTGACCTCTGCTTCAAATTGACCCTGGCTTTACTGACTACTCTCCTGCTCTGCGTTTGGTACCTCGTACACTCCTGGTTTGACTCGGCTCGTTCACTACTCTTGTTGCTCACGGTGTTGCCGTGGGCAACTGTCCCATTTCCCTTAGCTTCTGTGTACCCTTGTCTGTTTGCCTGTCGTGCACTTATTGAGCATAGGGACCGTCGCCCAGTTGTACGCCGTCGCCAAGGACGGGCCGTGCAAGTAGGCAGGGACTGAGTGGCGGGTAGATTAGGGCTCACCTGTCTGTCTCCCTACCCCGACATTACATAATCACAGGCCCATATACCTTTTCTACCCTGGTTCCTACACAACTATGAACCCCCTTGAGAGCCTGGCTCATCAAATGCAGGGTCTCTCCCTACAGGTCCAAGCCCTGGCTCAGAGGTGCAACCAGCGTGATGCTAACCAGATAGTGCCCTCCACCTCACCTCTTGAACCCCACCTCAAGTTGCCTGACCGGTTCTCAGGGGACCAGAAGACTTTTTTCTCCTTTCGGGAGAGTTGTAGGCTCTATTTCCGATTAAGACCCCACTCCTCAGGTTCTGAGAGCCAGCGAGTGGGTATAATTATGTCCCGGCTCCAGGACGGCCCCCAAGAATGGGCCTTCTCCTTGGCTCCTGACGCCCCTGAACTTTCCTCTGTTGACCTTTTTTTTTCTGCTCTCGGGCTCATCTATGACGAGACTGACAATACTGCCTTTGCCGAGAGTCAGCTGGTGACCTTACGTCAGGGTAAGAGACCCGTTGAGGAGTACTGTTCTGACTTTAGGAAGTGGTGCGTAGCTTCTCGGTGGAATGACCCTGCCTTAAGGTGCCAGTTTAGATTGGGTCTGTCGAACGCCCTGAAAGACCTATTAGTTAGCTATCCCTCTTCTGACTCTCTAGATCAGGTTATGGCTTTAGCGGTACGTCTTGACCGATGTCTCAGGGAACGACGACTTGAACGTTTTTGTGCCTTCTCCTCTGGCTCCCCCATGATGGCTCCCGAGGTTCCGTTGCTTCGTTCTTCCTCGGGAATCTCGGATGAACCAATGCAACTCGGGGCCTCCGTGTCTCCCCAACAACGTAGAGAGCTCCGCAGGAAGAATGGTCTCTGCTTCTACTGTGGGGATGACAAGAATCAAGTTAACAACTGTCCATAAGCAGCCAGAAAACGTACGCGCCTAAGTGACCATCGGAGAGGTCGCTTGGGCGCACAGGTATTTCCCGTAAATATGAAACCTAATAAGATCTTGCTTCCCTTTCAGGTCTCTTTTGAGGGTAGGTCTGCCACCGGCAGTGCCTTCGTGGATTCAGGGTCTTCTGCTAATATTATGTCTGTGGAATTTGCTATGTCTCTAGCTATGCTATTGATTGATTTGCCTAAACCTTTCCCGGTAGTGGGTATCGAATCCACTCCACTTGCTAATGGTTATTTTACTCAGCATACCCCTGTTTTTGAACTCATTGTTGGCTCCAGTCATTTGGAGCAGTGCTCTGTACTGGTGATGCAGGGATTATCGTCCGATTTGGTTTTAGGCCTTCCCTGGTTGCAGATTCATAATCCCACATTTACCTGGAATACTGGGGATCTTACCAAATGGGGTAATGAATGCATGACATCCTGTTTTTCTGTTAATTTTATTTCTCTCCCTGAGGAGGTGAACACTCTACCTGAATTTATTCAGGACTTCGCTGATGTTTTTTCTAAAAAGGCCTCCGAAGTGTTACCTCCTCATAGAGCATACGATTGCGCAATCGATTTGGTACCAGGAGCTAAGCTCCCTAAGGGTAGGATTTTTAATCTCTCTTGTCCCGAACGTGAGGCCATGAGAGAATATATCCAGGAAAGCCTGGCCAAGGGTTACATTCACCCCTCTACTTCTCCGGTAGGTGCTGGCTTCTTCTTCGTAGGGAAGAAGGATGGTGGTCTTAGGCCGTGCATTGATTACCGAAACTTGAATAAGGTCACTGTAACGAACCAGAATCCCCTTCCTTTGATTCCTGATCTCTTCAATAGGGTTCAGGGGGCCCAATGGTTCCCTAAGTTTGATCTTCGGGGGGCTTATAAACTTATCCGAATCAGACAAGGGGATGAGTGGAAAACTGCGTTTAACACGCCCGAAGATAATTTCGAATACCTCGTCATGCCCTTTGGGTTGTGTAATGCTCCCGCGGTCTTCCAGAATTTCATAAATGAGATTTTAAGAGACTACCTGGGGGTATTTCTTGTAGTGTACCTTGATGACATACTTGTGTTTTCCAAGGACTGGTCCTCCCACATTGAGCATGTCAGGAAGGTGCTCGAGGCCCTTCGGGAAAACAAACTCTTTGCTAAATCCGAAAAATGTGTGTTTGGGGTGCAGGAGATACCATTTTTGGGTCAAATCCTCAGTCTTAATGAATTCCGCATGAACCCTGCCAAGGTTCAGGCTGTGGCTGAATGGGTCCAACCTGCCTCCCTGAAGGCGTTACAGTGCTTCCTGGGGTTTCCTAATTATTACAGTAGATTTTTTACTAACCTCTCGGTCATCGCTAAGCGTCTTACGGATCTTACTCGCAAAGGTGCTGATCTCCTTCACTGGTCTCCGGAAGCGGTCCAGGCTTTTGAGATCCTTAAGAAGTGCTTTATTCAGCCTAACCAAATGGAGCCATTCATCGTGGAGGTCGACGCCTCCGAGGTCGGAGTGGGTGCTGTCTTGTCCCAGGGTACCAGGTCCCTCACCCATCTCCGTCCCTGTGCCTACTTCTCCAGGAAGTTCTCGCCCACTGAGAGTAACTATGACGTGGGCAACCGCAAACTCTTAGCCATTAAATGGGCATTTGAAGAGTTGCGCCACTTCTTGGAGGGGGCTAGGCACCAGGTAACTGTCCTTACCGACCACAAGAATCTGGTTTTCCTAGAATCTGCCCGGAGGCTAAACCCAAGACAAGCTCGATGGGCGTTGTTTTTTACTAGATTCAACTTTGTGGTCACCTATAGGGCTGGGTCTAAAAATATTAAAGCTGATGCATAGCGTAGCTTCATGGCCAGCCCTCCTTCGGAGGAAGATCCTGCTTGTGTTTTGCCCCCAGGTATAATCATATCCTCTTATAAATAGATAGACTCTGAGCGCACATTGGTTACAGGCTAGGTGAAGTTTAAAGTAACAACCTCCCCCCATATTTTACCATATAGACTGCTCCATATTGATTTAAACCATACCGAAGAAAAGTAGAGCTTATAGTCAAAGTATATAATATAACACCTTTATTGTACAAAATAACATACATTTAAAAACACATAATTGTAAGACTCTAGTACTGATACTATGGTGATATAAACTTCAGCACGATTATAACTGAGTAAAATGATGTAAAGGCATGGAGTATAGACTGCATGTATTACCCACAAAACTTGCATATAATATTACAACCACAGTGATTTACAAGCTAATAATCCACAGAGTACTCTAAGTTTTATAAGTGCATAGACAATTACCATCAAAAAAAGGGAGTCACATATGGAAAAATCAGTGTTTTATGGTAAGTAGTTAAATGATGCAGTCTTACCCATTATAATGAACACAGGATGTTGTACAGATACGTGCTGGATCCACCACAGATAACCCCAACGCGCGTTTTGCTTTTTCAGTTGCTTCCTCAGGGGGTACATAAGGTACCGACTATGTCTGGTATTTATATAGTAATTAAATATGGCCATTTGAATCTACGTCAACGCCGAGATGATAGTCGGCGCATGTCCGCTGACGCGACAGGAAGCGAGGCAGGCCCCACTTCCGGCTCCACATGCTGGAGCGCACGCCCGGATTCCCGACGCGTAACGGGAGTTCCGGGCATGCGCAGTGCATGACATGAAGCCGGAGGGGCCTATATCCCTATATCCTTGTATTCATAGAATTGCCCCAAATTGCCCCAAATGATATAGTTAACTATATCCTTGTATTCATAGAATTGCCCCAAATGTTGATAAGGATTACCTCTCTTTGATGAGGATTCGCAGTCACTTACCTTCTTATCTACTCATCTCCCTGATGACGTGCGCGTGTCTGTTGTTGCGGTGGGCGGTGATGCACGGCCCCCTCCGGCTTCATGTCATGCACTGCGCATGCCCGGAACTCCCGTTACGCATCGGGAATCCGGGCGTGCGCTCCAGCATGTGGAGCCGGAAGTGGGGCCTGCCTCGCTTCCTGTCGCGTCAGCGGACATGCGCCGACTATCATCTCGGCGTTGACGTAGATTCAAATGGCCATATTTAATTACTATATAAATACCAGACATAGTCGGTACCTTATGTACCCCCTGAGGAAGCAACTGAAAAAGCGAAACGCGCGTTTGGGTTATCTGTGGTGGATCCAGCACGTATCTGTACAACATCCTGTGTTCATTATAATGGGTAAGACTGCATCATTTAACTACTTACCATAAAACACTGATTTTCCCATATGTGACTCCCTTTTTTTGATGGTAATTGTCTATGCACTTATAAAACTTAGAGTACTCTGTCCATTATCAGCTTGTAAATCACTGTGGTTGTAATATTATATGCAAGTTTTGTGGGTAATACATGCAGTCTATACTCCATGCCTTTACATCATTTTACTCAGTTATAATCGTGTTGAAGTTTATATCACCATAGTATCAGTACTAGAGTCTTACAATTATGTGTTTTTAAATGTATGTTATTTTGTACAATAAAGGTGTTATATTATATACTTTGACTATAAGCTCTACTTTTCTTCGGTATGGTTATAATCATATCCTCTGTTGATTCTGACTTAGTCTCCGAAATTGCGGCTGATCAAGGTTCAGCTCCCGGGAACCTTCCTGAGAACAAGCTGTTTGTTCCCCTGCAATTCCGGCTAAGGGTACTCAGGGAATATCATGACTCTGCACTTTCTGGCCATCCAGGCATCCTGGGTACCAAGCACCTCATTGCCAGAAACTATTGGTGGCCTGGGTTGCCTAAAGACGTTATGGCCTACGTCGCCGCTTGTGAAATTTGTGCTAGGTCCAAGACTCCCAGGTCCTGACCAGCGGGCTTACTATGTTCTTTGCCTATTCGCCAGAGACCTTGGACCCATATCTCCATGGATTTTATCACCGATCTTCCTCCATCTCAAGGCAAGTCGGTGGTGTGGGTTGTAGTAGACCGCTTCAGTAAGATGTGCCACTTTGTGCCCCTCAAGAAACTACCCAATGCCAAGACGTTAGCTACCTTGTTTGTCAAACACATCCTGCGTCTCCATGGGGTTCCTGTCAATATTGTTTCTGACAGAGGGGTACAATTTGTTTCATTGTTTTGTAGAGCTTTCTGTAAAAAGTTGGAGATTGATCTGTCCTTTTCCTCGGCCTTCCATCCTGAAACTAATGTCCAAACTGAGAGGACTAATCAGTCTCTAGAACAATATTTAAGGTGTTTTATCTCCGACTGTCAACATGATTGGGTTTCCTTCATTCCCCTCGCCGAATATTCCCTTAATAACCGGGTCAGTAACTCGTTAGGGGTATCCCCCTTTTTCTGTAATTTTGGGTTTAATCCACGGTTCTCCTCCGTTTCACCTGGTGGTTCCAACAATCCTGAGGTAGATGTAGTTCATCGGGAACTGTGCAAAGTCTGGGCCCAGGTTCAGAAGTAGAGATGAGCGAACTTATGAAAAGTTCGGTTCGGCTAGTTCGCCGAATTTCACGAAAAAGTTCGATTCGGACCGAAGTAGTTCTGACCGAACCTGTAATTTCCGTGCGCCGAGCATGGTACTGTCCAGGGTGCTGAAAGAGTTAATGGGCTGCACTAACTCTTTCAGCAACCTTGACAGTACCATGCTCGGCGCGCGGAAAATAAAATTTTAATGTAATAAAAAATTTAAAAAAATACGTTCATACTTACATTCCTCCTGTCCGGCCTCCAGCGATGACGTTTCATCCATGTCGCCGCTCGCTGCAGCCAATCACAGGCTGTAGTGGCGGTCACGCACGTCACGTGACCGCCTCTGCAGCCAATCACAGGCTGCCGCGGCCTCTGCAGCCAATCACAGGCTGCCGCGGCCTCTGCAGCCAATCACAGGCTGCAGCGGCCTCTGCAGCCAATCACACGCTCCTCTTTGCTGCTGTTAACTCTGCTCTTACCATTACGTAGCTCTCAGTCTGTTACCTCTCCTCCACTCCTGTCCTCAATAACACCTTCACATGATTGGCAAGTCACCACCCCGCACAAGATCCGCATGCTCATCTCCTGAAATACTCTGTGCTGCTGTGAACTCTGCTCTTACCATTACGTGGTGACTTGCCAATCATGTGAAGGTGTTATTGAGGACAGGAGTGGAGGAGAGGTAACAGACTGAGAGCTACGTAATGGTAAGAGCAGAGTTCACAGCAGCACAGAGTATTTCAGGAGATGAGCGTGCGGATCTTGTGCGGGGTGGTGACTTGCCAATCATGTGAAGGTGTTATTGAGGACAGGAGTGGAGGAGAGGTAACAGACTGAGAACTACGTAATGGTAAGAGCAGAGTTCACAGCAGCACAGAATATTTCAGGAGAGGAGCGTGCAAATTCTGTGCTGCTGTGAACTCTGCTCGTACTATTACGTAGCTCTCAGTCTGTTACCTCTCCTCCACTCCTGTCCTCAATAACACCTTCACATGATTGCCAAGTCACCACCCCGCACAAGATCCGCACGCTCATCTTCTGAAATACTCTGTGCTGCTGTGAACTCTGCTCTTACCATTACGTGGTGAGTTGCCAATCATGTGAAGGTGTTATTGAGGACAGGAGTGGAGGAGAGGTAACAGACTGAGAACTACGTAATGGTAAGAGCAGAGTTCACAGCAGCACAGAATCTGCACGCTCCTCTCCTGAAATATTCTGTGCTGCTGTGAACTCTGCTCTTACCATTACGTAGCTCTCAGTCTGTTACCTCTCCTCCACTCCTGTCCTCAATAACACCTTCACATGATTGGCAAGTCACCACCCCGCACAAGATCCGCACGCTCATCTCCTGAAATACTCTGTGCTGCCTTAAACTCTGTGGACAGGTCAGGATCCTGTTTCTTTTAAATGCTGCTGGGGAAACCGCTCGATCCACTATATAAGGCTGCGCCTCCATCCTCTTCTGCCCCAGTCACTTATTTCCAAGCACTGTAGCGCAGCCTTATATAGTGGATCGAGCGGGTTCCCCAGCAGCATTTAAAAGAAACAGGATCCTGACCTGTCCACAGAGTTTAAGGCAGCACAGAGTATTTCAGGAGATGAGCATGGCCGGGCATGGCCGGCCACGGGCAGCCGGTCGTTTTTCCGAGCCGTGCTCCCATTATAAAGTATAGGAGCACGGCCCGTAAAATAAAAAAATAGAACATGTTCTATCTTTTTAACGGCACGGGCACCTTCCCGTGAGAAAACGGGAAGGTACCCGTGGCTAACAGAAGTCTATGGGCCCGCTCGTACTTACCGAGAACTTTCTGCTTCCTCCAGTCCGGGCTCCCGGCCGTTGCCTTGGTGACGCGTCCCTCTCGACATCCGGCCCGACATTCCTGGATGACGTTACAGCCCATGTGACCGCTGCAGCCAATCACAGGCTGCCGCGGCCTCTGCAGCCAATCACAGGCTGCAGCGGCCTCTGCAGCCAATCACAGGCTGCCGCGTCAGGAAAGAAGGTCGGTCTGGAGGAAGAAAAGGAACTCGTCACCAAGACAACGACCGGGTACGTATGAAATGCTTTTTATTTTATTTTTAATCAGCAGCCTCTTTTCTCTATCAGTGATTGATAGAGACAAGTGGCTGCCGATTTGTATAATATTTTTGACCGGGTTCGGTCAAAACGTGTTTGGCCGAACCCGGTGAAGTTCGGATTCGCTGCGAACCGAACTTTTTCCGATGTTCGGACCGAAACCGGGTTCGGTTGTCCCGGTTCGCTCATCTCTATTCAGAAGAACCTAGAGGCGTCCCAGAGCATACAAAAGACTCAGGCAGATAGAAGACGTTCTGCTAACCCCTTGTTTGTGGTCGGGGATCTGGTGTGGCTATCTTAAAAAAATTTGCATCTTAAAGTTCGGTCCAAAAAATTTGCTCCCCGTTATATAGGGCCGTACAAGGTCATTGAGGTCCTTAACCCTGTCTCCTTCCGGCTGGAGTTACTCCCATCTTTCCAAATACACGATGTGTTTCATGCCTCCCTTCTGAAACGCTGCTCCCCGTCCTTGGCTACCTCGAGGAAACTTCCGGTCCCTGTTCTCACCCCTGAAGGGGTAGAATTCGAGGTGGCCAAGATTGTGGATAGCAGGATGGTCCAAGGCTCCCTCCAGTACCTGGTCTATTGGAGAGGATACGGGCCTGAGGAGAGGACTTGGGTACCCGCCCGGGATGTTCACGCTGGGGTACTGCTCAGGAGGTTCCATCTTCGGTTCCCCAATAAGCCAGGTCCACTTAGAAAGGGTCCGGTGGCCCCTCATAAAAGGGGGGGGTACCGTAAAGGATCTGCCAGACACAGTTTCTGTGTCGACGCCCGTGGTTCATCAGTCTGCATCTGCTCCTAGGTCTGATAGAGTGACTCGATCTGTTACCACTCAGGCTGGTAGGCTGAGGAGTGGGAGAACCTATCACAGCCTGGCCAGACGGAGCTAGCTCCTGCCCTCGGTCTATTTATACCTTCATTTCTTGCTCTTGTTTCCCTGTGATTCTGTCTGGTTTCCTGCCTCTGCTGTTCCTGCTAGTACTATTGACCTCTGCTTCAAATTGACGCTGGCTTTACTGACTACTCTCCTGCTCTGCGTTTGGTACCTCGCACACTCCTCGTTTTACTCGGCTCGTTCACTACTCTTGTTGCTCACGGTGTTGCCGTGGGCAACTGTCCCATTTCCCTTAGCTTCTGTGTACCCTTGTCTGTTTGTCTGTCGTGCACTTATTAAGCGTAGGGACCGTCGCCCAGTTGTACGCACTCGCCTAGGACGGGCCGTGCAAGTAGGCAGGGACTGAGTGGCGGGTAGATTAGGGCTCACCTGTCTGTCTCCCTACCCCGACATTACACCAAGTATCTGAGACTTGGAGGCGTTCACCTTATAATAAGAAATTAAACCAAAACTTAAAATAATATGAAATATTTCCCTCAAAGATGGCAAAGGAGGGGGCGTGTCCAGCTGCGGATGTGAGAGGACGCGTGTGGCGATAGCTCCGGGCCAGCATCCTGTATAACATCCTCCTGACAGTGTTAAATCTGCTGAAAACAGCCAAAATTCCTTACCTGCTGCGTCGGAAGGGAAGGACATCTTCCAAAAAAAAGATGAGCCCGCCTAAAGCGATGGATGCAGCTGAACAGCTGAAATCATATGCCCGCGTGGTGATCCAAGATGGCGCCGGCGGGAGCTCTGCGGTGCAGTGAACTCCTGAAGTTGGGGCTGGGACTTCCACTCCTGTTCCCTTAGTGCCGGATGCGGGGATCACGCTGCAGGAGGCCTCGGATAAACTACTGACAGTGATCCTGGAGACCCCTTACGTCGCTCACTGCCAAGATCGATGAGGTGAGTGTGGATGTGGGCCTGTTGAGGCGGGACTTACAGAATGTGCGGGAGAGAGATACTGAGGCGGAGGGCCGGATCTCATCTCTGGAGGACCTCACTGCCAGTATGCCTGCTGTTATTCAGGATTTACATCGTAAAGTGGATCTATGGAGGCAGAAAGACGACGACTTAGAAAACAGGTTGCGCCGCAATAATCTTCGTATCGTGGGATTGCCGGAGAGAGCGGAGGGGCAGAGGCCTGGGGAATTTATGGACAAATGGCTGCCTGACACCTTCCCGACAGCCCCCTTCTCGTTGGCTTTTGTGGTAGAGAGGGCGCAAAGGGTTCCAGCGAGACCACCCATCCCGGATGCTCCCCCAAGACCTCTACTGGCTCGGATGCTGAATTGTAAGGACCGGGACACTGTCCTTCTGGAAGCCCGAAAGGCTGGAGGGATCCGCTTTGATAATGCTCCAGTGTCCATCTATCCTGATTTTTCTCCTGATTTGCAGCGACAGAGGGCGTCTTATGTTCCCATTAAGCGACCGTCTTCGGGATTTACAGATTCCGTACTCCATGGCTTATCCTGCTCGACTTCGGGCGGTGGACGGAGATCGTGCTTTATTCTTCACTGCTCCTGCTGAGGCGGATGAATGGCTCACAAAAAAGAACAGACATTCTCCTCGTCGCTGATCGCAGTGGCTATCCAGGCTGGGTGATTATTACTGATATATAGAACTCATGGATATCCCATATTGTTTGATCTCGCAGCGTCTTCTGTTGGAGGCATCCTTCTGTGAGAAAGTTATGGCTCTGTACCTTGCTATTTGATGTGAAAACTGCATGGTATACAGGGTATGGGTTGTGTATCTTGGGATGTCTATGCCCTTCCTATCTTTGCCGGGGTGTAATGCAACTATGGTATGCGGGGCTTTCACCGACAGTCAGGTTTCATTATGTTTATCATCTACTCTGTGTAATGGGTGCTGGCCGGGAGGGGAGCTGCATCACTTGAATATTAATTGCGTTTGTACGGCAGAAATACGCTAGCCGTAGAGACTACCCCCTAGATTCTTGGCTACAAAGGTTTGCTCCTGTTGAGCAATGTATGTTAATGGGTGTGTTCTGAAGGTTTTTGAGTCAACTCATGTTGCGGTAGAGCTATTCATATACATAGTACAAGTATGGGACAAATTCAGGTTGATACACTGGCTTGGGAAGGTATGTCCTCTTGGGTTCGTGGGAGGGACTCGGAGGTATGGCTGTCTAATATATTTAGATTGTGAGAAATGGAGGGATTACGCTTAATGTCCTGGAATGTCCGGGGTATGGGTTCTCCTGAAAAGAGACATATGATATTTGCTGCTGTGAGACGACACTGCCCTCACTTAACGTGCTTGCAAGAAACTCACCTAACCCCTGATACTATGAGATGCTTGAGTAAGCCCTGGGTACAGTGGGTGGGGCATGCTTCCCACACTTCCAATTCTAGGGGGGTGGCTATCTTAGTGCACGCTGAGCTTCGTTGGAAACTACTACAGTCCAATTTAGATCCTCACGGGAGATCCATTTTTCTGCATGCGGTTATTGATGACTCTTCCTATGTGATATTGGGGGTGTATAATCCTCCGCCTGCATCCGTGGAGATACTTCAGGAAGCCATGCGGTTCGTGTCCTCATATGCGGGTTCCCGTGTGGTTGTGATGGGGGATTTTAACATGCTTATGGACCCTGGTTTAGACTGCCTTCAGGGAAATGAGGGGCGAGGATCAGGGGGCCCAACTCGGTTAGGCCTACTTATGCAAGAGAGGGGGTGGATTGATCTGTGGAGGGTGTTAGAGAGTTCACGTGTCACACCCCACAACATAATGCGTTGTCCAGAATCGATTACATTTTTGGTCCGCCTGCTATCTTCCAGGAAGTAGAATCTATTACATATTTACCAAGGGGAATATCGGATCATAGCCCAGTATTGCTGACTTTAAAGAGGCCACAGACAGGCAGGAGAGGGGTGGGTAGGATGCATCCTTTCTGGCTCCAGCTCATTCAGCAAAATGATCGAATACCTGAACAGTTTTCGATTTTCATAGAGGCTCATGAGCAAACGGGGGACCGCTCTCTGGTGTGGGATACTCTCAAGGCATATTTGAGGGGGTGTCTCCGATCCTCCATATCATATGTTAAACGCGCCTTGGCCCTTTAGGAGGAGGACTTGGCATGTAGGTGCTCGCAAGCGGAGGGTGTGTTTGTCCTGGATCCCTCACCCACTAATAGGAATGCTTGGTTAGACCTATGAAGGCAGTATTTACAGTTCTTGAAGGATAAAACCTCTCGTAGCTTATTTTTTAGTAAGCAATCGCATTTTGAATTAGGCCATCAATCTGGTAAAATTCTTGCTCAGGTCGTGAGGAATTGCTCTAGAACACCGCCTGTGATGCGTATAGTTGGATCCGATGATAGCACGAGCACCTCTCCGGGGGACATTCTTGCGCAATTTTATGATCATCTATATTCTTCTCGGGTTGATTATACGCTGGATGAGTTGGAGCTGTATTTGGATGGAATAGCTTTCCCTACTTTGACGACTGAGCAGGTGGCGATGTTGGATGCGCCTTTTACTGTGGAGGAGATTTTGGCGGGGATGGCGTCTATGTCTAAGGGGAAGGCGTCACGGCCAGATGGTATTTTCCTTGAAGTATATTTACAATATGGGGAGCTGCTAGCTCCTCAACTGTTGGCTCTGTTTGAGCATAGCTATAGGAGTTCTTCTCTTCCGGACTCTATGAGTGACGCCACCATAATCGTCTTGTTAAAACCCGAAAATAACCCTGACGAGTGTGGTTCATATAGGCCGATTTCGCTGCTGACGGTAGATTACAAGATGTTAGCTAATCGGCTCTGTACTGTGATAATGGAGGTCATTCATCCGGATCAATGTGGTTTCATACCGGGCAAATCTACCTCTGAGAATATACGCTGGGTGCAGGTTGTGTTGGGGAGAGCAACAGGACTGGGCTTTGGCATCCCTGGATGTAGCTAAGGCTTTTGACTCGGTTGAATGGCCTTATTTACTGGCAGTGCTGCGCAGATTTGGGTTTGGGGAGGGTTTCATTAAATGGGTTTCCTTGATGTACCGCTCTCCTAGGGCACAGGTGTTAGTGAATGGGGTACTGTCTCCTTCCTTTTGCCTCCATAGGGGCACGAGGCAGGGGTGTCCCCTTTCGCCACTTCTGTTTGCGCTGGCCATTGAACCACTGGCTATCAGTATTAGACGTGATCCCGCGTACATGGGGATTAGAATAGGTTCCAGAGAGGACCGTATAGGGCTGTATGCAGACGATATGGCATTATTCATGGCTAATCCTAATGCCACTCTTCCTAGGGTCATTTCTATTATCAATGAATTCGGGAGGTATTCTGGCTTATTGATTAACTGGTAAAAATTGTATTTGATGCCTCTAAGGCGGGACGATTGTGGGTGGGGCACTGAGTTTTGTGGCTTGAAAGTAAACCCTGACTTCAAGTACTTGGGAATTAATATTGCTAGAGAATGTTCCGGTCGCATGAGCTAAATGTGGCGCCCCTATTGACCTACCTTAGGGATAAAGTGCAGGTGTGGAAAAGTCTGCCCTTGTCGGTGGCAGGACGTATTAATATACTTAAGATGATTGTTTTGCCCAAATTCTTGTATGTTTTGGAACACATGAATGTGCTAGTGCCTAAAAGTTTTTTCAAAATGGTGAACTCGCTGTTTGTGCCGTTTGTATGGGAGGGGGATCCAAACTTAAACTCTCTTCCCTTCAGAGACCCAAAGATGAGGGGCAGCGTTACCGGATATTTTTCTATACTGTTTGGCGGGTCAGCTCCAGTATCTGGTTTCTTGGGTCCCCCCCCCCCTGACGACTAATGCTGAGTGTCATCTGGCTCGGGTCCTGGGATTGAAAAGCTCATGTCACATGCTTTGTCACATGCCGGGGGTGGACATGGTTGAGGGACTCGGGTGGATGGAGCACTTCCAGATGTTTTTGTATACGAGATGTTTGGTTCTTATCTGAATGCTATTGAAGTGCAGGCATTTATTTCTTGTATTTGAATGTACATTTAATAATACTGTTTTGATTCATTTGTATTGTGAATACGTGGTCTGCGTACCACGGACAGGTTAAATGTGATCTTGCTTGCTCACCTGTATATATGTATCTATTCTTATTGTATGTGGATGGATAGATGTATTCTGTTATACTGCTGTATATGAAAGTTTGACTCTGACAGTTTATGTTCAATAAAACGAGTTTAAAAAAAAAAGATGGCAAAGGATCAGTAATAGTTAAAATAATATTATCCACAAATAACCCAATCTTATGTTGTCTAAACCCCACAGGAATACCTCGTATAAGTAAATTAGAGCATATAGATTCTGTGAGGGGTTCCATCACTAACGTAAATAGCAGGGGAGATAGCGGACACCCCTGTCTAGTCCCATTGGTAATATAAAAGGGAGTAGAAAAGAAACCATTAGAAAGGATCTTAGCAGTAGGTGATGTATACAGAGCTTGTATGGCTTTAAATTTCCCATAAATCCAAACTTAGTCAAGGTTGAAAAAGCAAAACCCCAGTGGATTCTATCGAACGCCTTCTCTGCATCCAGAGTAAGGAGGAGAGAAGGCGCTCGAGTCCGTCCCACCCTAGCTATGAGATCACTTATTCGTCGTGTGCCATCAAGAGCCTGCCTCCCCTTTATGAAACCAACCTGATCAGAGTGTACTATAGTAGGCAGGATATCTAATAAACGGATAGCAAGAAGTTTGGCATAAAGTGTAGTATCAGAATTAAGAAGGGAAATAGGCCTAAAGTTAGCTGGGGTTGTAGGGGATTTTTCTGGTTTAGGGATTGTCACTATCGTGGCTTGAAGCATCTCTTGGGGCATACTTCCCTCGGACATCGCCTTATTAAAGACTGAGGTTAAGTGGGGTGAGAGAATTGAATCGAAGGCACGGTAGTATTCGTTAGAAAAGCCGTCAGGCCCAGGTGATTTATTAACTTTGGATAGATTAATTATTTTGGAAACTTCCAAGGGAGAAATGGGGGCATTCAAAAGAGATAATTGTTCCTGAGAGAGCGAAGGTAATTGAACAGAGTCCAAATTTTTTTTTATATCTATATCCGTGGGTTGCGGGGTAGTAGGGTCTGACTGCAAATTATACAATTTAGAATAATAGGAGCTAAATTGCCTGGGGGTTAATAATTTTAGAACCATCTTCCAGGGATTCTGTTATGGCAGGAAGGAGGTGAAGGGAACAAGTGAGCCCTAATCTACCCACCGCCCTGTCCCTGCCTACTTGCAACGACCCGCCCTAGGCGACTGGGTACAACTTGGCGGCGGTCCCTACGCTGACTAAGTGCAAGGGGATACAAACAGGGAACAAGCAAGGGAAAGGGCAGTAGCCCACGGAACACCGAGGAAACGGAGTGGTGAACGAGCCAGTCAGGATCAGGATGTAGTGGAGTATACAAACGCAGAGCATGGAGCAGGAAGCAAGCCAGGGGCAGAGCGAAGCAGGATAAGCGGGAACTGAAGCAAGGCAGAAGCACGGCAGAAGCAGGCTGGAGCAAGGCAGCAGTGGGGCCAGGAATCCAAGAAGAATAACAAGCAATGAGGAAGAGAAAACGGCAGGTATAAATGGACAGGGGGCGGAGCTAACTCCGACTGACCAGGCCGCGATAGGCTCTCCCACTCCTGAGCCTGCCACCCTGATTGGTGGGAGCCGGTGTCAGTCTAAGAGGTCTGGCCTCAGGTGTCGACTGATTAATCCTGGGAGTATCCACAGACGTAGTGCCTGGCAGATCCTTTACAGATTCTAAATGAGTTATTTTAGATTTTAGTGGACGTTGTTTAATTCTACTGCGCCATCAGTTTACTAGCTTTATAGTAGGAGGTATAATAGTTCATCCGTAAGGAAGTAAGTTTTTTATCAAATTAATCTAAAAGGAGGGCCTTTAAATTACGTCTTAAGAACATAAGTTTATTGTGCAGGGAAGGTAACTTATTCTGCTGAAGTTCTTGTTCCACAGAACACGTCAGTTAATAAAAACTCCATATTGGCTAATTTCAGTTTTTTATACTGCGCCCCCTGTTGTATCAAAAATCCCCTCATGACTGCCTTTTGGACATTCCATAACGTAAAGGGACACACATCTGGGGAACCGTTCAACAAAAAATATTCCTGTAATTGGGAGGAAATCTTTTCCTTATATTTGGGAAGACCAAGTAGAAAATTATTGACTCACCATGAAAAACAAGGAGAAGGGACATGGCCTAGAGAAAACAGGAGATATGTGGGAGCATGATCTGACCATGTTATTTTTCCTATCTCAGAAGATTTAATTCCCTGAATAAAAATAAATCTATTCTGGAAAAGGAACGATGTCTCGTGGAATAGAAAGTAAATTCCCTAGAAGAATTCATACAACGAAACGTATCATATAAATCTTCCCTAAGTAACCATGGGGACAAAGTCAGGGGAGATCTTCTGTCCTGATTAGTAGTGTCCCACTGAGCGTCAGGTATAATATTAAAATCTCCACATATAATAAGCTTCCCTTTCATAACCTTACGAATCGTGCAAAGTTTTGTTTAAAAATCGTATTTGGGACGTATTTGGAGCATAAATGTTAGCGATCGTAACGGGACAATTGTCAAGCAAACCTACCAGGACTAAATATCTCCCCCGCTCATCAACAATAGAAGAATGCATTTGGAAGGACAACGTATCTTTAAAGGCTATTAACACTCCAGCATTTTTCTTATCAGCATTAGACGTATAAATTACAAGAAACCTATGATGAGTAAATTTCGGACAATTAGACCTAGAAAAATGTTTCTCTTGTAGACATATAATGTCCATGTGAGATGCCAACGCATCCCTCCATACGGAAGCTCTCTTAAAGGGAGAATTGAGCCCCCTTGTATTCAGGGACAAAACTTTAACCGCCATAATAAAGGTATTATAAAGCATGCATAGAAACAAAAAATTGTATTAGAACCCAAATACCTTTAGATCGACAGTAACCCCCAAAGGTAAGTAGCAATCCCAGAGTACCAAGTGAAAAGGAGATGGGAACCGGCAGGAAAGGGAAGGGAAAAACAGACAATTTGTAAAAACATAACAATCACGTAGTGATAAGAGTAACTCCGCCAGTTACTTGGCTGACAGCTACCAAAACACAGGGGGAAAGAGTCTACTCGGACACCAACACGACCTCCATATCGAAGCCAAAAATCCTGGAAAATGTCAAGGCTGAGGTTTTCTGATCCAATCCGGTGAGAGTCTCGATGTAGAGCGTCTAACTGGAGCAGAGGAAGGTGATATACGCGAGATACCCCATTGTTTAAGTAAGGCAGACACTTCATCCACGTTAGCAATAGTGTTCAGGACCCCGTTTCTGTAGACAATCAATTTTGCAGGGAAGCCCCACCTATAGCCCATGTCATTTTTCCTCAAGGCCAAGCTAAGAGGCAAAAATGTCTTCCTCGATTGTAGAGTCACTTGGGACAAATCAGCGTAGAGATGTATCTTCTCATAGGGTGCACCTAGAACCGGCAGTCGTCTTGTAGCAGACATGAGGGAGTCTTTAGTATGAAAGAAGTGACTCTGTGCAATCACATCCCTTGGTAGCTCAGCAGAGACAGATTTAGGCTTAGGGAGCCTATGCACTCTGTCAATTATAAGGTCAGCAGGTTTAGAAGCAGGCAATAAATAAATCTTTAATAAGTTGCTGTAAATAGGCATTTAGGTTAGCCGGTTGGACCGACTCAGGAATGCCTCTAAACTTGACATTGTTTCTTCTATTTCGATCTTCCAAGTCTGCCATCTTACATTTAAGAGCATGCAGCTCTTCTTCCAAAGATATATTAGCGTCCACAATGTCATTATGGACATTAGTAAGTTCTCCCATTTTAGACTCCACATGATCCACTCTATCTCCTAAATCATCAATAGCATTAGATAACTTTGTGGAGAATCCCATCAAATCTGTAATGACGGGGTAGGGAGACAGACAGGTGAGCCCTAATCTACCCGCCACTCAGTCCCTGCCTACTTGCACGGCCCATCCTAGGCGACGGCGTACAACTGGGCGACGGTCCCTATGCTCAATATGTGCACGACAGACAAACAGACAAGTGTACACAGAAGCTAAGGGAAATGGGGCAGTTGCCCACGGCAACACCGTGAGCAATAAGAGTAGTGAACAAGCCGAGTCAAACCAGGAGTGTACGAGGTACCAAACGCTGAGCAGGAGAGTAGTCAGTAAAGCCAGGGTCAATATGAAGCAGAGGTCAATAGTACAAGCAGCAGCAGAGCCAGGAAACAGGCAGAATCACAGGCAAAACATGAAATAATATAGACATATTTGGTATCGCCATGACCGTAACAACCGGTACAACAAATGTATAACATTATTTCTGATGATCGGTGGATGGTGTTAAAAAAAAAATATTAGAACTGCAGCGGAACTGCTTTTTTTCTGCATTTTCGCCAAAATAAAAATTTATAAAAATTAAACAACGTATTTGTACCAAAGAATGGTACCTACATAAAGTACAACTCGTCCCGCAAAAAACAAAAGTCCCATACAACTACGTCGTACAAAAAATAAAAAAATTATGGGCGTTGGGATGCAAAGAGGGAAATATAAAAAAATTGTTCTGTCCTCAAGGGGTTAAAGAGACTCTGTCACCACATTATAAGTCTCCTATCTCCTACATAAGGAGGTCGGCACTATAATGTAGGTGACAGCAGTGCTTTTTATTTAAAAAAACAATATATTTTCACCACTTTATTAGCGATTTTAGCTTTATGCTAATGAGTTTCTCAATGGACAACTGGGCGTGTTTTACTATTGACCAAGTGGGCGTTGTACAGAGGAGTGAATGACGCTGACCAATCAGCGTCATACACTTCTCTCCATTCATTTAGTCAGCGCATAGGGATCCTTTTAGATCAGTATGTGCTGTCTTATACTAACACATTAACGATACTGAAGTGTTTAGACAGTGAATAGACATTCCACGGGATGTCTATTCACAATCTCTGCACTTCGTTAATGTTTCTGTGGTAGTTACAGCAGAGCAAGCGTAATCCCGCGAGATTACGTTGTAAATGACAGGTTACAAAGAGATTACGCTTGCTCTGCTGTAACTACCACAGAAACAGTAACGAAGTGCAGGGGGGCTGTATGGTGCTATATACAGTGGGGCTGTATGGTGCTATTTACAGGGGGCTGTATGGTGCGATATATACGTGGGGGCTGTATGTTGCTATATACAGTTGGGCTGCATGGTGCTATATACAGTTGGGCTGCATGGTCCTATATACAGGGGGGCTGTGTGGTGCTGTATACAGGGGGCTGTATGCTGCTATATATAGGGGGCTGTATGTTGCTATATACAGGGGGGCTGCATGGTGCTATATACAGGGGGGCTGTATGTTGCTATATACAGGGGGCTGTATGGTGCTATATACAGGTGGCTGAATGGTGCTATATACAGAGGGGATGTATGGTGCTATATACAGGGGGGCTGTATGGTGCTATATACATGGGGGGCTGTATGGCGCTATACACAGGTGGGATGTATGGCAATATATACAGGGGGATGTATCATGCTATATACAGGGGGGCTGTATGGGGCTATATACTGGGGGCTGTATGGCGCTATCTACAGGGTGAGCTGTATGGCGTTTTATATAGGGAGGGGGCTCTATGGCGCTATCTACAGGGGGGGCTGTATGATGCTATCTACAGGGGGGCGCTTTGTGGCGGAATCTACAGGGAGGCACTATCTGCAAGGGGGGGTTTTGTGGCACCCAGGGGAGGGGAGGCCTCAGTCAAAAGTTTGCTATGGGGCCCAGTCTTTCCTAGTTACGCGCCTGGACACCGAAGTTGTGTTAACTATTGTTAAGCCCTTCTCTCCGAATGAATGTCTTACATACATGATATGCTGGGTGTGATGTGGACACTAAGCCATTTATATAACAGCGTGTGGAATAGAATTCATACCTGTAGGACACTCTGGCTGTACTGTTATATCATAATAAGCTTCTTGAATTTACAACCCAATATGCACATGGTGCATATATTTTACGTACAGTTTATTTTGTGTAACTTCTATTTTATATTGATTCACTGGCCGGTGATAAGTTATGAAACAATACATGGCACTCTGCGGTATAGATGGATATTTGTTTCACTTCTTTAGTTCCCGGACCCCTCCATCTACCTAACAGGATCCGGTTTATATACGATAGCCAACCCTGCTGACCCACTACTTATCGGCTGTTTTTTTAAATATATATCTGGCACCTGTAGTCAGGGCCGCCATCAGGAATTTCAGGGCCCCCTACAGCTAAATTTTCTGGGCCCCCCTACCGTGGCACCGCCTGTTAACGGTACTCCGTCCAGCACTATATTATGGTACCCAGGGCCGCCATCAGGGGGGGTATTATGGGTACTGATGTGAGAGGCCCGGCCAAACCTAATTGAAAGGGGGGCCCGGCAACTGCCGCGACTTGCCTTTGGTAGAAAAAAAACAGGCCCCTGCAATGGGGCTTGTTTTTTTCACCAAAAGAATGTCGTGAGCTGCGGGCCCCCCTTTCAATTAGGTTTGGCCGGGCCTCTCACATCAGTACCCATAATACCCCCCCTGATAACGGCCCTGGGTAGCATGGGGGTCATCAAACACTGCCGCCCGTGCGACTGATCGCGCACACCCGCAAACTCCCGCGCATGCGCACCCGCCTGGAACTGCGCACCGAATTTTGAGGCAGATTTTGACCTGCCCACACTATCTTGCCGCGTTTTTTGCCCGCGGCGATTGATGACAGCAGACAAAAAACGCAGCGAAAAATGCATTTTCTGCCTCCCATTGATTTAGATGGGAGGTCAGAGGCAGAACCGCGGCAAGAAAGGACGTGCTGATTTTTCTTTTTACCGCGACTGGCTCCCATTGATTTCAGATTAAATCAATGGGAGGCGGTTTTGGAAGTTTTTTTGGTGCTGATTCTGACGCAGTGTCAGAGTCAATATCAAGGCCCAAAAACTCTGTGAACTGGGCCTTATTGTTAGGGCTTATTCAGACGAACGTGTAATACATCCGTGCAACGTGCGTGATTTTCACGCGCCTCGCACAGACCTATATTACTCTATGGGGCCGTTCAGACTGTCAGTGATTTTCACGCAGCGTGTGTCCGTTGCGTAAAACTCACGACATGTCCTATATTTGTGCATTGTTCGCGCATCACGCACCCATTGACGTCAATGGGTGCGTGAAAATCACGCCCAGCACTTCCGCAGCAGTATAAACTATGAATGAAAACAGAAAAGCACCACGTGCTACAAACAGAGTGTCATAATGATGGCGGCTGCGCGAAAATCACACAGCCACGCATCATACGCTGCTGCCACACGGAGCTGTTATTGACCTTTTGCATGCGCACGCAAAAAGCACACACTTGTGTAAATCCGGCCTTAGGGTAGGAACACACTAGGCATGAACGCTGCGGATTTTATGCAACACATTTTATTGTGGATAATCCGCAGCGTATCACAGTCGCAGCAGAGAGGATGAGATTAGAACAAATCTCATTCACACGCTGCAAAAATAATGGACCTGCAGTGTGGCTTTTGGCTTTTTAAGCCGCAACATGTCAATGTATTCTGTGGAATCGCCGCTCCTCTGTTGCGGAAATGCTGCGGTTCTGCCGCAAAAATCACACATGAGAAAAAAAAAGGCACTTTTTTAAATTTATAAAAAAGTTTAGACTTGCCCCGGCCGTAGTCCTGGTGACGCGATCCTCTATTCCGGGCTGCGCTAATAATAGAGGATCGCGTCACTTGGACTACGGCCGGGGCAAGTCTAAACTTTTTTATAAATGTAAAAAAGTACCTTTTTTTTCTCATTTGTGATTTTTGCGGCAGAACCGCAGCATTTCCGCAACAGAGGAGCAGCGATCCCACAGAATACATTGACATGCTGCGGCTTAAAAAGCCAAAAGCCACACTGCAGGTCCATTTTTTTTGCAGCATGTGAATGAGATTTGTTCTAATCTCATCCACTCTGCTGCGACTGTAATACGCTGCGGAATATCCACAATAAAATGTGTTGCATAAAATCCGCAGCGTTCATGCCTAGTGTGTTCCTACCCTAAGGCTGGATTTACACAAGCGTGTGCTTTTTGCGTGCGCAAAAACGTGGCGTTCTGCGCATGCAAAAGGTCCATAACAGCTCCGTGTGTCAGCAGCGTATGATGCGTGGCTGCGTGATTTTCGCGCAGCCGCCATCATTATGACACTCTGTTTGTAGCACGTGGTGCTTTTCTGTTTTCATTCATAGTTTATACTGCTGCGGAAGTGCTGGGCGGGATTTTCACGCACCCATTGACTTCAATGGGTGCGTGATGCGCGAACAATGCACAAATATAGGACATGTAGTGAGTTTTACGCAACGGACACACGCTGCGTGAAAATCACTGACAGTCTGCACGGCCCCATAGAGTAACATAGGTCCGTGCGAGGCGCGTGAAAATCACACACGTTGCACGGACGTATTACACGTTCGTCTGAATAAGCCCTAACAATAAGGCCCAGTTCACAGAGCTTTTGGGCCTTGATATTGACTCGGACACTGCGTCAGAATCAGCACCAAAAAACTTCCAAAACCGCCTCCCATTGATTTAATCTGAAATCAATGAGAGTAAGTCGCAGAAAAAAGAAAAAGCAGCACGTCCTTTCTTGCCGCGGTTCCGCCTCTGACCTCCCATCGAAATAAATGGGAGGCAGAAAATGCATTTTTCCCTGCGTTTTTTGTCTGCTGTCCTCAATCGCAGCGGGCAAAAAACGCAGCAAAAAAACGCAGCAAGACAGTGTGGGCAGGGCAAAATCTGCCTCAAAATTCTTTAAGGAATATTGAGGCAGATTTTTTCGGCCTGCAAAATACTCTGTGTGAACAGGGCCATACTTAAACAGCACTTTGACACACTTTACTCACCATGTCAGAAGAGCTGCTCCCACTCCAGTCCTCTTCAGGCGATGTCTTCGGCCCAGACGTCGTCCTTCACCTCCAGGCTCCAGAAAATGGCGGGGATCGTAGAACTGCCGCCGCGCAAGAACTAGACTCCTCCCCCTCTCCTTACGCAGCTACGCTCTGGAGAAGGAGGCGGAGTCGGACGAGGAGGCGGACGAGGAGGAGGACGAGGAGGCGGAGTCGGAGGCGGAGGCGGACGAGGAGGCGGAGGAGGACAAGGAGGACGAGGAGGACAAGGAGGACGAGGAGGAGGCGGAGTCGGAGGCGGGCCAGCAGGTAAGTAACCGTGCGCCGCTGTCCCTGTGTGGCTGTCCTTCCCCGTCGATGTACTTGTGTTGCTCCCTCTCGGCGGTGCGCCTGGTCGTTCGCACGTGGGCGCGCGCTTGCGATCGTGCGCGCTTGCGGTCATGCGCGCTCGTACGCGCGCAAGCGGTGGTGTTTCGCGGTGCGGCGGCGGTGATGAGAGGGGGGCCCGCAGCTCGGGGGCCCGCAGCAGCTCACGACATTGTTTTGGTGAAAAGAACAGGCCCCATTGCAGGGGCTTGTTTTTTTCTACCAAAAGCAAGTCGCGGCAGTTGCCGGGCCCCCCTTTCAATTAAGTTTGGCCGGGCCCCCTAGAGTACTACCCCTAATACCCCCCTGATGGCGGCCCTGCCTGTAGTTCTTATTCTAGAATAAGATGTCAATGACCTTTCTGTAGAATATGTACACCCTTTTGTTGTGGACACTCACTAAGTAGATGATTACCATAGAGAAGAATATAACGTCGCCCCGGTTACCAGTGTACGATCTTGTCAGCATTTCTACTGCCCGTTGCTCTGGAGGTTGGGCGCATGCACCACTTATTTGGGTTGACGCGTTCACAGTCACATGATCGTTGTGGACACATGGATAATTAATGCAAGTGGTCAGATTGACGGTCTGTGGTCCTGTTCTAGCGTTTATCCGCTAAAACAGCTCTTTGCACTTTATATTAAACTTTTAGAAATTATTTCTGCATTATAATAAGGATGAATTTCACATTTTAATAAGCTATTTATGCTAATTTATTGATGGATTAACAAAATAATAATAATAAAAAAAGACTTTGCATCAATCTTTTATCCAGCATTCTCAGCATTTGATAAGAAGACCATGTGCTGTTAGTAATCATATATACACTCAATATCACTTCTGGATTCCTTCTGCTCTCACTGCCAAGGTGTTTTTTTTATAAGAACTGACTAGAGAAAAGTGATTCCAATTACAGAGGACAGGTTTAGGTGCAGTCAGCGTGTGCCCTAAGAGATAGAGAGAAGAGCAATTACGCCTTCCCTGCTGGTTTTCTAACTTGAAGGGAGTAGGAGTGATCAAGGGAGGAGGGTGAAAAAGATTTAGAAAACGAAGCCTCGTAATACGGTCATAAAAAAGTAGAACATTGATTCCTATTAACAGTAGATGTTTCTCAATATACTATGCAGTTTATACACACACATTAAATATCTCAATGTATGTACCATATCCAGCAGAGGTAACATGTGCACAAGTGCAAGGAATTGTCGGCTTGGAGTTGAGCTCCACCAACCCCAAGCCGACAATTCACCCAAACAAGAGTCACTTAAGAGTTGTGAGTTTTATGTATGTATCTATTGAATTTTACATTCCTGGAAAAAACTACGGTCTAAACAAGTAGCCAGTCATCAGGGCTGTTCCTCAAAAACCACATATAAATTATGTGTCTATCCCTAATGAATAGAACCAAGAAGTGAATCCTAATTATATGGAGCATCTGTATGTAGCTGCCCACAATCCCTAGATGTAGTGTTATTACTGTTCTCTCTTGGGTGTTCTGTTAATTCCTACAACCTACTACATCTCCAAAACCATGGTACTTTCATGCTACTGTCCTTGCAGGTTTTTTAAAAAATTATATTATTTACTACCCTCGACAGACTTCACAAAAAAAAATATGGTTGGTTAGACAAATCAATGTAGTCACCTGTTATTTCTGGGAAACCAACAAATCTACACACATTATTCTTGGCTAGTACTAATGGGCAGCAGCACTGGGAAAATGAGGCATCCTTTGAAATCAATGTACACCTAAAGAATTATCTGCTGGCATGATGAAGTGTAATGCCTACCAAGAAAACAATCCTTTGGTGATCTAGAGTTATTAAGAGGTTAATAACATATTAGTACCAACTAAAAACTAATAATTTATAA
Organism: Rhinoderma darwinii; assembly: GCF_050947455.1. Taxonomy (NCBI): domain Eukaryota; kingdom Metazoa; phylum Chordata; class Amphibia; order Anura; family Rhinodermatidae; genus Rhinoderma; species Rhinoderma darwinii. The sequence goes on from NC_134691.1 coordinate 253,935,360, forward strand.
TGCTAATATTATTTGTACTAATTTAGAGCTGGTGGACTATATTTTTTGAATTGATTAATACTTAACAAAAGTAATAATATACTTAAATCTAATAATAATTCTAATATTAAATATACCCACCTATACCTTGTGGTCTAGGGGGGATTAGGGGATTACCAATAATACTAGTCTCTGTAGTCTAAAATTGTTAAGGTGTTTATGGTAATATATAATCTAGGATGGCAATATATAGTCTACGATGGTGAATGAGTTAACAATAACATCCCTGATGGTCGAGGGTGGTAATTGATCTAATGGTTATAACCCTAGTATTTAGTACAGCAAAGGAGTCAACTATTATAAACCATGTGTCCATTAGTTTACATACCTATCCAGGTTCCAGTATCATGTAGCCTTTAAGAGGAGCTTCAACGTTGATTTTTGCCCAAAATCCATGCATTCATGTTTATTGGACAGAGCAATAGGGAGGATGGTGGTAGCTGGTGCTTATGTTCACAATAAACAGGTTGAGTTTATTGGACTTGTTAAAAAAAAACAGCAGGGCAGGTGGCGGTAACTTATTCTTACGTTCTAAGTAAGAAGTTAGAAATGCTGAGTAAATTGGGTAAGTTGCAGGACACCGCAAAATGCTCCCCCTCCATAGTGCTTTAGCACACATTTTTTTTACTTTACATTTATTTATTACCTGTTATTGTGCCAACATATTCCACAGCACTGTCCAGAGAGTATCATGACTCCCATCAGTCTCTGTCCCTAGCGGTGCTAAATTCTATATCTCATCCGTATCCGTATGTTTTTGAAGTGTGGGTGGTAACCGGAGTACCCAGTAAAAAACCTATGTAAATACAGGGAGAAAATTCAATCTCCATTGCTGGATTTGGTCACAACCGAACTCAGTTCCCCAGTGTTGCATGAGCCACCTGCTGCCAGTACGCTAGTAAGATAAACAGTTTCCATGGGTTAGCTAGTTTTGGCCTTAAGGCTCAGAGCCCATTTTTAAAATCTGACGTGTCACTTTATGTGGTAATAACTTTGAAATGCTTTTACCTATCCAAGCGATTCGGAGTATGTTTTCTCGTGACACATTGGGCTTTATGTTAGTGGTCAAATTTGGTCGATATATTCAGTGTTTATTTGTGAAAAATAGCAAAATGTACAGAAAAATTATCATTTTCCTGAATTTAAGTGTATCTGCATTAAGGCAGATGGTTATACCACACAAAATAGTTACTAATTTCCCATATGTCTACTATAGATTGGCATCATTTTTTGAACATTCTTTTATTTTTCTTGGACGTTACAAGGCTTAGAACATAAACAGCAATTTCTCATATTTTCATGAAGATTTAAAAAGCCTTTTTTTTTAAGATACCAGTACAGTTCTGAAGTTGCCTTGGGGGGCTCATGTATTAGAAACCCCCATAACACACCCCATTTTAAAAACTAGACCCCTCAAAGTATTTAAAACAGCATTTATAAATTTTAATAACCCTTTAGGCATTTCACAGGAATTAAAGCAAAGTGGAGGTGAAGTTTGCAAATTAATATTTTCTTGCAGAAATCAATAATTTACTGTAAAACATAAGGTTTTACCAGAGAAACAATACAAAATTTGTATTGTCCAGATTCTGCAGTTTTTAGAAATGTCCCACATGTGGCTCTAGTGTGCTCATGGACTAAAACACAGGCCTCAGAAGCAAAAAAAAAGCACCTAGTGCATTTTGGGGCCTCTTTTTTTTTTTTTTTATCAGAATATATCTTCGGTACCAAGCCAGATTTGAAGAGGTGTGGTGCCAAAACAGTAGAAATCCCCCAAAAGTGACCCCCATTTTGAAAACTACACCCCTCAAAGAATTTATTTATGGTTGTTGTGACCATTTTGACCCCACAGTGTTTTCACAGCACATATTTGAATTAGGCTGTGAAAGAAAAAAAAAGTGAATTTTTTTCCAATAAGATGTCGTTTTTGCTCAAAATTTAATATTTTCACAAGGAACAAAATACCCAATTTTGTTGCCCAATTTGTCCTGAGTGCGACACTACCTCAGTTGTGGTGATAAACTGCTGTTAGGGCCCATGGGAGGGCTCAGAAGGGAAGGAGCGCTTTGTGTTTGTTGGAGTGCAGATTTTGCTGGATTGGTTTTCGGGTGCCATGTCGCATTTGCAGAGCCCCAGAGATATTCGAGCAATAGAAACCCACCAGAAGTGACCCGATTTTAGAAACTACACCCCTCAAGGAATTCATCTATGGTTGCTGTGATAATTTTGACCACACAGTTTTTTCACAGCACGTATTTGAATTGGGATGTCAAATATTTTTTTCCAATAAGATATAATTTTTGCTCAACATTTCTTATTTTCACAAGAAACAAAATACCCCATTTTGTTGCCCAATTTCTCCTGAGTGCAACAATACTCCAATTGTGGTGATAAGCTGCCGTTTGGGCACTTGGGAGGGCTCAGAAGTGAAGGAGCACCATTTGGCCTACTGGAGCTTTTCTGGTGCTAAGTCATGTATGCAGAACCCCTGAGGTACCAGTACAGTTGAAACCCCCGAGAAGTGACCCCATTTTATAAACTACATCCCTTCAAGCATTCATCTAGAGGTGTAGTGAGCATTTTGGACCCACAGTTATTGTGTAAAACATAATGCACAGCAGATGGTGCAGAGTGACATTTGTAATTTCTTATACATATATGCCATTTCAGTGTCCGATATATTGTGCCCAGCATGTGCCACCGGCGACATACACCCCATAAATTGTAATGTGAGTTCTCCTGGGTACAGCAATACCCTATATGTGGCTGTTATCTGCTGCCTGAGCACACGGCAGGGTTCATAAGGGAAAGATGATGGGGATAAGCTGTGCTGAGTGCGTCAAGGTAAATAAAAAATCAAGGGATATATGGTAAATTTTATAACAATCATTTATACAGAGCCCTGATATTTCAGGACATGTGTCACATTATTATATTGTGTCCTTCCTTATCCCCCTATTGTAACGTCCATGGCCGCGGGCCGTCGGGTTTACTCACCCCCCGACGCCCGCAGCCATGGATCCGTGAGCGCTGGTCCCTGTCTCCTTCCTAGGAGATGACAGCGCTCACTTCCGCTCCCTACTGCTGTGTCCCGTAGGGTGCGCGCGCTCGCTCGCGCACGGCCTTAAAGGGCCAGCGCGTGCACAAATTATTCGTCATCATCATCAACTGCCCTGATTTCCTGGTCTATAAGAAGGCCCCAGGCCTTCTGATCCTTGCCTGAGCGTTGTTAGTCTATCCCAGTCTGTCTCGCAAATGGTCCCTTAGTGTTTCCCGTTCCAGCTGTTACCCGTGCCCTGTTACCCGTTCCTGTATTCCGTATTGTTCTAGTTCCTGTGCCTACCTGCGTTGAAGTAGTGTCTTCTGCCACGTCCAGTGTCGTTTGCCACGTCCAGTGTCTTCTGCCACGTCCAGTGTCTTCTGCCACGTCCCGGGTCTTCTGCCACGTCCAGTGTCTTCTGCCACGTCCAGTGTCTTCTGCTTCCTCGGATACTGCCCGCCCCGTCTGGCGCGACCTGCTTCACCAGCCTCCATCCGTGCTGAAGCCACAGCCACCATCCGGACTATTTCAGGTACCCAAGCGTTACTGTCTGCCATTGACTTTCGTATAGACTGTGACCTGGTCAGCTGCCTCCCCGCTACGGCGGAGTGGCCTAGTGGGTCCACATACCCTGTGTCCGTGCCACCTATAGCAGACTCCGCACCTCTTTTGACTCTTTCCCTTCCCACCAGTTTGGGGAAATTCTCCTGGAAAGTGTTGCCCTGGTACTATACGTGTGGCCTCGCTTCCAGGAGTACTGGAGTACTGCCCCCTTATCCTGGTCCCTAAAAATTAGGTTCTTGATAACCACCTCTTGAAATTCCAGGAAAGTTTCCCTCTGGCCGGCACATCGATGTAGCACGTACGCATTGTACAATGCCATCTGTATAATGTGCACGGCCAGCTTCTTATACCACACCCTCGATTTCCGCATGGCGCTGTAGGGATTCAGGACTTGATCTGACAAGTCCACCCCTCCCATGTACCTATTGTAGTCCAGGATGCAGTCTGTTTTGGGGGTCTCTGTACTGGTACCTCGTACTGGTATAAGGAAAATGGTGTAGCCATATATTGTTGTCAATACAAGGACATCTCTCTTGTCCTTGTACTTGACACACAATATGTTGCTACTGGATTGTGCCCTGCTCTCACCCCTTCTGAGTTGTTGCCCAAGCAGTGTCTTAGGGAGGCCTCTCAGATTTTTTCTAGCAGTGCCGCATGCCACAGTACTTCTGGAAGCGAGGCACTTGAAGAGTGAGACGCTGGTATAAAAAATGATCCAGGTAGAGGTGGTAACCCTGATCCAGCAGTGGGTGCACCAAATCCCACACAATTTTGGTGTCAACTCCCAGTAAGGGGGAGCATTCTGGGGGCTGAATACAGGTGTCCTTCCCTTCATATATCCAAAATTTGTAAGTATACCCTGATGCACTCTCACACAGCTTATACATCTTCACGCCATACCTTGCCCTCTTACTCGGCAGGTACTGGCGCAATTGAAGCCTCCCTTTAAAATGTACCAGGGACTCATCAACAGAAATACACTTCTCGGGGTTGTATGCTTGAGCAAATCGGGCACTGAAATGGTCTAATAGGGGTCTCAGTTTATATGAACGGTCAAAACTGGGGTGATCTTGGGGTGGGCACTGCTCATTATCTGCAGAATGTAAGAAGTTAAGTATTGCCTCATAACGCATCCTGGACATGGCCATGCGGTACATCGGGGTGTGGTATAAAATGTCTGTACTCCAGTAGGTCCTAATGGATGGCTTTTTCAGAAGCCCCATGTTCAAGAGCAGTCACCAGATCTTGCCTAACTCTGCTGCGTCTACAGGAGTCCACCTGTGGGATTGGACATAAAATGATGTGGGGTTCTTGGTGATATACTGTTGTGCATATAAATTTCTCTGGGACACCATATGCTCTATAAACACATCAGTGAAAAAGAACTTGAAAAAGTCCATCTCACTGAGCAGTGCCGTGTTAAATTTCATTCCTGGACTGCCCATGTACTCAGGAATTTGGGGTTCATAATTGTCTGGTGTGGGGGTCTAAATGGGGTCACTTCTCTCGGGGGTTTCAACTGTGGTGGTGGTCCTGGGGCATCTCCTAGGGGGTCGCTCCTGTTCATCACTGGATAAGGAGATCAAATAAAACAGAGTCTCCCCATCCGACGAGTCTGTGTCGGAAGCAAGAAAAAAATTCCCTAACTGGGAGCAATAGGCTGCTACCTAAACTAGCACAATAGTGTGTTTTTTTGTTTTGTTTTTAGAGAACAAGTGGACTTCCCTGACACTAAAACTAACTAGGGCGAAGGTTCCTAACACTAAACCTAACTAGATTATTTTGAGCTTCCCTGACGCTAAACCTAACTACGGCGGCGACTCCCTGACACTAAACCTGACTAGATTATTCCGAGCTTCCCTGACGCTAAACCTAACTACGGTGACGGGTGCCTGACACGAAACCTAACTAGATTTTATGTGAACTTCCCTGGCGCTAAACTTAACTTCGGTGATGAAGATGGTGAAGTACAGTGACTGATTCCTGACGCTAAATGCCCTGACGCTATACCCAAGTACGCTTTTTGACAGCTCCCTGACACTAATTAACCCGAATTCTAAACTAACTAGTTGAATTGTCTAAAGTAACTTTTATTTATTTATTTATTTATTTTTTTAATTCTTCTATTTTTTTTTTTTTTATATATTTTATAAAGAAAAGAAAAAAACCCCCCCAGGGACCAAGAAACTCCTGAAGACTAAGAAGTGATCAGTGATCGGAGATCACTGACCAAAAACGTGGGGGGGACACAAGGAGGAAGGGAACAGGAGTGGGAAGTGGATGGGGGAGGTGGGAAGCAGAAAAAAGTGATTTTATTTTTAACTTTTTTCACTCTCTCTCTCTGCTCACAACCACTCTGAACGCCTCTCTAACTACAACAGAGACATTCAGGGCGGGTGCGGCAGAAAATTATGTCAGGGAGAGGAAGTTACGGTAAGTCACTGATCGCCGCTATTGGTCAGTTAGTCACTGACTAACCATTAGCAGCGATCGCCGAGGCGGGACCATCTCGATTTGTCCCTGCACATTGAGCTGTGATAGGAAACAGCAGCCCGGCACGAACGCCGCTGTATTCCATGCAGGACGTACTATTAGGTCATGGAGCGCGAACGATGCGCTTATCATGACCTAATAGTACGTGCAGGAGCAGGAAGGGGGTCAATGCAGGTGCTGGTAGCTGTAGTACATAAACTCCAGTAATTTGAGACAAAAATTATTCTGGTTCATAATATATTTGACTGAACTGTTGTGAGTTGTTTTAACACAAATTTTTCATGGAGAGCTTTTAAAACCGTCATGACTGCAGGTAGCCAGAACCTTAACACCTTGTGAATTGGACATCTTTCTTCTGTGTACATAACTTAAAATAACACCATGATACATTAAAGTTTATTTTGCTGGGTGATGGTTGGCCACAGCTTTTATTGATTTCCTTAACATAAACATTTTAAGGCACATTAGATATTTTAACTCTTCAAGCTATGAAGCGGTATGACGGCCCCCAGACTTCTGTCGGACAAGTCCACCCATAAGCTCCTCCTCACATCACCATCATCTTTCAAAGACCACCACCTAGGACTTAAATTCAAGCAGAACACACAGGAACTCTACAAAAGAAAACAGTGTTATCCATAACTGGTACATTATCTTTTTGCTAATAGCAGAAAACCATACAACTGGAACACTGATTCTCCACTGAAATTATTTATTAAATTGATGAGTGGTGGTTGGCCACAGCTTTTATTATTTTCCTGAACATAAACCATTTTAAGGCACATTAGGTATTTCCACTCTCTAAGGACCCATGCACACGAATGTAAAAACGCCCGTAATTACGAGTCTTTCAAAGACCACCGTAGAGGAGCCCTTATATTCTACACATGGCTCCGACCACCAACCAGTACAAACATAAGCCTGCTCAACTCCATCTTGGATCCCTGAAAAAAACATGTCAGCACCGATATTGGTCAGGTGAACACCATCCTGCTTTTGTCTCCTTCTAAGTCCCAGTGATCGATTAGGACACAAGAATGTACGAATTGTGAAATTTCAGCATCAAAGGGGTTATCCCAACACAACTTATCACCTATCCACAGAATAGGAGCTATGTATTTGATCACTAGGGGTTTCACCGTTGGAACCACCACCGATCACGAGAATGGGATACCTGAGTTCCCCAAATGAATGGACCACGCATGTGGTCCTGCCACTCCATCCATTCTCTAAGGGACTGCCGGGGATAACCAAGTACAGGGCTCGGCTATCTCCAGCCGTTCATAGAAAATTAACGTATTTCTCTCCCGTTCAATGACTTCCAAGTCCCTGGCACCCTGCCACACAATGCGGGGAATGATCTCCTACCAGACAAGGACCAGCTCAGAAAAGGAAGAAAATCTCTCCATAAGCACATGAGCATCATCAACTCAAAAAGCAGGGATCATTCTCACCAGATTGTATGACTAAGATGGTGGTACTGGAAGTGCATTGGCTGATCTCCACCAATTCTTGAAGAATCTGTGACCATCTCAGACTTTGTATTCCCCTCCAGAAAACATCATTGTCCTGAAAGCCAAAGTCCGACCTTCCGGACTACATTCCACTCAGAAGACGTACGAGTGACCTAAGATCCAAACAGGAGGCCAGGCCGAACCTGATAGAAGGGGGGGGGGGGCTGGCTAGACTTAAACCCTTTCACAGCAATAAGTCGGGGCGGATATAACGCCATCTTCTGATGCGCATTGCCTCGGCCTCCAAAAGCCTGACTCTAGCAACTTCAGTGGAGGCACGTATTCTGAAAGAATGGGTGCCAAACTCTCAGAGATGCCCTTGCTGACAATGAACAACAATTACAAACTGAACTAAATTGGTATTTTGTAAGTGGGCTGCCATTCTCATGTGCTAAGAATTGAGGGCCTGCAGGCCTTAGTGCTGCATACTCTGACACCAAACAAACCTGACAAGTTGGGCCAGGAACCCTGCGTAATCGAATCCAAGCACGCTTACCAAAAGTATTGTTTTTTGACCGACAGACCCGTATGCGCATTGAATATTGCCAATCACAACATCCTCCACTTGTAAACTGCCTGCCTTGTACTTGGAATTGGAAACTAACTCACCGACCCGGTGGACGGCGAAAAAGGCCTTGCTAAAACTAACTGAAAACATGGCTGATTCGTAAGCAGATGAACAAGTTTTTGGACAAGATAAAACTGTCTGGCACAATTATGGGCAAGAAAACAAATGACTCCCAACGCACATGTTCATCCTATGTCTAACAATAATGCTATGTTCACACAGGGCAGATACACTGTGTAATGGTACACCGTGTATCCGCCCTGGCAGCCACAGGGAATTCCGGACGAAGAACTGCACCACAATTTAGTTTAAATTGTGGTAAAGTTTTTCGGCCGGAATGTCCGCTGTGGAAAACTGCACGTTTAAAAAACAAACAAACACATACTTAGGGTATGTGCACACGAGAAGTGCCTTTTACGTCTGAAAAGACAGACTGTTTTCAGGAGAAAACAGCTGCGTCGTTTCAGACGTAAAAGCTCCTCCTCGCATTATGCGAGGCGTCTGTGACACTCGTAAATCTTGAGCTGCTCTTCATTGACTTCAATGAAGAACGGCTCAAATTACGTTGCAAAGAAGTGCCCTGCACTTCTTTGCCGAGGCAGTCAATTTATGCGTCGTCGTTTCACAGCTGTCAAACGACGACGCGTAAATTACAGGTCGTCTGCACAGTACGTCGGCAAGCCCATTCAAATGAATGGGCAGATGTTTGCCGACGTATTGGAGCCCTATTTTCAGATGTAAAACGAGGCATAATACGCCTCGTTTACGTCTGAAAATAGGTCGTGTGAACCCAGCCTTACCCTCTGACATCCTGCATCCCGGCCTCCTGGGATGATGCTTTATCCCATATGACCTCTGCAGAGGGTATCTAGTGGTAGCTGATTTTCATATATAAGGAGGCAGAGATGGATTTGAGTATATTGAGCTTTTAGCAGGACAGAGCAGCAGGACAGGAAGAGGTAACTGGTTCTTATATATTGGTACTATGAGTTGGAGCTGAGTATATTGAACTTGTTGCAGGACAGGTGGTAACTGGTTCTTATATATTAGGACTACGAGTTGGAGCTGAGTATGCTGGTTCTTCTATATTCGGTGTATGAGGTAAAGCTGAGTATATTAAGCTGTCTGCAGTACATGTAGAGGTAACTGGTTCTTCTATATTAGCACTATGAGGTAAAGCTCAGTATATTAAGCTGTCTGCAGTACATGTAGTGGTAACTGGTTCTTCTATATTAGGACTATGAGGTAAAGCTCAGTATATTAAGCTGTCTGCAGTACATGTAGTGGTAACTGGTTCTTCTATATTAGCACTATGAGGTAAAGCTCAGTATATTAAGCTGTCTGCAGTACAGATAGTGGTAACTGGTTCTTCTATATTAGGACTATGAGGTAAAGCTCAGTATATTAAGCTGTCTGCAGTACATGTAGTGGTAACTGGTTCTTCTATATTAGGACTATGAGGTAAAGCTCAGTATATTAAGCTGTCTGCAGTACATGTAGTGGTAACTGGTTCTTCTATATTAGCACTATGAGGTAAAGCTCAGTATATTAAGCTGTCTGCAGTACAGATAGTGGTAACTGGTTCTTCTATATTAGGACTATGAGGTAAAGCTCAGTATATTAAGCTGTCTGCAGTACATGTAGTGGTAACTGGTTCTTCTATATTAGGACTATGAGGTAAAGCTCAGTATATTAAGCTGTCTGCAGTACATGTAGTGGTAACTGGTTCTTCTATATTAGCACTATGAGGTAAAGCTCAGTATATTAAGCTGTCTGCAGTACAGGTAGTGGTAACTGGTTCTATATTAGCACTATGAGGTAAAGCTCAGTATATTAAGCTGTCTGCAGTACATGTAGTGGTAACTGGTTCTTCTATATTAGGACTATGAGGTAAAGCTGAGTATATTAAGCTGTCTGCAGTACATGCAGTGGTAACTGGTTCTTCTATATTAGGACTATGAGGTAAAGCTCAGTATATTAAGCAGTCTGCAGTACATGTAGTGGTAACTGGTTCTTCTATATTAGGACTATCAGGTAAAGCTGAGCATATTAAGCTGTCTGCAGTACAGGTAGTGGTAACTGGTTCTTCTATATTAGCATTATGAGGTAAAGCTCAGTATATTAAGCTGTCTGCAGTACATGTAGTGGTAACTGGTTCTTCTATATTAGCACTATGAGGTAAAGCTGAGTATATTAAGGTGTTTGCAGTACATGTAGTGGTAACTGGTTCTTCTATATTAGGACTATGAGGTAAAGCTGAGTATATTAAGCTGTCTGCAGTACAGGTAGTGGTAACTGGTTCTTCTATATTAGCACTATGAGGTTAAGATGAGTATATTAAGCTGTCTGCAGTACAGGTAGTGGTAACTGGTTCTTCTATATTAGCACTATGAGGTTAAGATGAGTATATTAAGCTGTCTGCAGTACATGTAGTGGTAACTGGTTCTTCTATATTAGCACTATGAGGTAAAGCTCAGTATATTAAGCTGGCTGCAGTACATGTAGTGGTAACTGGTTCTTCTATATTAGGACCATGAGGTAAAGCTCAGTATATTAAGCTGTCTGCAGTACAGGTAGTGGTAACTGGTTCTTCTATATTAGGACTATGAGGTAAAGCTCAGTATATTAAGCTGTCTGCAGTACAGGTAGTGGTAACTGGTTCTTCTATATTAGCATTATGAGGTAAAGCTCAGTATATTAAGCTGTCTGCAGTACATGTAGTGGTAACTGGTTCTTCTATATTAGCACTATGAGGTAAAGCTGAGTATATTAAGGTGTTTGCAGTACATGTAGTGGTAACTGGTTCTTCTATATTAGGACTATGAGGTAAAGCTGAGTATATTAAGCTGTCTGCAGTACAGGTAGTGGTAACTGGTTCTTCTATATTAGGACTATGAGGTAAAGCTCAGTATATTAAGCTGTCTGCAGTACAGGTAGTGGTAACTGGTTCTTCTATATTAGCACTATGAGGTAAAGCTCAGTATATTAAGCTGTCTGCAGTACAGGTAGTGGTAACTGGTTCTTCTATATTAGCACTATGAGGTAAAGCTGAGTATATTAAGCTGTCTGCAGTTCATGTAGTGGTAACTGGTTCTTCTATATTAGGACTATAAGGTAAAGCTCAGTATATTAAGCTGTCTGCAGTACATGTAGTGGTAACTGGTTCTTCTATATTAGGACTATGAGATAAAGCTGAGTATATTAAGCTGTCTGCAATACATGTAGTGGTAACTGGTTCTTCTATATTAGCACTATGAGGTAAAGCTGAGTATATTAAGCTGTCGGCAGTACATGTAGTGGTAACTGGTTCTTCTATATTAGCACTATGAGGTTAAGATGAGTATATTAAGCTGTCTGCAGTACATGTAGTGGTAACTGGTTCTTCTATATTAGCACTATGAGGTTAAGATGAGTATATTAAGCTGTCTGCAGTACATGTAGTGGTAACTGGTTCTTCTATATTAGCACTATGAGGTAAAGCTCAGTATATTAAGCTGGCTGCAGTACATGTAGAGGTAACTGGTTCTTCTATATTAGGACTATGAGGTAAAGCTGAGTATATTAAGCTGTCTGCAGTACAGGTAGTGGTAACTGGTTCTTCTATATTAGGACTATGAGGTAAAGCTCAGTATATTAAGCTGTCTGCAGTACATGTAGAGGTAACTGGTTCTTCTATATTAGCATTATGAGGTAAAGCTCAGTATATTAAGCTGTCTGCAGTACATGTAGTGGTAACTGGTTCTTCTATATTAGCACTATGAGGTAAAGCTGAGTATATTAAGGTGTCTGCAGTACATGTAGTGGTAACTGGTTCTTCTATATTAGGACTATGAGGTAAAGCTGAGTATATTAAGCTGTCTGCAGTACTGTTAGTGGTAACTGGTTCTTCTATATTAGGACTATGAGGTAAAGCTCAGTATATTAAGCTGTCTGCAGTACAGGTAGTGGTAACTGGTTCTTCTATATTAGCACTATGAGGTAAAGCTCAGTATATTAAGCTGTCTGCAGTACAGGTAGTGGTAACTGGTTCTTCTATATTAGCACTATGAGGTAAAGCTGAGTATATTAAGCTGTCTGCAGTTCATGTAGTGGTAACTGGTTCTTCTATATTAGGACTATAAGGTAAAGCTCAGTATATTAAGCTGTCTGCAGTACATGTAGTGGTAACTGGTTCTTCTATATTAGGACTATGAGATAAAGCTGAGTATATTAAGCTGTCTGCAGTACATGTAGAGGTAACTGGTTCTTCTATATTAGCACTATGAGGTAAAGCTCAGTATATTAAGCTGTCTGCAGTACATGTAGTGGTAACTGGTTCTTCTATATTAGCACTATGAGGTAAAGCTGAGTATATTAAGCTGTCTGCAGTACAGGTAGTGGTAACTGGTTCTTCTATATTAGCACTATGAGGTAAAGCTCAGTATATTAAGCTGGCTGCAGTACATGTAGTGGTAACTGGTTCTTCTATATTAGCACTATGAGGTAAAGCTCAGTATATTAAGCTGTCTGCAGTACATGTAGTGGTAACTGGTTCTTCTATATTAGGACTATGAGGTAAAGCTGAGTATATTAAGCTGTCTGCAGTACAGGTAGTGGTAACTGGTTCTTCTATATTAGCACTATGAGGTAAAGTTGAGTATATTAAGCTGGCTGCAGTACATGTAGAGGTAACTGGTTCTTCTATATTAGCACTATGAGGTAAAGCTCAGTATATTAAGCTGTCTGCAGTACATGTAGTGGTAACTGGTTCTTCTATATTAGGACTATGAGGTAAAGCTGAGTATATTAAGCTGTCTGCAGTACAGGTAGTGGTAACTGGTTTTTCTATATTAGCACTATGAGGTAAAGCTCAGTATATTAAGCTGTCTGCAGTACATGTAGTGGTAACTGGTTCTTCTATATTAGGACTATGAGATAAAGCTGAGTATATTAAGCTGTCTGCAGTACATGTAGTGTTAACTGGTTCTTCTATATTAGCACTATGAGGTAAAGCTGAGTATATTAAGCTGTCTGCAGTACATGTAGAGGTAACTGGTTCTTCTATATTAGCACTATGAGGTAAAGCTGAGTATATTAAGCTGGCTGCAGTACATGTAGTGGTAACTGGTTCTTCTATATTAGCACTATGAGGTAAAGCTGAGTATATTAAGCTGTCTGCAGTACATGTAGTGGTAACTGGTTCTTCTATATTAGCACTATGAGGTAAAGCTGAGTATATTAAGCTGTCTGCAGTACATGTAGTGGTAACTGGTTCTTCTATATTAGCACTATGAGGTAAAGCTGAGTATATTAAGCTGTCTGCAGTACATGTAGAGGTAACTGGTTCTTCTATATTAGGACTATGAGGTAAAGCTGAGTATATTAAGCTGTCTGCAGTACATGTAGTGGTAACTGGTTCTTCTATATTAGCACTATGAGGTAAAGCTCAGTATATTAAGCTGGCTGCAGTACATGTAGTGGTAACTGGTTCTTCTATATTAGGACTATGAGGTAAAGCTCAGTATATTAAGCTGTCTGCAGTACAGGTAGTGGTAACTGGTTCTTCTATATTAGGACTATGAGGTAAAGCTCAGTATATTAAGCTGTCTGCAGTACAGGTAGTGGTAACTGGTTCTTCTATATTAGGACTATGAGGTAAAGCTCAGTATATTAAGCTGTCTGCAGTACAGGTAGTGGTAACTGGTTCTTCTATATTAGCATTATGAGGTAAAGCTCAGTATATTAAGCTGTCTGCAGTACATGTAGTGGTAACTGGTTCTTCTATATTAGCACTATGAGGTAAAGCTGAGTATATTAAGGTGTTTGCAGTACATGTAGTGGTAACTGGTTCTTCTATATTAGGACTATGAGGTAAAGCTGAGTATATTAAGCTGTCTGCAGTACAGGTAGTGGTAACTGGTTCTTCTATATTAGGACTATGAGGTAAAGCTCAGTATATTAAGCTGTCTGCAGTACAGGTAGTGGTAACTGGTTCTTCTATATTAGCACTATGAGGTAAAGCTCAGTATATTAAGCTGTCTGCAGTACAGGTAGTGGTAACTGGTTCTTCTATATTAGCACTATGAGGTAAAGCTGAGTATATTAAGCTGTCTGCAGTTCATGTAGTGGTAACTGGTTCTTCTATATTAGGACTATAAGGTAAAGCTCAGTATATTAAGCTGTCTGCAGTACATGTAGTGGTAACTGGTTCTTCTATATTAGGACTATGAGATAAAGCTGAGTATATTAAGCTGTCTGCAATACATGTAGTGGTAACTGGTTCTTCTATATTAGCACTATGAGGTAAAGCTGAGTATATTAAGCTGTCGGCAGTACATGTAGTGGTAACTGGTTCTTCTATATTAGCACTATGAGGTTAAGATGAGTATATTAAGCTGTCTGCAGTACATGTAGCGGTAACTGGTTCTTCTATATTAGCACTATGAGGTTAAGATGAGTATATTAAGCTGTCTGCAGTACATGTAGTGGTAACTGGTTCTTCTATATTAGGACTATGAGGTAAAGCTGAGTATATTAAGCTGTCTGCAGTACAGGTAGTGGTAACTGGTTCTTCTATATTAGGACTATGAGGTAAAGCTCAGTATATTAAGCTGTCTGCAGTACATGTAGAGGTAACTGGTTCTTCTATATTAGCATTATGAGGTAAAGCTCAGTATATTAAGCTGTCTGCAGTACATGTAGTGGTAACTGGTTCTTCTATATTAGCACTATGAGGTAAAGCTGAGTATATTAAGGTGTCTGCAGTACATGTAGTGGTAACTGGTTCTTCTATATTAGGACTATGAGGTAAAGCTGAGTATATTAAGCTGTCTGCAGTACTGTTAGTGGTAACTGGTTCTTCTATATTAGGACTATGAGGTAAAGCTCAGTATATTAAGCTGTCTGCAGTACAGGTAGTGGTAACTGGTTCTTCTATATTAGCACTATGAGGTAAAGCTCAGTATATTAAGCTGTCTGCAGTACAGGTAGTGGTAACTGGTTCTTCTATATTAGCACTATGAGGTAAAGCTGAGTATATTAAGCTGTCTGCAGTTCATGTAGTGGTAACTGGTTCTTCTATATTAGGACTATAAGGTAAAGCTCAGTATATTAAGCTGTCTGCAGTACATGTAGTGGTAACTGGTTCTTCTATATTAGGACTATGAGATAAAGCTGAGTATATTAAGCTGTCTGCAGTACATGTAGAGGTAACTGGTTCTTCTATATTAGCACTATGAGGTAAAGCTCAGTATATTAAGCTGTCTGCAGTACATGTAGTGGTAACTGGTTCTTCTATATTAGCACTATGAGGTAAAGCTGAGTATATTAAGCTGTCTGCAGTACAGGTAGTGGTAACTGGTTCTTCTATATTAGCACTATGAGGTAAAGCTCAGTATATTAAGCTGGCTGCAGTACATGTAGTGGTAACTGGTTCTTCTATATTAGCACTATGAGGTAAAGCTCAGTATATTAAGCTGTCTGCAGTACATGTAGTGGTAACTGGTTCTTCTATATTAGGACTATGAGGTAAAGCTGAGTATATTAAGCTGTCTGCAGTACAGGTAGTGGTAACTGGTTCTTCTATATTAGCACTATGAGGTAAAGTTGAGTATATTAAGCTGGCTGCAGTACATGTAGAGGTAACTGGTTCTTCTATATTAGCACTATGAGGTAAAGCTCAGTATATTAAGCTGTCTGCAGTACATGTAGTGGTAACTGGTTCTTCTATATTAGGACTATGAGGTAAAGCTGAGTATATTAAGCTGTCTGCAGTACAGGTAGTGGTAACTGGTTTTTCTATATTAGCACTATGAGGTAAAGCTCAGTATATTAAGCTGTCTGCAGTACATGTAGTGGTAACTGGTTCTTCTATATTAGGACTATGAGATAAAGCTGAGTATATTAAGCTGTCTGCAGTACATGTAGTGTTAACTGGTTCTTCTATATTAGCACTATGAGGTAAAGCTGAGTATATTAAGCTGTCTGCAGTACATGTAGAGGTAACTGGTTCTTCTATATTAGCACTATGAGGTAAAGCTGAGTATATTAAGCTGGCTGCAGTACATGTAGTGGTAACTGGTTCTTCTATATTAGCACTATGAGGTAAAGCTGAGTATATTAAGCTGTCTGCAGTACATGTAGTGGTAACTGGTTCTTCTATATTAGCACTATGAGGTAAAGCTGAGTATATTAAGCTGTCTGCAGTACATGTAGTGGTAACTGGTTCTTCTATATTAGCACTATGAGGTAAAGCTGAGTATATTAAGCTGTCTGCAGTACATGTAGAGGTAACTGGTTCTTCTATATTAGGACTATGAGGTAAAGCTGAGTATATTAAGCTGTCTGCAGTACATGTAGAGGTAACTGGTTCTTCTATATTAGGACTATGAGGTAAAGCTCAGTATATTAAGCTGTCTGCAGTACAGGTAGTGGTAACTGGTTCTTCTATATTAGCACTATGAGGTAAAGCTCAGTATATTAAGCTATCTGCAGTACATGTAGAGGTAACTGGTTCTTCTATATTAGGACTATGAGATAAAGCTGAGTATATTAAGCTGTCTGCAGTACATGTAGAGGTAACTGGTTCTTCTATATTATCACTATGAGGTAAAGCTCAGTATATTAAGCTGTCTGCAGTACATGTAGTGGTAACTGGTTCTTCTATATTAGCACTATGAGGTAAAGCTGAGTATATTAAGCTGTCTGCAGTACATGTAGTGGTAACTGGTTCTTCTATATTAGCACTATGAGGTAAAGCTGAGTATATTAAGCTGTCTGCAGTACATGTAGAGGTAACTGGTTCTTCTATATTAGGACTATGAGGTAAAGCTGAGTATATTAAGCTGTCTGCAGTACATGTAGAGGTAACTGGTTCTTCTATATTAGCACTATGAGGTAAAGCTCTGTATATTAAGCTGTCTGCAGTACATGTAGTGGTAACTGGTTCTTCTATATTAGCACTATGAGGTAAAGCTGAGTATATTAAGCTGTCTGCAGTACATGTAGTGGTAACTGGTTCTTCTATATTAGCACTATGAGGTAAAGCTGAGTATATTAAGCTGGCTGCAGTACATGTAGTGGTAACTGGTTCTTCTATATTAGCACTATGAGGTAAAGTTGAGTATATTAAGCTGTCTGCAGTACATGTAGTGGTAACTGGTTCTTCTATATTAGCACTATGAGGTAAAGCTCAGTATATTAAGCTGTCTGCAGTACATGTAGTGGTAACTGGTTTTTCTATATTAGGACTATGAGGTAAAGCTCAGTATATTAAGCAGTCTGCAGTACATGTAGTGGTAACTGGTTCTTCTATATTAGCACTATGAGGTAAAGTTGAGTATATTAAGCTGTCTGCAGTACATGTAGTGGTAACTGGTTTTTCTATATTAGGACTATGAGGTAAAGCTCAGTATATTAAGCTGTCTGCAGTACATGTAGTGGTAACTGGTTCTTCTATATTAGGACTATGAGGTAAAGCTGAGTATATTAAGCTGTCTGCAGTACATGTAGTGGTAACTGGTTCTTCTATATTAGCACTATGAGGTAAAGCTGAGTATATTAAGCTGTCTGCAGTACATGTAGAGGTAACTGGTTCTTCTATATTAGGACTATGAGGTAAAGCTGAGTATATTAAGCTGTCTGCAGTACATGTAGAGGTAACTGGTTCTTCTATATTAGCACTATGAGGTAAAGCTCTGTATATTAAGCTGTCTGCAGTACATGTAGTGGTAACTGGTTCTTCTATATTAGCACTATGAGGTAAAGCTGAGTATATTAAGCTGTCTGCAGTACATGTAGTGGTAACTGGTTCTTCTATATTAGCACTATGAGGTAAAGCTGAGTATATTAAGCTGGCTGCAGTACATGTAGTGGTAACTGGTTCTTCTATATTAGCACTATGAGGTAAAGTTGAGTATATTAAGCTGTCTGCAGTACATGTAGTGGTAACTGGTTCTTCTATATTAGCACTATGAGGTAAAGCTCAGTATATTAAGCTGTCTGCAGTACATGTAGTGGTAACTGGTTTTTCTATATTAGGACTATGAGGTAAAGCTCAGTATATTAAGCAGTCTGCAGTACAGGTAGTGGTAACTGGTTCTTCTATATTAGCACTATGAGGTAAAGTTGAGTATATTAAGCTGTCTGCAGTACATGTAGTGGTAACTGGTTCTTCTATATTAGGACTATGAGGTAAAGCTGAGTATATTAAGCTGTCTGCAGTACATGTAGTGGTAACTGGTTCTTCTATATTAGCACTATGAGGTAAAGCTGAGTATATTAAGCTGTCTGCAGTACATGTAGTGGTAACTGGTTCTTCTATATTAGCACTATGAGGTAAAGCTGAGTATATTAAGCTGGCTGCAGTACATGTAGTGGTAACTGGTTCTTCTATATTAGCACTATGAGGTAAAGTTGAGTATATTAAGCTGTCTGCAGTACATGTAGTGGTAACTGGTTCTTCTATATTAGCACTATGAGGTAAAGCTCAGTATATTAAGCTGTCTGCAGTACATGTAGTGGTAACTGGTTTTTCTATATTAGGACTATGAGGTAAAGCTCAGTATATTAAGCTGTCTGCAGTACATGTAGTGGTAACTGGTTCTTCTATATTAGGACTATGAGGTAAAGCTGAGTATATTAAGCTGTCTGCAGTACAGGTAGTGGTAACTGGTTCTTCTATATTAGCACTATGAGGTAAAGTTGAGTATATTAAGCTGGCTGCAGTACATGTAGAGGTAACTGGTTCTTCTATATTAGCACTATGAGGTAAAGCTCAGTATATTAAGCTGTCTGCAGTACATGTAGTGGTAACTGGTTCTTCTATATTAGGACTATGAGGTAAAGCTGAGTATATTAAGCTGTCTGCAGTACAGGTAGTGGTAACTGGTTTTTCTATATTAGCACTATGAGGTAAAGCTCAGTATATTAAGCTGTCTGCAGTACATGTAGTGGTAACTGGTTCTTCTATATTAGGACTATGAGATAAAGCTGAGTATATTAAGCTGTCTGCAGTACATGTAGTGTTAACTGGTTCTTCTATATTAGCACTATGAGGTAAAGCTGAGTATATTAAGCTGTCTGCAGTACATGTAGAGGTAACTGGTTCTTCTATATTAGCACTATGAGGTAAAGCTGAGTATATTAAGCTGGCTGCAGTACATGTAGTGGTAACTGGTTCTTCTATATTAGCACTATGAGGTAAAGCTGAGTATATTAAGCTGTCTGCAGTACATGTAGTGGTAACTGGTTCTTCTATATTAGCACTATGAGGTAAAGCTGAGTATATTAAGCTGTCTGCAGTACATGTAGTGGTAACTGGTTCTTCTATATTAGCACTATGAGGTAAAGCTGAGTATATTAAGCTGTCTGCAGTACATGTAGAGGTAACTGGTTCTTCTATATTAGGACTATGAGGTAAAGCTGAGTATATTAAGCTGTCTGCAGTACATGTAGTGGTAACTGGTTCTTCTATATTAGCACTATGAGGTAAAGCTCAGTATATTAAGCTGGCTGCAGTACATGTAGTGGTAACTGGTTCTTCTATATTAGGACTATGAGGTAAAGCTCAGTATATTAAGCTGTCTGCAGTACAGGTAGTGGTAACTGGTTCTTCTATATTAGGACTATGAGGTAAAGCTCAGTATATTAAGCTGTCTGCAGTACAGGTAGTGGTAACTGGTTCTTCTATATTAGGACTATGAGGTAAAGCTCAGTATATTAAGCTGTCTGCAGTACAGGTAGTGGTAACTGGTTCTTCTATATTAGCATTATGAGGTAAAGCTCAGTATATTAAGCTGTCTGCAGTACATGTAGTGGTAACTGGTTCTTCTATATTAGCACTATGAGGTAAAGCTGAGTATATTAAGGTGTTTGCAGTACATGTAGTGGTAACTGGTTCTTCTATATTAGGACTATGAGGTAAAGCTGAGTATATTAAGCTGTCTGCAGTACAGGTAGTGGTAACTGGTTCTTCTATATTAGGACTATGAGGTAAAGCTCAGTATATTAAGCTGTCTGCAGTACAGGTAGTGGTAACTGGTTCTTCTATATTAGCACTATGAGGTAAAGCTCAGTATATTAAGCTGTCTGCAGTACAGGTAGTGGTAACTGGTTCTTCTATATTAGCACTATGAGGTAAAGCTGAGTATATTAAGCTGTCTGCAGTTCATGTAGTGGTAACTGGTTCTTCTATATTAGGACTATAAGGTAAAGCTCAGTATATTAAGCTGTCTGCAGTACATGTAGTGGTAACTGGTTCTTCTATATTAGGACTATGAGATAAAGCTGAGTATATTAAGCTGTCTGCAATACATGTAGTGGTAACTGGTTCTTCTATATTAGCACTATGAGGTAAAGCTGAGTATATTAAGCTGTCGGCAGTACATGTAGTGGTAACTGGTTCTTCTATATTAGCACTATGAGGTTAAGATGAGTATATTAAGCTGTCTGCAGTACATGTAGCGGTAACTGGTTCTTCTATATTAGCACTATGAGGTTAAGATGAGTATATTAAGCTGTCTGCAGTACATGTAGTGGTAACTGGTTCTTCTATATTAGGACTATGAGGTAAAGCTGAGTATATTAAGCTGTCTGCAGTACAGGTAGTGGTAACTGGTTCTTCTATATTAGGACTATGAGGTAAAGCTCAGTATATTAAGCTGTCTGCAGTACATGTAGAGGTAACTGGTTCTTCTATATTAGCATTATGAGGTAAAGCTCAGTATATTAAGCTGTCTGCAGTACATGTAGTGGTAACTGGTTCTTCTATATTAGCACTATGAGGTAAAGCTGAGTATATTAAGGTGTCTGCAGTACATGTAGTGGTAACTGGTTCTTCTATATTAGGACTATGAGGTAAAGCTGAGTATATTAAGCTGTCTGCAGTACTGTTAGTGGTAACTGGTTCTTCTATATTAGGACTATGAGGTAAAGCTCAGTATATTAAGCTGTCTGCAGTACAGGTAGTGGTAACTGGTTCTTCTATATTAGCACTATGAGGTAAAGCTCAGTATATTAAGCTGTCTGCAGTACAGGTAGTGGTAACTGGTTCTTCTATATTAGCACTATGAGGTAAAGCTGAGTATATTAAGCTGTCTGCAGTTCATGTAGTGGTAACTGGTTCTTCTATATTAGGACTATAAGGTAAAGCTCAGTATATTAAGCTGTCTGCAGTACATGTAGTGGTAACTGGTTCTTCTATATTAGGACTATGAGATAAAGCTGAGTATATTAAGCTGTCTGCAGTACATGTAGAGGTAACTGGTTCTTCTATATTAGCACTATGAGGTAAAGCTCAGTATATTAAGCTGTCTGCAGTACATGTAGTGGTAACTGGTTCTTCTATATTAGCACTATGAGGTAAAGCTGAGTATATTAAGCTGTCTGCAGTACAGGTAGTGGTAACTGGTTCTTCTATATTAGCACTATGAGGTAAAGCTCAGTATATTAAGCTGGCTGCAGTACATGTAGTGGTAACTGGTTCTTCTATATTAGCACTATGAGGTAAAGCTCAGTATATTAAGCTGTCTGCAGTACATGTAGTGGTAACTGGTTCTTCTATATTAGGACTATGAGGTAAAGCTGAGTATATTAAGCTGTCTGCAGTACAGGTAGTGGTAACTGGTTCTTCTATATTAGCACTATGAGGTAAAGTTGAGTATATTAAGCTGGCTGCAGTACATGTAGAGGTAACTGGTTCTTCTATATTAGCACTATGAGGTAAAGCTCAGTATATTAAGCTGTCTGCAGTACATGTAGTGGTAACTGGTTCTTCTATATTAGGACTATGAGGTAAAGCTGAGTATATTAAGCTGTCTGCAGTACAGGTAGTGGTAACTGGTTTTTCTATATTAGCACTATGAGGTAAAGCTCAGTATATTAAGCTGTCTGCAGTACATGTAGTGGTAACTGGTTCTTCTATATTAGGACTATGAGATAAAGCTGAGTATATTAAGCTGTCTGCAGTACATGTAGTGTTAACTGGTTCTTCTATATTAGCACTATGAGGTAAAGCTGAGTATATTAAGCTGTCTGCAGTACATGTAGAGGTAACTGGTTCTTCTATATTAGCACTATGAGGTAAAGCTGAGTATATTAAGCTGTCTGCAGTACATGTAGTGGTAACTGGTTCTTCTATATTAGCACTATGAGGTAAAGCTGAGTATATTAAGCTGTCTGCAGTACATGTAGTGGTAACTGGTTCTTCTATATTAGCACTATGAGGTAAAGCTGAGTATATTAAGCTGTCTGCAGTACATGTAGAGGTAACTGGTTCTTCTATATTAGGACTATGAGGTAAAGCTGAGTATATTAAGCTGTCTGCAGTACATGTAGAGGTAACTGGTTCTTCTATATTAGGACTATGAGGTAAAGCTCAGTATATTAAGCTGTCTGCAGTACAGGTAGTGGTAACTGGTTCTTCTATATTAGCACTATGAGGTAAAGCTCAGTATATTAAGCTATCTGCAGTACATGTAGAGGTAACTGGTTCTTCTATATTAGGACTATCAGATAAAGCTGAGTATATTAAGCTGTCTGCAGTACATGTAGAGGTAACTGGTTCTTCTATATTATCACTATGAGGTAAAGCTCAGTATATTAAGCTGTCTGCAGTACATGTAGTGGTAACTGGTTCTTCTATATTAGCACTATGAGGTAAAGCTGAGTATATTAAGCTGGCTGCAGTACATGTAGTGGTAACTGGTTCTTCTATATTAGCACTATGAGGTAAAGCTCAGTATATTAAGCTGTCTGCAGTACATGTAGTGGTAACTGGTTCTTCTATATTAGGACTATGAGGTAAAGCTGAGTATATTAAGCTGTCTGCAGTACAGGTAGTGGTAACTGGTTCTTCTATATTAGCACTATGAGGTAAAGTTGAGTATATTAAGCTGGCTGCAGTACATGTAGAGGTAACTGGTTCTTCTATATTAGGACTATGAGGTAAAGCTGAGTATATTAAGCTGTCTGCAGTACAGGTAGTGGTAACTGGTTCTTCTATATTAGGACTATGAGGTAAATCTCAGTATATTAAGCTGTCTGCAGTACATGTAGAGGTAACTGGTTCTTCTATATTAGCATTATGAGGTAAAGCTCAGTATATTAAGCTGTCTGCAGTACATGTAGTGGTAACTGGTTCTTCTATATTAGCACTATGAGGTAAAGCTGAGTATATTAAGGTGTCTGCAGTACATGTAGTGGTAACTGGTTCTTCTATATTAGGACTATGAGGTAAAGCTGAGTATATTAAGCTGTCTGCAGTACTGTTAGTGGTAACTGGTTCTTCTATATTAGGACTATGAGGTAAAGCTCAGTATATTAAGCTGTCTGCAGTACAGGTAGTGGTAACTGGTTCTTCTATATTAGCACTATGAGGTAAAGCTCAGTATATTAAGCTGTCTGCAGTACAGGTAGTGGTAACTGGTTCTTCTATATTAGCACTATGAGGTAAAGCTGAGTATATTAAGCTGTCTGCAGTTCATGTAGTGGTAACTGGTTCTTCTATATTAGGACTATAAGGTAAAGCTCAGTATATTAAGCTGTCTGCAGTACATGTAGTGGTAACTGGTTCTTCTATATTAGGACTATGAGATAAAGCTGAGTATATTAAGCTGTCTGCAGTACATGTAGAGGTAACTGGTTCTTCTATATTAGCACTATGAGGTAAAGCTCAGTATATTAAGCTGTCTGCAGTACATGTAGTGGTAACTGGTTCTTCTATATTAGCACTATGAGGTAAAGCTGAGTATATTAAGCTGTCTGCAGTACAGGTAGTGGTAACTGGTTCTTCTATATTAGCACTATGAGGTAAAGCTCAGTATATTAAGCTGGCTGCAGTACATGTAGTGGTAACTGGTTCTTCTATATTAGCACTATGAGGTAAAGCTCAGTATATTAAGCTGTCTGCAGTACATGTAGTGGTAACTGGTTTTTCTATATTAGGACTATGAGGTAAAGCTCAGTATATTAAGCAGTCTGCAGTACAGGTAGTGGTAACTGGTTCTTCTATATTAGCACTATGAGGTAAAGTTGAGTATATTAAGCTGTCTGCAGTACATGTAGTGGTAACTGGTTCTTCTATATTAGGACTATGAGGTAAAGCTGAGTATATTAAGCTGTCTGCAGTACATGTAGTGGTAACTGGTTCTTCTATATTAGCACTATGAGGTAAAGCTGAGTATATTAAGCTGTCTGCAGTACATGTAGTGGTAACTGGTTCTTCTATATTAGCACTATGAGGTAAAGCTGAGTATATTAAGCTGGCTGCAGTACATGTAGTGGTAACTGGTTCTTCTATATTAGCACTATGAGGTAAAGTTGAGTATATTAAGCTGTCTGCAGTACATGTAGTGGTAACTGGTTCTTCTATATTAGCACTATGAGGTAAAGCTCAGTATATTAAGCTGTCTGCAGTACATGTAGTGGTAACTGGTTTTTCTATATTAGGACTATGAGGTAAAGCTCAGTATATTAAGCAGTCTGCAGTACATGTAGTGGTAACTGGTTCTTCTATATTAGCACTATGAGGTAAAGTTGAGTATATTAAGCTGTCTGCAGTACATGTAGTGGTAACTGGTTCTTCTATATTAGCACTATGAGGTAAAGCTGAGTATATTAAGCTGTCTGCAGTACATGTAGTGGTAACTGGTTCTATACTAGCACTATGAAGTAAAGCTCAGTATATTAAGCTGTCTGCAGTACATGTAGTGGTAACTGGTTCTTCTATATTAGGACTATGAGGTAAAGCTGAGTATATTAAGCTGTCTGCAGTACATGTAGAGGTAACTGGTTTTTCTATATTAGGACTATGAGGTAAAGCTGAGTATATTAAGCTGGCTGCAGTACATGTAGTGGTAACTGGTTCTTCTATATTAGCACTATGAGGTAAAGCTGAGTATATTAAGCTGTCTGCAGTACAGGTAGTGGTAACTGGTTTTTCTATATTAGCACTATGAGGTAAAGCTCAGTATATTAAGCTGTCTGCAGTACATGTAGTGGTAACTGGTTCTTCTATATTAGCACTATGAGGTAAAGCTCAGTATATTAAGCAGTCTGCAGTACAGATAGTGGTAACTGGTTCTTCTATATTAGCACTATGAGGTAAAGTTGAGTATATTAAGCTGTCTGCAGTACATGTAGTGGTAACTGGTTTTTCTATATTAGGACTATGAGGTAAAGCTGAGTATATTAAGCAGTCTGCAGTACATGTAGAGGTAACTGGTTCTTCTATATTAGGACTATGAGGTAAAGCTGAGTATATTAAGCTGTCTGCAGTGCAGGACAGAGCAGGTAGTGCTGGATAGCGAGGCTGAAGAGGAGCTAGGTATATAAGGGCAGGATGTGAGGGGAGGAGAGGTAGGAGGGACAAGGGAGGACCTGTCAGCAGCTTGTGGTTGGTTGCATCTTCCCTGGTACCTAGAGAGTGGCGGGTGCAGGGAGGGGGAGGTGTGCGGCATTATAGCACATCTGCTGTCTGTGCTGGAATATGGTGCGTATATGACATGATTGCTGCACACATACAATACACTCATCTATAGGAGAAACCCTGGGATCCCTCATTCCTGCTGCAGCCATGACTGACACGTGGTGGATGTAAGCCCTGAGCCTGGCACAGTGGATTATGATTTATTCTGCCCGGACACTTATCATTCAGGTACAGTACCCAATACTGACTGTGCGGTAGGCCTATCCTTTTAACTCCTTCTTGTCACAGGAGCAGGTCTCCATACTGACACTTTGCTTCTGGCTGCACTGCGTTTCAGTCCTTCGCGGCAGTAAATGGGTTAACACTGCGTGCCCTGATGTTTGCTGTGCATTACTTTTGTTAGGCATGTAATGCACAATGCGGCTCTATCCCACTGCACGGAGCATTGAAAGTCTGTGAGTACCATTGAATTGTTTAAACCGATTAGAGGCTGACTTACCCCCTCCCTTCCTTAGGATGGGTTGCTGTATCCATTAGCACAAGCTGTGATGCTATAGGCGGAATGGCCTCACTATACAGTGGCAAGTGTTCCATATGGGTGGCTCATATGGTGCTGGCTCAGGCTTTAAACAAAGAAAACCTCATTGCAGGCTTCATTGGTGACAGCTGTGTCTTAGCGTGTGACACAAGCCCTGCTCGAGCAATAGTAGAGATGTATAGCTGCTTACTCCAGGTTGTGAAGCCATATGCAGCAGTCTTGGATTTATTGCTGCCTTGTATCCTGTAAATGTGCCATTGCGTATACTGAGAGGTGAATGTATCTGCACAGGACTCGAGATCAGCACTGGACAGCTCCCCTAGAAGACCTGCTATGTTATTGCCACTATTGGAATCTTAGCATATTGAAGCTGTGCTTTCTGATTTCTGGGGTGTGTTTGGGGGGTCCTGACAATAAATTTAATTGTCCAATAACATGGGATGCATGCACAGATACAAACTGAGACAGGTCTTGGAGCCAACTTGTGTGTACTGTGTTTTATGTATCAAATAATATATAGCAGACAGCTTTTCCTGCAAAAGCTCATGCAGAGAATGATGCAGAAATCTGCAGTGAACCAAAGCTTGTCTTCGCTGAGCCTGAGATAAGTGCATATTTCTACATTTATCTGCCTATTTATGAATAATTGATACAAGTGGCAAGGGATCTTACAAATATTGATATCATAGGGAATTCAATTTAAATACATTATTTATCCCACGTAGGGCCTTGCAAGGTCAAAGTGGAAATGTATGTATGGGAAACCACACAAGACAAAAAAAAGGTCAAGAGAGTTCCATTAGTCTAGGAACATAATGTTAAACACGAAGAACTTACAAAGTACTCTAACTTTACTATATAGACTGGATACTGTATACATTGCAACCATCAAATAGCCTGTATGTTTTTTTTTTGCATAGTCACCTATATATAAATATCCCATACATGTATGTATTGTATGAGCTCCACAAATCAGCCTATAACATTCATAATGTAACTTATACCGTATGTATGTATGTACAGTATGCGATCCATAAAGCAGCCAGTATTTTGAGCAGCTTATATGTATGTATGGCATCAATAAAACGGAATATATTTGCACTCTATAAGTGTGTTTGTACATATTGTATCTTTTGTGCAGCTTCCATAGAGCAGCCTACAGTATAAGAAAGTTTTACATCCATTTAGCAGCTTATATGAACATATCATTTACATGGACCAGCTGCAATGTACTTATAAATGAATTATAATGTCCAATGTCCGCTTATATGTACATATGACATCCCTACGGTAGCCTATAGATATATGTATATAATTTGAAAAGCTGCCTTCTACAAAACATCTTATATGTACATAGTGCATCCAAAGATCTGCCTATATATGTACAGATGTAGCAATACTTATCTTAAGTCAAGTTAAAGTTTTTGGCACTGTGTAGTTAATGTGATTAAAGATCGCTACATCTGTATGTAGTGCAACCAAAAATGAGCCTATATGTAAGGATAACATCCATAGAGAGGCGTACATAAACATATTCCAACCACTAGCCATATGTAGGTATCTCCACTATAGAGCTGCATATGTGGACAAGTCTACGTAAACAGACTCTGCTTTGCTCCCTCCATGCAGTCACCAAACAATACAGTCTGTATTAGGACATTAGTGTGCTCTATGAGTTTAGCTTACATAACATTATTATCATAAGAAAATACTGGGGAACAAAGCAGTGGCAGCTACTCACAAAGCTGTATCACTTTTTCTTTTTTTTTGCTTGAAGAACTCTAAGATGGTCCCTCTACATTGAAATATTGTACAATATGCCATTGCACTTTAACAGTATAGTAATAAGATGTGCTGTTGAGTTGTGTGATAGTGTGAAATGCGCTACTGGTTGTGGAAATAAAGATTATAATCTTCAAATACATTAATTTATGGTTGAAAATAGGAGTCTCATTGGAATAACATCTGTGCCCATTCATTGCCATCTGACACTACATGGGTCACAGACCATAGGCTAATAGTGCAAGAATTAGTCAATGTGTTCTTATTCAAGATGTCCTTAGCAGGTGGCCAGCTCTCATCTGTGAAAATGTCCCAAGATAACAGTTGTTACAGCAGAGACCTCATTTCCAACATTAAATAGGGCTATTGTTCTCTGATTCGAGATTTACTATCGGAAGTATATATCAATAACAAGAGTCACAATATTTCGCACATTATCGTATCTTTCTCTAGTGTGAGATTGTAACTGTTCTCACAGCACATATACTGTTATAGGCAGAGGATGAATATGTAATTCTGTTTTTATTGCAATATGTAATAAAAAAATAATAGACCAGAGATCATGCATCCAAATACCCTGGAAAGTTGTTTAGAATGACATTAACTGTCACTTTTTAACAAATTTTATTTTCAGAGGCAAAGGCTGTATGGACTGTGGGTGTTTTTTTTTACTCAGAAAAATTCATAGAGCACAGTCTGTTCGGAGACGTGCAGGACCATTCATGCAGTTGTTAAATACAAATGTTGTCATCCGACTTCCTAAGGAAGTACATTGCTGCTACAATTCAACTTGCACTCAAAATATGCCAGAATATGTATGAGAATTGTAGTGGTAGAAATGTCCATCCAATGCTTGAAATAATTTTTCAAATCCTCCGATAATCAATTCGTTGGTTTGAAAAATTGTAACATGAAAACAGGCCTTAAGCCTGAAGAGAATCATGTGGTCTTGTGCTGCAGCAGGATTCATAGCATTATAACTATATCTATTGAATATGCCATCACTTTCTGATCAGTGGGGATCCAATCTATGGACTTCACTGAACCTGAGGATGATGGGATTTTGAGGTGATTTTTTGATGCGCCCCCTTCAAAGTTTTCCCTGCACCGCGTTGCTCATGGCCACCGGCTATGCAGGTATCTGCAGCTTGGCCCCATTCATTAAATGGGGCTGTGCTGCAGTTCCCTGTATAAGTGTGGTATATATTCGTACAACTTGATAGGTTCGTTTTCGTTCTGTTAAATTAATAAATTTACTGCCTGGGATGAACGATTAAAATCAATTTTAATAAGTATTCATTAAAATGGGCTCTTATAGCCAAATATAACAGGCTCAGTTATATGGTCAACAGCAGAGACAGGGCCTATATGGTATAGGTATATAGGCCCTGTCTCTGCTGCTGAGCACATAACTGAGCCTGTCATATTTGGCTATAAGAGCCGGATTAGCGCGGTGTAGCGCAAGGAGTAGCGTGATATAGCGCAACAATTATTCAGTTAGTTTGGATCAGCGAGTATAAAATAAGAGGAGAGACGAGCCTAGGGGTGAATGCTATCTATTACCATATAGGCCCTGTCACTGCTGTTGACCATATAACTGAGCCTGTTATATCTGTATAAGTGTGGCTGGGAGGGGGTCGCAGCACAAATCCAAAACTACAGCCCCTTCATTCTCAGGATTGGTGGGCAGGTTCCAGAGGTTAAACTCCACACCGATCAGAAAGTGATAGCATATCATAGTGATATGCCAAAACTTTATTATGAGAATAACTATTTTAAAGGGAGATGTCTGGCTGGCCACAACTCCTACATGAAAGAGTTTCTTCAAAGACAACCCATCTAACAGCCACTGAAAAGGTTTTGTTCCAGGTAACAAGCTTTAGTAATGCTATGACCTCCATGCCACACCGTAGAGCAGAACGCTGCACAGCTACAGCTTGATAAGGGGGTTAAAAATAATGGGAAAGCACAAAACATTGCTTTTTTTTTTTACTATGGTACATTTACTGCTGAAATAAAAATAACCGCTTAAGGGCCATATTGTTTGTAGTTCTGTCACTTTTGTATTGAATGTACATTGAATTTTCACCTTGTAACGGAAGAAGTGACATGAGACATGCACGTATCAACCAATTCAAAAAGAATATGTGCTGTTATCTGCCGGCGAAAGTATAAGGCTGGGTTCACACGACCTATTTTCAGACGTTTTACGCCTCGAATTACGTCTGAAAAAACGCTTCCAATACGTCGGCAAACATCTGCCCATTACTTTCAATGGGTCTTACGATGTACTGTGCCGTCGACCTGTCATTTTACGCGTCGCTGTCAAAAGACGGCACGTAAAATAACAGCATCGTCAAAGAAGTGCAGGACACTTCTTGGGACGTAATTGGAGCCGTTTTTCATTGACTTCAATGAAGAACAGCTCCAAATTACGTCCGTAAAAGATGTGTCGAAAAACTCCAGTACATGCATTTACGTCTGAAATTCAGGAGCTGTTTTCTCCTGAAAACGGCTCCGTAATTTCAGATGTAAACGCAGTTATCGTGTGCACATACCCTTAGGGCACAATACGATCTTGAACTGCCAACAGCTGGCGAGCTACAAGCAGGGGGCCTGAGAGCCACAAGTTAGGGAACACTGCTCTAAAGAATCAGTGGGCCTGATTTTTGACCCGATCACCCTACCTCAGCATTCATTCATACCTACATGGATTTCCTGCTAACCCAGGCCATTTAGAAGTGGTTTTACTCATCTGCAGTGACATATTTAGACTATATTTTGGCATCAGTTGGCCTCATTTTGGGAGATAAATTTTGTCCGATACCAACCAAAGGCAAAAATGTGTTAAGACGTCGATCTGAAATGTTGAATATTTTCAGTCGCGGCTTATTTGTAGCCATCATATTTAAGAAATTTGCCATAACAAATGTAAGATCTGCGTGTGCAACTATAGTCACTTTATCAATATTCACTTTTCCTGCTTGTTCACAGACCTATGCAGATATCTATCTGCATTATATTGTGGTAATGAATACCATTTTTTATCGTTAAAGGGGTTGTATAAGATTATACAACATGGATGGTTTCTTCAAGAAATAGGCCATGGACAAGTGTGGCACTATGTCTGGTATTGCAGCTCTGCCCCACTCATTTACCAGACACAGTCTATGGATAAGAGTGGCACTGTATCTTGAAGAAACAATCCATGTTTTTCTGATCTTATACAACCCCATTATATCAATATAACCAGATTAACTATACAATCACAGGCGTAAATCACTAAGTGTGCTTTTTAATGTGAAAATTTTGGATGTTCATACCGAAGGCTTCAAAGTTTCTTCTATCGGGCCAAGTATATCGTAAGGAGTGGGAGCATTGAAAAACTGGGTGCCTTACCGTATTCTTTACTGATTTCCTGGTCTAACAACCTTACAAATATCACAGTAGTATTAAGACTATGGGAAAGATTAGGTTCAGAATATATATATATTTATGTTATACTTGTTTTTAGGGGCACCCAGTACATTACTGTTCAAGCATTCTCTTTTGCTGACTTGAAATATAGAAGGCAGGCATTTTGATATAGATAAGACAAAAAAGTGTGATATTTTGAGTCAAAATGAGCACATTCTCCTTCGGTGTTAAAGGGTTTGTCCGAGATAACATCATATTTTCAATAACCCCTTTAATGCATGTAAGTTATAAATATAAATACATTTGTAATATACTTACATTTTCCAAAGTGGCCCCGTTTCCAGATCCTGCCGTCGGGAACTTGACTGTTGATGTCTCTCTCTGCTCTGGCTCTGCCGCTTTGTTGATCTTGAATTCTTGCCGGGTATACGACACGTCACTTGTGACGTGGTGTATATCAGCTTGTTCTGTTGTAACGCGCATGCGCGGCCCCTGCTGTTATCTCGAGAACAGCAGGAACCGCGAGAACAGCAGTGACAGCGCATGCGCGTTACGGGATGTGAAGCAGAAGAAGCCGATATACACCACGTCACAAGTGACGTGTCGTATACCATTCGAGGTCTCTCTGGTACGAGACCATGTGATCGGGATACGACACGACAGTGGAGGAGGCTGAAAAGGTGACGTCAGAGCTCATGTGAGAAGAAGGAAAAAGCAGCCAGAGCGGAGAACAGAAGCAAGATTGCACGGGTAAGTATATTATGCAATTTTTAATATGTGCAATGTGGTTTTAAATGTACTAAAAAAATAAATCTCGGACAACCCCTTTAAGTCTAGGGTTATAATCAATGAAAAATTTATTGCTTTTGTTCCTTTTTTTTGCATTTAGCCATAAAATGATTATCCAACAAGATATTTTCTGTCTATTGTCAGATATATACATACTGTATATGGTTGACTAATACTCTACATATATATCAACTTGTATTTGTATAGTGAAAGTAATATACTTTATTGCATATTGATAGAATCTAAAAATCATATAGAGCATCTAAAGTCTAGAATGATGGTAACATCCATTGTATATAAAAAGCATCCACAGTGGAATTGTCAATGATAAGTCAAAATAAGTAGTGAATATATTTGAGCCATATTCATAAAACGGGTGAGAATTTTTGATATGTAGTATTGACCAAATATTTTCTTACCTTTTTGTTTAATATATGCATAATGTAAATTTTGTGGTGTTTTTATAGAACACAAAAGAGTTAGGCTGGGTTCACACGACCTATTTTCAGACGTAATGGAGGCGTTTTACGCCTCGAATTACGTCTGAAAAAACGGCTCCAATACGTCGGCAAACATCTGCCCATTACTTTCAATGGGCTTTACGATGTACTGTGCCGACGACCTGTCATTTTACGCGTCCCTGTCAAAAGACGGCTCGTAAAATTACATCCTCGTCAAAAGAAGTGCAGGACACTTCTTGGGACATTTTTGGAGCCGTTTTCTCATAGACTCCAATGAAAACAGCTCCAATAACGGCCGTAAAAATGCAGCGAAAAACGCGAGTTGGTCAAAAAACTTCTGAAAATCAGGGGCTGTTTTCCCTCGAAAACAGCTCCGTATTTTCAGACGTTTTTTGTTAAGCGTGTGAACATACCCTTAGGCTTTATTCAGACGAACGTGAAAAAGGTCCGTGCAACGCGCATGATTTGCACGCGCGTTGCACGGACCTATATGTGTCTATGGGGCCGTGCAGACATGTCCGTGATTTTTGCTCAGTGTGAGTCCGCTGAAAAAAAGTCACGACAAGTCCGTTCTTTGGGCGTTTTGCACGCATCACGCACCCATTGAAGTCAATGGGTGCGTGAAAACCACGCATGCCGCACGGAAGCACTTCCGTGCGAACTGCGTGATTCGCGCAAGAGCTGTCAAAAGGATGAAAGGATGAATGTAAACAGAAAAGCACCACGTGCTTTTCTATTTACAAACATCCAAACGGAGTGTCTTTGAGAAGAGCGAACCCGGACAACCGAACCGAACTTCACCGGGTTCGGCCGAACTCGTTTTGGCCGAACCCGGCAAAAAAAATTCCGGTACGCGACGTCCGGATATAGTCACTGTCCAGGGTGCAGAAAGAGTTAAACTGTTTCAGCACCCTGGACAGTGACTTACGATCCCAATATACATGAACGAGTAAAAAAAAAAAAGTTCTGACTTACCGATAACTCCCGGCTTCTTCCTCCAGTCTGACCTCCCGGGATGACAATTCAGTCCAAGTGACAGCTGCAGCCAATTACAGGCCAAGCACAGGCTGCAGCGGTCACATGGACTGCGGCGTCATCCAGGGAGGTGGGGCCAGATGTCAAGAGAGGCGCATCACCAAGGACGCGTCACCAAGGCAACGGCCGGGAAGTTCTCGGTAAGTACGAACCTCTTTTTTTTTTTAACAGGTTGCACGATATGGTGATCGGAATTCACTGTCGAGGGTGCTGAAAGAGTTACTGCCGATCAGTTAACTCTTTCAGCACCCTGGACAGTGACTGACGTCGGCTAGAATCATCTCTATGATGGCAGCTGCGCGAAAATCACGCAGCCGCGCATCATACACGGATGACACACGGAGCTGGCAAGTGATTTTTGCACGCGCAAAACGCCGCGTTTTTGCGTCTGCAAAAACGCCACGTTCGTGTGAATCCAGCCTCAGAGTATTTGTTGTAAGTGACCATGTGCAATTTTATTTTTATTACAATGGCAATTTTAATATTTTATACATTCTCTACACGTCACTTACTTGCGTCAATGTTTAGCAGAAGTGACTGAAATTAGTTGGTAGAACTTGCTTATACGTATCCTAAGAACTTTTTTGTAGCATTCTGTTAGATGATGCTTTCTGACACTAACATTTTACTTTGTAAAATTACAGTGTTATTGTGGATTTGTGATGACCAGCCTTGTATTACAAACCTGCTGTCAGAATATTATTAATATTATAAATATTATTTATGTGACACAGATAGTTAGGTATCGGTGACTGTGTGATTTTTCATGTTATTTTTCACATTCTTGAGATGACATAGGTCTATTTTAGCTCTCACATATAGTACCATGGAATAAGGATTGAAGATACAAATGTAATCATATAGAACAAAGTTATAAGAATCATGTGAGCATTACTTGGTAGTAGATCTCATATTTCTTTGTCAAATTCAGCTTATGTCATTTTCTATAAACAGAAAATACAGTGAAGTGTTTATTAAGAGCAGAAAAGCTCTTATTTATAGGACATGTCCATCTGTGGCCTTAAATATGTAAGTTACTACTTATTGTTAACACGTACCTGTTAGGTCCATTTTACATCACGTTTTTGGCCTACGTTTAGCGTATACACTGGGAAAAGCTCCCGACTTATATGTTAAATGGAGGCTGTGACGGATGCCTAACAATTGCATCCAACACCCATAGGCTATTTTGGCATACTGTACATTTCTTGTATACTTCATGAGCTTTTCATGACGTATACTTTGAACGGATTCCATTATAGCTTATGGGTGAAGGATGCCACGGTTTCTTCCATTCTGGCTGTTTTGCTGCTTTTGGTAGGTGTTTTTCCGAATGAGCAATCAGAGATGTAGCAGAGTTGAGTTTCCACAGGATTCCAAGGTTAGGGCTCAAGCCTGGTGCATACAGGCTTTGTTGGGTGCCGCCTGTGTAGAGATAATCTACCATTGAATTAATGCTTCTATTGGAGAATACTTCCATACATATGGTATAGGATGGACCATGCCATAATTTTTTATCTATGGAATCTGTACTGAATCTAGCAGAAAAATCTCCATATGCTACCATATAAAATTGGAGGCATACAAAGGTACAGTAGAGGCTTTATGCACCTATAGGACAGCCTCGTAAAAATACGCTTTTTAAAAAAGAAGTAACCTATCACTTCTTGAAGTATTTTACAAGCTGATTTTTCCAATTTCTTAATGACGCTTTAAAGAACGCTATGGGAAAAAAAACGTAAAAGTTGCTTCAAAAACGCTTGCAAAAATAAAAAATGCTTTGAAAAACAACTAAAAAACTGGCTGGATTTAGATGCTGCCTTCTGTTAAAATTACCTTTTCTTCCTAATACATATGCTGTGTGTAACCAACCTAAAACTACAGGCTACCATAAACAGCAACCTGCAGCTTGCTGATAGATCCACAGGATAACATCAGGATAATTCATTGTGGCCCTGCATCTGAATAATTCCATCTGCTTTAGGCCTTATTTACACGAGCGTAGTTCACGTCCGTGATACGCGTGTGAAAATCACGCGCGTCGCACGGACCTATGTAACTCAATGGGGCCGTTCAGACAGTCCGTGATTTTCACGGAGCGTGTGTCTGCTGCGTAAAACTCACGACATGCCCTATACTTGAGCGGTTTTCGCGCAGCACACGTAAGCACTTCCGTTTGTCGCGCGTGATTTGCGCAACAGTAGATAAAGAAATGAAGGAAAAAATAAAAGCACTTCCTTCATTTCTTTTTCTAAAAATCAAAACCGCGTGTCATAAGGATGGCATATGCGTGAAAATCACGCAGCCACGCAGCAAACACTTATGATAGACGGAACTGCAACGCGCAAAAAACGCAGCGTTTTTTGTGCGCGCGCAGAACGCACACGTTCGTGTGAATAAGGCCTTAGTTAGCAATTACAATAATCAATTTATATAATACATTAACAAAAAGCTCCAATGTGTCATATATGGCTTTAAAATATTTGGTTGCTTTCAACGAATAAAGTAGAGATTGCATAGTCTGTTATGATTCACCATACAGGAAATATAGCTATAAAGTTCTGGTCCTGACCAGGCACTGGTGTCCTCTTCTCACTGGAAGTGCCTATTTAAAGGGGGTTTAAGTATCAGGAACATTTATGACATATCCACAGGATATGTCATAAGTGTCAGACAGACACCTCTGGGACCCGAACCTATCTCTGGAACAGGGCCCCCTAAACTCCGTTCTACCGCTCTGTGTTCTTGTTGAACCATGTGATTTTCGACCATGTTAGATGAAAACAACGTATCTCCGCAAGCTGCGCTGTTTCCGTAAGTCCCATAGTAGTAAATGGCAGTTACGGAAACAGCGTAGCTCACATGCTCCGCTGTTTCCGTAACTGCCATTCACTACTACGGGACTTACGGAAACAGCTTAGCTTGCTAAGATACGCTGTTTTCATCTAACATGGTTGGAAATCACATGCTTCAACGGGAATACAGAGCAGTAGAACAGGGTTTAGGGGGCCCCGTTCTAGAAATATGTGCTGGTCCCAGAGGTGGGACCCGCATCTATCTGACATTTATTACATATCCTGTGGATATGTCATAAATGTCCCTGATGGGAAAACCCCTTTAACATACAAATTTATATATACAATGCTCTAATGTAAATGTTCCCTTTAGCAGGAGCCCATAGTTAGATTCAGCCTGCTGTTACATTAAAAATTAAAAAAACTGAATTTTTTTTCATACAATAGAAGTCAAAGGACAGATCAGAACATATT
The DNA here is from genome assembly GCF_050947455.1 of Rhinoderma darwinii. Lineage (NCBI taxonomy): Eukaryota > Metazoa > Chordata > Amphibia > Anura > Rhinodermatidae > Rhinoderma > Rhinoderma darwinii. The sequence goes on from NC_134691.1 coordinate 253,972,273, forward strand.
CTATGTTTTTGCATGGTATACAACTTCACTCCTCTTCCTCCTGAAAAAACAAGCATATCAATTGCAACAACATTTTACCAAAGATGCATGTACAGTGTAGCTAAAATGCATACAATGACATAATTTTTTTTATTTTCTAACTGTTAACTGAACTGTTTGGCCCAAACACAGAACTTGTAAACAGAGCCTAAAGCGGGCCATACAGAATAGCTGTTGGTCAAATGCTATTTCCCTCAACCTACTCCCTGCTCGGCCTAATGTGCAGACCATACAAGCCACTTATTGCCCGGCTGAACAAAAGGATCAGGGATTGTGAAATTTAACATGCCTGATCCTCGTTTCCCTCAACATCTGCCATCATAGTACAGGGTGGGCCATTTATATGGATACACCTAAATAAAATGGGAATGGTTGGTGATATTAACTTCCTGTTTGTGGCACATTAGTATATGGGAGGGGGGAAACTTTTCAAGCTGGGTGTTGACCATGGCGGCCATTTTGAAGTCGGACATTTTGTATCCAACTTTAGTGTTTTCAATGGGAAGAGGGTCATGTGACACATAAAACTTATCGAGAATTTCACAAGAAAAACAATGGTGTGCTTGGTTTTAACGTTACTTTATTCTTTCATGAGTTATTTACAAGTTTCTGACCACTTATAAAATGTGTTCAAAGTGCTGCCCATTGTGTTGGATTGTCAATGCAACCCTCTTCTCCCACTCTTCACACACTGATAGCAACACCGCAGAAGAAATGCCTCCCGATCTGACCCCCTTAGACTTTTATCTTTGGGGTCATCTGAAGGCAATTGTCTATGCTGTGAAGATACGAGATGTGCAGCAACTGAAACTACGGATACTGGAAGCCTGTGCTAGCATTTCTTCTGCTGTGTTGCTATCAGCGTGTAAAGAGTGGGAGAAGAGGGTTGCATTTAGAATCCAACACAATGGGCAGCACTTTGAACACATTTTATAAGTGGTCAGAAACTTGTAAATAACTCATGAAAGAATAAAGTAACGTTAAAACCAAGCACACCATTGTTTTTCTTGTGAAATTCTCTATAAGTTTGATGTGTCACATGACCCTCTTCCCATTGAAAAAACTAAAGTTGGATACAAAATGGCCGACTTCAAAATGGCCGCCATGGTCAACACCCAGCTTGAAAAGTTTCCCCCCTCCCATATACTAATGTGCCACAAACAGGAAGTTAATATCACCAACCATTCCCATTTTATTTAGGTGTATCCATATAAATGGCCCACCCTGTACAGTCGGAAGGCCCCCAGCTCTGGTCATGTTTCTTAGTTGATAACTGATCCCTTTTCATTTTTGATTCTTTGTCCTTTATTAGTATTTAAAGTTCTCTTCTTGTTCCTCAAAATAGGCTTAGAATGGCCATGAAAAGAGCATGGTATTGAGTATCGCACATACAAAAGCATGCCCCATTGTAGAGCAAAATTAAGCAACAATGTGGATAGTGTAGAGAAATCAGACAATACATGTTCAGTTGGTATGTCCCTTATAGAGGAGACAGTTGTTCCAGCAGTCTTTATAAATCATCTCTTTCACTTACTACTCAATGGAAATGTTACTTTGTGTGTATCGTTCTGGGTTTTGACTAAATGGTAACAGTCAGAGGATGTCATTATCAGGAACCGTACAGCATGCTGCCTGCAATCTTTCAGACCATAGTAAAGATTTAATTGTATACTAGCAAACAGGGATACATTAAAGAGATGCAAATAAGATTCTTACTTTGTATATAATTATGCATTTGAAAAATAAATTTCCCTTTGAAAGTGATGATTAAAAAGTTATAAATAAAACTCTTCTCATTAATGTTAATAAGTGTTTTTGGAAGGACATCTTTATAAGTGCTCAAGAGTAAAAAATAAATAAATGACCTCTGCACTTTCTTTTTTTTCATAATGCCTCAAACAAATTTTTTTACCCAGATAAATGAGTCCCATATTTGAATAGGCACTGCACTTTGAACAAACGTTGCATAAATTAATAGTATACGCGGATATAAGAAACTGTGTAATATATCTTAATAGAGAAAATGCCTCTTTCTATACTTATCAGTCGCCCCCCCCCCCCGCATCTTCTAAACAGTTTACTCATAATTTAAAGCTTTCTCCGTCCTCAACAAGACAGGCTCTCAGCTCACAGCTGCTCATAAAAGTCTATAGAGATGGAGGGGGGAGTAGGTGAGAAGGAGAGAAAAGAAAAAGACAGATTTATATTTTATCCCAGTGCTGGATTATCAGCTACACTGTTTATTACTACTGTATAATATCCTCTATGTTGCTGCTGCAGCTTCTGTATATAAATATGTGATAGAGCTAGGAGGCAGGATTCTTCTCTATGCACTGTGTATAGAAGACATGATAGCAGTTAGGCTCTGCTCAGAGAAAACAGAAAATTAGGGATAGAGCCTGCAGTGGGAAAAACTGATACAAAATGCCATATACATGTCATAAAATGTCCAGAAATAGTGTTTTTCCTCATGTACACACATATGACCGCTTATTCTGAAAAGTCACCTCATAGTGTAGGTATGCTTTCAATTATATTTTCTATTTTACAATACTATTAAAAAGAATATTTTATTCATACTAACCATTCAATTAAACCAATGCTGCATTTTGTACCTCGTACATTAGGAGTCTACAAACATTGATACTATTTGGTTTATAAACCATTTTCAATGGAGGCCCTGTATACTGCTCTGGACTCATTTGATGCTCCCTTTTATTTGCAGGCATTGAGAAGCTAAGAATTCAGTTATTTTGTTTCACACCATATTTCATATTTCAAAATAGGTGTACAGATTTATTTAAAACCCGATTATGCTTAATAGACATAGATGAGGGAGGAGATGTAAGGCGTGCAGCTCTGTGGATAGTTTTATTGGTGATATTAATAAGTTTAAATTGTATTCTTGGAATGGACAACCATTGCAGTGACTGACTATGTAGAATATGCATAGAATATTCATATTATGGGTTCTAATGCATGCCAAGAAAACATCCCCCTACCACATTACTATCTACACAAGCCTAAAAAGCATGGTCACAAGGCAGAATGGGCTCATGAATTTCTGTGATTTACACTAACTTCTGTACTTAACCTCTGCATTGTGCAGAATATATTGAGTTCATCATGCCAGGGACATTTTTCCATTACCATACTGTCCAGGTTTGGTGAGGCTTTGTCCAATGTAGCCTCAGCTTTATGTTGCTAGCTGATAGGAGTGAACCCAGTCTTCAGGAGAGGTCTTCTGCTGCTATAGTGCGATCTACTGCAAGCTTTGATACACACTCATCTGCAGACTCTTGTAAGGACCCTTGTAATACATGGTTGCTTCAGTTACTGTCACCTTCCTGTTAGTTTGAACCAGTCTGGCCATTCTCTGCTGACCCTCATTGACTAGATGTTTTCACCCACAGAACTGGCTCCCTATTGTGTGTGAAAATCCAAGCATTTTATAGAATTTTTAAGTACATAACAATAGACCTTTTCAGAGGATGCTTGATGGAACTGATAAAATGAAAAATATTGTTACAACAACAAGCGCTGTGGATTAAAGTTGGCCATATATGTGACTTTCATTTGTTTTAACCATGACTAAGAAGTCAATGTAAGAATACAATTTAGAGTTATACAATGTTTAAAGTGATTTTGTAACTATACTACTGGTAGGCCTGCATGTAAGGATTCAAAGTAGACATTTTTCCAATTTGTGATCCAATAATAACAAAATACATAGCTGTAAGGAAACTCCTATTGCTTGCTGTTGGGCATGGCATTGTAACCTTTGCTATAGAGGTATTGCTATTGGGGGTGCAGAGGTAGCAGTCACTCCTGTGCCTTGGTGCCTGACGAAAGCCCAAATGTCCCTATGGCACATAAAAATACGATTAGAAATGATACAAGGGAGATGGGGGTCCTGTTACAGATTTTGCATTGGGTCATAGGATTTTTAAAGGGTGTGACATATCCACAGGATATGCCATCAATGTCTGATAGATGCGGGCCACAGCTCTGGGACCCCCACCTATATCAAAAATAGGGGTCGCCCGAACCCATTGCCTTTGATATGGAGCCCTCAGGCTGCAGAATACAGGCGGTGACAAGTGGAGAGGTTCCCGGGCATGCGCATGGTTCTATCCACTTTCATTTTGTTCAGTGGGAGTTATGGAAACATCCGAGTAAGCGCTGTTTCCATAACCATACAATAGAATGGAGAGAGACCATGTCTGTTGTCCTTTGTCAAATATGACAGTAATCTGTTAATTGATATGAAGGATAAGGGGATGGGGAATTTGGCATTATTCTAAAACTGGTTCTGCAGTTATAGGGACTAATTGTGACAATAATAATATTTTAAAGAATAGATTAATATCTGATCGGGGGGACCCTCGCCTATTACGAGAATGTGCCTACCTTGCCCTGCCTGGGACTCCATATTAATGGAGCGATAATGCGCATGCTTGGCCACCGCTTGATTTCATTTTTATGGGGCTGCTTAAGATAGCAATCCGCAACCCCACAGAAATGAATGGAGTGGTTGCCGAGCATGCGCAATATCGCTCCATTCATATGGGGCTTGCAGGAATGGCAAAGTAAGCCAGTTCTCGTGATCGGTGTGGGTCCCAGCCCCACCGTTCAGATATTTTTGCCACCTATCCTGGGGATAGGTGATAAATATTGATTATGGGAAAACCCCTATAAGGAATGTGGTTATGCAATGTGATTGTAACAGTGGAACTTTACTTGAGGAGCATAATTCTACCTTGCATTAAATAGTAGGTTAGTCCACAGAACTGTATTTCATCTCTGTACTCTCTTCCATATGTTAAAGGGAACATGCAACATTTTTATATTTTCTGACATATCATAGATGCATAACCAAATATAGCATTGGTGGGAATCCACCAATCACCATAACGAAGGAGAATTTGGTGCTCTGTTTGGCTCACATCTACAAGCTGTGCTTCCATTCTTGCATAATAGCAAAAATACAGTACATAATCTGTTTTAATGACAGAACCCTTTAACGACCTTATCTGTTGGGTATTTTCAGATCTGTATCTGTGGATGTTTATTATAATGATTTTCTTTGCACTGTTATTGTCAATTCAGGGAAAATAATTAATTGTAATAGCATCAAAGTCGTATCTGTAATCCGATTCACATACTGAGAGAACATGAGTCAGGCACAGAAAAAAATCAATACTTGTTTTGGTAGCACCAGCAATGTTAAAGATGGAAAATAGCACATATGAATAATTTATGATGTGAAAGAGCTTTTCTTCAGTTGCAGAGGTAAAGACAGCGATGGGAGAAATCTCATGAGGCTCTGAAGGCTTTTAAAAAAAAAAGGTGAAAATGCTCTCATTTTCACAATAGAGAACTGTTGATATCTTTTTAGAACAGGCCAGCCTTCTGGAATCCACAGCAAAAAAAAAGCTATAGGTTTATTGGGGGACTGTAGATCTCAAGTGAAATAGAGTGAAAATAATGTAACCTAAAATATATTTTATTTGTTGGATTTTGCAGACTTGTTAGCCTCATTTACGTGTCCGCTGGTACATTGCACAGATCCAATTGTGAAGGTTGTTTTTATAATAATGTATATAATTTTGTTTGATGGCAAATTATGACCGTCGTTAATGAAAATAAAGTAGGTAATACTAGTCATTAAATTTCCATCTGTTGTCTGTGGAAGGATTGGATAAATTGGTTCAGCTTGAAATTGGTTATTTAAAGTGGATTTGTCATCATACTTAAACAGGGCAGCACATTATGGGGACAGGTACGCTGCACTATTAGCCTAAACAATGGTGGGTGTCATATTTAGTCCATGACTGGACTCCTACCAATTTACAGTACATTTATGCAGGCACATCCACTACATGTGCAGAGGTGCCTGGTACTGCAGTTTAGCCCCATTCATTTTGTTCTCCTAATTGGTGGGCTCCCCAAGGGTCAATGGCAAACCAATTATCACATATTCATGGCTTGGCTAAGGCTGGTCATTCACATGAAATAAAAGGTGTCCTAACCCACCAATTTTGAAAAGATTGTCCGACTACCTAATGTGTATGTGGGGCTCGGACTCTCTCCTGATGGAAGAGGGGAATTGGGGGAAAGAAGGATCTAATTTCAACATGCCCCATCCTTTGTTTCAGGTGACATGAAGGGTTAACTCCACTTTAATCAGCCCAATAAATGAACCTTAGCTCCTACCTCTCACTGTGTTTTGTTTTTTTATTGTCCTACCTTCATGGATAAGTTGCTGCTCCCCCCCCCCCCCCATGGATTATTTTATTCCTTTTTAGAGTTGGATTTAAGAGTAAGGTTTTGTTTTTTTGCCCTTGTTTTTATGCATGTGATTTTCTTTTAGACTCTGCTATACTTGCACAGGCTCTGCTCTGCACTGACAGAATTTACTCAGAGGTAAAACAGTTTTTAACTCCTGGTTGGAATCTTCCTTTCCATTCTCGGCCTCTGTGTTCATCGATCGGGTTTTCTAGCCGCTCCTGGTTTGTGCACCTGTAGCTTGCAGCAGCTGATTGGTAACTACTAAACAGTGAGTAATCTACATCTGTTCATGTTCTAAGACCTGTTATAGCCTATTACTGTATCTTTGAATTGTGGGCACATAACAAAGTGGGTGACTTTAATATTAGGCTTGGGTGTTCATTGTAGACTTAATTGTCAGTCAGTTACAACCCATAACCATTGAATGCGTACGGTGGCTCTGCCATCTTTTTATACTGCTCGTAGTGGTCGTCCAGTGTACAATTAGAATTTGAAAAACATAGCATAACAGCCATCCAAATCGGGGCATTATGCATGGCATTTTTTTTAATCAAAATAAGCTGGCATTTTGCCTTTTACACCTGAAGCCAGTTAAAGAGGTTTTCCCACCTTCTGACAAATGGTGACCTATCCACCGGGTAGATCATCAGTACATGATCTGTGGGGGTCCGACACCCGAACTCCGCACAGATCCGCTGGTCCGGTGCCTCTGTGCACCATACATACATGCCGGAAGCACTTGGCTACAGCCACGGAATAGCGGCCAAGCTTCAGTACTGCAGCTCTGCTCCTATTCAAAGGAATAGGAGCGGACCTGCAGTTCTGCAGCACGGCCGCTATGCCATGTATGGAGCCAACTGCTTCCTGGCTCCGTAGATAGCATTATGTGCCATAACATCTGGTGACCGCAGGCCACCGGAGCGGTTTATCGATGCGAGGTCCGGGTTTCGGACCCGCACCGATGATACACTGATGATCTATCTGGTGGTTAGGTCATCAGTTGTCAGAAGGTGGACAACCCCTTTAAGCATAGCCCTCTCTAAGCAATGCCCTTGTGTTAGGGCTGGTAGGCAACAAATACAGTGCCATACAGAATGTGTTTAGCTCAGGACATGCCAATTCTAGAGTCCCCACTTCCTTCTTGTTCTCCCTCTCCTAATTAGGAGTATATTAACCCCTGTTCTCTAAGGCCTTGTGCATTGGGCCTTGATGCGTTTTTGCCACGTTTTACGCATGCTTTAAGCTTCCCATCGACATCAATGGAAAAAATGCATTGCAGTGCATACAACACGTTTTCTTATGCACGCAGGTTTAAAAAACGCGTTCTGTTAAAAAAGAAGCATCAGGTCACTTCTTGGCGTGTAAAGCGTGCCAAAAATGCGTCTAACTTCCCATCGTCAATGAGAGTCCTAATTACGCGCTCAAAACGCATAAAAAAACCGCGTCAAAATGCTGGTACTTTAAAAAGCGATGTGCAAAAAACGCCAGTGCTTTTTACGCGTTTGAATGTCGTCTTTTTTAAGCGCCGTTTGAACAAGGCCTAAGAGGGGTTTGAGGACGGCGCAGCTCCCATCTATAATTTGGAACTGGTGGTAAGCGGATATTTTATATTGATTGTAAGTATGCGTATCCTGGTGATGGTTTTTGCTACCATCCTGCTTAAACTGTCTTCACTAGGAAAGATGTGTAGTGAGAGAGGATTTTAAGGGTGAGAACGTCCCGGCATCGCCATCTATCCTGCATAACTGGTGATGCGTCGCTTCTTCTGCTGAGAAAAAAAGATTCCTTTAAAACCCGTTTTCCTGTGGAGTGAGCAAGCTTATCAAATCCGTTCACTCATAGAATGTGAACTAGGGGTTTCGTATGGCAGCCAGGATGCCTCTAGAGCATCAGAAACACTCGCCTTTGCTGAAGGAAGCCATGACCTTGAAATAGATAATGTTAGGCTTGAGAAAGACCTTTTAAGCACGATGGGTCAAAACGTAGCTTTTTTTGCTTATAATGTTTGATGATTAAATACCACTTTTTTTAATTCCATTGGAGATGTGCGCTGTTGTCCGAATGCTGGTGGAAGTATTGTAGTGGATTAGCTGGGGTTTGTCCGATATAGGAGGACGTGACCGCATCCTACACTACCGTTCAAAAGTTTGGGGTCACCCAGACAATTTTGTGTTTTCCATGAAAACTCACACTTATATTTATCAAATGAGTTGCAAAATGACTAGAAAATATAGTCAAAACATTGACAAGGTTAGAAATAATGATTTTTATTTGAAATAATAATTTTATCCTTCAAACTTTGCTTTCGTCAAAGAATGCTCCATTTGCAGCAATTACAGCATTGCAGACCTTTGGCATTCTAGCTGTTAATTTGCTGAGGTAATCAGGAGAAATTTCACCCCATGCTTCCAGAAGGCCCTCACACAAGTTGGATTGGCTTGATGGGCACTTCTTGCGTACCATACGGTCAAGCTGCTCCCACAACAGGTCTATGGGGTTGAGATCTGGTGACTGCGCTGGCCACTCCATTATAGATAGAATACCAGCTGCCTGCTTCTTCCCTAAATAGTTCTTGCATAATTTGGAGGTGTGCTTTGGGTCATTGTCCTGTTGTACGATGAAATTGGCTCCAATCAAGCGCTGTCCACAGGGTATGGCATGGCGTTGCAAAATGGAGAGATAGCCTTCCTTATTCAAAATCCCTTTTACCTTGTACAAATCTCCCACTTTACCAGCACCAAAGCAACCCCAGACCATCACATTACCTCCACCATGCTTGACAGATGGCGTCAGTCACTCTTCCAGCATCTTTTCAGTTGTTCTGCGTCTCACAAATGTTCTTCTGTGTGATCCAAACACCTCAAACTTCGATTCGTCTGTCCATAACACTTTTTTCCAATCTTCCTCTGTCCAATGTCTGTGTGCTTTTGCCCATATTAATCTTTTCCTTTTATTAGCCAGTCTCAGATATGGCTTTTTCTTTGCCACTCTGCCCTGAAGGCCAGCATCCCGGAGTCGCCTCTTCACTGTAGACGTTGACACTGGGATTTTGCGGGTACTATTTAATGAAGCTGCCAGTTGAGGACCTGTGAGGCGTCTATTTATCAAACTAGAGACTCTAATGTACTTGTCTTGTTGCTCAGTTGTACAGCGGGGCCTCCCACTTCTCTTTTTACTCTGGTTAGAGCCTGTTTGTGCTGTCCTCTGAAGGGAGTAGTGCACACCGTTGTAGGAAATCTTCAGTTTCTTGGCAATTTCTCGCATGGAATAGCCTTCATTTCTAAGAACAAGAATAGACTGTCGAGTTTCACATGAAAGCTCCTTTTTTCTAGCCATTTTGAGAGTTTAATCGAATCCACAAATGTAATGCTCCAGATTCTCAACTAGCTCAAAGGAAGGTCAGTTTTATAGCGGTGCTAACATAATTGCACAAGGGTTTTCAAGTGTTTTCTAATCATCCATTAGCATTCTAACACAGTTAGCAAACACAATGTACCATTAGAACACTGGAGTGATGGTTGCTGGAAATAGGCCTCTATACACCTATGTAGATATTGCATTAAAAAAAACAGACGTTTGCAGCTAGAATAGTCATTTAGCACATTAACAATGTATAGAGTGCATTTCTGATTAATTTAATGTTATCTTCATTGAAAAAAAACTGTGCTTTTCTTTCAAAAATAAGGAAATTTCTAAGTGACCCTAAACTTTTGAATGGTAGTGTATATACTGGGGACCTGTGCTGCTTCACTCCATTTTTCTATGTTTAAGGAGAGACAGATCAAAGTCTCTGGGCACCTATGGACATTGCTTTGTCCTCCAACACCAAGGAACTGCAGGCGATTTTCAGATGCTATTCGCTTACGTTATGAGAGCGAATGCAGGTCTCCCCCAGTAGGCGTCTGGGCTCACTCGACCAGAGTTACAGCCACTACATGGGCAGAACAAGCACAAGTACCAACTGGGAGATCCTGTTGGGCTGTATCGGGTAGCACACCAAATACTTACATCAGTCACTATGGATTTGACTTAAGACAGGACTCTTCTTTTGGTCATACAATTTTGTCTTCTGGGTTCTTCCACCATTTAAGGGATCTTGCTACATCCCCATATATATGTGCTACTGTGCAGGATGTCCAAGAAAGCTAGAACTTACTTATGCAATTCCTCTTACCTTTAGTCCAAACAGCAGCACATAATTACCCTCCCAATAAAGTTTTTTTCTTTTTCATTTCCCTAGGTGGGTCTTTAAACTTACACAGTGAGGGGAAGGAGCTTAGGTCCATTTATTGGGTTGGTTCAAGTTGAATTAACCCTTCGTGTCACCTTTCCAAAGCATGTCGTAGTGGGGATATATCCCCATATGTACAGTATCTGTATGTTTTTTGGACTGTGGGAGGAAACCCATGCAAGCAAGGGGAGAACATATAAACTTTAGGCAAATGTTGCCCTAGATCGGATTTAAACACAGGATCTCAGTGATGCCCTATTTTGAGACTCCTTTAAAGAACTTTTATAGTCCCCGAAAATTAATATGACAAACACTCTTGCAACATTGTATGTGAATGTCATACTACCATAAATCAGGTAAAATTAATTGCAAAACATGTGTAGGCACTAATCTCATTCACCATATGGTTTTGCCACGTTGATATAATTATGGTAACATTTATTACAGATTTCTATGAACTACAGTGCCAATTTATTTAAGACTACAGGAAATACAAGACTTTGCCACTTCACTTGTCATTTAATAAATGAAGCCATATGTCAAGTTCTAGCGTTCTTAAGAAAGAGATTCCTGGGGTTCATTTAATTACTTATGGACTTAATTATTAAATACACTTATCATTTTAAAGAGAGACTTTATTTTAGTAATTGCATAATGTTTTTTAATGATGTTATTGGAAATAAATGTCTCTGTGGACATGGTGAACTGTCTATGTAACATTAAAGCTGGCAACACCCGAGACACAAGAAGCTGTCTTGCCCATTCTGAAAACATATATACAAAACTGGTTGCGAGACATTTTTTTTTTTTTTTTTTTGCAAAACTGCAAAAATTCATTACATACATTCCTTTCTAAAAAAAAAGTGGTCCATTAAGTCTGCTTGAAATTTGCCAGAGTAATAGAGGAGGAGGAGGCGGGGGAGGGTGAATGCTCATTATACCACAGGAGGATCACAAAAAGCTTCCTGTTCATTTAACAAACACTGTACTAGAGACTGGTGCAGGAGGAAGTTAAGGGTGGAACAACTGCCATCTGAATGTAGAACTTAATGGCTTTAAGGGCATCTGATGAGGGTTTTTCCATTATCATGATGACCAGGTTGTGTAGCTATGTATGTAATTTATTTTATTAATTAATTTATTAATTTATTTTCTTCTACTTTTGTGGAGGGCATGTGATGTTTAAAAACTTTTTCTGGAAATATATAAATACTGTTCAAATTGTTGAGCACCAGATGTCCTCTAATTTTCTAATATGCTCCATGATGTTTGATGGGAGGCATCCTGGTTCCCCAAGATGAGCCAAGATCAGTTTTTAGAAGAGCAATTTCAACAGTACATATATTGAAATGTAGAGCACATCTAATGTTCAGTTTTTTTTTTTGTTTTTTTTTTTAAAACCTACAAGCAGAAATAGAAGGGTCTTTAGTATATATAAAAAAATTAAATAATGTTGATATCTTACTATTATGCCAAGATATGATCACTTGAAGTTACAGTCCTAAAGGCTGGACTACTGAAAAATTCTGAAGTCAGCAATTCCACTTCTTCTGTCAGGTGCTTAATTGTCATGCAGACCTTATCTGGATCCAAATTACCCTCTACAATAATATCACCATTTACCTAGCCTGCATAGCGGCAAATAGGGATGTGTACGGGTGAACCTTGATGAGAGTGATGAATCTACACAAAGTTTTTATGACAGCACTGCACCAGACAGAAATCTGAACCGTAAATTAATCATTCAGTAGTGCAGTCTCAGGCTTTCAGTCTGTAACTAATGATTCTATCAAGGTAGGATATAAAATATGTTCAAATTTTTAATGCACACTAAAGCTAGAATTTACTTACGCAATTCCTCTTTTCTGTAGTCCAAACAGCAGCACATACAGTGGATATAAAAAGTCTACACACCCCTGTTAAAATGACAGCCCCAAAGCATTATGCTGCCTTCACCATGCTTCACTGTGGGTATGGTGTTTTTTTGATGATGTGCAGTGTTGGCTTTGCGAAAAAACATACCTTTTGGAATTATGGCCAAAAAATTCAACCTTGGTCTCATGAGACCATAACACGTTTTCCCACATGCTTTTGGCAGACTTGATGTAGGTCTTTGCAAAACATAGGCGGGTTTGGATGATTTTCTTTGTTAGAAAAGGCATCCGTCTTGCTACCCTACCCCACAGCCCAGACATATGAAGAATACGGGAGATTGTTGTCGGACTAATCAAAAAATCTCATGAATGGTTGCAGCAATCTTGTCTGTCTAGTAGTAATGTACATAGGATATCACACCTACTGCACATAACATTTTTGTCACAGTCTTAGAGTAGCAGTGTACTACCTATATTTTTGTGAACAATGTATCTGTGTTGCTTTCTCGTAATTCTACTACTTAAAGAGAACCTGTCAGATCTCGTGACATGTCTCTTTTAGTAAATACTTGTATTCCCCATAAAATAACTATTCTGGAGCATCTTTTCTTAAAAATCTTTCTTGCACAGTTACCTTTTTACTACTACTTTTAGATTGTGTAGGCATAGGCAGCTTTGACAAGGTGAATGGTAACACTCAGTTGTCAGTTTCATTCATAAATTTCTAGGAGGAATTCCAGAGGAACTGCAGAACGCAGAGTTCTAAGAAAAGATGTTCCAGAATTTTGAATTTATGGGTAATACAAATATTCACTTCAGTGGCGGATTAAGTAAACCATGGGCCCTGGGCTGTTCCACAAGCTTGGGCCCCCTTCTCCACCACCGCCCTGCCACGTCATGTCTATATTAAACACCACCTTTCTGTGTGAGCATTGACAAATGAGTGCTACGATTCCCCTTGTCAAAGGGCTGTGTCCCTACACACTGACAGTCTCCAACCATCGCTGACAGTATCACACTGTGTAGGGACACATCCTCCTGACAAGGGGAATGGTAACACGCATTTGTCTATTAGTCCTGGGTACACAAAGACTTTATGTGGAATACAAGGATTTCCGATAACAGACATGTCAGGAGAGGTGACAGATAAATGCAATGACTCACAGGAGATGTCTTCACTGATGGGTCGTTCTCTTTTCTTCTCCATCTGACACAGACCGTTATGGCGACTTCTCCTGATGACTGCAGAGTTTCCTGATGAGAAATCTTTTCCCCTTGATTCTGTAGCCATTTTCAGCGTCTATAGCAACATAAAAATTCAGAAATAAACACCATAAATTGTCTTATACCCCAGACCCCTAAGCAAATTAAGACCCAGGCCCATACATTAACTCAAACCAATAAATTCAGTCTCCAAGAGGTAACTAAACTTTTAAAAAACATTTGGCGTGTCATAGTGAGAGTGATATGTCAGAAGTTTTGATTGATGGGGGTCCCAGCATTGAGACCACCACCGATCACTAAAACAAAGCAGCAGGAGTGCTCGGGTGAGCGCTGTTCCACTTAATTTCTGACTGTCTTTTCTCGGCGCGGTGCCGAGAACCGCATGCTCGGCTATCAGAGGAAAGACGATCAGAAACAAAGTGGCAAAGCACTCACCTGAGCGCTTCTGCCACTTTGTTTCAGCGATTGGTGGGGTCTCAGTGCCCGGACCCCCACCGATTAGAACATTTAACTGTCACTATGACATGTAATTTTTTTTAAAAAGTTTCGTTAGTTACCCTTTAAGCAGTCAGACACCCCTCCCCAGTGCATCTGACTGACTGCTGAGTGCCCTATGGGAGGGTCTAAGTGTCTGACACTTAGGGCGGATTTACACGAGCGTGTGCGTTTTGCGCACGCAAAAAATGCGGCGTTTTGCGTGCGCAACAGGCACTTAACAGCTCTGTGTGTCATCACCATCATTATGACACTCTGTATGTTTGTAGCACCTGGTGCTTTTCTGTTTGCAATCATAGTTATACTGCTGTTGAGCAAATCATGCACGTCCCACGGAGGTGCCTCCGTGTGGCATGCGTGATTTTCACGCACCCATTGACTTCAATGGGTGCGTGATGCGCAAAAAACACAGAAATATTGGACATGTCAGTTTTACGCAGCGGGCTCACGCTGCGCAAAAATCACTGACAGTTTGCACTGCCCCATATACTTGCATAGGTTCGTGCGACGCGTGTGCTTTTCACGTTCGTGTAAATCTGCCCTTATGGCTCTTGGGGGGGGAAGGAGTTATTCCCCTATAGAACCCTGAACAGTCAATCAAACGCTCTGCCCCCCCCCCCTGCAGTATAATAACTACTGAGGGCTCCATGGGGGAGATTATACTGCAGGGGGGGGAGGTTCTGAGCATCTGACTTACTGCAGAGGGCTCTATGGGTGGGAAATTATTTTGCACACAAAAAATGTGAGATTAAACACCCTATATACAATTCACACTAACACCGCACACTATATATTCAAACCACACACACTATATAGACTTACATTATAGACACTATAAACACAGCACACACACTATATACACAGCACACACTATATACACAGCACACACTATATACACAGCACACACTATATAGACTTACATTATGACACACACACACACACACACACACACACACACACATAAACACACACACACTACATAGTCTTACATTATAGACACTATATACACAGCACACACTATATAGACTTACATTAACTAACACACACGCACGCACACACACACACACACACACACTTACCAGTCTCTTCCTCTGCGGTGCTTGTCTCTGGCAGCCTCCAGGACCTTAATCATGTGACTGTGACGTCACCACAGGTCCTTCACCCTCTAGTTTCAGTTTTGCCGTTATCAGGCAGCTGCTGGAGGTTTAGACAGGAGGGACAGTGTACAGCTACACAGAGGAGCAGACTGTCAGGGAGACTCCAGCACCTGCCCATCACAATCTCTGACAGTCTGCTCTCTACAGCTGATGTGCTGTGCCCCTGTTCCCTGGCCGCAATTGACTCCCCCTGCACATTCCCCTCGCCTCTTCATCAGCACGTGGGACCGATGATCACTAGAATGCGGCCGGCAGCAGCAGCCCTGGAGAGTTTTGTTTCACTTGTGTGCGGTGTGGGAAGCTATGGGCCCCCTGCAAGCCTTGGGCCCCGGGCGACCGCCCGAAACGCCCATATGGGGATCCGCCACTGATTCACTTCAACAGACATGTCTAGGAAGCTGTAAGGTCCTCTCAAAAGAAGTTTTAGAAAACCCATTTTTAAACATGCTAGTAGCGCATTCTGGGTTAGTAAAAGGTGATCTGCTCTTTTGAAATTCCCCAACTATAAACCTGAGAGCAAAGTGTGACAAAGAAAGCCTTTTGCTCTTGATATCCTGGTACATCCGTGTATTACATGTGAACAGCCTATTTAGTTCAGTGTGCGGTATATACTGTCATGCTTAATTTTCCCTGTGCTGGCACCTCAGGGATATTGAACTCTTGCTGCGAGGTACCCCAGTGTAACGCTGGCAGTCCCAAGAGATGGGTAGCCTATGATCAGCTTATCATTAGGGGACCCTTCTACCCAGAAATAGATTGTTGGACAACCCAGGAATGGATATAGGCAGCAGTGGGCCCCCATTCTAGAAGAGTTTGTGTCCCTTACTCTCGAATCATAGAGCATTCCCCTTATCATAGAGGATCCTTATGTCTCTCCAACTATCCACCAGTAATTGTGAGCTATGACATTCATTAGCTCAGTTCCTGATATGCAATCTAATAGACAGTAGGTGTAATGCCCATGGCCGCGGGATGCCAGGTTTTCTTACCTCCTGACGGCCGCAGCCATGGATCAGTGAGCGCTGGTCCCCATCTCCTCCTCAGGAGACGCCAGCGCTCACTTCCGCTTCACTCTGCTGTGTCCCGTAAGGTGTGCACGCAAGCTCATGCCCACTCTTAAAGGGCCAGGGCACACCTGAATTAAAGATCAAATTAGCCCATGAGCACCCTGGACTATAAGAGGGGTCAGCCCCTTCCTGCATTGCCTGAGCATTGTTGTAGTTTACCTATGTTTGTCTCTGCAAATGGTCCCTTAGTGTTTACTAGTTCCCAGTGTTACCGTTCCTGCTACCTGTATCCTGTGTCCCGTGCTATCCAGAACCAAGTGCTGTATAGAGTTGGAGTCGAGCTGCGCTAAGTACTACTCCTGTCCTGTTACACCACACCTGGTGTCTGCCTGCTGCCAAAGTTTCATCCGACAAAATATGTTGAAGGAAAAAAGGACCAAAGACGGCGCTGTCTACTCAATAAAAATAAATGAATGATCAATGATAATGATGTTTTATTACAATCCAGGCTACTCGTTTCAATGCCGCACCGGCATCTTCATCAGGCCTTATCAAATAACTGTACAGGCACCAATGTTTAAATACACCACGCAGTAAGAAAAAAAACGCCAATGTGATCGGGGTCAAAGTACCTCGGTGACGTCATCACAGGTCAAAATTTAAAAGTTAAAATATAAATATCAGTCAAAAGGGTAAAATACATATACATGGTAATATACAACAGTGTTTTTTTAAAAAAAAAGAAAGAGAGCAAAAACCATATAACATTAGAGAAGGAACACATAGCGTCGTCCATTTGGATGTTAGCAAGTCCATAAGGCGCACATAAGATCTCAAACATCCATTTGGATGTTAACAAGATCGTGAAGCGCATGTAAGGTATTAGACATCCATTTGGATGTTAGCAAGATCGTAGAGCGCACATAAAGTACAATTCAGAACAAACTTGTTCAAATTAGCTGGAGTAGTATGAAAATGAGCTTTAGCAAAAAAATTATATGTAAAAAGAATAAAGATAAAAAGATTTATATATATATATATATATATATATATATATATATATATATATATAACTAAACACGTATGTATGCTGCAGGACTCGGCAGCGCGTCCCCGTAGTCAAGGCAACCACACTGAAATTAGAGCGCAGACAGCACACACGGAAAGGGACTGGAGGAATCAAAAGCAATCAGAACAAGGTAAGTACACTAAAATATTAAATACAAATATTAAAATGAGCCGTTCATTGAGTTTAGCGCCTTTTAAGAAAATATGTGAAAATATATTAAAAAGTAGTTACGAAAGGTGTAGTTATTAATCATTAATCAATGGATGTTTCTGAGATGTCATTCAGGCCATTTGGATGCAAGGTCATGAGTTTGAAAATCCAGTAATTTTCTCTCTGCTTAAGTTTTTGGAACCGGTTAGGGATATCACAGGATATTTGTTCAATGGGAGTAATAATAATTTTGTCAAATTGACAATTATGAGATGAGGCACAGTGTCGCGAAACACTATATTTTAGGAATCCTTTAAGGACATTGAACTGATGCTTATTTATAGAGATGAGCGAACCGGGACAACCGAACCCGGTTTCGGTCCGAACTTCCGGAAAAGTTCGGTTCACAGCGAATCCGAACTTCACCGGGTTCGTCCGAACCCGTTTTGACCGAACCCGGCTACATTTTGGCGCCTGCCACATGTTACATCTAAAATGGAGTATTTCACAAGATCACCTGACATCAGGCTACCCCATAATGCCTTGCAAACGGCTCTCCCAGCCAATCGGGAGGCAGCATAGGGGCGGGCTCAAGCCTGCAATAAAAGTCTATGCACGGAGCTCAGCAGCCATTTTATAGACAGGAGCTGTAGGGATAGCATCTCTGTGCAGTAAGAGAAAGCTTTAGGAATCTAAAAGGCAGGAATCCAGCAATCGAAGGGGCTCATCCACTACTCACTACTCAGCCAGTGTGTGAATACGCTTTTATAAGGGGCTCATCCCCATTGCATCGAACTTGCAATACAGGCAGGCTTGTAGTACTAAAACGCCCAGCATTACCTGAGTGCACTGCAGCGTGGCTGATAGAAATTCTCATTCATTACCATTTGCCAAGCCAGTGTCAGTGTGTGAATACGCTTTTAGAAGGGGCTCATCCCCGGCCGTTAACATAACAAACAAATAACAATACAACTTGCAATACAGGCAGCCTTTGTAGTAGTAGTAGTAGTAGTAGTACTAAAGGCCCAGCATTCCCTGAGTGCACTGCGGCGTGGCTGATAGAAATTCTCATTCATTGCCATTTGCCAAGCCAGTGTCAGTGTGTGAATACGCTTTTAGAAGGGGCTCATCCCCGGCCGTTAATATAACAAACAAATAACAATACAACTTGCAATACAGGCAGCCTTTGTAGTAGTAGTAGTACTACAAGACCCAGCATTCCCTGAGTGCACCGCGGCGTGGCTGATAGAAATTCTCATTCATTGCCATTTGCCAAGCCAGTGTCAGTGTGTGAATACGCTTTTAGAAGGGGCTCATCCCCGGCCGTTAACATAACAAACAAATAACAATCCAACTTGCAATACAGGCAGCCTTTATAGTAGTAGTAGTACTAGAAGGCCCAGCATTCCCTGAGTGCACTGCGGCGTAGCTGATAGAAATTCTCATTCATTGCCATTTGCCAAGCCAGTGTCAGTGTGTGAATACGCTTTTAGAAGGGGCTCATCCCTGGCCGTTAACTAACAAACAAATAACAATCCAACTTGCAATACAGGCAGCCTTTGTAGTAGTAGTAGTACTACAAGGCCCAGCATTCCCTGAGTGCACTGCGGTGTGGCTGATAGAAATTCTCATTCATTGCCATTTGCCAAGCCAGTGTCAGTGTGTGAATACGCTTTTAGAAGGGGCTCATCCCCGGCCGTTCACATAACAAACAAATAACAATCCAACTTGCAATACAGGCAGCCTTTGTAGTAGACGTAGTACTACAACGCCCAGCATTCCCTGAGTGCACTGCGGCGTGGCTGATAGAAATTCTCATTCATTGCCATTTGCCAAGCCAGTGTCAGTGTGAATACGCTTTTAGAAGGGGCTCATCCCCCGGGTTTTGATTCAACTTGCTGCACTCCAGAAGTGAAATGTCTGGTAAAAAAAAGGTTGTAAAAGGACGGGGTAGAGGAAAAAACACCCATGCCGTCTCCTCTTCCATTCCAAATGTTGGATCTGTTGGTGCAAGACCCAGTACCAGCATTTGTTGCACAAGACATGTGCCCAGTTCCACTAGTAGCAGCAGCCATGTGCCTGCTGGTAGTAGTAGCAGTATCAGCAAGCCAGACTTGTCCATCTCCTCCGGTGGGCGGGTTACTTTAGACAATATGGCCATTGTGGACTGGTTGGCTGGCTCGCGGTCATCTCAGCAGGAAGACTCTGACGATCTGGCTTCAAGCCAGGTTTCGTTGGATTCCAGATCCTCTACAGTTCCTTGGCACAGTGACAGTAGTAATATAGGTATTTCTAGCATTTCCATTCCATCTATGTCTTCGCTCCCCCTTCCTAGCGGGAAGCCATCTTTCCTGAGAGTCTTAAGAGACATCTCCTCGGGTGCGAAGGAAGATACTGAACAACATAGTGATGATGATGATTTGTTTTCCGCGAGTCAGCCAACGGAGTGTGTTGCGGCGGTGGTGGAGGTGGAAGCGGTGTCCGAGACGCATAGCTGCGGTAGTGGGGGTGTTGGTGGTGGCAGACGCAGTAATGAGGGGGGGCATGGAGCCCGCCATGATGTCACATCACATTCACAACACAGTGACAGAAGTGGCGGGGATGATGAGGAAGGCTATGATGATGATGTTGTTTTAGACAGGACGTGGGAACCAGGTGACGAGGTGATGATGGCGTCAGAGGAGGAGGGTAGTAGTGGCGGCACTGGCCGTGATAAACAGCCAAGCCGAGGTAGGGGCAGAAGTCAATCTGCAAAACGTTGCAGCGGTAGGGTCAGCTCAGGAGCCGGTGACGGCGACACTGATGCTGGTGTAGGCACCCGAAAAAAGCCTGCCAGACAAGAAGCAAGCTCGGGTGGTGGTGGTGATGGTGGTGGTGGACGTGGTACTACCTCTTTACGGTACTCTGCCGTGTGGAAATTTTTCTGTACCTTCCCGGAGGACGAAAACATGGCACAGTGCCGTATCTGCAAGCAGAAAGTAAGGCGTGGGCAGAGCAGCAATGTAGGAACTACCGCTCTACGTAAACACATGGAGCGGCATCACAAGGCCATGTGGGACAATCGACATGCCCCACCATCATCATGTACATCTAATGAAGACCCCTCTGCAGCTGCTGCTGCTGCTCCGAGTCCCTGTCATCTAAGTAGTAGCCAGGCCTTATCCACCATGTCGTTGTCATCATCATCATCACTGTCATCTAGTGCTCCTCCTACGTCCCGTCAGTTATCCATTACGGAATCGTTGTCCAATAAGCAACAATATATACCCAGTCATCCACTTGTCGTGCGGCTTAATTCACACCTGGCTAAGTTGTTGGTGGTGCAGTTGCTGCCGTACCACCTGGTCGACTCCGCCGGCTTCAAGCAATTGATGGCGTGCGCTCAGCCTAGGTGGCGAATACCTAGCCGACATTACTTCTCCAAAACAGCTGTCCCTGCCTTGCACAAGCATGTGGAGGAAAAGGTGTGCCAGTCCTTGCAATTATCCGTGTGCAGCAGGGTACATGCCACCCTCGACACGTGGAGCAGCAACTATGGGCAGGGACAGTACATGTCTTTCACGGCCCACTGAGTCAATATTTTGCAGTCCGATGCACCACCGCAGCAATGCCAGGCATTACCACCTCCACGCTTGTATCTTTCTGGTTCAACTCCGGACACCAGGCGCCTACCATCCTCCTCCTCCTACTCCTCCTCTTCCTCCTCGCCTTCCTCCTTGGAGGTCTTCCCGTTCTCGACAGGACACAGCGTATCTTCCACTCCTCCTCCTTCCTCTTTTCATAGGTGCAAGGTGAAGCGCCACAACGCTGTCTTACACCTGCTGAGCCTGGGCGAGAAAAGCCACATAGGGCAGGAGCTGCTGCTGTGCATCAAGGAGGAAATCGCACGCTGGCTGTCTCCTCTGAAACTCACACTGGGCAATGTTGTCTTTGATAACGGCAAGAACGTTGTGGCTGCACTGTGTCTAGGTCACCTGACACACGCTCCTTGCATGGCACATGTGATCAATCTGGTCATAACACGCTTCTTAAAGTCATATGTTGGTTTGAAGGGTGTGCTGGCCATGTCCAGGAGGGTTTGCGTTCGCTTTAGACGTTCGTATGCATTTAAGCACGCCCTCCTGGACTTGCAGCGTCAAAACAATCTCCCAGAACACAGCTTGATTTGCGACGTTCCAACACGCTGGAATTCCACCCTGCACATGTTGGACCGTCTGTACGAACAGCGGAAAGCCATGAATGATTTCCTGATGCAGCAGACGGGCAGCGTTTGGAGCCAGTGTAATTTCGAGCTCAGGCACTGGCAGCTGGTTAGAGACGCATGTCGCGTTTTGAGGCCCTTTGAAGAGGCCACACGATTTGTGAGCCGTGACGCTAGCGCAATGAACGATGTTATGCCGCTGATATTCATTATGGAGCAAACGCTCACAGCGATGATCCAGCAAAGGATGGAGGAATCACATCTGGCTATGGATGTTGAGGAGGAGGATGAGGAAACAGGACCTGAAGAGGAGCTGGATTTGGAGATGGAATCACAGGAATGGATAGGGGACGAGGCAGCCGCACAACGTGACAGTGATGGTGGTGATGACGAGTCTGACGACGACCTTGATGATGGACAACCATGGCAGTATGGGGCGGAGATGGAACCAACCGGCCCTCTGAAACGCTGGCCAGGATGGCGAGCTGTATGCTTCGTTACTTGCGCGCTGACTGTCGTATTATTAGCATGAAGCAAAGAGATGAGTACTGGATAGCCACACTTTTAGACCCTCGGTATAAAGCCAGAAAGGGGGAGTTTTTTGCGCCTTCCGAGAGGGAGGCAAAATTGGCTTATTATCGAGAGAAGCTATGCAGCTAGCTTGTCACCGCTTTCAAACGGCAAACACCTGCTGCAAGCATGTCTGACCGGGGGGGGCCACTCTCCGCGCCCCACTGTCTCATCGTTCCACCGCCTCTGGCAGAGCTACCTCTGCAATAGGCGGCAGCAGCGGCAGCAGTAGCAGCAGCCAATTCAGTTTGGAAAATGTGATGACAACATTTTTACATCCAATACCCGGACCTGACACACATCGTAGTCACCAAAGGGATATTCACCATCACCAGGTGCAGCACCTAAACAACCAGGTTCACTCGTACCTGGACTGTGCCCTTTCTCCGTCAGAAATGCTGATCCCAGACCCCATGGACTTCTGGGTCAGCTGATTGGATCATTGGCAAGAACTGGCCCAGTTTGCCATGGGTGTACTGTCTTGTCCACCCTCCAGTGTAGCGTCAGAGAGGGTATTCAGCGCGGCAGGGGATTTCGTCACCCCTAAGCGAACAAGATTGTCCGCCAACAGCTTGGAAAATCTCACGTTTCTGAAAATGAATCAAGCGTCAATCGGTGAGGATTTTAAAACCCCTGTGCCTGATGCCACTGATTAGATCTGACATTGCTGCTGCTGCCGCTGCCGCCTGCTACTGCCGCCTTCTACTACGGGATTCTGTCCTGTCCACTCTTTTTTTAATGTGCTGCTGCTACTACTACTACTACCACCCTTGCTGTCTGTGTTGCTACCTCTACTACCACCAATACACCTCCACTGCCGCCCGTCTGCTACAAGCAGGCCTTAGGCCTGCCCCACCACAGGGCTTTGTCCTGTGACTGTCCAGTCTCTTTTAATGTGCTGCTACTACTACTACCACCCTTGCTGTCTGTGTTAGCTACCTCTACTACCACCAATACACCTCCACTGCCGTCTGCTACAAGCAGGCCTGCCCCACAACATGGCTTTGTCCTGTGACTGTCGTCCAGTCTCTTTTTTTAATGTGCTGCTACTACTACTACTACCACCCTTGCTGTCTGTGTTGGCTACCTCTACTACCACCAATACACCTCCACTGCCGCCCGTCTGCTACAAGCAGGCCTGAGGCCTGCCCCACCACAGGGCTTTGTCCTGTGACTGTCCCGTCTTTTTTAATGTGCTGCTACTACTACTACCACCCTTGCTGTCTGTGTTAGTTACCTCTACTACCACCAATACACCTCCACTGCCGTCTGCTACAAGCAGGCCTGAGCCCAGCCCCACCACAGGGCTTTGTCCTGTGACTGTCCAGTGTCTTTTAATGTGCTGCTACTACTACTACCACCACCCTTGCTGTCCGTTGGGTACCTCTACTACCACAAATACACCTCCACTGCCGTCTGCTACAAGCAGGCCTGGAGGGCTTGTGAAAAGCTATTGCTTGTTGCTTTTACATCCATGTATGGATGAACCCCGGCAGGCATCTGCCAATAAAAAGGGTCAATTTTTGGAGGGCTTGTGAAAAGCCATTGCTTGTTGCTTTTACATCCATGTATGGATGAACCCCGGCAGGCACCTGCCAATAAAAAGGGTACATTTTTGGAGGGCTTGCACTCAAAAGCCATTGCTTGTTGCTTTTACATCCATGTATGGATGAACCCCGGCATGCATCTGCCACCATAAAGGGTCAATTTTTTGAGGGCTTGTCAAAAGCCATTGCTTCTTCTTTTACCACCTTATATGTATGAACCCTGGCAGGCATCTGCCGCCAAAAATGGTTAATTTTTGTACCTTTTTCAACAATGCATTAAGCATACAACATGCACAAGTGCAGTGGTTTCTGTTAGTTATCACCGTGTCCCATCCGTTTTCCTATAGCCATACATGTTGGCGTAACTGTGACACTAACTTTGCCTTAAAGGCAGCTCAAAAGTACTTGGATACACTCATGGGTGACCTAAGAGTGTTATACAGGGCTTCAAGGGCTTTTAAACAGTGTTATACACGATTTTTAGGGGCTTTCTTTTATTACAGGTTCGGTCAGAACTAGTTCGGTCCGAATCGAACTTTTTCATGAAATTCGGCGAACCTGCCGAACCGAACTTTTCATAAGTTCGCTCATCTCTACTTATTTATTCTGCTTTGCAAACATTGGATTGTCCTCCCAATATATTGCAGCCAGCATGAACATTCCAATAGATATATGACATACATACTCTAAAGTTTCCAATTAAGTCCTTCCTTAACTGTGGGAGTATGTATGTCATATATCTATTGGAATGTTCATGCCGGCTGCAATACATTGGGAGGACAATCCAATGTTTGCGAAGCAGAACAAATAAACATCGGTTCAATGTCCTTAAAGGATTCCTAAAACATAGTGTTTTGCGACACTGTGCCTTATCACATAATTGTCAATTTGACAAAATTATTATTACTCCCATTGAACAAATATCCTGTGATATCCCTAACCGGTTCCAAAAACTTAAGCAGAGAGAAAATTACTGAATTTTCAAACTCATGACCTTGCATCCAAATGGCCTGAATGACATCTCAGAAACATCCATTGATTAATGATTAAAGAGGCTCTGTCACCAGATTTTGCAACCCCTATCTGCTATTGCAGCAGATAGGCGCTGCAATGTAGATTATCATCCACTTCTCTTCAGAACGCCCAGCTTCTGCCAGATCACGCTGTGACGTCACTCACAGGTCCTGCATCGTGTCAGACGAGCGAGGACACATCGGCACCAGAGGCTTCAGTTGATTCTGCAGCAGCATCGGCGTTAGCAGGTAAGTCGATGTAGCTACTTACCTGCAAACGCTGATGCTGCTGCAGAATCAACTGTAGCCTCTGGTGCCGATGTGTCCTCGCTCGTCTGACACGATGCAGGACCTGTGAGTGACGTCACAGCGTGATCTGGCAGAAGCTGGGCGTTCTGAAGAGAAGTGGATGATACTTCTCATCAGAGCGCCCAGCTAGTAAAAGTATTAAAAACGCCCCGATGTACGCACATAATACACGCCCACTTGGACTTTTACTTTTAAACACACCCACTTGGACTTTTGCAAGCCTCATTTGCATAACTACAAAAATGGTCATAACTTGGCCAAAAATGCTCGTTTTTTAAAAATAAAAACGTTACTGTAATCTACATTGCAGCGCCTATCTGCTGCAATAGCAGATAGGGGTTGCAAAATCTGGTGACAGAGCCTCTTTAATAACTACACCTTTCGTAACTACTTTTTAATATATTTTCACATATTTTCTTAAAAGGCGCTAAACTCAATGAACGGCTCATTTTAATATTTGTATTTAATATTTTAGTGTACTTACCTTGTTCTGATTGCTTTTGATTCCTCCA
This sequence comes from Rhinoderma darwinii, assembly GCF_050947455.1. Lineage (NCBI taxonomy): Eukaryota > Metazoa > Chordata > Amphibia > Anura > Rhinodermatidae > Rhinoderma > Rhinoderma darwinii. The sequence continues at coordinate 253,997,962 of NC_134691.1, forward strand.
GTCCCTTTCCGTGTGTGCTGTCTGCGCTCTAATTTCAGTGTGGTTGCCTTGACTCCGGGGACGCTCTGCCGAGTCCTGCAGCATACATACGTGTTTAGTTATATATATATATATATATATATATATATATATATATATATATATATATATATATATAGAGAAAAATATAGAGCGCAGTAACGGCACCAGGACTTCAAGATAGATGAAAGCAAAAAGTGGATTTATTCACCTCAACACAGCAACGTTTCGGTTCAACAGGAACCTTTCTCAAGCCATAATAAACTGAATAAAGTGTCAAGTATTTATAGGAGGAGCATACATCAATCGACAATAAAACAATTATATGGATAAATCCATCAGAACATATGGAAAAATATATACTGGTATTACAATAAAACATTCATAGAGTGCACATAGTTTCTCCACTGTGAAATATATAGAAACAATACAATATGCATATAAAGTGTAGTGATAATTGTAAAAAACACTGTAGATGAAGGCAATTTAGGATAATTGGAAGCAGGCAGAAGCTGATTATAATTAAGCACCAATGTACTCACTGTAAATCGTTCAATATGTGGAGAGATGGAAAAATGCGCCCGACACACACATGTGTGTCTACTGCGCATGTCCCAAGATGGCGCCCGCACCGGATATTGAGTCCGGTGGAACGCGTCAGACAGCAGGTCACCACTGCGCACGCGCCACGACGGAGCTTGCGTTCCACCGCTCCTGCGCATGCGTCAGCCGGGATTTAGCTATGTAGAACGTGTAAATTTCTGAGAATGGCATCATATCAAAAAATAGACCATAGTCCACACAGTATATTGGACTCAATTGTCCATCCACCAGGGATTAGATAGATTTTGGACCGCCTATACAAATTGGAAGGCTAGATCAAAAAAATACAAATACCATGCTGTTAGTGTACTATGAGGCCCCCTAATGGTAGAAGAATAAATCTATGTGTCGTGATGTCTCAATATGATGTGACTATAGTCACCAATGGGACAACTACGGATATTATATTAGAGGGAACATTTACACTCCAATCAAGGATATCAGATATTCCCAATAAATATCCTGGCAGAGAAAAACACATCCGCCAAAATAAGGCAACATGAGTGAATATCAATGCTAAGCCCATATTTAAGTAGAGACACACATAAACATTCATTGAAAATACCAGGGAGGAAATACAGACATCAACAGCATTAGAACTATACGATCCAAGTGAACAATTCTTTTAGATTATAATTGAATTAGCTATCTCATTTAAGCTCTGCTAATATACATTCCAAGTGTGACGTTAGCGTTTTTTTAAAAAGAAGAAAGACCTCTGCCGCTTTCCAATGTCTCTCAGAATTGCTTAACATGCAGTCATGTGTCTAAAAAGTGGAAGAAAAAGAAAAAGAAAAAAAATGCATTAATATACAGTATATGTGAATTTAAAAACAAATATATAAAAAATGTATATTCAAAAAAGGTCGAAATAAGACCTCAGTTGAACTATACATTACAGACACAAATTATACCTTCGAGAACGTCAACCTATCATATCTCTATAGATCCACGGGAGAGAACAAGTGAACCGTCACTATCTCAAATATGTGGGCCACAAGGATATTCTATGTTCAGCCCCTTGGGAGACATGGTTTCCAATCTAAAGATCCACTCAAGCTCTTTTCTTTTAAGTATCAAACCCCTATCACCGCCACGTCTCAGCTGAGGTACAGAATCAATGACTCTGAATCTCAACTGGGATAAACTATGTTTCTTCTCAACAAAATGTCTTGACACTGGTAGATCTTGTCTCTTAGTGTTGATGTTTGATTTGCGATTTCTCATCCTGAGACGTACCTCTGTAGTGGTCTCACCAACATAGTGAAGACCACATGGGCAACTCAACAGATAAATCACATAGGATGATTGGCACGTAAAAAAGCCTTTGATGTTTATTGACTGGCCAGTTTGTGGGTGATTAAAAGTGCCACCCTTGATCATCATGTCACAGATGTTACAACCAAGACATGGGAAACACCCATGTTTCGGGGGGGCCAGAAACATCTGATTTTTCCGATGCGACCCAATATCAGCCTTAACCACACTATTTTTGATTGTTTTACCCCTCCTATATGCCATCATGGGCCTCTCCTGGAATTCAGTAACCTTCGGAAAGGCTCTCTCTAACATCTTCCAATCCCTCCTCAAAATCCCACCGATCTGTGGGCTTAGTGAGGAGAAAGTGGAGATAAATGGTAACCGAACATTCTTGTTTCCAACAGTCTGACCACTGAGAAGGTCCTGTCTATCCAACAAATCCACCTATAAGGCAATGACTTCAACAGCATACTTGGATGACCGCTAGTAAAGTGTAAAAGATTGTTTCTGTCCGTTTTTTTGGAAAACAGATCAGAAACCAATCTATTATTAACAATAGAGATTCGAGTATCCAAAAATTCAATAGAACTTGTAGAGAAGGACATGGTAAATATAATTGTGGAATTCAAATCGTTAAGAAATGTGACAAACTCCTGTAGTTGACTCATTGAACCGGTCCAGATGAGGAAGACATCGTCTATGTATCTCCACCACCGCAGTACTTGACTGAAGTGGTGGGACACATAGACAAGGCCCTCCTCAATCCGCCGCATAAAAATATTGGCATATGTAGGGGCCATATTGGACCCCATTGCCGTTCCTCTCTTCTGTAGATAAAATGTATCTCCTACCAAAAAATAATTTTTCTCAAGAATAAATTCCAATAATGATCGAATAAACCCAATTTTATCCTCAGAGAAGCCAGACCTCTCTAGATAGAAAAGCGAGGCATCAATACCCTCCTGATGGGTAATTGAGGTATACAGACTACCCACATCAAGGGTAACCAGAACCGACCGGTCAGGGATCACAAGATCCTGAATCCTGACCAGGAAGTCCGAGGTGTCCCTGATATGGGAGTCCGCATCAATGGCAAACTGCCTAAGAATTTTATCCAAAAATGTTGCCGCTGGGACAAATAGGGAATCACTCCCTGAGACAATAGGGCGTCCAGGGGGCCGAATGGAATCCTTGTGAATTTTAGGCAGTAGATAAAGAACAGGGGTCACAGGGAATTTCACCTGTAAAAAATCATGTAAATTTCTGTCAATAATTTTACTCTTGAATGCATTGCTGATCAGGGTATCCAACTCACGTAAATACGTGAACTTAGGGTCACCCAAAAGAACAGCATAGACATTACTATCATTCAGTTGTCTTGTCATTTCTTCCAGATAAAGGGAGGTGTCCATAACAACTATGGCACCCCCCTTATCTGCCGGTTTGATAGTAAGACTGACCACTGACCACTCTGCACTTTCCTCAAAGAATTTATCTGTTCTCTAACAAGTAAAATATACGTTTCAACAGCATGGATATTTTGGGGAGGTTGAAATTTGCTCTTGTTAAATAGCCCATAATCCCTAAGATGGAGCATCTCACTAGCTGAAGTCATAGAGATATCATTAACAGGTTGAGACTGTTCAGAAAAATACACTTTAAGTATTACGTCCATGGCCGGGGATCGCCGTTCTAACTCACCCCCTGACGATCCCGGCCATGGACACCTCTCTGCTCGGCGTCCTCCTCCCTCTGGCAGGCGCCGGCACTGTCTTCCGGGTCCTCGCGCTGTTCCCCGCAGGGCGCGCGTACCCGCGCGTGCAGTCCTTAAAGGGCCAGTACGCGTACAGCTGCCAGTAATCAGTTATTAGCCCAAATGGCTGCTGGACTATAAAAATGAGCTCTGCCCACTGGTTTCTTGCCTGAGCGTTGTTGTATACCCTAGTCTGTCTTGCTAAAGGTCTCCCAGTGTTTTCCAGTTCCCAGTGTTGTCCGTTCCTGCTGCCTGTACCCTGTATCCCGTACTATCGTTACCTGCTGTAAAAGCCAAGTCGTGTCTTCCGCCGCATCCGCGGCGTCACCTGCTGTGAAAGCCAAGTCGTGTCTTCCGCCGCATCCGCGGCGTCACCTGCTGTGAAAGCCAAGTCGTGCCTTCCCGCTGAATCCGCGGCGTCACCTGCTGTGAAAGCCAAGTCGTGATCCTGCCACTGTCTACTATTGCGTCAGGTACCCGTTTTGAACTATAGACATTGTTTTGTACCTAGTTGGCCAGCTGCTACCCCGCTACGTGGTACGGCCCAGTGGGTCCACAGCCCGCACCGTGACAGTACGCTCAGGCCATGGACCCCGCTGGCCAAGTCAAGAGTCTGTCATCCTCCCAAGCCATGCAGGCAGACCTGCAGGATCTGCAAGCGCGACAGGATCAACTCATTGTGGCAGTAGACTCCATGGCGCAGCATCTTGGTGCACTAGTTTCTTCCGTCATCGCTCCTAGTGAAACTCCTCCGATCAACCCTCCAGCTACACCTCCTGGCAGCTCCAGTTCGGACTCTCGGTTCTCGCTGCCATTGCCACCACGGTTTCATGGAGATGCAAGTTCGTGCAGGGGGTTCCTGAACCAATGCCAAATCCATTTCACTCTGCACGCCCAAGCATTTCCTTCGGACGGAGCCAGGATCGCCTTTATTGTATCCCTACTCGCCAGCAAGGCCCTGGCGTGGGCGAACCCAATCTGGGAACGACAGGGACCCGTGACCAGAGACTTCCTGGGGTTTGTGCGGTTGTTCCGTTCCGTATTTGAGGAGCCTGGACGAGCCTCATCGGCTGCTACTGCTATTTTTAACCTGCGTCAAGAGGACGTCTCCGTGGGCGAATACACCATCCAGTTCCGGACTCTGGCAGGAGAATTGTCTTGGAATAATGAGGCCTTGGTAGCATTCTTCTGGCATGGCCTATCTCCTGAGATCAAAGACGAACTGGCTGCTCGAGATCTCCCAGCTGCCCTGGATGATCTGATTCAGCTGGCTAGCCGCGTGGACATAAGGCTCAGAGAGAGATCCCAAGAGATTCTTCAGGAGAGACGGCTTCCTAGACTGGCGCCCAACTTCCAGCAACCCCTCTTGCCCTGTTCTTCTGCTGCGTCCGAGGTCCCGATGCAGGTGGATCGGCTTAAACTGTCTGATCAGGAGAAACAGCGCAGGCGCACCTCTGGACTCTGTCTGTATTGCGGCCTCGCTGGCCATGTCGTGCGTCTGTGTCCCCAGAGGCCTAAGAAACCCCAATGTCTGGGATTGGTTGGAGAGACAACCCTGGGCGCTACGGCACTTGATAGAGAATTCTCGTCCAAGCTGTTCATTCCTGTAACCATTGTCGCTGGCGGGAGACCTCATCCAGTTTCTGCCTACCTGGACTCTGGCTCCGCAGCCAATTTCATCTGTCAAGACCTTGTGGATCTCCTTCAGTTGCCCACTGTTTTGCTGGAGAGACCATTGATCGTTGCCTCGGTAGATGGACTGCCTTTGCCTGACCCAGTATTGTATGTGACCAAGCCGTTGAGACTCCAGGTGGGAGCTCTTCATTCCGAGCTGATCTCTCTGTATGTGCTGTCCAAGGCCGTCAACGCCGTGCTGCTGGGCTTGCCTTGGCTCCGTCTTCACGCCCCAGTCCTGAATTGGAACTCTGGAGAGGTTCTTCAGTGGGGTCCCAAGTGTCTAGACCGCTGTCTGGGTCATGTCCTTCCATCCCAACCTTCTTCGCCTCAGTCATTGTCTGGGCTACCTCCTTGTTACTCTCAGTTCGCTGATGTCTTCGATAGAAAAGAGGCAGAGATATTGCCACCACATCGAGAATACGACTGTCCTATCGACTTGATTCCTGACTCTTCTCCTCGCGGTAGAGTATACCCTCTTTCCTTGCCATAGACCCAGTCTATGTCGGCCTACATTAAAGAGAATCTAGAGAGGGGCTTCATACGAAAGTCTTCATCCCCGGCCGGAGCCGGGTTTTTCTTTGTCAAAAAGAAGGATGGATCCCTTCGACCCTGTATTGACTACCGGGGTCTCAATCAGATCACGGTGAAGAACAGGTACCCCTTGCCGTTGATTTCTGAGCTCTTTGATCGTATACGGGGGGCGAAATTTTTTTCCAAGCTTGACCTGCGGGGGGCCTACAATCTAATCCGGATCCGTCAGGGAGACGAGTGGAAGACTGCCTTTAACACACGTGATGGACACTACGAATATTTGGTCATGCCCTTCGGCCTGTGTAACGCTCCCGCAGTATTTCAAGAATTTCTGAATGACATATTTCGTGACCTCCTCTATGTCTGTGTTGTGGTGTACCTCGATGATATCTTGATTTTTTCCCCAGATCTTGTGACTCATCAGGGCCATGTCAGCCAGGTGTTGCTTAGATTAAGAGAGAATCATCTCTACGCCAAGTTGGAGAAGTGTGTGTTCCAAGAAAAGTCTCTTCCCTTCCTGGGCTACATTATCTCTGATCAGGGTCTCAAGATGGATCCTGAGAAGGTCAAGGCTGTCCTGGAGTGGCCACGTCCCCAAGGCTTAAGGGCCATACAACGCTTCCTGGGATTCGCCAACTTCTACAGACTATTCATCCCCAACTTCTCTTCTCTGACAGCTCCCATCTCCACCCTTACTAAAAAGGGTATGAATGCCAAAGTATGGACTCCAGAGGCGGAGATCGCATTTGAAACCTTAAAGAAAGCCTTCACGTCTGCCTCCATTCTGCACCATCCTGATGTGTCTCTGCAGTTTTCGTTAGAGGTGGACGCCTCCTCTATTGGTGCCGGGGCTCTATTGTTCCAGAGGGGTTCGAAAGGCAAGACGGTGGTATGTGGTTACTACTCCAAGCTGTTTTCTTCTGCAGAGCGCAACTACTCGATTGGGGACCGGGGGTTACTGGCCATCAAGATGGCTCTGCAGGAATGGAGACACCTACTGGAAGGCGCAGCTCATCCTATCCTGGTCTTCACGGACCACAAGAACTTGACCTATCTACAGACGGCTCAACGACTGAATCCTCGTCAAGCCAGATGGTCATTGTTTTTTGCACGGTTCCAGTTCGAACTCCACTACCGACCTGCCGACAAGAATGTGAGGGCCGATGCCTTGTCTAGGTCTTTTGAAACAGAGGACACTGTGGAGCCCCCACAGAATATTATCGATCCCTCCTGCATCTACCCTGTCAACCCTCTGCAGGTTAGAGGCATTCCCCCAGGAAAAACTTTCGTACGGCTGGCAGACAGAGGAAGAATCCTTCGCTGGGGTCACTGTTCCAAGCTGGCAGGACATGCGGGTGCCCGTAAGACCCGAGACCTGATTGCCCGTCAGTTCTGGTGGCCCACGCTGCCCAAAGACGTCATAGACTTTGTCTCCTCCTGTACAGTGTGTGCAGCCAACAAGGGTTCCCACTCCAGACCAGCCGGTCTGCTCCAACCACTGACGGTGCCCAAGGCCCCCTGGCGGCATACTGCTATGGATTTTGTTACGGATCTGCCTCCCTCTGCAGGATGCAGTGTGATCTGGGTGGTGGTGGATCGTTTTTCAAAGATGGCTCATTTTGTTCCCCTGACTGGCCTGCCTTCTGCCGCTCGACTGGCTAACCTCTTCATGCAACACATCTTCCGTCTGCATGGATTACCTCTGCATATTGTCTCGGATCGAGGGGTACAGTTCACCTCTATGTTCTGGAGAGCACTCTGTGGCCTACTCGGGGTAAAGTTGGACTTCTCCTCAGCTTATCACCATCAGTCCAATGGGCAAGTTGAGAGGATTAATCAAATTATGGAGAACTACCTACGGCACTTTGTTTCCAGAAGACATGATGACTGGGTGCAGCTGCTTCCGTGGGCGGAGTTCTCTTATAATAACCATACCAGTGAGTCCACCACTTCCAGTCCGTTCTTTATAGTCTATGGCCAACATCCTCGAATACCCCTGCCCGGCTCTACTATGTCTCAGGTGCCTGCAGCCAATTCTACCTTCAGGAACTTTCTGCAAATATGGCAGCAGACACGGTCTTCTATTCTGCTGGCGGTGGACCGCATGAAGAGAAAGGCAAACACAAGAAGACGAGAACCTCCCCAGTTTCTTCCAGGTACAAAGGTCTGGCTGTCTTCCAGGAATATCCGGCTGAGGGTGCCATCTTGCCAGTTTGCCCCCAGGTTCCTTGGACCCTTCGAGATTCTGCTGCAGATCAATCCTGTGTCGTACAAGCTTCGACTGCCTCCTACCCTCAAGATCCCTAATTCCTTCCACGTCTCCTTGCTAAAACCCGTGGTTCTAAACCGCTACTCCAGGACTCCTAGTTCCGCAGTGGCTCCTGGCAGTTCATCCGGAACTTTTGAAGTGAGGGAGATCCTGGCCACCAAGAAAGTAGGAGGCAGGACATTTTACTTGGTGGATTGGAGGGGATTTGGTCCAGAGGAGAGGTCTTGGGAGCCAGAGGAGAATATCGATGCCCCGGTCCTCGTGAAGAAATTTCTTTCCCGCTCTGGTCCCAAGAGGAGGGGGCGAAAGAGGGGGGATACTGTTACGTCCATAGCCGGGCATCGCCGTTCTAACTCACCCCCTGACGATCCCGGCCATGGACACCTCTCTGCTCGGCGTCCTCCTCCCTCTGGCAGGCGCCGGCACTGTCTTCCGGGTCCTCGCGCCGTTCCCCGCAGGGCGCGCGCGCCCGCGCGTGCACGGCCTTAAAGGGCCAGTACGCGTCCAGCTGCCAGTAATCAGTTATTAGCCCAAATGGCTGCTGGACTATAAAAATGAGCTCTGCCCACTGGTTCCTTGCCTGAGCGTTGTTGTATACCCTAGTCTGTCTTGTTAAAGGTCTCCCAGTGTTTTCCAGTTCCCAGTGTTGCCCGTTCCTGCTGCCTGTACCCTGTATCCCGTACTATCGTTACCTGCTGTGAAAGCCAAGTCGTGTCTTCCGCCGCATCCGCGGCGTCACCTGCTGTGAAAGCCAAGTCGTGCCTTCCCGCTGAATCCGCGGCGTCACCTGCTGTGAAAGCCAAGTCGTGATCCTGCCACTGTCTACTATTGCGTCAGGTACCCGTTTTGAACTATAGACATTGTTTTGTACCTAGTTGGCCAGCTGCTACCCCGCTACGCGGTACGGCCCAGTGGGTCCACACCCCGCGCCGTGACATTAAGTCTCAATGATCTAAAAAAACATTCAAGATCTAAATGTAATCTAAACCAATCTATAGGGTTATTTGGACAAAAAGATAGACCACGGTTAAGCACTTTGACCTGTGAATCGGTTAGTATACATGACGAAATATTCACCAGATCTGAGGGTTCTCCTTTCTGGTCTGGTATTGCCGTACCCCCCGTGCTGGAGTCGACCTGCCTCTGGTTCTGTTGGCACTCGTTCTTCCTCCTATGTTTCCTCCCGCCCCTGCGGGTTCGCTTTCTCCTATAATAGGGGTGTCCATGTTGTCCCCTAAAAAAGGAACATTGTATTGATCGTCAGAGAATTCTGAATCCGTGACGTATGGCTCAGCTCCCCTGTATCTTCTTCTGGGTCCTCTTTCGATCCTCCTGGGACCCCTTGGGTCAGCATCTTCACCCTGCCAACAATAGATTTTGCCAGTGGCGTAATCATCTAGATCTCGCTGCCATTTCTGGCGTTTGGTCTTCTCAATGTTGCTACGGAACTTCTGTAAGTATAAAACAACTTTTTCTCTCAGGTTTGAGAAATCTTGTGTGGACATCATCTCTTTCAACTGAGCCTCTTTCTCGCTCAGACGTATTTTAACCAGGTCGATTTCTTTCTGTAGAAACTCCAGGTTCAACAACAAAAGATCCTGGGAATATTTATTTGAGATGGCCTCAAATCTCTCCTTGAATGCTGCATTTGCAGGAAAGAGATTGGGTCTCAGATGCGAGCGCATGCCACGCGGTATACGGAGACATCTGTAGTACTCGCCAAGTGTTGACAGGTGTAGCTCAAGGGAAATTAATCTCTTAGAATCTGCCTCCCATTTTCTCCTCACGTTTTCAACGGTGGGAACACTTAGAAAGGTGACATCTCCCGATAAACCTTGTAGGATACGGTCGGCGTCCTCTCTGGTATAAGTAAAAACTTGAGGCGTAATCACACCTATATCCAGCTCATCTTCAGTAGACATAATAAAAGCAGTGTGCACGCGTTCGATTCAAACAAATACAGTCCAAGGGTAGATGAACACAGCACTCCAATGGAATGTATATTAGCAGAGATTAAATGAGATAGCTAATTCAATTATAATCTAAAAGAATTGTTCACTTGGACCGTATAGTTCTAATGCTGTGGATGTCTGTATTTCCTCCCTGGTATTTTCAATGAATGTTTATGTGTGTCTCTATTTAAATATGGGCTTAGCATTGATATTCACTCATGTTGCCTTATTTTGGCGGATGTGTTTTTCTCTGCCAGGATATTTATTGGGAATATCTGATATCCTTGATTGGAGTGTAAATGTTCCCTCTAATATAATATCCGTAGTTGTCCCATTGGTGACTATAGTCACATCATATTGAGACATCACGACACATAGATTTATTCTTCTACCATTAGGGGGCCTCATAGTACACTAACAGCATGGTATTTGTATTTTTTTGATCTAGCCTTGAGAAAGCCTTGACAAAAGCTGACGGCGAAACGTGCGTCGGGGGCGGTCAGTGTGGAGTGTTCCTGCGTGCTTCCTATCATGCAGTCCATGGGTTTGTGCAATATCCTTTATTTATAAAGCATGGTCTTTGTTTTGGGTGCAACTTGGAGCTCTAGCTGTATACTTTTATATGCATGCACAATTGTGTGCTCTTCTGTCAGGTGCTAAATATATTTATGTGCTTCTGTTGTCCAAATACTTGATCTATATGATTATCTTTTCTATAGATATCTGCATTTGTTACCACATCACAGGATGTTTTTAGTATGGTAGCATATATATTGGATTATTCACGCAGCTCCTCCATACTCTCCTTTTTAACTGTGTGCTATATTGTTTTTATATTTTGATGGCCAATGTGTTATGTATATTTCAATAAAGTTTATTTTATATTGTCATGGTACATGACTTGTGCTATGTGTGTTTCATTTTCTGGATATACTAGTAGTCTTCACAGTCTGGTATAGGTATTGATATAATCAGCTTCTGCCTGCTTCCAATTATCCTAAATTGCGTTCATCTACAGTGTTTTTTACAATTATCACTACACTTTATATGCATATTGTATTGTTTCTATATATTTCACAGTGGAGAAACTATGTGCACTCTATGAATGTTTTTTTGTAATACCAGTATATATTTTTCCATATGTTCTGATGGATTTATACATATAATTGTTTTATTGTCGATTGATGTATGCTCCTCCTAAAAATACTTGACACTTTATTCAGTTTATTATGGCTTGAGAAAGGTTCCTGTTGAACCGAAACGTTGCTGTGTTGAGGTGAATAAATCCACTTTTGCTTTCATCTATCTTGAAGTCCTGGTGCCGTTACTGCGCTCTATATTTTTCTCTATTGGATGTTGGGGAATTGATTCACCCCCTGGTAACGAGCACATGGCCTGATTTTTTGAACCATTGGAGTGCTGTGTTCATCTACCCTTGGACTGTATATATATATATATATATATATATATATATATATATATATATATATATATATATATAAATCTTTTTATCTTTATTCTTTTTACATATAATTTTTTTGCTAAAGCTCATTTTCATACTACTCCAGCTAATTTTAACAAGTTTTTTCTGAATTGTACTTTCTGTGCGCTCTACGATCTTGCTAACATCCAAATGGATGTCTAATACCTTACATGCGCTTCACGATCTTGTTAACATCCAAATGGATGTTTGAGATCTTACGTGCGCCTTATGGACTTGCTAACATTCAAATGGATGTTTAAGACCTTTTGTGCGCCTCACACTCTTGTTAACATCCAAATGGATGTTTAAGCCCTTTTTGCGCTTCACATTTTGGCTAACATCCAAATGGATGTTCTGAACGCTATGTGTTCCTTCTCTAATGTTTTATGGTTTTTGCTCTCTTTCTTTTTTTTAAAAAAAAACACTGTTGTATATTACCATGTATATGTATTTTACCCTTTTGACTGATATTTATATTTTAACTCTTAAATTTTGACCTGTGATGACTTCACCGAGGTACTTTGACCCCGATCACATTGGTGGTCTTTTTCTTACTGCGTGGTGTATTTAAACATTGGTGTCTGTACAGTTATTTGATAAGGCCTGATGAAGTTTTTTCTTTATTTCTACTTCTAAAGTCCCATCCGAGCCTGTCTTGCTGTTGTCCGAAGTTGCCACAGGTACACCTATTTGAACTATAGACTTTGACCTGTGTCCTGTTGGCCAGCTGCCATACTGTTAAGGCGGTACAGCCCAGTGGGTCCACACACCCAACGTGACAGTATATAGGGCACCAATGTAATGTCTATGAATGTATGTCATACAGCCGGGGTCGGACTGGCCCACCAGAGAACCAGAGGATCCTCCGGTAGGCCCAGGCTCTAACACAATAATGGGCCTTGAAGATCCTTTGGAAGACAACCCCATTTGGGGATGACTTTGGAGCAATCACTTGCCACTAGGGTCTATTTCTCATGAGTTGATTCACAAATAACCTATTAGACCTTATTGATGATATGTCCTGTGTGTACAATGATAACAACAAGGACTATGATAAATAAAAAGTAGACATTTTATATATAGATGGAGGGTGAGCCCTCATAATCATATCCTCTGGTGGGCCGAAGGAACTCCAGTCCGAAGCTATATACAGCAAACAGAAAAATTAAGTTTTTTTTCATAAGTAATATAACGTGTATTTATTCTTTCCGGCACAAAGCATTAAATAAAAACCGGTGAATATGTTTTGGGATGGGGATCGTTTCAGGTTCTTAAACCCTTCGAGTCCTTGCCATTTTTTGATTTTTGATTTTAGTTTTTCACTCTCCGCATTCCAAGAGCCATATCCCTGTTAGTTTTCCGTCAATAGAGTGGTGTGAGGGCTTATCTTTAGCGGGAGGAGTTGTAGTTTCTATTGGTAGCACTTAAAGTACCATGTAATGTGCTGGGAAACTGAAAACAAATTCTTCGTGTGCTGAAATTGGAAAAAACTGATTCCTCCATGTTTAATTGCGTTAGTTTTTTTTATAGCTTTCACCATACAGTAAAAATGAGAACTTAACTTTATTCTGTGGCTCAATATGATTACGGTGATACCAAATGTTTATAGTTTTTTTTTATATAGGGGGCTGTGTGGCAGTATCTACAAGGGGGGCTGTGTGGTACCATCTACAAAGGGGGCTGTGTGGCAGTATCTACAAGGGGGGTGTGTGGCACTACAGTATCTACAGTGGTGCTGTGTGGCACTATCTACAGGGGGGCTGTGTGGCACTATGAACAAGAGGAGGCTGTTTATTATGTCACCTATAGTCTCATTAGCCTCCGTCATACAATCTGTTTTAATCAGGCACACTGACCTCATTAATTTATTTTCTTTTAATTTATTATTATGTTAACTACCCTATATAACTACCGTACATTGCTTGTAAAATGTATGCTTGAGTTACATAAAATTACACCACGATGATTGGTAGAGAAAGCAAACATGGCGAGGGGGAAAGAGATGTAGGGGGGGGGGGGGTTGGCACCAAACTTAATCTTTGCCCCGGGTGCTGGAGAACCCAGCTACGCCTCTGCATAACATGACTGAATTCTATATTTTCAATGCAAAGAGGCTCATATTTTCAGCGAAGCAGCTTGAGTATGTTGTTGTGATTCACACAAGGTTACAAGGTCATAGGCAAAAATAGAAATCCCATTTAAGGAAATTCAGAATGTCAACCTTCATTCCGGTTTGATATTTGATTGTCGGGAATAGGGGTTGTTGTTTAAATGTGAATAATACATAGGTCACACACACATTGCATGACACTGCTTACTAGTCTCTGCATATTGTATTATTCATAGACTAACTGGAATAATGATATTCTGTAGAACGCATCTGATTTTGGTTGCGTGCAAAGTCATTATGTATTTGTTTTTCTGAGCATTGTATGGCCTAATGGATACAGGGAATGGGATTGTGCTTAAAAATAATTAGAATAACTTTTATTTTTGTAGATTTGAATTTAACATTTGATGCAAAATACATTAATGTGATATTTTTTCTGGATTGTTAAAAAAGATTTGCTACAGTATTCCATACCAAATACAGGATGAGTTTATTGGGTCTAGGGAGAAAATTATGGATTATTTTATAGAATTTAGTGTTAAAGGAGTTGTTCAAGAAAAAAAGGTTACTCTGTCCGTTGTACAGTATTATTCAAAAGGTTGTTGTTTTCCCCCAGAAACAGCACCACCCTTGTCTATAGGCTGTATCTTGTATTACAATTCCTTACAATTTACTTAAAGGGAACCTGTCACCAGCATTTCACCTATTAAACCAGCAATACCTGGTGGTAGTGGGTGAAAAATCATTTCTATATAACCTATAATTGTCTTCTTAGTGGGCTCTGTAGCTTTAGTCTTCAGTTTTTTAGTGTTCCCACACCGTATGCTAATGAGCATAATCTTTGTTTGAAAGAGTCATATCTTCATTCCTCAAGTCTATCTGAGTTTTTCCCGCCTCCTTACTTTTGATTGACAGCTCCTCGCCTTCCCCAGCACACAAAATCCCACGCTTGAGCATTGATGTCCTATTCTGGTGTGTGTGCACAAAGGGACACCAGATTATTACGATAAAATGCGCAAAATGTTTGCAGACCGTTATTTACAGTCGGTGGAGGAGTTTAGGAGAGGGGATAACGGCAATTAACTTTTGATAGCAGCGGCCAGTGAGGGATAAGTAAAGTTCAATAGGTGAAGTGCTGGTGACAGGTTCCCTTTAAAGAGGCTCTGTCACCACATTATAAGTGCCCTATCTCCTCCATAATCTGATCGGCGCTGTAATGTAGATAACAACAGTGTTTTTTATTTTGAAAAACGATCATTTTTGAGCAAGTTATGAGCAATTTTAGATTTATGCTAATTAGTTTCTTAATAGACAACTGGGCGTTTTTTACCTTTTTACCAACTGGGCGTTGTAAAGAGAAGTGTATGACGCTCACCAATCAGCGTCATACACTTCTCTCCATTCATTTTTAGCTGTAATCGCAGCACAGCGTGATCTCAAGAGATCACGCTGTGCTGTCACATACTCCCACATTAACTTTACCGAAGTGTCTTGAGAGTGAAGAGACATCGCTTTCAGCCATGATGTGATGTCTATTCACACTCCCGACGCTTCAGTACAGTTTCTGTGGGACTTAATCACAGCACAGCGTGATCTCGCAAGATCACGCTGTGAATGACAGCACAGCATGATTTCGCGAAATAACGCTGTGCTGTGTAAGTCCCACAGAAATTTTACCGAAGTGTCGGGAGTGTGAATAGACCGCATCCTGGATGAAAGTTAGTTGTTTGCAGTTTACAATCATTAAACCCTTGCAGTGAATGAAAACAGCTCTCCATGCCTTAAGATGGCTTGTACTTATACACTTATAAAGCACGAATCTGAAGAAGATCATTTGATAACATAGAAGATGGATTTCAGATTACAGAGCGAAGCTGCAGTCCCAGGTTATATGAGACGTTGCTGAAATATGCTGATTAGATAACAATTAAGTAAATATACAGTAGGCAAACATTACCCAAGATACTCGTACATATAATAATAAGCCAACAATGTAGTGTGGGCTGTTAAAGGGGTTGTCCCCTTTCGGAAAAATTATGACCTATCCACTGGATAGGTCATCAGTAAATGATCGATGCGTGTCCGACATCCGGACCCTGCACCGATCCGCCACTCCGGCTGTCTCCTGGCGCTGGACGATGTTGCCGTAAGCAGATGGCTAAGGTCAAAGAATAGCGGCCAAGCTGCAGTATTGGCAGCTCTGCTCCTATTCAAGCGAATGGGAGCAGAGCTGCAGTTCTGCCGATCGGCCGCTATTCAGTGGTCGGAGCCATCGGCTTCCGGCTCCAACTACTGCATCCCGTTCCGAACATCCGGTTCACGGAGGCAGCCGGAGTTGCAGATCGGTGCGGGGTCTGGATGTTGGACACGCACCAATCATATACTTATAACCTATCCGGTGGATAGGTCTTCAGTTTTCAGAAAGTGAACAACCCCTTTAAGGTATATTCTCATGTGGCAGATTCTTTACAGACTTTTCTGCAACTGAAATGGGGTTGTTTCTACAGGCTATGCATGGATTTCCGCAAGTCCCATTCAGATTATTGTGATGGTTAAATCTGCCACATGTGAATACACACTCAGTGATCTTACATTTCTGCCTCAGTGGTTTAAATGGGTATTTTAATCTCAGACATTTATGGCATATCAATAGGATATGCCATAAATGTATGATAGACGTGGGTCCCAGGCCTCAAGATCGGATGTCCCCCGACCCCGTCCCCGCCTGGTGAGATGGCCGCTAGCCACTGCATCCATGTGGTTAATCGGTGCAGAGGTGGTCAAGTTTTTGTAAACCGTCGAGCTCACTGAGCCACACTTTTTTCATAACTCCCAAGGAAGCTGCTAAATGACGGAAACAGCGTTGCACAGCAAGCTTGGTTGTTTGCGTACTCCTGGCCATCTTACTACGGAGTTACTGCCTGAATGCGGCGGCTAGTGGCCATTTTACCAGGCGATGGACATGTTTGGGGGACTCCCTCGATCTTATGATAGGTGAGGGTCCCAGAGCAGGGACTTGCATCTATCATACATTTATGCCACAAATGTCTGAGAAGGTAAAATCTCTTTAAGGTGATATTTTACTTTACAGTTTACATTTTAATATGACATCTGCAGCTTTTTAAAGAAATCAATTAGTCACACAATGCAATTTTAGAATTTTAGTGCAATTGTTTAATTTTTGTTTTATTAGCCAAAATCTGAATTTGATCCAGTAGAAGTAGAAATCTTTTTGCTATGAGTTTTCTCTGTTTAGGACACACTCTTGGTTTTGGATTTGCATGGCCTCAGAATATTGACTACACAGTGCAGTTTTGGTGCAGTTTTTTCATTTGCTTTGCTAAGCCAAAACCAGAAGTGGATCCTAAACAAAGAAAAAGGTATAATAAAACACTTTGGGTATGTTCATTTATTTTGCTGAAAATCTTCATCGACATTCGCAAGTGTTGCATGCAAATATTGGTGCAGATTTTACCATTTGCATTGGTCAGCAAATATCTGTAGCAAATCGCCGACATACAGGGAATGCTACAGATTGGAAAATATGCAGCATTCCCTTAAAATCTGCCCTGATTTTGTTGCAGCTTGAGCTGTAAATTTGTTTCAAATGTTTAGTATGTAATCTGCACCAAAATTCCGCAAACAAATCTACCAAATCTGAACATACCCCTAAACCTCACCTATTTTCTGCATCCAATCCAAATTTGGTTAAAAAATTTATTCAAACACTACACTACAAGTGCACTTTGTGAACAAGGCCAAAGGGCTGAGGAAATACTAAAGAGTTAGGCCTCATGCACACAGCAGTTATGTTGTATGGTGCCTATGTAAGGCACTGTATTCTCCCCAACAAGAAATGCTTCTCCAGTGTTTCAAGTTGCTCTATGCCAAGAGTATTGTTCTACTTCATTGACTTCAGAGAATATTTAAATGGTGTTTCGGACAATCACTATTTATGACCTATCCCCAGCCATGATAGGTGATAAAAGTTACACGCCCAATGCTGGGATCCCCATGATCACTAGTATGGGGTTCCTGAGTCCTCCTCACCAGCACATCCATGGGGGTGAAAAGTTTGTTTTGTGTGTCAGTCGAGGATGCGCGATGCAGCTCCATTTAACTCTATGGTACCTATGATGATGTTAGCTCAGGTCGTTAGACCCATGGTTAGGCTAGGATTTGCGGCCGTAATACAACTGCAGAAATCTGCCAGTAAAACTGGCCTTACAGATTTACAGAAACAGAGTGGATCTGTAGTTTCTTTGACATTGACCATAGTGTAGGTGTGATTGATATTTGGAAAAGAGATTTTAACCCTATAATGCGCTATTTTGGGACACAGTGACCAGATTTGTTGTGTCCGCCCCCCCCCCTCCGTAAAGAAGGATAAGATAAGATTAAGTGCCATTCTCATTAAAATGATAAACTGCTAAGTAGAAATTAGTCTGTACAGACACTTAAAACTCTCATTAGTTAGACTTCATAATAGGATTATCAATTATACTGATTCCACAAATCAGTTTCCGAATGTTAAGCTTCAAATTAGATCTATGTGACCCTTATCTTCGTTAGAGACGATAAGACTGATTATTCCCATAAATCTGCTGAATACAGTTTCATCCAGCACTCAGCCCATAATGTATTGCTCTAAATTCTTCTACATGTAGGAGGTTGGCCAAATCAAACAGTCTAGTTTTGTAGGCATTGAGCAAAGCCTCAAGATGGTTGCAAGCTCTTTGCAAACTCTGTGTCCATTTGAAAGTTGACTATGTGCATAGCCTGACAATATCACTTGATTTTCCATCACGCACCAGAAATATGTGAATAAGGGCAGCCCTGCAGGAAAGGAGGACTGCTGGTCAGGGTCAGTGCAATATAATAGAGGATGTAGTGATTGTTGGTCACCAGTAGTCATTCAATATTGATTGATGTAGGTCTGATGGTTCTTGTATAGTGCATCAATAGCATACATTTATTTTAAATTAAATACATATTTATCTGGACTTTTTTTTTTTTTCAATGTGATTTTATTACAGAGAACCGGTGGTCGATTTAGTCCAGCACAATGTGTAATGTAAACTGTATTTCCGGGCTACAGCTGCCTGGCATATGTGACTAATGCCATCAGACCACCAAGGATATTTATGACTTGCTTAGCTGTGAAGGACATATACAGTAGAACTCCACTAGGGTACAGAAGTCATATACAATTCTTAGCCTACTGGGCTACCATGAACATATATATCTTTAAGCCTACTGGGCATTCGGGAACATCTGTAAGTCTTTTGAAAAAACAAAGACTTGGCAGATAATTGTCTTAAATGCACAGGGTAGTACTTCTATGTCATCAACAAACTGGACAATATCGCATAGATTTTCAATGTAAAACTAGAGCTACAATTCAGTCATCAAGGACATATTTCAATTATATAAATGTATATAATTAAAGAATGTTTGTTTCTAATTGTATAAACAATACATAGAAT
Organism: Rhinoderma darwinii; assembly: GCF_050947455.1. Classification (NCBI taxonomy): domain Eukaryota; kingdom Metazoa; phylum Chordata; class Amphibia; order Anura; family Rhinodermatidae; genus Rhinoderma; species Rhinoderma darwinii. The sequence goes on from NC_134691.1 coordinate 254,017,104, forward strand.
TACATCACATTCATATAATAGCCTAAACTCTATATGAATATGAGTTTAGATTGACAATGTGTTGAATCTTGTCCAAAGGTAGGATGCATATTTAATAAGGAATATGAGTTGAAGACCGTACTAAGGGAAATCTTGGCAACTATTACAAGATATGCTGTTAAATATTTACAGCTCCTGGCATCCAGTGTGGTTACAGTTTGTAATAAGAGACATGGTGACTACATCTAACTAAAATAAGAGACAGAATGAGCATCAAAATCAAAGCAAATAGTTATGTTGTTTCCCTAGTGACTATCTTTTAAAGAAATTATATTAATATGTGATAATATTGATACTGGGAAATAATATAGCTTTAGACTGAGACTGAAGATTAAACTATATTGCTTTAGAAAGAAGAAGATGGTGAAAATAAATGATGACAAAGGAATATTCCCAATGTACACTAAAACACTACGATTAGGCACCACATTGTTAGGATTAAAGGGTTTTTTCCACCTGTCCACAGAATAGGTCAAAACTGGTAGACTGGTGGGGGACTCCACCAATAGCTCGTACATGCTCTTACTTGGCTATCCCAGTATCTCCAATAGAGTATAGACAACGTACATGCTTGGCCACTGCTCCATACAACTCCTCCTTATCACAGCTATCCTGGGGAGAAGGGATGGTCCCCAATTCTAGCAATGGCATCCCATTTTGTGGATAGGTATCAGGGAAAGAAAGTTATTGATGACCATATATTCTTCATAGGCAGCTACATAGGCACTTTGCAGTTTAATGAGCTAGCTTCCAACCATCCAAAAATTCCTGGCAAGTCTGTAAAAATAAGACTTTTTCCAGTGTCCTCAAACATTTTTTTTTATAGCCAGAGGAGCAGGTTTTTAGAATTGTAATTATTTTCATGCTATAGGTCACAGTAAATGCTGCTGATATGGTCATAGCAATATAGGCATGATGGCTTTAAAATTTGTTTGTCAAAATTTTTGTCAGGACCAGCTCCAGGTTTACGTGGGTACTTGGGCGATAGAATCATAGTGACATAGTGACACCCGTATGACACAACTTCTTTCATCCACCCAGTATACTATTTCCATGTTGCCAGTGACTTTTCTTTTCCGTTTTTGTGTGTAGAAGAATACTATTGAGTTATTCAGGCAGAGAAAATGTTCTCATAGACAATAGTTTGAAGCCTGTGGCTCAACATTAGTGTTTCTACTTCCCATATTTTTTTATTACATCCATTTTAATATTTTCTACTTTTTTTTATATGAATACATGACAAGATAACAATGAAAAAAATGAACAACATTGTGGGGGCGGGTTTCTTCTTTTTTTTTTTGTTAGTAGGGAAACAGAAAATATTAGTTATAGATTCTAAATATACAACTAAGGCCTCCTGCGCACAGCCGTGGCTGTGTACACGGTCCGTGAGTACATTATAATTGCCTCATTTTCCCATTTATAATGGGGGGGGGGAGATTTATGAAAACTAGTGCAAATGAAAATAATTGCCCATGATGACAACCAATCAGAATCCTCCTTTCCGTTTTTAGAGACCCTTTGGAAAATAAAAGCAGCAGCCTGATTGGTTTCCATGGGCAACTACTTCCCTTTCCCTTTGTATGTGTGTACTTCTATCTTTGATGTTAGCAAAGAGTGATGCTTGGATAAATGAGTCACTGCTGGAGAGTATGTGCGCACACGCCTGTGTTTTACAGAAATGCTGGACATACAAGGAACTATTATCAATAATGTTTTCAGCGTTGTTTTTCATTATGAAAGTGTATAATCCATTTGTGTAAGTGGTGTATTTTACCTGCACATCAGTACATTCACAGGATCACTCTATAGTAGTTATTTGAAGCAGCCCAGCGGCTTCTGAGGTATCAGCTAATCTGTGCTGACTGGAATTCCTGCTGTAGCAATTACCTGCGTGCAGAAATCATTGGGGATTCCCATAGGGAGAAGACATTCATCCTGGTTATTGAAATAGAAACTGTGGACTGATCACAAATTTTGCATATTTCCTGTGAGGAGCTGTACAGTCATGATCAGCCGGAAGCTTCTTAGACTTTCACAGACTTAGTCTAGACATTCTCCACAGTTTCTGGTGTAATTTGCCTTTGCTCTTATTTGTTTTCATGTATGGTATCTGCTTTGTATCGCCTTCTCTACCAGTATATGTACAGTTGAGATAGAAATTACCATTGTTTTGTAAGTATTGGATAATTCATACAACAGTATTGATCTTCTCTGTTCTCCGCGGATTTATATTTTTTTTTTGCCCCATTATAGTTGTGCTTTCTAATAATGCACTAAAACGAATTTCCCAAATTGCAGTCCCACAGATAAATGATCCAGTTACTGAATATAACTAAGAATGCCATGTGGGCTGAAGGCCAACAATGTAGCAAAAGTGGAAGCATTGACCATAATCAGAGCTGGACTAAAAGGAGGGCAAGAGGGCAATTTCCCAGTGGGAAATTCATGTTTCTAGCCATAGGGAGAGAGCTATAAGTAGTAGCCCGACACTGCTAGAACAAAGGACTATGTTAAAACCCAAATGGGGCAGGTTCCTCCACCAAATTTTTGAGCCTTGATCCTGACTTGCACTCTAGCTGTCATTTTTCTATTGAAGGGTAGTAGATAAAATCAATCACCTCACGGGCTGTTATTGGAAAAACCTTATTTATGCTTCCCGGATGCTTTTTACTATCATTTTCAGTGTTTTGTATGAGACACGATGCAGCTATGATGGGGGGGATTCTTTGTGTGGAGAGGAAAACTTGCAGCTATGATGAGGGGATAGGGTGGATTCTTCCCAAACTACCAACAATACCTTGTGCTTGTCACCTGATGGGTGTCACTGATTACAAGGAAGGGCGTCCACATCACACAGAAACCAATCGGGGTATGTAGAAGAACTTTCCTTTACACCAACACCATGCAATGTTTTGGCTTGTTAAAGTCTTTCTCAAGCATGCCTGTACAGAGTGAATGTGCACATATACCGTATACAGTATCTCAAAATATGATTTCAACCCCATGAGACCCGTGTCATGGGTCAAAATTTAAAGCATCAGATATGCACAGTCTATTGACCTGGACAGTAGCATTTTGACCCATGACACGGGTTTCATGGTAATGATCTCATATTTTGATATACAGTGAAACCGCTTTGATGACCACACAAAATTGCATTAAGAAGTGGTCTTCTGGGGGGATCTTTCTCAAAGAAAAGGCCAATCTACATATGACATGGAGGAATTAAAAAACTGTCACAGAAAATCTGGTCTTGATAAAGGGGGGGTCTTCTCAAAAAGGTGGTCTTTTGGACAAATTTCACTGTCCATACTGTATGGGCTTACATGAAAAAGGCTTTAACAAGCTAAAACGTTGCATGGTGTTGGAAATGTTTTTCTTCCCAAACTACCAGTCACCTGGCCCAGTTGTTAGAAGAATTAAAAATAAATATAGGGGTTGTCCAGTTTAAGCTAATTAATGTGGTCTTTTGTATGCTTAAAATGCAGGTACAGAGATCATTATAGTTAGAGTATGTGTATCAGAGCTTTGTTTGTAACGAGCCGTGCACCTGTGTGTCCATCACATGACCATGGACAGAATTTTATAAACTGGAAGTAAAACAATGAATAATCCTACTGAATAACAACAAGCAGAGATCTTGAAATCCGTGAGGAATTAAAGAGGCTCTGTCACCACATTATAAGTGCCCTATCTCCTACATAAGTAGATCGGCGCTATAATGTAGGCGACAGCAGTGCTTTTTATTTAAAAAAACGATCTGTTTTCACCACTTTATTAGCGATTTTAGATTTATGCTAATGAGTTGCTTAATGCCCAAGTAGGCGTCTTTTTACTTTAGACTAAGTGGGCGTTGTACAGAGAAGTGTATGACGCTGACCAATCAGCGTCATGCACTCCTCTCCATTCATTTAGTCAGCGCATAGGGATCCTTTTAGATCGCTATGTGCTGTATTGTACTAAGACATTAACAATACCGAAGAGTTTAGACAGTAAATAGACATTCCACGGGATGTCTATTCACAATCCCGGTACTTCGTTACTGTTTCTGTGGTACTTACAGCAGAGCAAAGTGTAATCTCGTTGTAACCTGTCATTTACAGTGTGATCTTGCGAGATTACGCTTGCTCTGCTGTAAGTACCACAGAAACAGTAACGAAGTGCAGAGATTGTGAATAGACATCCCGTGGAATGTCTATTCACTGTCTAAACACTTCAGTATCGTTAATGTGTTAGTATAAGACAGCACATACTGATCTAAAAGGATCCCTATGCGCTGATTAAATGAATGGAGAGGAGTGCATGACGCTGGTTGGTCAGCGTCATACACTCCTCTGTACAACGCCCACTTGGTCTAAAGTAAAAACACACCCACTTGGGCATTAAGCAACTCATTAGAAATCGCTAATAAAGTGGTGAAAATAGATCGTTTTTTTAAATAAAAAGTACTGCTGTCACCTACATTATAGCGCCGATCTCCTTATGTAGGAGATAGGGCACTTATAATGTGGTGACAGAACCTCTTTAAGATAGAACGTATATTGGCAAATTGTATAACTTTTCATTATCCCTTTAATATTATTTCATCTAAAACTAACTGTTTTGGCAGAATTCTTCCATGCAAATACTAGGGTGTATATATTTCCCTAATTCAGCTATGTATAGCATTTCAATTGTTGCAGCCAGGTTATATGAGTGCCACATGCAGCTGCAGCAGCAGCACTTTGTACATTCTGACTAAGCACCGGAAGGATCAATAACTCTGAGTCACACTTCTGGTCTGTTTAAACAACTTACTGAAATTAATGTTTACAAAGAGAATACTTCCATAATAACCAGCTTTTTGTAAAAATACATTTTGAAGGAGTACATCTTTAATATACTGTATATTATTTTCTATTGCCTCCCTGGTGGAAGGAAGTACAAAGATGACCGCAACCATAAGCAACTATTACAGTCCCATATGGGGTTGATACCCCCAGCAGCATCAGGCAAACCTGAGTAACTGGGCTTCAGGAGCCCATTGCTATCTTGGTAAATATGCTCTATGCTTGTCAAGCTGAGGGTTGGGGTAAATATGGGGCCCAATGTAATTTTGTAACCCAAGGGCCAACACACCTGGAGCTGGTCCTTGTCACCTCGTAAGCCACTTCTTTCCCTGTCTTTCTTCCTCCTAATTTGTTTGTAGAATTGGAAGTCATACTGGAGCATTACCATTTGTATATAATATAAGCTTTGTGAGCTTTCTATATTTGTATGTGATCTATTGAGCTGTATGCAGCCTTCCAGTATACAGTCAGGCCCAGAATTATTTGGACAGTGACACAGTCTTCATGATTTGGGCTCTGCATGCCACCACATTGGTTTTAAAATGAAACAACTGAGATGCAATTGAAGTGTAGACTTTCAGGTTTAATTCAAGGGGTTGAAAATATCCCGTGAAATGTTTAGGAATTGCAACCATTTTTCTACACAGTCTCCTCATTTCAGGGACTCAAAATTAATTGGACAAATTAACATTACCATAAATAAAAGTTGTTTTTTTTAATACTTTGTAGGGAATCCTTTGCAGGCAATGACTGCCTGAAGTCTAGTACCCATGAACATCAGCAAACGCTGGGTTTCCTCCTCTGTGATTCTTTGCCCGGCCTTTACTGCAGCGGTCTTCAGTGGTTGCTTGTTTGTAGGTCTTTCTGCCTTAAGTTTAGTCTTAAGCAAGTGAATTGCATGCTCGATCAGGTTGAGATCTGGTGATTGACTTGGCCATTGCAGAATTTTCCACTTCTTTGACTTAAAAAACTCTGGGTTACTATCCAGCATTTCCTGCAGATGAGGCCCGACTCTCCTTCCAAGGCAGGTCATCCACCAGTCCTTTCCAACTCCTCCCTACTCCCATTAGCCACAATCTTCCCGACTGATGCATCCTCAGCACGTCAGATGTTTTAATATACCCAATTAAAACACTTTTATAATGTAACTAACCGTAAAGCCCACCTTCACCGTACGCTAACAGAATTTGAAAGCTTATGTGTTTCTACCCTGCCCCCTACACACACTATCTCCACACTATATGACCTACTCCTTTCCCAATGATCTCATCATCTCCCATCTTTCTGTAAGGCTTGAGAAAAAGAACTGAACAAAAATTCACCGATGCGCAATGGAAACAGTGTTTTTTCCTTTTCCAAAAAGCCTCCATAGCTATACGGGCTCAAGAAACTAGTTATAAAATTATCTCTAGGTGGTATTGGGTCCCTACTGCCCTCCATAAATGGTATCCGTCTGTACCAGACAATTGTTGGCAATGTGGAGCTATGGGTGGCTCCATGTCTTACATTTGGTGGAGTTAGCCCTCCTTGCGGAGCTTTAAGACTGCTGTACTCAAAATCATATCTGAAGTCACTGGTGTCTCGGTCCCCAATTCCACCAAGGCAGCTCTTCTATTGATGTTCCCTATGCCATTACCCATTAATCCCTTCCCGACATTTGACGTATCCATACGCCAAATTCGGGTAGGGAAAGTATGGAGCGGGCATACGATGCGGGTGTTGGCTGTTTGTTACAGTTGACACTTCAGAGTAACGCGCGGCATCGTGCTCGAGCGCGATCCCGCTCGTTTGACTCGTTGAATGCTGCGGTCAATAGTGACCGCAGCATTTAAATCGTTAGAAAGAGGGGGCGACCCCCTCGAACAGCTCATCGCGCCCCCCGCAACTAAATCGTGGGGGGGGGCGATGTTTGCTATGGCTGCCTGGGGGCTTAATGAAGGCCCCCAGGTACGCCATCTTTGTACACCTATTAAGCCTTGCCTCCGGCAGGGCTTAATAGATACCTGACAGAATCACGATATACTGCAATACATTAGTATTGCAGTATATCGTGCAAGCGATATAATGATCGCTGGTTGAAGTCCCCTAGGGGGACTAACAAAAAAAGTAAAAAAGTTAAAAATATTAAAAGTTCAAAAAACCCCCCTTTTCCCATTTTCCCCCTAGAGCATAGTAAAAAAATTAATAAATAAACAGAATTGGTATCGCCGCATCCGTAAAAGTCTGAACTATTACGATATATCATTATTTAACCCGCACGGTGAACGCCGTAAAAAAAAAATAGTAAACGCCAGAATCTCTATTTTTTGGTCACCTAATCTCCCACAAAAAATGAAATAAAAAGTGATAAAACCGTCGCATGTACACCAAAATGGTATTATTAAAAACTACAGCTTATCCCGCAAAAAATAAGCCCTCATACCACTTAATCGACGGAAAAATAAAAAGTTATGGCTCTCTGAATTTGGCGACACAAAATAAATTTTCTTTTTTACACTTAGGTTTTTACTTGTATAAGTAGTAAAATATAGAAAAAACTATATATATTTGGTATCGCCGTAATCGTATTGACCCACAGAATAAAGTTAACATGTTGTTCTAATTGCCCAATGAATTCCGTAAAAACGGCACGCAAAAAAACATGGAGGAATCGCTGTTTTTTTAATTTTCTACCCCAAAAATAACTTTTTTCCCGTTTCCTAGTACATTATATGGCAAAATAAATTGTGCTCCGAAAAACTACAACTCGTCCCGCAAAAATCAAGCCCTCATAGTACTATATCGACGGAAAAATAAAGACGTTATGGCTTTTGGAAGGTGGGGAGGAAAAAACGAAAATGAAAATCTGAAAAAGGGCTGCGGCGGGAAGGGGTTAATAAACGGTCTCTAACAAGACATCTCCTCCAGCCTGCAAAGTCCATCATCCCACGTAAGTGGAAAATGGCGCACCCTCCAACGTTGGACGAGTGTTTCCAGGAGGTTGCCTTGATACAGAGAATGGAACACCTGATGTCACACTCCCCAGCTGCCTCCACGCGATGCACATCAATCTGGTCCCATTGGACTATGTTCCTCTCTTCTCCCACATATTTAAATACAGTGACTTGAGACCCAATTCCCCATTCCTATATACCTTAGACTGAGGAGTCATTACTTTGTGTGGTTTTGCCTGCTTCAACCATGTCCTTGCCATGCGCATAGCTGATCTCGCTTTTTTCTACTCCTAATAATCCGGAATTGGAGTCCAGGCTCACCGTGACCTGTGCCCTACCATATCCCACTTCCGCCCTTGTTTGTCTTGCTTCTGTTTTTTTCTTCCCCCTCCCTTGTCTAAGGGTATGTTCACACGCAATGGTTTCAGCCGTAATTCAGGCATTTTACGACTCGAATTACGCCTGGAAAAACGCCCCTAATACGCCTACAAAAAACATCTGCCCATTGCTTTCAATGGGAATTACGATGTTCTGTTCCCACGAGCCTTTATTTTACACGTCGCTGTCAAAATACGGCGCGTAAAATGACGGCTCATCAAAAGAAGTGCAGGACACTTCTTGGGATGTTTTTGGAGGCTTTTTTCATTGACCATTGAAAAACAGCTCCAAAAACGGCCGTAAAAAATGCGAGTTGTTAAGAAAACATCTGAAAATCAGGATTTTCGCCTGAAAACAGCTCAGTATTTTCAGACGTTTTTGCTCACTGCGTGTGAACATACCCTTACTGTGAGGAGCTTCGCTTCCTGTGATGGCGCTTGTAGGATGCCGTTACACTTTATGTTGTGTAAGATATTGAGTTGTTCTGTCTCTATGCAATACACCTGTTCATTATGCTTCTCCATGTTGCTGATGTATATTGTTGCTTTCCCCCAACTGTGTTTAATACTTGTTTGTTTTACAACCAATAAAAAACTTTGAATATGAATAAAAAACAACAACTCCTGGTTGCTTTCGCAGTATGTTTTGGGTCATTGTCCATCTGTACTGTGAAGCGATGTCCAATCAACCTTGCTGCATTTGGTTGAATCTGAGCAGAAAGTATATCCAGTGGCATAACTACTGCTGTAGCAGCTGCTACAGGGGCTGGCGGCATGAGGGGGCACCCACAGCCCGCGGACACGGCCCCACCCATGCCCGTTGGCGCCCTTAGCAGGCGTTATGACTGCTACAGCATTGACGACGCCACTGCAGGGCCCGTGCCACTCTGCCCCTAACATTTACCGGCCGGGCGGCACGGGCCCCCTCATGCCCAGTAGCGTCGATGGTAGCGACAGCCACATTCACTTGTATCTGCGTCCTCAGAATGCAAATACAATTGATTACTTTAGACTGCAGGTCACATTAGGCCAGCAGCCTTTAAGGTGCTGGGAAGACTCCCTGAGCAGGCTGGCATGATTACGTCACTGCATCACGCTGGTCTGCGCAAGCGTCCCACTAGGTGAATGTGCAACGCTCCGTCCGTCGCGGGAACAGGGCAAGGTAAGTAAAATATATATATATTTGGGGGGGGGGGGGGCGACTGCGTGGCAATATACAGGGGGAATTGCTGTGTAGCACTATACACAAGGGGGAGCAGCGTGCCACTATTTACAAAGGAGCGGTGCTGTGTGGCACTATATACAAGGGAGGGGGCTGTGTGGCATTATATACAAGGAAGGGGGCTGTGTGACACTATATACAAGGGGGGCTGTGTGGCACTATACAGGGGGGGCTGTGTAGCACTATATACAGGGGGGCTGTCTGGCACTATTTACAAGGGGGAGGGCTGTGTGGCGCTATCTACAGGGGGCTGTGTGTATGGCACTATCTACAGGGGGGCTGTGTGGCACTATATACAATGGAGGGGGGCTCTGTGGCACTATATACAAGAGAAGGAGGGCTGTGTGACTATATGCAGGGGGACCTGTGTATGGCGATATCTACAGGGGGCTTTATGGCTATATCTACAGGGGGGCTGTATGGCACAATCTTCAAGGGGGAGGTGGGGGGCTGCTATCTTCAAGTGGGGTGTGACTGTCTACAGGGGGGGCTGTTTAGCCCTGTATACAGGGGGGACTGTATGGCACAATCTACAGGGGGCACTATCTGTCAGGGGGGCTGCGTGTAGCACATAGGGGAGCGGGGCGCCCAGTCAAAGGTTTGCTATGGGGCCCAGTCTCTCCTAGTTACGCTCCTGAGTATATCCCTGAACACTTCAGAATTCATCCGGCTGCTTCTGTCTTCTGTCACATCATCAATAAACACAAGTGACACAGTGCCTTTGGCAGCTATACATGCCCATGCCATCACACTGCCTCCGCCATGTTTTACAGAGGATGTGGTATGCTTTGGATCATGAGCCGTTCCAAGCCTTCTCCATACTTTCTTCCTGCCATCATTCTGATACAGGTTGATCTTAGTTTCATCTGTCCAAAGAATGCTGTTACGGAACTGGGCTGGCTTCTTTAGGCTATGTTCACACGGGGTATTTTGCCGAGTTTTTTGACGCGGAAACCTATTCGCAAAACTCGGCAGAAACGGCCCGAGAACGCCTCCCATTGATTTCAATGGGAGGCGTCGGCGTCTTTTTCCCGCGAGCAGTAAAACTGCCTCGCAGGAAAAAGAAGCGACATGCCCTATCTTCGGGCGCTTCCGCCTCTGACCTCCCATTGACTTCAATGGGAGGCAGGAGAAAGCGTATATCTCGCTGTTTTATGCCCGCGGCGCTCAATGGCCGCGGGCGAAAAACGGCGCGATAATTGCCGCGAAAATCGGCGTGCAGGGAGAGGAATATCTGCCTCAAAGTTCCAAACTGAATTTTGAGGCAGATATTCCTCCCCCAAAATACTCCGTGTGAACATAGCCTTAGATGGTGTTTGACAAAGTCTAATCTGGCCTTTCTATTTTTGAGGCTGATTAATGGATTGCACCTTGTGGTGAACCCTCTGTATTTGTTCTCATGAAATCTTCTCTTTATGGTAGACTTATATACTGATACCCCCTACTTCCAGGAGAGTGTTCTTCACTTGGGTAGATGTTGTGAAGGGGTTTTTCTTTACCATGGAAAGGATTCTGCGATCATCCACCACTGTTGTCTTTCGTGGACGTCCAGGCCTTTTGGAATTCACAAGATCACCAGTGCGCTTTTTTTTTTTTCAATAATGTACCAAACTGTTGATTTGACCACTAACATTTGCTCTCTCTCTCTGATGGATTTCTTAATTTTTTTGTCAGCCGAACAATGGTCTGTTTCACTTGCACTGAGAGCTCCTTTGACCTCATGTTGTGGATTGACAGCCACAGCTTCCAAATGCAAATGCCACACCTGGAATCAACTCATTTTTACCTGCTTAATTGATGATGGATTAACGAGGGAATAGCCCATGCAGCCCATTAAATAGCTTTTGAGATAATTTTACAATTAGACAATTACCTTTGGTCTTTTGAAAAAGAGGTAGCTACATATTAAAGAGCTGTAATTCCTAAACCCTTACTTAAATTAGAATGTGAATATCCTTAAATTAAAGCTGAGAGACTGCACTTTAAGCCCATATTGATTATATAACTGTATATTCAATATGTTTTGGTAAATGGCTAAAATGCTAAAATTTGTGTCACTGTTCAAATAATTCTGGACCTAACTGTAGGAAATGAGACATAGAGGTAACCAGTACATACCAGCAGGGGTGGGATTCGGCCAGTTCGCCCCTGGTTCTCCCGAACCGGTTGTTAAAATGACAGCCAGTTCGCAGAATCGGGTGAAGCGGGAAGCCGGAACCGGTCCACAGCACTCAATTGTATCCACGTCCTTAGGACGCGGATACAATTGAGTTGACTAGCGCTGCCCGAGCGAGGCACATGATGCGCCATTCTGCGCTTTAGTGATGATGCAGTCGGCGCGATGGCGAATCGCGCCGCTGCATCGTTCCGTTGGAGGAGGACTGACATCGCTGGAGGATGGCGCGGTAACGGGGACTATACAGGGAACGAGAACTACAGAAGACTATAGGGAACTAACTACAGGGGACTATATAGGGGGACATACTAAAAAGAATAAAGAAAAAGAATGAAGAAAAAGAATGAACATTAATACTAATGGGAAGAAAATATAAAAAAGGGCACAATGAATTTTTTTTGTTTGGTAGACATGGCATGAACAGATTTTCTTTGTAGTTAATGAGGAAATAAACACAAATTCCATATAAACAGACGCCTTAGGAAATTCCTGTGCTTGATAGACCTGGAATGAACAGGATATTTGTGTAGTTTATAGTAGAATGAACACATATTCCATAGAAATAGATGCATAATTATTTTCCTGTGCTTGATAGACCTGGAATGAACAGGATCTATGTGTAGTTTATAGTGGAATGAATATTCCATAGAAACAGATGCGTAATTGTTTTCCTGTGCTTTATAGACCTGGAATGAACACGATATATATGTAGTTTATAAGGGCATGTGTTCATTCCCTTATAAACTATACTTATATCCTGTTCATTCCAGGTCTATTAAGCACAGGAAAATAATTACGCATCTGTTTCTATAGAATATGTGTTCATTCCCTTATAAACTACACTTATATCCTGTTCATTCCAGGTCTATCAAGCACAGTAAACATTTTTACACATCTGTTTCTATGGAATTTTGTTTTTATTTTCTCATTAACCACAAAGAAAATCTGTTCATTCCATGTTTTCGAAACATAAAAATCTCATATCTTTTTTTATATTTTCGCCCATTACTAATATTGGTCATTCTTTTTCGTCATTCTTTTTAGTATGTCCCCTATATAGGAACCCTTATCTACAGGGAACGCCTCAGGGAGCCCTTATCTACAGGGAACGCCACAGGGGGCCCTATCTACAGGGTAATGCCACATTGTGGGGTTTCCTGTAGATAGGGTCCCCTGTGGGGTTTCCGGTAGATAGGGCCCCCTGTGGGGTTTTCTGTAGATAAGGCCCCCTGTGGGGTTTCCTGTAGATAGGGCCCCCTGTGGGGTTTCCTGTAGATGGGGCCCCCTGTGGGGTTTCCTGTAGATAGGGCCCCTGTGGCGATCCTTGTAGATAGGGCCCATGTGGTGTTCCCTGTAGATAGGGTCCCATGTGGCGTTCCCTGTAAATAGGGCCCCATCTACAGGGAACGCCACATGGCGCCCTATCTACAGGGACCGCCACAGGTGCACAGGGGGCTCTATCTACAGGGAACGCCACAGGGGGCTCGATCTACAGGGAACGCCACAAGGGGCTCTATCTACAGGGAATGCCACAAGGGGCTCTATCTACTGGAAATGCCACAGGGGGCCCTATCTACAGGGAACGCCACGGGGGCTCTATCTCCAGGGACCGCCACAAGGGCACAGGGGGCTCTATCTACAGGGAATGCCACAGGGGGCTCTATCCCCAGGGGGCTCTATCCACAGGGGGCTCTATCCACAGGGGGGCCTATCTACAGGGGGCACTATACAGGGAACGCTACAGGGGCACTATCTACAGGGAACGCTACTACCTACAGAGGGCTCTATGGGGAGAACTATCTATAGAGGCCCCTACTGGGAGCACTATCTACAGGGGGCACTGTGTGTGGTGCATTACTTTACAGTGTTTGACACACTTTTATTCAGGGGCACAGTGTATGTTACTATTAGATTCAGGGGCACAGTGTGTAGCGCTATTATATTCGGAGACACAGTGTATGATACTATTATATTTTGGGGCATAGAGTGTAGTACCATAATTTGCTCTTCCTTTACAGGTGCAGAAATGTTGAAAAAGTGACCTTTCGAAGACATTTGAGCACCAAATTTACCCATTTCCGCAGAAATGGGTCATGGCCAGGAGGCATCATAGAGTTCTGGACCAGATGGAAAAGTAAAGAGAACGACCACAATCTGAGAAGTTGGCACCGGTGAGTCACTAAATGTAAGTGTTTATTCTCCCTGTAACTGCTCAGTACTGTAGTCACTGTATGATCTGCAGCGAGATGATGTGTTTATCGTTCTTTTTTCTGAACAGCAACTCCAAGCATATCCTTACCATCGTTCTGGCTATACTAGGAGCTGTAGTTTTATGTCATACAAACTTATATGGCAGGTGTTAAACTCAATTTGCAAATTATCTCTAAACTGAGCTGCATACCAGAGCTGCCTTAGAACATGGGTCCTAGGAATGCTGTATAGTATCATTAGCTCATGGGTTATATAGTAGATGGTCTAAGTTATCATAAGTATTATGCCCAGAGTTTTGTGCTCATATGCCAACAAAAATTCTGTAAATCAGTTTTTAAAATATACTGAGAGCAAAAATGAGGGGTATGTGTGTGTGAGTGTGTGTGTGTGTGTGTGTGTGAGAGCGAGAGATATGCCAACCCTCCCTAACCTAAACCCTACATTGTGCCAGCACGATCATAAGGAAACTATTGGCACATATTTTCTATGCTGATCTGTAATGACATGCATTTCTCATAGGCATAGCTAGGTTCTCCTGCACCCGGGACATAGATTCAGTTTGCCCCCCCCCCCACTTCTTTCCCAACATATTTTTCCCCCTCCCCATGTTTGCTTTCTCTATCAATCAATGAGGTGTAATTTTTTCTTCAATTTTGTTTAATGTAACTTGAGCATAAAAACATTTGTACATTTTACGAGCGATATAGTTATATAAGGTAGTTAACATAACAATAAATTAAAAGAAAATAAATTAAAGAGTTCAGTGACTGACTAAAACAGATTGTATAACTGAGGCTAATGAAACTATATGGTGACATAACAAACAGCCTCCTCTTGTACATAGTGCCACAAAGCCCCCCAATGTAGATAGTGCCACACACCTCGCTTGTAGATACTGCCACACAGCCCACTTTTGTAAATATTGCCACACTCCCCCCTAGTATATAGTGCCACACTCCCTCCTGTAGATAGTGCCACACAGCCCCCTCGTAGATAGCGCCACACAGCCCCCATGTAGATAGCGACACACAGCCCCCAAATAAATAAATAAAAATCTTGTACCCACCTAGCCCTGTTCCCGCGACGAAGCCTCCTCAGCAGCCTATGAGACAGGATCCTTGCATAGGCTGGCGTGATCCATTGACGTCATCACGCCGGCCTGCGTAGGGATCCTGTCCCATCGCCTTAGTGAATGGTAGAGCAGGGAGCTAGCTCGTTGCTCCACCATAGTATTTGTATCTCCTTCCTAAGGACGTAGATACAATTGAATGCGGAAGACAACACCACTGGGAATGAGGGGGCCCATTCTGTCTGGCTTGGCGCATCATGGGCCGGGTGGCATGGGCCCCCTCATGCCTTTTGCCCTGTAAAAGCTGCTATAGCGGTATTTTCTAAACTGGCAGCAGCTGTACCAGCGGCACCTGGTCAGTAGCGGCGCTGCGGCACCCCCCTTCCTTCCCTCCAAGTTGCACCCGGGGCACAGGCCCCGCCTGCCCCACCCTTAGCTACGCCCCTGCATTTCTTTGAGGCTGGCATTATGTCCTCTACCATGAGCAATATTGAGAATATAGTCAATATAAACCTGAGAGTATGATCAGGAGTGCTTTAGAAGGTATGATCAGAATATTCAAGTGTAAATCACATTTATTTTATATTAGCTAAAAGAATTCATACTAACATGAAATTTTTTTGGGCATGAACTTCACAATATTTTTAGTATTTTCTCATAACTGCATTATCGACTACGCATTTTTATTAAATTGAAATTTCGCAAGCCACAGACCGTGAATATGTCTGAGTCTAGATGATAACATATTGAACAAATTTGAAGCAATACAGAACCACCATGAATACAATTAAAATGTTAATAAATGATTCACTATAAAAAAAAAATAAGGATCTATAAATAAAATATGATCTTATAATTTTTTGCCAGAGCTAATTAGCGAAACAGTGTTTTATCAAAACCAGTGTGAGAGACTAATCTCCATGCCTTCTAACTTTCAAGTGACATTCAGGACTTGCGGGGAGCCTGTAAAAATGATTCATCCACTGTGCTTTAGCATATTACTGTTTTAAGTGTTCTTCATATTTGCATCCACATTTATCTATTTTTAATAGGGGAATATCAATAGTGTTACATCTCACAAAATGGCATTATTAATTTAGCATAATATTGCTTACAGACAAAGTTATCAACACAAATGATATATTTCAGTGTCACTGTGATGCAGCATAGTTGTATTTGCAGCATTTCTGTCTACCCTATGGATGTACAAAATCATCAGTTTTGATAAATTATATGTATATGAGAGAATGACAGTTTAGTCTACAATGTGATATAGGCTTTGCAGAAATAAGACATTATTTATTGCTATGAGATAATTGTATAGATGCTCCGATGCACTAAACCATGTCCGATCTGCAGCAATGCAGTATCTTTAAATGTTTATGAGGGTTGTAATCTGTGTTTGTTTCATGGTGTCAAATGCAGAGATATTTTCTCCAATAATTAAGGGACTTTTACACTGGCCGACAATAGGCCGGTGCAGCGAGCGCCGATCAACGAGACATCCTGTCACACGGAGCTATGAATGGGGACAAGCGGTCGCTACTCCGGTCGTTTACACAGGGAGATGTGCTGCCGACAACGATAATCTTTTAGTTTTTTAAAATAAGACCATCAGATGATCGAGCGTTTGCTCGTTCATCTGCTGATCGCTGCCCTGTTTAAACAGGGCAATTATCGGCAACGAGCGTTCTACGAAAGCTCGTCTGCACGATAATCGCCCAGTGTAAAAGGCCCTTTACAGTAGGCAAGTTTCAAGCTCCAGGGCTTGACAAAGTCGCTACCTGATCCTAACCTAATAGTGGTGCTTTTGATGTGCATAGGATCCATATATGCTATAATAATGAACTACTGAATTAGCTCAATCTATCTAAGTATCCCATTGTGCAACTGAAAAGCAGTGTTTCTTTTGTATTTTGCCTGCAGGACCCCAAGAGACTATTGCAACCTCTGCAACCCATATTTGGTAAGGCCAAAATTATGCAGGTTAAAGGGCATTCAAACATATCAAACAAATGCGTTGTGAAGGAACCCTATCACATAATAAGTTTGTTCCGAATTGTAGTTAACTCTGCTTGACCTAGATAGTGATAAAGCCCTGGTATGATCCAATTTGCTATAAAGATAAACTAATTCCTTCCTTCCTTTCCTTTTTGGAAAATATTTGCTGTTTTTGCCAAAACTAGATCTTGAGGTAGCCTATTTTGCAGCTCATACAGTAAAGAAGCCTTTTCATACCTGAATTATTTTTAAAAAAAAGACCATTTATATATTTGTACATGTTGGTCAGATTCCCCCCATAATATTCTTCTGATATGTGAAAGTCCAACCAGTTTGTAAATCCTAGGTTCCTGAATAGGCCATGCACATGACAGCACGGCCTTCCAGCAGTGTTATTTTTCTCAGGAGTGCCCTGTGAACTGGACCACGAATAGGCAGAATAGAGCCAGGGCTTATAATATCCTGCATTTGTGATCAAATGTTGGGCTGTATGCAGCACAAATGCCCTTGACAGAACCATAAGAAATACAGTTTGGTAAAAGTGTTTGGGACACCATTGAGTCTCTGGCCGCCTCATGTGTATGAACGATTTCTATTCTTAACTTTAGACTAAAACATAGAAAATCTGCTACAATAAAGAAAGTGTGCTCTTTCCAGTGATCTGCAAAATAATGCTACAGATTAAATCTCAATCTGATGGTAACCATGTTCCATTTGATTTAGGATGAACAATAAGGCTATGTTCACACAGAGTTTTTTGACGCGGAAACCGCGCCGAAAAACTCGTCAAAAACTGCCCTAAAATTCCTCCCATTGATTTCAATGAGAGGCGGAGGCGTCTTTTTCCCGCGAGTGGTAAAACCGTCTCGCAGGAGAAAGAAGGGACATACCCTATCTTCGGGCGTTTACGCCTCTGACCTCCCATTGACATCAATGGGAGGCAGAAAAAGCATATTTCATGGCGTTTTATGCCCGCGGCGGTCAATGACCGTGGGCACAAAACGCCGCAAAAAACGCAGCAAAAAACTCTGTGTGAACATAGCCTTAGGTTATGTTCACACGAGGTCATTACGTCCGTAATTGACGGACGTAATTCGGCCGCAAGTACCGGACCGAACACACTGCAGGGAGCCGGGCTCCTAGCATCATAGTTATGTACGTAATACGTAAATTGTAAATCTGTTCTAAGCAATGGGTATGACATGTGCCGGATAAAACTGAAATACTTCTCTTACTTTCCAAAATGTATTTTTGTTTAAACATCCTTGTTTTAATACATAAAAGCCAACAGTGTAGATCATGGCATTGTGATACAATTCATAGTTAATACTTGTCAAATTCTTTCATAAATTATGAGGAAATCTGTTATTTTTAATGCCAGATTTTATTACCATTTAAATTTTAATGGACAATTCTTTATACTCCATAAAATATATCCATTTAGTAGGCTATACATGAGAATTTTATAAGTCTTAACATGCAAATTACTGTTATGTTTACTTTCTTTTCAATGCCATCTTACATGGTACTACTATGTCCCTCACTACTTATACTGCCTAAATCGGGGAAGGACCCCCTTCACTTTGTCTTTCAATTATCCCTGATTATTCAGGATGTAAAACCTCTATCAAAACATTTGGTGGGCAGATTGGCAACTTTACTGCAATTTCTTATATCCCATATCAGTCAGGATTTGCACAAGGCAGACAAACCAATTCCAACATAAGGTAAGTATTAAATGGGGCAAAAAAATTGAGGTAAAAAGGATTTTTAAAATGTTCAATGACAATGGCTTGACTACGTGTCTGATACTATGGCCATTCGAAAGTCATTTTGCGCTTTTCTTAAAGCCAGAAGCTCGAGTACACGGTTATTTTTCCCCTTCACAAACGGAGCCACCAGGGATGCATCCTTTCCCCTGTTTAATTTAAAATCGCTTTTGCCCTCTGGCCAGACTGCTGTGTCACCCAAACATACCAAGGGAACTAAATCTCTAGTCCGGAAATTAGGGCCTCCATTTTTGCTGATGATATAATGCTTTTTTATGGCAAACTTGTGGGATCAATTACTATGAGTCCCAAACCTTATGGAACACTTCTCCTTTTCTGGATTTTGGGTTCAAGTGGCCAAATGTGAGATCTTCCTATTAGTTCATCCATTCCAGAAAGAAAGAGAAGCTGTATGTCATTTAACAGCATAATTGGCTCAATCTGCTGTAACTAACCTAAGTATATGGATTGGTAGGGCCCCCAAGTTCCTATTTAGTCTGAACTATTCCCCCCTGTTTAAAGAGAAACTATCAGCTCTCCTGTCATGTCTGTTGTAGTAAAAATAGTATTTCCTATTAAAGAATTTTGCCTGATAATGCTAAATTATATCTGTCAGTAATGACAAGGGTGAGTGGTGCCATCTTGCAAGCTCCTCCTCAATTTTCTTAAAGAGAACCAGTAAGATCTCCTGATATGTGCATTTTGTTAAACAAAGTGAAACATCTCCAAAAGACCTGGGCAGATGTTATTTAGTTAAAGTGATGAGCTCGTCCAAACTTTTTACCTCCTCCAAACTATACCGCTCTTGTTGAAACACACTGATGTTTCCACATTGAACAGGGCCATCTCATTCTATATTTGAAGTGGGAAGCACCCTGAAGTATCTTACAAATACCTGGATAGACATGTGGTGGCTTGGATCCACAAAAGGAGTCATTATTCCTCCTACTTGCTAAAGGCACATGCTTGTCTCCCTATTGACTTGGTCACATCACATCACAACATACCCCATAATCTACTCTCCCACACTTTGCAAAGCACTCAGCACCATAAATAGACGCTATAATAGCATGGAAAAAATTTAGGAGACATTATTAACTCTCCTTTAGGGTCAGTTCACACGTTGTGTAAATACTGGGGTTTTTCCCCAACGGAATTAGTTACAGAGAATCCGCAGCAAATACAGTAGCAGCAAAGTGGATGAAATAAAACAAATCTCATCCACACGGTGCATAAATACTGAGCGGTAAAACTTCTCAGAAATAGCAGTTGTTGCGTTTTTTGCGGCGCGTTCGCAGCGCGACCTCCTGGGATGATGTTTTATCCCTTTTGACCGCCGCAGCCAATCACAGGCTGTAGCGGCGGTCACATGAGATAATACATCTTCCCTGGATGACGTCAGTGGGCCAGCCTCCTGGGATGATGCTTCATCCCATGTGACCACCACTGCAGCCAATCACACAATCACAAGCTGCAGCGGTCTCTTGGGATCAGTGCCGCACCTGCCATGAGGCCAGGTGAGCCGACAGCCTCAGGCGGCACCACCTACCCAAACGGGGGGGGGGCATTTTCAGCCCCGGACGGATAAGACCGGGGGGAGGGGCCATGCAGACGCACATAGCAGATGTGCCGAACGTGTGTAACACTCCTCCTCCTCTCTGACGCTGTACGCAGCACATGCAGCCAGAGAGGAGCAAGTCTGCAGGAGGAGCGACGAGAAGCACGAGGTAAGTTATGTTTTCAATTTCTTAGCATTTGTCTTCACCCTTCCTTGCATCAAGGAGGCAAAATTTGGGACGATCACAAACCTCTATGGGTCACAAACGTCTATGGCGTTTGTCTTGTTTATTGTTTGTGTCAGTAGATTGGTCGCTAGTGATGTTGAATGAAACCCACTCTGGTGTGAGAGAGACAGAAAAATCAAAAGTAACTTTTTTAATTACTAAAACCATCTGCCATTCATCTTGCGTTTTTGGACAAGATTAAAGACTGAGATATAAACTTTGGGCTTGGAGATTTTGGAGCAAACAATGCAATGTAGGGAAAATCCTGGATTGAGTGCTGGGTGTGATATATATGCCCTATGAAAAGTCATTAACGCCATAGTCTTATAATTCTAATAGGGTAATATCAAATGCATTTTTAAAGTGGCTTCCAATATATTCTGGATGGTGAGAGATGGTAATTTAGACGTCCATTTTCCTAGGCCAGGAGAGGCATCAGTTCACTGGATAATGGGCTTGATAATTTTATTAATGAAGCTTAAAGAGAAAGGGGAAGTTTTGTCTTTGAGAGATCCAAATCTAGAGATTGAATTATATTAGGCGCAGGACAGAGTTCATAAAATGTCTTAACTGTAGGTAAGTGAACCTGTTCCCAGCCAATGGAGGGTACTTAAAGGAGGCTTCATCATAAGATAGAACAGTGAAGATATCTGTTAAAATCTGTAGCTATAAAACACCCACAGGTTTGAAGGTGCGGAGGCAATTTTAATCCCTTAAAATCTAGGATTTCCCTTAAACGGGCTCCCCATTACATGCTACACTCAGCTGCACATGTATGGGGAGGTGAAAGGTTCTCTTTAAAAGAAAGGTGTTATAATTTTTTTTTTTTTTATTTGATATGTTTTATTTTATGGGCCTAATTTTTCTAATTATCTTAATATGTTTCCGAAGGTAGCTATTTATTCATATGTTTGTACGTCTGTGGGGGCAGCCATCTTTATTTTTATTTTTCATACTGCTAATTTTTTTTTTGCAGGTTCCGCTGGACCATTTGGACTACGTCGTAGATTCGTTGGACTACTTCGCTGATTTAAGCTGTATTTCTTTTTTTTTTTATAAAATGGTTAAAGTCGTTGTCATTTCAATAAAATAATTTTTTTTATGTCTCTGTTTTTTAATACTTCATTACCACCTTAGTAATGGCAGCTGTCTGATTGAGAGCGTCCATTACTAAGAAGGGACTTAGTGTTAGCCACTAATAAGGCTATCACTAACCCATATTATTACCCCAGTACCCACCGCCACCAGGAGTACCGGGAAGAGCTGGGTACGATCCAGCACCCGACCGTCTGAAGAGAAGGGCGGGTACTGGGGTGGCCGCAGGCTGGTACTATCAGGCTTGGAATGGCCAAAAACCATGGCCCTTCCCACCCTGGTAATGCTAGGCTGCTGCTTTATTGTATCTGGCTGGTTATGAAAAATGGAGGGGATCTCACGTAATTTTTTTTCTATTATTTATTTTTTAGAAAAGACCCCACGTTCCCGCTATTTTTCATAACCAGCCAGATGCAATAAAGCAGCTGCAGCCGAGCATCACCAGGGTGGGAAGGGCCATGTTTTTTATCCCTTCCCAGCCTGGTAAAACCAGCCTGTGGCCACCCTGCTGCCTTACCGTCTCTTCAGATGGTCGGGTACTGGATCGTACTCCCCTCGCAGCAGTGAGAACCGGGGTAATAATAGGGGTTAGTGATGGCCTTTTTACTGGCTAACACTAAGCCCCTTCTTAGTAATGGACGCTCTCAATCAGACAGCAGCCATTACTAAGGCCATAATAAAGTATTAAAAAAAACAGACATAAGTAGAACTTTTTTATTGAAATCTAAACTCCCCCATGCAACCCTCTTTCACTATTTTTTATTTTTTTTAAAAAGTAGATCGAAGTAGTCCAATGAATCTACGATGTAGTCCAAACGCTCCAGCGGAACCTACCAAAAAAAAGCGAGGTCGTGGTGGAAGGATGATAACTCGAAACATTGGGTACATATTGAATCATCCTATTTGGGCTCCAGAGGTTTGAGATCCCTCCTTTTCTTACCATTTTGGGATATACCACTCCCAGTTGAGATTTCCCCCCTTACTATAGCCACTTTGACATGCTGGACATACTTACATATACATGCGTTAGAACGCCTACCAATATCTAGGTCTTCTCTTCCATTAGACTTTTTGGAGCTATCTATACCTAGCCTGAACCTTCAGTGTTGGAAAACGCGAGGATTGGTAACATGTGACCAACTTTTTCATGACCATCAATTGTTGAGCTTTGCACACTTAACCGCTTCCCCTTGCTTGCATTCTGGGTCCTCTAATGACCAAGCCATTTTTATGTTTTTCAATTGTCACATTCGAAGAGCTATAACTTTTTTATTTTTGTGTCGACATAGCTATATAAGGTCTTGTTTTTTGCGAGACAAGTTGTATTATTTAATAGCACCATTTTGGGGTACGTATAATTTATTCATTAACTTTTATTAACTTTTTTTGGGAGGGGGATAGAAGAAAACCTGAAATTTCACCACTCTTTTTTTGCGTCCTAAATCTACGTCGTTTACTGTGTGGTATAAATAACACAATAACTTTATTCAACGGGTTGTTACGATTGCAAAGATGCCAAATTTGTATAGATTTTGTATGTTTTACTTCTTACACAGTAAAAACACTTTTCTTTCAAAATTATTTGCTCTTGTCTCCATATTTGAAGAGTCATAACTATTTTATTGTTCCGCCGATGCAGTTGTATGAGGGCTTTTTTTTTGCGGGACGACTTGTCGTTTTTATTGGTACCATTTGAGAGTAGATGCGACTTTTTGATCACTTTTTATCCCATTTTTTTAAAGTCAGGATTAACAGAAAACAGCAATTTTTCCATTGCTATAAAGCTATTACATTACTTAACCCGCACGGTGAACGCCGTAAAAAATTAAATTAAAAAACGACGTAAAAATTGCTGTTTTCTGTGAATCCTGACTTAAAAAAAATATGATTAAAAAGTGATCAAAAATTTGCATCAACTCTAAAATGGTACCATAAAAACTACAAGTCTTCCCGCAAAAAAAAAGCCCTCATACCACCGCATCAGCGAAAAAATAAAAACGTTACGGCTCTTCAAATATGAAGACACAAAAACAAAAAATTTTGAAAAAAACAACAGCTTTTCACTGTGTAAAAGTAGTAAAACATACAAAATCTATACAAATTTGGTATTGTTGCAATCGTAACAACCCGCTGAATAAAGTTATTGTGTTATTTATTATTTCGATTTAGGACGCAAAAAAGAGTGGCGAAATTTCAGATTTTTTTCTATTCCCCCCCCAAAAAAAAGTTAATAACAGTTAATCAATAAATAATATGTACCTCAAAATGGTGCTATTAAAAAATACAACTTGTCCCGCAAAAAACAAGACCTTATACAGCTATGTCGACGCAAAAATAAAAACGTTATAGCTCTTGGAATGCGACAATGGAAAAACGTAAAAAATAGCTTGGTCATTAAGGTCTAAAATAGGCTGGTCATTAAGGGGTTAAAAAGAGTATATAATATATATGATGACCACATAGCACATAACCCAAATTACACCAATTAAATATATTAGATTATAAAAATATATAAAATATATACATATACAAGATGAATATAAAAAAAAATAAATAATATATATATATATATATATATATTCTAAAAATATATACATATAAATAAGTAGAAAAATAAATGAAATAAAATAACAAACACCCACAAAAATAAGTGGAATTATTGAATTATATATAGTACATATATGCAAAAAACGTGTTGTTACATAATAATAATGAATGAACAGTGAAAAATAAATGAAGGAATATATATATATATATATATATATATATATATATATATAATACACAAACTGGTGAAAGTGTGAAAAATGTGAAAAGTGTGAAAAATAAAAATGTGAAAAATAAAAAATGATGAATAAAGAATACTAAATATCAAATACTGGTGAATTAATAAATGCTATCAAAAATATAGTGTATGATAGTAAAAAAATCTATATATGTGTCTAAAGTGCATGTGGAACCAAATTCTATAATAAAGAAGGGGGGGGGGGGAAGGACACACATCCATACCCCTGTGATCAGTTTAATGTGCATGGAATCCAAGGAAATAATGATAATCATAATACATAAATAAAATTAAACAAAGCCCATGATGCTCCAAAAGATGTGTCAAGATACACATAACCACATATACGCACATATATATACACACATACATGTATGGACACATGCATACGCACACGTGAAAAATAATGACAAAAATTCGAAAAATGTGAAAAAGTATATATACATGTGAATATGAATAAATAAAAAACAAAAAAACAATTGCTAATATATATGTGGACATATGTATACATACTTACAAAAAGTGATGATTTACAAAGCTATACCAAAAAGGTGTGTGCATGTGTACAATATAATAAATAACTAAATAAATAAAAATAAATATGAAAATAAAAAAATATATAAATAAATAAAAAATAATAAACATAAGGAAAAGTAAAGTGAGACAGCCACTGGATACAGGATTCAACCGGATTAAATAAATAGCATGAATGTTCATCTTGGACACATAGGGAGCTCTAAACAGACTCATAAGTCATCAATTAGATCCCAAGACCTAAATACAAAGAAAAAAAGTAAAAACAGAGTTATTACATAGTAAAATCATCATGTCATTCAATGACACCTAAAAACACCACCACACAGAAGATCCTGACACCAGTTACAGAAATGCCGCAAAACCCAAACTCTCATTGAGGCCCATTGGGTGCATGGTTTTGAGTTTCCAAATCCACCGGGCCTCTAAGCGTAAAAGTCTCTTCATCAGAGATCCAACCCTTAGGCCCACTTCTATGTGGTCAATACCAATAAAGTGTAGACACCTTGAGTCACACCCATGATGGAGAAAAAAATGTCTGGGTATAGTTTTCAGAAGGTCTACCATATCGGGTTTAGTTCCTCTGGCAGCCTCAATCCCATTCACATGCTCCCGTATCCTCACCTTAAATTCTCTTGTAGTCAGCCCAACATAGATCAGGGAGCACGGACATTATGCATAGTAAATCACCCCTTTGGTATTACATGTGATGGGCCATGTGATTCTATATTTGGTCTTCTTTGACGAATCCCAAAATTCCACACTTTCAGCGATATTCGGGCAAGCAATACAACGTCCACATGGTCGACAGCCCCAACGTGGTTTACCTGCGCCAAATTAAGGTTTTATTTTATTGGGGTTGTAATGACTGTGAACCAACGTGTCACGCAGATTCATTGCTCGTCTAGAGGCTATGGTAGGCCTCAAAGGTAGCAACTCAGATAGTACAGGGTCCGTCCTCAATATGGGCCAGTATTTGGATAAACACTGTATCATTTCCCCCCATCTTTCATGGTAGGTCGTCACATACCTGGTTTGTATGGGCAGTGTTTTCCTGGCTACAGGCTGCAACAGTTTGGATCGGCTTGTTTTATGTGCTCGTTGGTACGCCCGCCGTATGTTTTTCTTACTATATCCCCTGTCCAGGAACCGTTGCCTCAATATAACCGCTTGTTTCTCAAAATCTTGTTCAGTCGAACAAAGCCTCTTCATCCGAAGAAATTGTCCCGTTGGAATAGCCTTTATCATGTATCTGGGGTGGGAAGAAGACGCGTGTAAATATGAATTGACAGATGTCTCTTTTCTATACAGACCCACTATCATCACGTTTGATGAGTATATCCAAAAAATCCAATGTCATGTCCTCCATCCTCCAGGTTAGTTTGATATTGAAATCATTGCAGTTTAAGTCTGCCATGAAGGAAAATAATTCTTCCCTTGTCCCATTCGATATCAGAAAAATGTCGTAGATGAACCTGGTCCAAAATACAACCTTGCTCACCGACGACATCTGATTGGACAAAAATAAGTCTCTCTCCCACAGCCCCAGGAAGAGGTTAGCATAGGAGGGTGCACATGCCACCCCCATTGCAGTACCCTGGAGCTGTAGGTAAAAAGAGCCACCAAAGGTAAAAAAGTTGTGTGTCAATATGAACTCCAGTATGGTCAATACAAATTGAATATTTGCAGAGTCCATGCTGGTCATTCTCAAAAAGTATGCTGCTGCACGTAAGCCATCCTGGTGTCTAATGTTGGTATATAATGACTCGACATCACAGGTGGCTAACCGCATACTGGGCTCAAGGTGGATCCCCTCCAGTTTTTGAATAAGATCAGCTGAATCCCTCAAATATGAGGGAAGTGTTTCCACCAGAGGTTTCAAAACGGCATCTACATACTTACTAATATTGTCACATATGTTTCCTCTCCCTGAAATGATTGGGCGACCAGGTGGTATGCTTGAATTCTTGTGAATCTTAGGTAAAAGATAAAGGCTTGCTATTGTAGGTTCTTGTACAGTCAGGCACTCCATCAGCTCAGCGGAAATGATACCATCATTCAAAGCTTCTTTTAGGATGCCCAGGAGGGCTGTACTAAAGGATGAGAGAGGATTAAATGTCAGTTTTTTGTAGCAGGTAGGATTTTTCAAATGACGATACGCCTCTTTCTCGTACATATGCGTTGGCCAGATGACCACGTTACCACCTTTATCAGCTGGCTTAAATATAACATTCTGTTGTCCCCTCAGCTTTTTAAGGCTTTTAATTGTCATGTCACCAATTTAACAAATAAATCAATAGGAGGACATACTGCAAATGGTGGAAAACGAGTGGAGCGTTTCCTAATGGAAGTCGGAATCCTACCTGCTGCAGGCTGTGTTTGTTCATCCAAAAGTTGTTCCAGACATCGTAACGTCTCCAGTTCCTCTGATGTTTCAAAATTACTACTATCATCCTTTCTATGGTACCATCTCTTAAATAGATGTGTCCGGGCAAACAAATGGAGGTCTTTTATCGCTGTAAAAGTGTCAAAGTGTAAGGCAGGTACAAAGGTCATCCCCTTAGATAAAACCCCCACATCAATTGGCAACAGGGCGTGATCCGATAAATTAATTACCTTCAATTTTGCATTTTCGGCAGGGGTGTCATATGTGTCCTCCCTTCTTTGCCTATTGTATCTACCGACATCTCATGGTTCCATCTGATATCCTGTTTGTTTCCGTCTTTGTCGGCCCCTATAGTTGTTCCCATTAAACCGCCTAGGGTCTGTGGTACTTTTCGTTCTCATACCTTGGGACGTATCACTTGATTCCGATGTAGAATTTCCAACGACATGGACAACTTTCTAAAGGCTGTCCCCTTCCTAAATCCTGGGTTACGCCATTTATACACACGATTGGAGGACGCATCAGTCAAATCACGTTGGAATTTGCCTTTCTTAGTATCCTGTAGCTCTTTCTATATAGTTTCAAGCGTCTTCCTATCCAGGCCAACCAGCAATTCCATAAAAGTCTTGGATGCTGTGTTACATGCGTCTTCCCATCGTGACATAAAGGTGTCATCCTCTACCGGAAACGAGGGGAAAACCTGAATACGGAGACCTCTAGGTAAGAGGTCACGTTGTAGCAGGGGCGTAGCTAAAGGCTCATGGGCCCCGATGCAAAAATTCTTACTGGCCTCCCCCCCCCGCAAACTTCTCATGGCCGACGGTCCGCAGCTTTCAGCTGCATCGCTGGGTCTCCTAAGTGACCCATCAATGCAGCACTAGCAGCCGGGGGCGTCACTAAGGCTGGGTTCACACACCCTATTTACGGACGTAATTCGGGCGTTTTAGCATTGAATTACGTCCGAAAATGCGGCTCAAAAGCGTTGGCAAACATCTGCCCATTCATTTGAATGGGTTTTACGATGTTCTGTGCCGACGGTCATTTTTTTTTACGCGCCGGTGACAAAAGGCGGCACATAAAAAAGACGCCCGCGTCAAAGAAGTGCCTGTCACTTCTTCAGACGTAAATGGAGCCGTTTTCCATGGACTCCATAGAAAAACAGCTCCAATTACGTCCGTAATGGACGCAGCGAAAGACGCCTGCACATGCCGTTATGTCTGAAATTCCGGTGCTGTTTTCAGGAGAATTTCAGCCGTAACAGACGCTGCCGTGTGAACATACCCTCAGGGCTTAAAATGTCAGGGAAATAGCCCCAATACATATGTGTCCGCCCAAAAAAATGTGTGTATAGGAGACAGCATAGCATATCTATAGCACTACGACCCTATAAACTATGGATAGGATTAGATACAGTGGCTCAGCAGACAGTATCACACATGATAGGATTAGATACAGTGGCTCAGAAGGCAGTATCACACATGATAGGATTAGATACAGTGGCCCAGCAGACAGTATCACACATGATAGGATTAGATACAGTGGCTTAGCAGACAGTACCACACATGATAGGATTAGATACACAGCTCAGCAGACAGTATCACACATGATAGGATTAGATACAGTGGCTCAGCAGACAGTATCACACAAGATACGATTAGATACAGGGCCCAGCAGACAGTATCACACATGATTGGATTAGATACACAGCTCAGCAGACAGTATCACACATGATAGGATTCGATACAGGGCTCAGCTCGCTGACATTGCGGCTCCAGTGCTGGACCCAGGAAAGGTAAGAATAATAATTTTGCTTCTTTATGTGTTACTGATTATTTTTGTGTGTTTGCGTTTATTTTACAGGTTCGGTTGTTGGACTTCGGATTCGAGGACTTCAATGACCGCGTTTTTTTTATTCTCAATAAAATGGTTAATGGGGGTTGTGTTTTTTTATTTCAATAAAATATTTTTTCTATGTGCTTGTATCTTTTTAAACTTTATTATCACCGCCTTAGTAATGGCCGCTGGCTGATTGACAACGTCCATTACTAAGGCGGGGCTTAATGTTAGCCGGTGCAGAGGCTACACTAACCCCCATTATTACCCCGGTACCCACCGCCACCAGCAGTACTGGGAAGAGCCGGGTACGAACCAGTACCCGACCATCTGTAGTGACGGGCAGGCACCGGGGTGGCCGCAGGCTGGTTGTATTAGGCTGGGGAAGGCCAAAAACAGTGGCCCTTCCCACCCTTGTAATGCTGCCTGCTGCTGCTGTGTTGTATCTGGCTGGTTATGAAAATTGGGGGGGACCCCACATCGTTCTTTCCAATAATTTTTTTTTTTTTTTTAAATGACGTGGGGTCCCCCCCATTTTTCATAACCAGCCAGATACAATAAAGCAGCAGCAGCCTAGCATTACCAGGGTAGGAAGGGCCACTGTTTTTGGCCTTTCCCCTCCTGATAATACCAGCCTGCGGCCACCCCAGTGGCCCGACCATCACTACAGATGGTCAGGTACTGTATCGTACCCGGCTCTTCCCAGCACCCCTGGTGGCGGTGGGTACCGGGGTAATAAAGGGGGTTAGTGTTAGCCTCTGCATCAGCTAACACTAAGCCCCGCCTTAGCAATGGATGCTGTCAATCAGCCGGCGGCCATTACTAAGGCGGTAGTAATATAGTTTAAAAAAAAACACAAAGACATAGAAAAAATATTTTATTGAAATGAAAAAAAAAACCCGCACAACCCTCATTAACCATTTTATTGATAAGAAAAAAAAACCGTCATCGAAGTAGTCCTGGAATCCGACGTAGTCCAACGACCGAACCTGTAAGAAAACACACAAATGATTAGTAACACGTGTGTTAGGCTTAGATACAGGGCCCATGTGTGATACTGTCTGTGGGACCCTGTATCTAACCACAATGTAGGCTTAGATACAGGGTCCAGCAGACAGTAATCTTATACAGTATAAGATTACTGTGTGCTGGGGCCCTGTATCTAAACCTACAGTGTGGTAAGCTTATATACAGGGCCCATCAGACAGGATCACACATGGGCCATGTATCTAAACCTACAGTGTGGTAGGCTTATATACAGGGCCCATCAGACAGGATCACACATGGGCCATGTATCTAAGCCTACCATGTGATTGGCTTAGATACAGGGCCCAGCAGACAGGATCACACAATCTGTGATCCTGTCTCATGGGCCCCCTAAGCCTGCTACATCGTAGGCTTAGGGGTTGTACAGTCCCTAAACATTGATGGCCTATCCTCAGGATAGGCCATCAATAGCTGATGTGTCTCTCGGGACCCGCAAATCAGCTGTTTTGAAGGGGCCGCAGCACTCGTACGAGAGCTGCTTCCCCTTCATTTCACTACTCGCTCACACTGTGAATCGCCGACACGGATTCACAGTGTGACCGGAATGAAGGGGAGCAGCTCTCGTACGAGTGCTGCGGCCCCTTCAAAACAGCTAATTGGCGGGTCCCGGGAGCCGGACCCCGCCAGTCAGGGCTAACCTTACCTTCCTCTTCGGCCGCGGCGGGAGTTCTGTCGTCTCGATGCTGTGCGCGGCGCATAGCGCTGTGACGTCATGCGCTGCGCACAGCGCTTGACGTCAGGACCTCCGCTGCGATCCGGAACCAGGAAGGTAAGTAAAGTATGTTACTATAGTAACAGGGGCCCGCGGCCCGAGTTACTATAGTAACTTTTTATTGATTGCGACCGCTGCGACCCCTATAGCTACGCCAGTGCGTTGTAGGTATTTCTCCAAGAAAGCCTTATTCCACCAAGTTTTGACGCGCTTGTGAAAAAGAGTTCTAAAAACATTTTTAAGGGCAGCTACATTCTCTCTGGTGTCAGGATCTACCCCTGTGGCATCATCCTTGAAAACCAAATCAAGTTTGGTCAGCCAGGTCTTTTCCCTAGCTGCAAAGTCCATATCGGTGGACCTCCTGAAATCTGAAAGAACAACAGATAATAAATATACACAACCAATGCGGAGGACAACTTAAATACCCCCTAAAAATTACACTAAATGAATTGCTTAAAACAGTATCTTGTGTATAGGGGGGAAGGGCATAGAACACAATGGATGCCCATGACTAATTAACACTAGCGGTGACTCATGCAATGTATTAGAACAACAACCTAAAAAATTGAGTCAAAACCGAACTATTTATGAAAGATTGTAATTTTTATTGATACATACAAAACAGTAAATATGATTACTCATACATTAAAAACAAGGATGACTACCACAGTGTGGAAGAAAGATGCCAGACAAATGTATATAATGGGGCTAATATTGTGGCATATGCATAGAAAAGATGGTACCAAAGTGCATGAGTAATGAGAACAAATAACTAAGTTAATGACTCCTGGAAACCATCAAAAAGTATATTTTTGTTAACAGGGACTATGCAAAGTCCCAATTAATAGTGTATATTAATCATCATTGGTGCAACTTGGCACCTATCAAACATAGATTATTAGTGTGAAATGCACATGCAACTAGATGAAAATAGCTTACCCATAAGATATCACAGTGTTGTCTGGCGTCACACCCGACGCGCGTTTCGGCGAAAAGACGCCTTCGTCTGGGGGTGGTGTCAGAGAACAGGAAGAGAGGCCATATGTTCTCTTTACTCATTCACTTTGGTACCATCTTTTCTATGCATATGTCACAATATTAGCCCCATTATATACATTTGTCTGGCGTCTTTCTTCCACACTGTGGTAGTCATCCTTGTTTTTAATGTATGTATATTTACTGTTTTGTATGTATCAATAAAAATTACAATCTTTCATAAATAGTTCGGTTTTGACTCAATTTTTTAGGTTGTTGTTCTAATACATTGCATGAGTCACCGCTAGTGTTACTTAGTCATGGGCATCCATTGTGTTCTATGCCCTTCCCTACTATACACTAACAATGAGCAGAAGGGCTTAAAATATCTTTATAACTCCATTTCTTCTCTTTCGGAGTTCCAGAAAGCTGGTCCAATTGTTCGCTGGGAACAGGAATTGGGGAAAACGTTCTAAGATCATCAATGGACTTCAGCCTTTAAATGGATACATACCTGACTTAGATGTGTTTCACATGTAGAAGCTGCCACCAAAATATTTTTTTCGATGGTGCTATACGCCAAATCGTCTACATACAATGTTTCCAAATGCTTCTTCATTATGCTGGTGGAATTGCGGTAATAGGGGTACTCTCATACATGTTCTATGGGAATGTCCCCTTATTAATAAATATTGGAATGAGGTAATTACTCTTATGTCTGACATATTTTCTATGGAAATCTTGCCTAGCCCACAGTTGATTCTACTATTTTTGGAAATAGATAGTCTACCTGTTGTTCATAGGAGGTTATTTTGTAAGATCCTAGTTATGGCTAAATTTGGTTCTAACACGTTACTGGAAACAAGTGGAAATCCCACTACTTTCCGAATTAATTTCGGTAATAAACGCGTCTTATGTCTACGAATAAGTTATTGCATTTGGTAATTTCTCGATTTCATGTTTTGAAAAATATTGGATAGCTTGGACAAATTGTAACTTTTGCTCAGGGAGGTAATAAATAAAGCCCGGTTGGGCCAGATTTAGATAATTTTTTGGATTATTACTACTGTTGTTTTTGTTTGTTGTTTGTGTCTTCTGCTACATGCTTGCATTGTCATCATGTGAACTGCGTAATCCACTTTAATGCGTAGGGTATGGTCTTGTTCAGAACATATTTTGAGACTGCTTCAAATACTTGTATTATTTTTTAACCATGCCAATATCTTGTGATAATGCTGATTTTGCTGACATTTTGTTTTTTTATGTGAAACTTTAATAAAAATTATTTGAACGACAAATGGTGAAACACCTTCTGCATGATACTTACCACCAGTAATATATGATGGAGGAGTTCCTCCTTCTTTTCCCAAGTCCAACATTTCTATATGTGTTCCTTGAGGTATACCTCAAATGAATATGTATAAAATCAGTTTGACATCTGAATACTTTACAGATGAGAGGCAAATTATTGTGGATAAAACCCGACTTCGCCTAAAATCCAATCTGAGGTAAATCACTATAGTATAAATAAGCTTTATTATTTACTGTTGCCCAAGATCACAGCTTTTCAATCTTTTTGTACTGGTGTTAAACAGATTGCTGCAGCCAGAAAAATGCCTTTGCAGTAGATAAAAAGCAGAATCTGCCTCCCCAGCGGATTCTCACTAGCATCTGGGGGATACCTCAATAGCAAGGACCACCTCACAGTTTGAAAAGCAACTCCCAATACAATATATAAAATAAAGGCGTCTGCCATTAGAGCTGTGAAGAGGGTGGGCTTCATCTCCCGAGGATAGTGTAAATGTTCTCAGAGCTGTGCCTCTGCTTATGTACCACCATGAGTGAGGCAATCAGAAGAAGTTTAAACTCTATATGATTTTTATTTAAATTTAAAATATCTTCATTTACAATCAATTGTCACAAATCATGCATACAAAGTGTACTGCAAAACATGTAATAAATAATATGGCATTCGTCATCTATAAGGGTAGTGTAAACCCCTGAACATAATTCTTGGCTTTAGCTAATAATGGTGGGTTTGCTAAGCAAGGGGACTCTTAACTAAGGTAAGTTTAGTCTCATTAAAGGTACTATTCCTCCTTACAGAGATTTAGCAAATGGTAGAGAAACATTAAAACAATTCTTCTTGAGAAAAGTATGCAAAAGAGCTCTCCTACCAGAACGAAGAAAACTCTCTCTCCAGTGCCACCTATAGGTGACTATCCTGTGAGTTAATATCCAATCCTTTAGAATGGGGTCAGTTCACACCCGGCAGATTTGTTGCAGAAACTTCTGCAACTGAAAATCAGTTCTATACATGTCAATGGAATTGTTTCTGCAGCACGTACATAGACTTCTGCGAAAGCCATTCACATGAATGGGAAAGACACAGAAATTTCTGCAACAAATTTGCCCTGTGTGAATGTACCCTAAAATACCTCGACTGATTGGTTGGCCACCTCATAGTGACACTGGAGAGCCAGTTTTCTGGAGGAGCGCTATTTGGAAAATTGACCTAAAAGGGTGTCATCTGCATAATCCCTATAATGTAAGAAACTTTCATCTTCGGTTTGGGTGAATTTATGCATAGAGTAAGAACCACCATGGAAGACATGAGAATAAATAAGATAATTACGTTGATAAAATACAGTAATGGAGAAGGGGCAGCTGCTTTTACAAGGATATTTCCTGAATTCTGACTTTCAGAGAATAATTCCCTTAGGAGTATGCTTTGAATGTGTTCATCTGCAGATCTCTAGGCTTAGAGAGAACGCTGAACCATACAACCCTCTCCGGACAGATTTATGACACCAAAGCTGAGGCAAATTCATATAGCCGAAACTTTACCCTTAATATATGCCGAATTTTAGATTTATTGTTTTGATAAACATGGAAAAGTGTAGCATTGAAATTTCAATATATTAGATCACTAAATCATTCTGGGAGAGCTTCAAAACCTGTGTATGCAAATGAAATAAAATGAATGTTATACTGTCTCAATTACAAGTAGACCGTAATTGTATTATATATTTTAAATTTTCGAAGGCACTGCTTCAAGATGACACATTATTGCTTGTGGTACATGATACAATGTATTCTAATGGTTTTGGTTATACTGTATTTGTTTTAACTTCGATTTTTACAGTTTGAATATGAGATCAAAGGAAACTGAAAGCAGGCATTCATACTTTGTATCTACTGCCAGCCCCAAGGAATAATAGCAGCATTTTGAAAATGTCCCTTATATCCGTGCAAAACCCAGTTTCCAAATACATAATTTCAGTGAAAACTGTATATGAATCTGCAGTATGAAGTAAGCTTTGCAAAGGATTTTAAATGAGCAGTTATTTGCATTATGTGCACTGTGCCAGAAGCTTGACAGGTGTACCCTAAGTGTACGATCATGCTTTACTTATGCACTACATAATCTGAAACATGTTATGAACCAATTTCAGGACAGGGAGTGAACCCATTGTGTCAGTATAGGATTCGTCTAAAACCGGAGAATGGAGTCTAGTGGATTTCACTTTTCACCTTATAACACCCCTCACGGGGGTATAGACTTTACGTGGGGTGTCCACAGGTCACGACCCCAGAGTAGTCTCTAAAGGGAATTGCAGATGGTATACAGATTCAAGGTACAAAATCATAAGGCAGAAGCATGGTCTATCAAATATAAGGTCTAGACAGGGAGAGTTCAATCAGAATGAATATACAGACGAGTCAGAGGAGGCAGCAATTAGAAAACAGTCAATAAACAGTCCAGGTCCCATTAAAATATCAAAAATGATAATCAAAACTTCACACTAATGGGACCTTGGAAACTTGTTGCTCTGGCAAGGTGAAGATGAAATAGGTTTAAATAAGCAGACATGCTCATCTATCAGCTGAGCAGAGACTGTTTGTCAAACATTGCCACTATAAGATTGAAGGTGCAGCATGCTCGCCCTATAGCGGTAGAGACGCAGTCCTGAATAGCGGCGGCAGTGAGAGGAAACACTGCCACGACAGACAGGTAAGCAACATGTGTCCTGTTGTAATACATGTCTATGTATCTCATAGTGCTTCTTTATAAGTATCACTATGTCAATCTAGACGTCAATATGACAGACACAATAACAGAATGTCTAAGATACAGATTGTCTTGCAGCGATAGGGTGTTGGATTCGAACCAAGGGCAACATTTTTCAAGAAATTTGTATGTGCTCCCTGTGTTTGTGTGAATTTTCTTTGGGTGCTTTGGTTTCCTCCCCCATTTTGAAAACATATTGGTAGGTTAATTGGCTTCCTATGAACTTGGCCCTAATGTGTGTGTTTGAGACAGATAAATAAGATTGTGAAACGCATTGGGAACAGGGACTGATGAGTGATGATAATCTGTGTACAGTGCTGCGGAATATATTGGTTTTTTAAAAGTAAAGAAAAATACACAACGTAGCAAGTTATCAGAGTCCAGCTAAACTTTGCTACATCTGCATATGTTAATTGTAACCTGTGTGACAGTGGCATCCGTCACTCTTAGACTATTAATAGATACGTTAAACATATAGGTCATAAACTCTCATGACTTTTTTAAAGGGGTTTTCCAAATTCCCCCTAAAAAAAAAAAGAACCTAAACAAAACTAGCTTCCCTATTGAAGCTAACATGATGCCAATATTCCTAGTCCAAAAATTGGCACTTACTGCTACTCGTTCCCTGTTCAGCACTGTTTGTTGACATGGTGTGTTTGTTTATTGCCCAGAAGGCTTTGCGCTGGCTAAGCATATCAGTAAAAATAAATAAATCTCGTGTTCCCCATGGTGAAAATAAATGCCCCCAAAACAGTACGTCACTAGTGATGTGCCATATACTTGGCTAGGACTATTGGCTCCTAGCCTGCCACTAGAGGCAGAAGAAAACCTGTCGTCACAGGTCACATGACGCGCGGGGATAGGCAAGAACGGAGGTACTTTTAAAAAAAATTACGTAAATCACAGTGTTAGTGTGGAGTAGAACTTAAGTTAATTTAAAATATAAAAATGTATCTTGGAAAACCCCTTTAATGACACATATGTTAAACAGATACAATTATAGCACATGGGTGACTGACGCCACTGTTAGGCAGCCATCACAGGCATCCATCACCAATAGACTATTATGAAATTAGTTTAACGTACAGTATATATGTCATGAAGAGCAATTACCAAGCCGATGATGTACACGGTAATCGGATGACGGTGATGTATAACATACAGTGACATACGTCACCCACAGACTACCATGTTGAAAAGGAGTATGCCACACTGTATATGTTTAAAATGTACATTAGGAGCTTTCACGACATACACGCTAAACATAGGGCAAGAAACATGATGTTTATGGGGCATTAGTGGACCTAATACCCTAAAAGAAAAGAGCCTGTCTAGTGGAAAATACCCTTTGAGAGCTGGAGATATAGATAGATAGATAGGATAGATAGGATAGATAGGATAGATAGGATAGATAGGATAGATAGGATAGATAGGATAGATAGGATAGATAGGATAGATAGGATAGATAGGATAGATAGGATAGATAGGTTATTCATCCTAGATTTTAAAAAATAAATTAAAAAAAAGCTTTGTGTTGCTAAGCAACATACTACAGCTCTGTTTTATTTTTGTCACATATGAACAGTAAGATAACTTAAAGTGATGGAGTCTCCAGCTGTGCCATCTCCATCACTCCCGGCCTATGGAGTTATAGGTGGTTAAATCACTTTGGCTTGCAGATGATGATTGTGTGATTATGCTCACTAACCATCAGGATTTCTGTTTCCATGCCAGAAAATGACCAGTTTATTAAAGGCTATGTACACCTTTGAAAAGTTTTTGTTTTTTTTAAATAAAAATGTGTATCAATGTGATTGGTGAAGCATTGTAATTACATTTTCTTAAAAATAATTTGTACTTTTTCAGATACAGCTGTTTTGTATTTTGTATACAGAGCAGCTGTATCTTGCGCTAAGACCTGAATCCGTCAAGTCAGCCAGACTGATGAGTTCAGTGAAAGCGGATCCTGCATGTCATTTTTAACATTTTCGTATGATTATATTTTAAGCTCATAATTAGTTCAGTTATTACTGTTGGCACAAAAATCTTTCATCCAGGGCCGGCCTTCGGATAGATGGTTCTCCGTGCAAAATTATATTTCGTCACCCCACCCCATCATAAAAAAAAATGCCCCATAAAAAAGTATAATGCCGGTGTAAAGGATCTGCCAGGCACTTCTGTGTATACGCCCATGGGTAATCAGTCTGCACCTGGTTCTATGTCTCTGAGACTGACTCCATCTTCCACCACTCAGGATGGCAGGCTTAGGAGTGGGAGAGCCTATCACAGCCTGGCCAGACGGAGCTAGTTCCGCCCTCTGTCTATTTATACCTGCCTTTCCTGTTCCTCCTTTGCTTGTGATTCTTCTCGTGTGGTTTCCTGGCCTTGCTGCAGCTCCTAGCTATTTCACCTTGCTTCATACTGACCCCGGCTTTCTGACTACTCTCCTGCTCTGCGTTTTGTACCTCGTACATTCCTGGTTTGACTCAGCTCGTTTACCTCTCTTGTTGCTCACGGTGTTTCCGTGGGCAACTGCCCCATTTCCCTTTGCTTGTGTCCCCTTGTCCGTTTGTCTGTCGTGCACCTACTGAGCGAAGGGACCGTCGCCCAGTTGTACCCCGTCGCCTAGGGCGGGTCGTTGCAAGTAGGCAGGGACTGAGTGGTGGGTAGATTAGGGCTCACTGTCTGTTTCCCTACCCCCCCTGTCATTACAGCCGGCCACAGTATAATGCCCTATATAGTGCCCCACAAAGTATAATGCCCCTTGAGTTACCCCAATACAGTATAATAATAATATATTATAACCCCTTCAAGGACACCGTATTGTAGACCGTGCTATACAGCCCCCCTAATTCCCCATGTAGACCGTGCCATACAGCCCCCCACCTCTCCCTTCTAGCCAGTGCCCCCCAAACAAAAAAAATTGCACTCACCTAGGCCCCGCTTCCACGGCAAACTGAGCTGCTCCACAACGCTGATGATGGAACATTGCGTAGGCCGGCGTGATCCTGTAGCATAGTACAGAGTTTCCCAACCCTTATGGACTCGAGGCACCCCTGGGAAAAAAAACTTCCTCAGGGCACCCCTACCAAAATTTTTTTTTAGAAAAAGACAGAAAACGCCTAAAAACAAGCACTATACTCTTAGGGTATATTCACAAAGCGTTTTTCTGTAAGGCAGAAAAAATCTGCTTCAAAATTCCTTCAGGAATTTTGAGGCAGATTTTGAGCTGACAGCGTTATTTTAGCCGTTCGAAGCTAATGCAAAAGACACATGCAAAAAAGCACTCCAAACGAGCGCCGCAGGTACTTTCTGCCTCCTATTATTTCACAGTAAAATTACCATTAGCCCCCCTCTCACAGTAAAATGACCATCAGCCCGACATTCACAGTAAAATGACCATCAGCCCACCACTCTCTGTGCCAGGCACATCCACATGTAGGTAGTGCCACTCAGCACCCTTGTAGGTAGTGCCACACACCCCTGTAGGTGGTGCTACTCAGCCCCCTTGTAGGTAGTGCCACATAGCCCCCTTCTAGGCAGTGCCACACAGCCACCTTGTAGGTAGTGCCCAAAGCCCCTTGTAGGTAGTGCCAGACACCCCCTTGTAGGTGGTGCCAGACACACCCCTATGTAGGTAGTGCCAGACACACCCCTATGTAGATAGCAACCCACCCTTTCGGTATAAAGCGCCACCGTAGCTCCCTAAAAGAGCGAAATCCCCCTGTGGTCGGGGATTCCGCTCCTGGATAGTGACATCAGGGGGAACTCCTGAAGAGGAATCCCCGCTCACAGCGTTGCCAACGCTTTGACCTGGGATTCCATTCCAGGAGAAGCCCCTGACGTCTCTGTCCGTTTATGGACCGTGACATAAGGGGCTTCTCCTAGATCCGAATCACCGGCCACCGTGTTGGCATTTATGGACAGTGATGTCAGGGGCTTCTCCAGAAGCGGAATCCCTGGCTACAGGGGGATTCCGCTCCTTCAGGGAGCTACAGTGGTGTTAGTAGATAGCAGAGCAGGGAGATACCTCCCTGCTCTGCTATAGTGTTCAATAGTATCTGCTTCCTAAGGATGCAGATACAATGAAATGTAGCGTCGCTACCCGCTGTAGCACCCACAGCGGCTGCTAGTGGTGCTGCCGGCTATGGGTTGGCCCGTCCCGACTGGTGGCACAGGCGCCGTGTTGCCGCTATGGCTGCTACAGTGGTAGCGATGCCACTAAGAGAAGTGCCCGGGCGGAAAGTCAGCTGCTGAGTTGCTGGGCCCAGGCGTCTCTGAAACACAAGCAGGGGAAGGAAGCAAGTGCAGGGCCCCCTTCCACCTGCTGGAGTGATACGCCCTGTGCAATGACACAGGGCGCACACCCTTAGGCCTGTCCTGCTTTCATCCATGCTGTAGGAAGGATGGAAGTAGGAGTACAGCAAAGGTCAGACAGATACTGGTGGAAGGGGATTCTATTATTAGGTGGACAGAGAGGGTCCTCTGTCGCCGTGACCGTGAATGCCGAACAGCGTGCTGGGTGCTCAGGTTCGGCATAATGCGGATCGAATAGACACATTGCTGGGTGGGGCTGGGGAATGTTACACATCGTTACCAATGACAAAGTCTGTGGGAGATGGAAGGTCCTTAAAAATGATTTTAGGGAACTAGGAGAGAATCTAAAGTCCAGGACCTCCAAGGTAGTGTTTTCAGAAATACTACCAGTGCCACGAGCGTCACTAGAAAGACAGCGGGAGATGAGGGAGTTAAATAAGTGGCTTAGAAATTAGTGCGGAAGGAAGGGTTTGGGTTCATGGAGAACTGGGCTGACTTCTCTGTCGGCTACAGGCTCTATGGTAGGGATGGGCTGCATCTAAATGGGGAGGGTGCAGCTGTGCTGGGGGAAAGAATGGTTAGACGGCTGGAGGAGCTTTTAAACTAGAATTTGGGGGAGGGAGGGTTTGGATACACAAGCGGGGTTAGATAGAGTACATAGGTAGTGGGATACAGAAGGGGTTAATGAGAATTTAGTGGGGGCTGGGGTTAGCAAGCCAAGTAGGGTGGTGACTAGGAATAAATACGAAGCTAAGAATATTAAAGGTGTCGGTAAGCTTAAATGTATGCTGGCGAATGCAAGAGGTCTTGCAAGTAAAATGGACGAGTTGGAGATTCTAATGACTGACATTGATTATGATATAGTGGCATAACAGAAACCTGGCTGGATAAGAGCCATGACTGGGTAACAAATGTGGGGGGACTACACAGTATTCAGAAGTGATAGAAAAGATAAAAAAAAAAGTGGAGGGGTTTGTCTGTTTGTAAAATGCAGCCTAAAACCAGTCCTGAATGAAGACATTGGGGGAGACTGTGACAGTGTGAAGTCTTTATGGGTAAATATTCATGGAACGGTTAATAACGGTAAACTACTGATTGGAGTTTGTTATAAGCCACTGAACAAAGCGGAAC
The DNA here is from genome assembly GCF_050947455.1 of Rhinoderma darwinii. Classification (NCBI taxonomy): domain Eukaryota; kingdom Metazoa; phylum Chordata; class Amphibia; order Anura; family Rhinodermatidae; genus Rhinoderma; species Rhinoderma darwinii. The sequence goes on from NC_134691.1 coordinate 254,058,404, forward strand.
AGGATGAAATGCTGCAACAAACAGAAAAAGCAGCAAATAATAATGGGATCCTTATTATGGGGGATTTTAATTATCCTGACATTAATTGGGACATAGAGGCTGCTGGATGTGCTAAAAGCTGGAAGATTTTGTAGACAATTCAAGACAATTATTTCGCACAGTTGGTTAATAAACCAACCAGAGGGGATAATGTGCTGGATCTGGTCTTACCTAATAGACCAGATACAATATCAAATGTGGAGGTCCGAGAGCACTAGGCAAGAGTGATAACAATATGGTAAGTTTTAATATAATTTTCAATAAAACAATACGAGGAGGAGCAACAAAAATCTGGAATTTTAGGAAACCAAAATTCAATCGACTGAGGGAAACACTTAGGGTATGTGCACACACACTAATTACGTCCGTAATTGACGGACGTATTTCGGCCGCAAGTCCTGGACCGAACACAGTGCAGGGAGCCGGGCTCCTAGCATCATAGTTATGTACGATACTAGGAGTCCCTGCCTCGCTGCAGGGCCACTGTCACGTACTGAAAACATGATTACAGTACGGGACAGTTGTCCTGCAGCGAGGCAGAGACTCCTAGCATCGTACATAAGTATGATGGTAGGAGCCCGGCTCCCTGCACTGTGTTCGGTCCGGGACTTGCGGCCGAAATACGTCCGTCAATTACGGACGTAATTAGTGTGTGTGCACATACCCTTAGGGTATGTTCACACGCTGAGTCAAAAACGTCTGAAAATACGGAGCTGTTTTCAAGGGAAAAATGCTCCTGATTTTCAGACGTTTTTTAAGCGTTTTTCACGGCGATTTTCACTGAGTTTTTCACTGCATTTTTTACAGCCGTTTTTGGAGCTGTTTTCAATAGAGTCCATGAAAACCAGCTCCAAAAACATCCCAAGAAGTGGCCTGCACTTCTTTTTCGCGGCCGTCTTTTTACGCGGCCGTTTTTCAAAACAGCCACGTAAAAAAAATGGCCCATCAGAACAGAATGCTATTTTTCCCATTGCAATTAATGGGCAGATGTTTGGAGGCGTTCTGCTTCCGGTTTTTCGGGCGTTTACGGCCCGAAAAACGGCCGAAAATAGGCCGTGTGAACATACCCTTAGTCTTGTAGTCTTGTTGACTGGGATCATGTAATGGTAAATAGGGATACTGATACTAAATGGGAAGCTTTAAAGATATATTACATGAATCATGTAGTAAGTTTATACCCCCTGGTAACAAAATGTCTAGGAATAAAAGGAGACCAATATGGATGAATAGGGAATTATTGAGTATAATTAGGGTATGTTCACATGACAGCGTCCGTAACGGCTGAAATTACGGGGATGTTTCCGCCTGAAAACATCCCCGTAATTTCAGCCGTAACGGCATGTGCAGGCGCTTGAACGCCGCGTCCATTACGGACGTAATTGGCGCTGCTATTCATTGGAGTCAATGAGTAACGGCTCCAATTACGCCCAAAGAAGTGACAGGTCACTTCTTTGACGCGGGCGTCTATTTACGCGCCTTCATTTGACAGCGGCGCGTAAATATACGCCTCGTGTGAACAGACAAACGTCTGCCCATTGCTTTCAATGGGCAGATGTTTGTCAACTCTATTGAGGCGCTATTTTCGGACGTAATTCGGGGCAAAAACGCCCGAATTACGTCCGTAATTAGTGCGTGTGAACATACCCTAAGACGAAAACAAAAAGCATTCAAAATATTGAAGGCTGATAGCACAGCAGAACCATTCCAGACTTACAAACAAGGGCGTCGCTAGCATCGACGCTAGCATAGCGACTGCCGCTACAGGGGTCGCAGCGGTCGCAATTGTGGCCCCCGCACCAACTCTATTGAAACTTACTATAGTAACTGGGGCCTATGTCATAAAATTCACGTGCCCCTGTTACTTTATTAACGACACCTACTTACCCTCCTTCCCGAGTGCAGCGGAAGTCCTGACGTCTTCTCGCGTCATGATGCTGTGTGCCGCACATGATGTCACGACGCTGGATGGTGTAGGGACATCTGCTGCACCGAAGAGCTGGGAAAGTAACATCATTACTACCTGCAGGGATCTTGTATCTAAGCCTGCCTTGTGGTAAGCTTAGATACAGGGTCCAACAGACAGCATCACACATGGGCTTAGATACAGGGCCCATGTGTGATATGGTCTGTTAGACCCTGTATCTAAGCTTACCACAAGGCAAGCTTAAATACAGGACCCCAGCAGAAAGTAATGTTATACTCTAACCGAAAAAGCAGCATGAATCGATATGCCCCAAACATGTAAAGTATGAAAAGCATACCTCCCAACTTTTGAATTCGGAAAAGAGGGACAATTTAAGCCACACCCCTAACCACGCCCAATATCCCGCATCAACACATCAAATCACGGCCAGATCCTTCTGCAAATAACACGCGCACATTCTCACTGCGGATCTCTAGACTGTCTGGATATCACAGATATTATGGATCCGGTTATATCGTCTTTGTTTTACTTTTCCTATCTTTGGTATAACATTTCCTCATCACGGCAGCAGCAGCTGCAGGACAAACCAAAAGTCTGAGAACAATGAAAGTCAAGAGAGAGACCCTGTGGTTGATGACTTTTCAATTGACAGGTAGCAGAGTTACATGATGGAGATTTTTTTTTCCAGTTGTGCAACTCTGCTACCGGTCAATGGAAAAATCATCCACCAGAGCCCCCCTATAGATTGCTCCAAACACAGCCCCCCTGTACATAGCGCCAGACACAGGCCCCCTGTAGATAGCTCCACACACAGCCCCCTGTAGATTGCTCCACACACAGCCCCCCTGTAGGTAGCACCACACACAGCTCCCCTGTAGATAGCTCCACACACAGCTCCCCTGTAGATAGCTCCACACACAGCTCCCCTGTAGATAGCTCCAGATACAGCCCCCCTGTAGATTGCTCCACACACAGCCCCCCTGTACATAGCGCCAGACACAGCCTGCCTGTAGATAGCTCCACACACAGCCCCCCTGTAGATAGCTCCACACACAGCTCCCCTGTAGATAGTGCCACATACAGCCCCCTGTAGATAGCGCCACATACAGCCCCCTGTAGATAGCTCCACACACACCCCCCTGTAGATAGCACCACACACAGCCCCCCTGTAGATAGCTCCACACACAGCCCCCTGTAGATAGCTCCACACACAGCCCCCCTGTAGATAGCTCCACACACAGCCCCCCTGTAGATAGCGCCAGACACAGCCCCCCTGTAGATAGCGCCAGCCACAGCCCCCCTGTAGATAGCTCCACACGTCCCCCCTGTACATAGCGCCAGACACAGCCCCCTGTAGATCAGCCCGGGCGTTCGAAGACGAGACAGCCCGGGGGCTCGCAGCCGCGGATATACATGGACACAACTTACCTGGAGCCTGGCTGGAGGTGAAGGACTGGACGTCTGGACTGAAGACATCACCTGGAAGACATCGCCTGACGAGGACTGGAGTGGGAGCCAGCAGCTCTTCTGACACAGTGAGTAAAGTGTCTCAAAGTGCTGTTTAAGTATGGCCGTGTTCACACAGAGTATTTTGCAGGCAGAAAAAAATCTGACTCAAAATTCCTTAAAGAATTTTGAGGCAGATTTTGACCTGCCCACACTATCTTGCCGCGTTTTTTTTGCTGCGTTTTTTGCCCGCAGCGATTGAGGACAGCAGACAAAAAACGCAGCGAAAATTGCATTTTCTGCCTCCCATTGATTTCGATGGGAGGTCAGAGGCGGAACAGTGGCAAGAAAGGACATGCTGCTTTTTCTTTTTTCCGCGACTGGCTCCCATAGATTTCAGATTAAATCAATGGGAGGCGGTTTTGGAAGTTGTTTGGTGCTGATTCTGATGCAGTGTCCGAGTCAATATCAAGGCCCAAAAACTCTGTGAACTGGGCCTTATTGTTAGGGCTTAGTCAGACGAACGTGTAATACATCCGTGCAAAGCGCGTGATTTTCACGCGCCTCGCACGGACCTATGTTACTCTATGGGGCCATTCAGACTGTCAGTGATTTTCACGCAGCATGTGTCAACTGCATAAAACTCACGACATGTCCTATATTTGTGCATTGTTCGCGCATCACGCACCCATTGAAGTCAATGGGTGCATGAAAATCACGGCCAGCACTTCCGCAGCAGTATAAACTATGAATGAAAACAGAAAAGCACCACGTGCTTTTCTGTTTACAAACATACAAACAGAGCGTCATAATGATGGCGGCTGCGCGAAAATCACGCAGCCACGCATAATACGCTGCTGCTACACGGAGCTGTTATGGACCTTTTGCACGCGCAAAACGCCACGTTTTTTGCGCGCGCAAAAAGCACACTCTTGTGTAAATCCGGCCTTAGGGTAGGAATACACTAGGCATGAACACTGCGGATTTTATGCAACACATTTTATTGTGGAAAATCCGCAGCGTATTACAGTCGCAGCAGAGTGGATGAGATTTGAACAAATCTCATCCACACGCTGCAAAAATTTTTTACCTGCAGTGTGGCTTTTTAAGCCGCAGCATGTCAATTTGTTCTGTGGAATCGATGCTCCTCTGTTGCGGAAATGCTGCGGTTCTGCCGCAAAAATCACAAATGAGAAAAAAAAAAAGGTACTTTTTTTAAATTTATAAAAAAGTTTAGACTTACCCCGGCCGTAGTTTAGGCGACGCGATCCTCTATTCTTAGCGCAGCCCGGCCTCCTGTCCTGAGTTTCATCCCATGTGACTGCTGCAGCGGTCACATGGTCTACAGCGTCATCCCAGGAGGCGGGGCTACGTTCAGAAGAGAGAGATGCGTCACCTAATCTACGGCCGTGGTATGTCTAAACTTTTTTATAAATTTAAAAAAGTGCCTTTTTTTTCTCATTTGTGATTTTTGCGGCAGAACCGCAGCATTTCCACAACAGAGGAGCAGCGATTCTACAGAATAAATTGACGTGCTGTGCTGTATTCCACGCCTGTCCTGCTACCCCATGCCTAGTCCCAGCCGAGCCTGCCTTTCTACTGTCCGAGCTGCCACAGGTACTGTAATGTCCGTGGCTGCGGGCTGTCAGCTCCAAACCCCTCCTGACAGCCACAGCCACGAGTTGGCAAGCGCTGGCCCCAGCCTCTTCCTCAGGAGATGCCAGCGCTCGCGTCCACTCACCTAAGCCGGATCCCGTAGGGATGAACTTTGACCCATGAGTACCCTGGACTATAAGAAGGGTCCAGCCCCCTGCTTCTATGCCTGAGCATTGTTAGTGTGTTTCCTGTACCTCTTCCTGTTCCTTGCATTCCATACCATCCTGGTCTAGCACTTGCTGTGCCAAAGTCGTGTCGTGCTGTATCCACGTCTGACCTGCTTCACCACGCCTGACATCTACCTGCTGCCTAGTCTCAGCCGAGCCTGCCCTGCTGCTGTCTGAGCTGCCACAGGTACCTATTCGAACTATAGACTTTCACCTGCTCCCTGTTGGCAAGCTGCCTTACCGCCAAGGCGGTATGGCCCAGTGGGTTAACAGACCATTCGTGACAGTACGCTCAGGCCATGGACCCCGCTGGTCGATTCAAGACCATGACGACGTCACAGGAGATGCGAGCGGATATGCTGGATCTCCGGTCTCGACAGGGCCAACTCCTCCAGGTGTTGAACATCCTTGCACGTCGGCAGGAGGCACAAGCTGCTGTTCCTCCTACTACACCTCCTGGCAGTGTTGATCCTCAGACTACACCTCTTGGCAGTGTTGATCCGTGTGTTTCTTTGCCACTTCCTGACCGATATGATGGAGAAGCAAGTACGTGTTGTGGATTTCTTAATCAATGCCAGATCCACTTCAGCCTGTATAGTAGGACATTTTCGTCTAATGGCGCAAGGGTCGCTTTCATCATTTCTCTCCTCACCGGCAAGGCTCTTGCATGGGCGAACCATATCTGGGAGAGACAAGGTCTAGAGACCCGTGACTTCCAATCCTTCCCCTAGACTTTTCGCATGGTGTTTGAGTAGCCTGGACGGGTCTCATCTGCAGCGGCATCTTTGATTAACCTACGCCAAGGAGACACCTCCGTGAGTGCGTACTCCATCCACTTACGCACCCTGGCGGGAGAGCTGTTATGTAACAATGAGGCTCTGGTGGCTGCATTCTGGCATGGACTGGCTTATAGAATTAAGGACGAACTTGCTGCTCGAGATCTGCCTCTACCCTGGAAGACCTCATCCTTCTCTCTGCCCGGATTGATATACGGATCCGAGAACGCCTCCAAGAGGTTCGACGGGAGGGAATCCTTCCCAGTTTGGTTCCTACTTTGCAGAAACCCCTGCTGTCCTCTGATGTCGATCCTCCTAAGGAGTCTGTGATAATGGACCAGTGTAAGTTATCCACCCAGAAGAGACAACGCAGACGCACATCTGGACTCTGTCTTTATTGCGGCCTCAGTGGCCCTCTTGTGCGCCTGTGTCCCCAAAGATCCCAAAACCTAGGAGTGACAACCTCAGGTAACAATGGACTTCCATCTAGATTGTCCATACCTGTTACCATAGTGTCCGCATTCAATAGCCTGAAAAGTGCCTTCACGTCAGCCTCTATCCTCCATCATCCAGATGTCTCTCTGCAGTTCTCGTTGGAGGTGGACGCATCCTCTGTCGGTGCTGGTGCACTCCTGTTCCAGAGAGGTCCCAAGGGCAAGTCAAGGGTATGTGGATAATGGATAATTTTCTAAGCTCTACTCTTCTGCAGAACGCAACTACTCGATTGGGGATCGGGAGTTACTGGCCATCAAATTGGCCCTGGAAGAATGGAGACATCTACTGGAGGGCGCAGCTCATCCGATCGTGATTTTTACAGACCACAAGAATCTGATCTACCTCCAGACGGCCCAATGGCTGAACCCTCGTCAGGCCAGGTGGTCACTGTTCTTTACAAGGTTTCAGTTTGAGCTCCATTATCGCCCGGCCGACAAGAATGTGAGGGCCAATGCCTTGTCCAGGTTTTTTGAGACGGAAGACACCTTGGAGAGTCCACAGAATATTATTGATCTGTCTTGTATTAACTCTGTCAATCCCCTGCAAGTTGGGGACATTCCTCCAGGGAGGACTTTTATGCGCCTGGCTGATCGTGGAAGAGTCCTCCACTGGGGACACTCCTCTAGACTGGCAGGTCACGCGGGGGTCTGTAGGACCCGGAATCTGATTGCTCGTCATTTCTGATGGCCCACGCTGCCCAAGGACATTAGGGACTTCGTTTCTCCCTGTTCTGTATGTGCAGCCAACAAGGCCGCTCACTCCAGACCTGCTGGTCTGCTCCAGCCATTGCCTGTGCCCAATGTTCCCTGGCATCATATAGCTATGGACTTTATTATGGATCTGCCTCTCTCTGCTGGATGCAGTGCTATCTGGGTGGTGGTGGACCGATTTTCAAAGATGGCCCACTTCGTTCCTCTGACCGGTCTTCTTTCTGCTTCTCAACTGGCCAAGCTTTTCATCCAACACATCTTCCACTTGCACGGCTTGCCGCAGCATATTGTGTCTGATCGGGAGGTTCAGTTCACCTGGAAGTTCTGGAGAGCCCTCTGCGGACTCCTACGTGTAAAGTTGGACTTTTCCTCGGCTTACCATTCTCAGTCCAATGGTCAGGTCGAGAGGATCAATCAGATCTTGGAAAACTACTTACGCCACTTCATCTCCAAGCAGCATGATGACTGGTTGCAGTTGCTCCCGTGGGCTGATTTCTCCTACAATATTCACACCAGCAAGTCCACAAGGAATGCACCGTTGTTTATCATCTATGGCCAACACCCACGAATTCCTCTCCCGGTGCCTGATACGTCCGAGGTACCAGCTGCTGATACTGCTTTTAGGGACTTTCTGCAGATCTGGCAGCAGACTCGATCCTCCATCCTTCTGGCGGTCGACCGCATGAAACGGAAGGCGGATACAAGGAGAAGAGAACCTTCTCAGTTTCTTCCTGGCACGAAGGTCTGGCTGTCCTCCAGGAATATTCGACTGAGGGTGCCATCATACAAATTTGCTCCCAGGTTCCTCAGACCCTTCGAGATCCTGCAGCAGATCAACCCTGTCGCCTACAAGCTTCGGCTTCCTCCTACCCTCAGGATCCCCAACTCCTTTCATGTCTCTCTCCTGAAACAGGTGGTTCTGAACTACTTTACCAAGACTCCTAGCCCTGCGGTTGCCTCCAGCGGCCCTTCAGACACCTTCGATGTTAAGGAGGTGTCGCTTACAATGAAAGGCTAGAAAAATTGGGCTTGTTCAGCTTGAAAAAAAAACGTCTTAGATGGAATCTTATTAATATGTATAAGTAGATATGTGGTCAATACAGAGAACTAGCACATGATCTGTTCCTTCCAAGGACTCTACAAAGGACAAGGGGACACCCATTGCGTGTGGAAGAAAGACGTTTCAGACATCATTCTAGAAAAGGGTTCTTTACAGCTAGAGTGGTCATGCTATGGAATGCCCTTCTCCAAGAGGTAGTGATGGCAGATACTATGTCAGCATTTAAAAAAAGATTAGATGCCTATTTATTTACGAATGGCATTGAGGGTTATAATTAATCAAGCAATGAATGATGGGTAATTTATTGAGAAAGGTTGAACCTGATGGACCTATGTCTTTTTTCAACCTTTATAACTATGTAAAAAATAAAATAAAAAATAGTAAAAGAGGTTTATGAGACGAACACCCAAAATTGCAATATCAAATATACACAAAATATTGTGGTATTAAAAAACGGTCATAGAAAACTTTTGTCTGGTTTGGGGGGGTGGTCTTCTCAAAGATGTGGTCTTTTGGAAAGGTTTTTACTGTATAAAAACTCTATTTGAATGAAATATTTTATTGTCACAGTCTAGTTTTGTTGCTTTTATTATTATATTTCCCTTAGGTTACTAGCCCATGATATAATAATGCCCTAACATAGTGCCACCACGTATTTCCCTGTACTGCAAGCAATATAAGCAAACATGATGTCCTGAAGCATCCCTCTGGTATCCCACGGTCACTTGGTCTGACCTAAAAAAAAAAAAAAAAAAATACTCTATCTACTCCCATTTTGTCTCTTGTAAGCAATGGGTTGCCGTTAACTTATTTTCAGAAATTTCCCATGGTGTACACTAGAATATTATCTCTTACAACACCGATAATTAACATAAAGGTAGTCTTTATCGCGTACGGTAGATTACATATCAAAGCATTACTTTTTCAAAGATTGGTGCTAAAATGCTGGAATAGATACTATAGAAAATATAAATAAAAATAAATTACTTTAGCTGGAGTATGTTACTTTTTGTTAAAACTATACTCAATTGTAATATATTTGAATATTTTGGAAAGTATACAAAAAGTGTAAGTGTGTGTGTGTGTGTATATATATATATATATATATATATATATATATATATATAAGCAATGTCTTGAATAAAAATGTAGGTTGCTTGTTTCCATAGCAACAATATAGCTCTAGAGTATATGTTTAATTTAATAAAAGGACCTGATCAGCAGTGGTTATAACAGGCAGAACGGCACTTGAACCCTATTACATAAAGGGTGCTCAGAGATTATTCTTACTATTCTTGTTTTCTGTATATTTAAAAAATAATTAAAGAATCTGATGTACATTTTATGTGTTATTTAGAAGCATTTAAGGAGTGCCTTTGGATTTATAGGGATTTAGCTCTTTCCTAATAAAATAAAAAGTTTAAGATCCTTTAGTATTTATACAAATTGACCCACATTTACTAATGCTGTGTAATTGTGAGTCAGCGTAAACGTAGACCATCCCTCTAGTCCAGGGGTCTCAAACTCGGCTGGGTAAGTGGGCTACATAAAAATGGGAAGTTGACGGGCCGCATTACTTTCAAATATGATACAATACAAAATCATTGTTAATCAATTAGTTATTTGATCTACTATAACACTATATTACTATAATAATACTACAATACTATAATAATACCGCTAGGTTTAAAATTTGAGATATTTCTCCACGTGCTTATTTCAACAATCCATTTTTCCAGTTTGTGTCGCTAAATGCAGTCCGGCGACTCAGTTGGCAGTGTTTGGCAGACACACATGTCAAGATTGGGCAGCCCCTTTTTAGATAGTGCCACAGTGCCCTCTGTGGATGCTGCCACAGTGCCCTCTGTGGATGCTGTCACAGTGCCTTCTGTAGATCCTGCCACAGTGCCCTCTGTAGATGCTGCCACAATGCCCTCTGTAGATGCTGCCACAGTGCCCTCTGTAGATGCTGCCACAGTGCCCTCTGTAGATGCTGCCACAGTGCCTTCTGTAGATGCTGCCACAGTGCCATCCAGAGATGCTGCCACAGTGCCCTCCGCAGATGCTGCCACAGTGCCCTCTGCAGATGCTTCCACAGTGCCCTCCGCAGATGCTGCCACAGTGCCCTCCGTAAATGCTGCCACAGTGCCCTCTGCAGATAATGCCATACACCCCAAGTAGATAGCTCCATTGGGGCTCCCTTTAGGAGTGGAATCCCCAGCCAGAGCGTTGCCGACACTTTGGCTGGGGATTCCTCTACTGTTGGAGCCCCTGACGTCACTGTCCATACACAGTGATGTCAGGGGATCCTCCTGGACCGGAATGTGATATCAGGGGAAACCCCAGAGCCGGAGTCCCGGAGCAGAGCACTTGTGTAGGCTCTGCGCCGGAACTCTGGGGAAGCCATTAACATCAGAGTCCATATATGGACAATGATGTCAGGGGCTTGCCCAGAGCTCGAGTTCCGGAGCAGAGCTGCTTATAGCACTCTGCCTGGGATTCCAGTCTGCTCCTGACATCACCGTCCATATATGGACATGGATGTCAGGGGCAACCCCAGAGCTGGAGTCCCGGGCAGAGTGCTAGTAGGCTCTTTCTGGGACTCCAGCTGTGCTCCTGACATCACTGGGACTCCTGCTCTGGGGAAGCCCCTGACATGACTGTTGATGTATGGACAGCGATGTCAGAGGCTTCCCCAGAGTCCCAGAGCAGAACCTATACTAGCGCCCTGCCTGGGACTCCAGCTCTGGGGAAACCCCAGACATTGCTGTCCATATGTGGACAGCAATGTCAGAAGATTCCACAGAGTCCCAGAGCAGAGCCTATACTAGCGCTCTGCCCGGGACTCCGCTCTGGGGAAGACCCTGACACACTGTCCATATATGGACAGTGATGTCAGGGAATTCCACAGAGTCCCGGAGCAGAGCCGATACTAGCACTCTGCCCGGGACTCCGCTCTGGGGAAGACCCTGACGCACTGTGGATATATGGACAGCAATGTCAGGGAATTCCAGAGTCCCGGAGCAGAGTCTGTACTAGCGGCTCTGTGTCCCGCAGGCCGCAGATGATAGCCCCAGGGGCCGCATGCGGCCCGCAGGCCGCATGCTTGAGACCCCTGCTCTAGTCCATGGGCTGTGTCTGACATTGCAGCTCAGCTCTATTCATGATAATGAGATGCAATATCAGACACAGCTAATGAACAAGAATGCTATTGTTTCTTGAAATCAATATTTTTTCTAGTCCACTTTAACTGGTTGAAGATGCGTGATGTGTATGCTCGAATAATGACAAGCATACACTTCATGCTGATCGCATGAATAAGAAATAAGAAGGTGGACCCCTTTGATTGCATCACAGGGAATACCTGTGATGCGGTCGCGTGACATGCCTTATATGGAAAGACAACCCAGGGTTCATTGAAGGACCCCAGGACTGTCTGACCATATTTCCTGTTGGTAGGGCATTCTTAGGTATGCTCCGTGTACTATTAGTACATAGACTAATATACTGGCATATAGATATATGCCAGTACATTAAAGTTAAAAAATCTAAATTAAAAATCCCCCTTTGGGATTAAATAAAAAAAAAATACACACCAATGCATATTTTTTACAATATAAAATGTATTAAGTATAAGTCCCAAAACATAAAATAATATACACATATTTGGTATCGTCACAGCCATATCAACCTGCACAACAAATTTATAGCGTCATTTATGAAGATCAGTGTATGCTGTAAAAAAAATGTATGAAAACTGTAGCTGAACTTTTTTCTGCATTTTAGACTAAATACAAATTTATGTAAATTTGACGATAATGAAGATGTATCTAAAAATGGCACCGACAAAGGTCTGAGCACCGGGATGCAAAGAGGAAATAATCATAAAATTGTTTTGTCCCCATGGCCAAAATTGTCCGTGCCCTTGAGGGGTTAAGTAAAAGGCTGAGCTGCAATACCCGACACAACCCATGGTCAACAATATATATATATATATATATATATGTATATGTGTATATATATATATATATATATATATATATATATATATATATATATATAGTTTTGATTGGTTCGCATGAACAACTACATTTTCAATCAATACGTTTTCATTGAAACTTTACACAAAACAGGAAGCAAGAAGCAAGTGCAATCATGAAAAGTCTTACAGTACGATAAACATAAGGCATTGATATTTAGTAACAGATGTCGTCTATCAATAGCCATACCACATGGTTCCTGCATACATATACAATGTATGTGATGTATGGATCAGAGACACAAAATAATATCGGACTAAGATTCCATTTTGTGATCTATCACATGGTGTCAACGAGTCGTATTAGAACAATATACTTTAAACTAGAGAAGAAAACACAAAAGGTAAAAGTACAAAAAAGTACATCCTCGGGATACGTATTATAAGCAACATACAATGAAAGGTATATTAGTTAGGGTAAGATACAGTTTTGCAGAATATCCAATCAGCTACGCCACTTCTTTGCAAATTGAGGGTATTTGGACCTTTTAGGAAATTATCTTTTCATTGGAGCAAGTGCTATTAATCATGGAGGTGATCTCCCCAAAATAAGGAAAGCTGAACTCTTCCACCTTTGTTTTCTGCTCCTATCTGTCTTGCAACTAAATTGGCCATAACACACTCTTCCAATATCGAGTAGATAATTTACCCCTAAAAACAGTAAGGCTATCGAGGGTGAAAGCTAGGGAGGGTGACATTTAAACGGGTGTCTTGCAAATTTTGAGAGAAAAACGAAATTTTATCTTTTGATTACATTTTCAGAAATGTTTGCAAAATTATCTTACATGTGAATGTAATGTATATAATATGAAATGTATATGCCTATTCATTTCCTTCAAAATGCCTTCAATACGAGCCTAGTTCATGCTAAAGTACTATGTATTATGTTTAATATATTCAGACTATTGCTGAGTTAATCTCATTGGACTTTTCTCTAGGAATTGATGTGCTTGCAGTTGGCGGGTCATTATGCTGCTGCACCTGTGTAGTGTTAAGGTCAGTGTGTTTTTATGATTATAAATGACATCCATGCCATTCCATTATAAATCCACTAATCATTCATAATGGAATGCACCATAGCCCACAAGTGGCCTTATGTATTGATCAGATAAACAGTACCATCCCGTTTCTAAACAAGGCATCCATTTTTGATTTGCATGAATCTTCAAAAATAAATGTAGGGTAACTTTGGCTAAGATTTTAAAAACAATTTGGATAACATAGTGTATAGTGTAGCACACAAACATGTATCCAGAAAAATAGCCTTGAAGAGGCTCTGTCACCACATTATAAATGCCCTATCTTCTACATTATCTGATCGGCGCTGTAATGTAGATAACAACAGTGGTTTTTATTTTGAAAAACGATAATTTTTGACCAAGTTATAAACAATTTTAGATTTATGCTAATTAGTTTCTTAATAGACAACTGGCCGTGTTTTTACTTTTTACCAACTGGGCGTTGTGTAGAGAAGTTTATGACGCTGACCAATCCGTGACCAATCAGCGTCATACACTTGTTCCAGCCCTGCTTCTTTCACTGCACAATCACGCTGTGCACAATCACACTGTGCAGTGAAAGAAGCTGGGCTGGAACAATGAGAAGTGTATGACGCTGATTGGTCACTGATTGGTCAGCGTCATACACTTCTCTTCACAACGCCCAGTTGGTAAAAAGTAAAAACACGCCCAGTTGTCTATTAAGAAACTAATTAGCATAAATCTAAAATTGTTTATAACTTGGTCAAAAATTATCGTTTTCAAAATAAAAACCACTGTTGTTATCTACATTACAGCGCCTATCAGAGCCTCTTTAAGTTATTACATGCTGTTAACCTTTCCAAATAATTAATTACCCTTTATGTCCTACAAAGGCATTCATGCTGCTCTAAGTGTAGTTACCTACACTTATATGGCAGTTCTCTTGACATGTATCTTCATTATAAAGTAGGAGCAGAGATCGGCTACAAAGATCATCTGTCTTTCTCTGGAGGACCTAGCCTGTCCCTACATTACACAGATAGCCATTGATTTCAATAGGACCCATGCAACTCATAATCTCCCCTCTGGTGGCACTGCAGAGGAACTAATCAATTGCTTCATGGTTTCACCCAGGGACGCAGCAGCAGGACATCCTGTGATCATCTTTCTTTCAGGGAACCCTTCTAACAAAAAGGGATTGCCAAAGTGCTGACAACCCCTTTTAAGTTTTTGTCTAAAATTAACTATCCCTTCTATGCGCCTGTACTGTAGCATGTTGTGGCATGGTTAATGTAATGATCTGTAATATTAAAGAAAAAATTAAGTAATGGTCCCAATGTCCACATTGTTTTTACTCTGGGTCCCACAATGTAAAGAACTCTAGTCCTTCTGACCGGCATTCACTTGCTCGTTATATCCAAGAGAGCCTACACAGTGGTGTTGTGGTCCCTCTGCTAGTTTTCATAGCAACCAGTAGAATGAGTACAGTATTTATTTATACAGAAAACAGTGAAACTCGTTACACCAGTCTGTGGTGTTAAAGCAGGCTAGGAGAACCCTTGAGATCTTCAGATGGCAGGACCCCAGGCAAGAAAGATAATAGAAAATAGAAGATTGGCCCTTACTCAGAAATTGTTTTACTTTTTTGTTTTCCTGAGGGTTTGTTTGAGTTCATTATTTATAGAGAATACAAATTCGGTCTCAATTTCCCAAAAGTTTGGGATTCGGTGAAATCTAAAACTTTTGGGGTCTGTGCCACACAAATCCGCAAAATGGCGAGTATGGTATTTGTTTTATTTTAGTTGTGGAATTGCAAGTGCCCTGATTGCCCTGTTTGACACTCTGATGTCTTTTAGGAGCGTATCCAACCTGGATACAGTCCTAGAAGACATCGGGGAGTCAAACAGGACAAAGGGACACTTGTGACGGCAAATCGATTTTATAGAATCGGCCCAAAATAAATTTCGAGAAATTAGCTAATCTCTAATTATTAATAGTCTTTAAACTAAGCAGCATTGAGCTTTTATTTGCTTAAAACTATTTAGACAAATCCTATTCAACAGTGTTTGGACAGTATTCGTCCGGTAGTGTGAGAACTATCTGCTGTACAACCCAAATGTATATTGCAGAACGGTATAATAATATGTCTTAGGAATATTTTTATATTTTTTAATTAAGAGCCAAACACATATACAGCTTGATACGATGCCACTTTCATGATACTTTAGACAAAACTGTTGCACTGTGTAATGCCTAGTGCAGGACCTATGGGGGCGGTATATGACACAGGGATTCACTCTTGGTTTTTTTTAATTCTCTTTGGGGCTGTTCACATCTGCATTGGAGGCTCTGTTAGGAGCCTCCGTCACAGTTTCCGTTGTTTTCGCTGAACATAATTGCGCTGGACATAATTGTTTTCATTGGACATATAATTATTTGCGTTATATGTTACATCAATATGTAACATGTAATATGTATTAGACTGTGTTCACACAGAGTTTTTTTGCAGGAGGAAAATTCCTCCTGCCAAAACGGCTCCAGACGGTTTTTGCACAGTGGTTTGACAAAAACTTGTCAAAACACTCGTCAAGGTGTTTTTTTTACCCTTTCTGACTGATTGAAATGGGGTTTTGGAGGCGGAAACCGCCTCAAGATGGGTTATGTCGCTTCTTTTTACCGCTACGCGTTTTTTTTACTCGCGGTAAAAAAACTCGTCCAACTCCCATTGAAATCAATGGGAGGCATTTTCGGGCGTTTTTTGACGAGTTTTGCTGAGCGGTTTCCGCGCCAAACAACTTGTAAATAAACTCTGTGTGAACAGGTCCTTAGATGACTGCATTATATTGTATGAGATATGTATTAGAGAGGTTTTAGATATGTTTTTAATCTTCTCTTAAATGAATATATTCCCTATCATCTAAGATAGGGTAAAAATGACATCATCTGGCATTCCAAACTAATGAATACCAGGATTCATACTAGGAAGGAAGTTATTACCTTATATAGAAGTATTTTTGAATGTATGCCTATATGTACTTGGCATACATCTGATTGGTTGATGTGTGTAACGAAATGTAAAGTTTGGGAATGCCCTCAGGCAGACTCTCTACATCACTGTATGAAGTGTCTCCCGGCCGGTGATTTCTGTGATCCAAAGACAAATTCTGTTAAGAGGAAGCAACTCAACAAGAAGTAGGATTTGCTGCGCAAAAAGCACGGACTGTCTGTACTGCCCCATAGACTTGTATTGGTCTGTGCGTGGCGCGTGAAAACCATGCGGCCCGCACGGACCCAATACACGTTCGTGTGAATCCCCTCTAACTACTGCACATTATTAAGGACTAAGGACTTCAAGCCTCAAATTCATAAGTGAATAGAACTTGTGACAAATTCCTGTAATTTCTGAAGATTTGAGGGTTTAGAACTGATTTTGTTCCTATTCTCTTTACAAAATTACCAGAGGGAATGCACCTTTTTTTTTTATAAACATTGTTTAAAAAATAGACATATTATTCGATATTTTATTCAAACTAACTTACATTTTCATGTGCCACTGTACAGTACACGCAGCTTTGTACACACGTCTTCGCTATGTGCATAAGGCCTAAGGAATTTTACTTTATGTACCTTTCTTTTTCTGTCACTCATGAGTAGCAAGCAAAATATGTTACTATTGAAATTAAATTATTACTTGAGATAAAGTGCGAAAGCCCATAATTTTGGTTTATTACTCTTTGTCTTTATATTACTAAAACACAATCAGTCCATGCCCTCTAATTTTCTGGAAATACATTTCAGTAATCAAACAAGAAATAGAATACTAACTATCAGTTAGTATTGCAGAATATCATATGTTATTAAGGAATACAAATGAACGTATGGACAATCTTGGTTTATCAGGCTTTTTAGAGATTCCTTAGATAGTCAAACATAAGCGGATGACCTGTATAAGTCCAGTTCAAAACAGATAGAAACAAGCAGTAAGAAAATACATGTCTATCATCTAATGGTCACTGTCACTATCTGTGGATATGTGGACCCACTGGGCCGTACTGCCATAGCGGGATAGCAGCTGGCCAACAGAGTACCAAGTCAATGTAGAAAAAATAGTCCAAGCACAAGGGTACCTGTAGTGGTTCAGACAGTAGCAACAGCTAGGTACGGCTGGGACCTTGACAGCAGACACCAGACGTGGTGTAATACAGCAGGCGGAAGTGGTGGCACAACACGACTCCAACAGGTCTAAGGCACAGTAACAAATAGCACAGAATACAGGTAGCAGGGCACGGGAAACAACGGGAACAGGATAACACTATGGGACCATTTGCAAGACTAACATAGGGAAACACAACAACGCTCAGGCAATGAGCAAAGGGGCAAGGCCCTTCTTATAGTCCAGGGTGATCATGGGCTAATTAGTGACAATCCCCTATGGGACACAGCGGACCGGAGCGGAAGTGAGCGCTAGCGTCTCCTGGGGAGGAGATGCGGGCCAGCCCTCACAGATCCATGGCTGCGGCCGCTGGGGGGTGAGTAATCCCGACGGTCCACGGCCATGGACACTACAATCATTTGTAGATAAACCTTATAATGCCACATTTACAGTAATGAGGAGAGCCAGTCTGGAGTGAGGGTGGGTTGAAAGAGGAGCTGTCAGCTCTCCTGATATGTCTCTCTTAATATAAACTTGCATTCTCCATAAAATAACATTTCTAAAGCCTCTTTTCTTAGAATTCTGCGATCCTCTGTTATTCCTCCTGCTGGAGTGTAAAGTTGCCCCTAGTCAATCTTCCTTGTCAATAGGGTATATCACGAGTCAGTCTGACACTGTTAAAACTAATTGGACAGCCTATTGAGAAGGGGAGTCGGACGCGCTGATTTTCTCTGCAACATGTGAATAGGGCATAAAATACCCCATTCAGATTCATTGCAAGCAGAATGGTTGTGGATTGTCTGGATTGAGGCAGTGAAAGCCCAAATCCTGACAAAATCCACAACATGTGAATATGGCCTAAGTGAATGGGGTTTGTTAAACTCTTCAGCCATAACATTAAAACCACCTGCCTAATATTGTGTAGGTGCCCCTCCTGCCATCAAAACGGCCCTGATGTCTTGAGACATGGATTCCACAAGACCTCTGAAGGTCTCCTGTTGTATCTGGCTTTGTTTTGTTGGCACATACCACAGATGCTCGATCGAGTTGAGATCTCGAGAACACCTTGAGCTAATTGTCATGTACCTCTAACCATTCCTGAACAGTTTTGCAGTGTGGAAGGGTGTATTATCATTCTCAACGAGGGCACTGCCATTAGGGAATGTAGAAAGGGTGGTTTTAGACAAAGTGTGGCCCTGGGCAAAGTTAAAAGTGGGGCCCCAAATGCTGAATTAGGTCCTGTTAACATCTGCGTCGGGGTTCCGTTGACGGCTTCCATCATACCTTTCCATCATGGGAACCCATGAACGCAAACCAAACTGAAACCATAGCTTCCGTTTGTATTACCACTGATTTGAATGGTAATGTTTTTGTTGCAACTGGTTTTACCAATAATAATACAATATAAGGTCCACATAATACCACCACACCATAACCACATAGTGACTGAATAATACCCCCACACTGTTACTGAATAATACCGTTACACCATAACCACATAGTGACTGAATAATACCCTCACACTGTTACTGAATAATACCGTCACACCATAACCACATAGTGACTGAATAATACCCCCACACTGTTACTGAATAATACTGCCACACCATAACCACATAGTGACTGAATAATACCCCCATACTGTTACTGAATAATACCCACATATTGTTACTGAATAATACCACCACACCATAACCACATAGTGACTGAATAATACCCCCATACTGTTACTAAAAAATACCTCCACACCATAACCACATAGTGACTGTATAATACCCCCATACAGTTACTGAATACAAACCGCTATACAAAGACCAATATTACCACCATATATTGACCATATAGTGGTAGATGCCAGTTATACACAGGAGCTTTGCAGACGATATAAGTGATTACAGCACATTTATTTCTAGTGACTCACAGGTGATGTTTTCTCTTATTAGTGTCGTTCACTTTCCCTTTTTTTCTCCATCCGGCCCAGACCACTGTGACAACTTATCCCAGCCACTACTCGTCTCTGCAGAATTTGACACAGAAACATGTTCGTTTCTCGCTTTTCCAGAATCCTCCACATCTATGCCTCATCCTCTAAACAAACTCGTGATCCACAGTGTCCCAAATGGCAATAATGATCCCTCAGTGCTCAACACAATAAAAGTGCCCCATCAGTAACCGTGCCCCCTTTGTGCCCCCACAGTAATTATGCCCCCTTTGTGTACCCTGTATATAGCGCCACACACAGCCCCCTTTAGATAGCGCCACACATAACCCCCCTGTATATAGGGTCACACAGCTCCTCCCTGTATATAGTGCCACACAGCCCCCCTTGTATATAGTGCCACACAGCCTCTCCTTGTACATAGTGCTACACAGACCCCCTTTTATATAGTTCTACACAGCCCCCCCTTGTATATCATGCCACACAGGCCCCCCTTGTATATATATTTCTACACAGCCCCCCTTGTATATAGTGCCCCCAGCTCTCTCCTTGAATATAGTGATACACAGCAGCCTCCCTTGTATATAGTGACACACAGCCCCCCCTTGTATATAGTGCCACACAGCCCGCCGCTCCTTGTATATAGTGCTACACAGACCTCCTTGAATATAGTGCCACACAGCCCCCCTGCATATAGTGCCACATAGCCCTCCCCTTGTATATAGTACCACACAGCCCCCTGTATATAGTGCTACACAGCCCCCCTTTGTATATAGTGCCACATAGCTTTCCCCTTGTATATAGTACTACACAGCCCCTCTTGTATAAAGTGCCACACAGCCCACCCTTGTATACAGTGCTACACAGCCCATCCTTGTGTATATAGTGCTACACAGCCCCACCTTGTATATAGTGCCACACAGCAATCCCCTCCTGTATATAGTGCTACACAGCAATCCCCCCTGTATATAGTGCCACACAGCACACCTCCCTTGTATACAGTGCCACACAGCGCCCCTCCATTGTATATAGTGCCACACTACTCCCCCATTGTATATAGTGCTTCACAACAACCCCCCCCCCCTGTATATTGCCACACAGCCCCCCCCTTGCCGGCCTGCGCATGGAGTCTTCCCATCGCCATGTAGGCTGCAGGCCAAACGTGGCCTGCAGCCTATAGTATTCATATGTATCTGTGTCCGGAGGATTCAGGTACAAGTTTATGTGGCTGTCGCTAGCACCGGGGCCACCAAGCATGAGGGGGCCCGTGCTGACCGGCCCATAAATGTTATGGGCCCGGCGGCGCGGGCTTCCTCGGTCCCTGTAGCAGCAGGGGTATTGGGGCCCTGGGCAATTGCCCAGTTTGTCCCTCCTAACGCCGGCCCTGCATGTAAGGGTATGTTCACACGGCCAAATTTCAGACGTATACGAGGCGTATTATGCCTCGTTTTACGTCTGAAAATAGGGCTGCAATACGTCGGCAAACATCTGGCCATTCATTTGAATGGGTTTGCCGACGTACTGTGCAGACGACCTGTTATTTACGCGTCGTCGTTTGACAGCTGTCAAACGACGACTCGTAAAAATACAGCCTCGTCAAAAGAAGTGCAGGACACTTCTTTCAGACGTTTTTGGAGCTGTTTTCTCATAGACTCCAATGAAAACAGCTCCAAAAACGAGTTGGTAAAAAAATGAGTTGGTAAAAATGCGAGTTGGTAAAAAACGTCTGAAAAGCAGGGTCTGTTTTCCCTTGAAAACAGCTCTGGATTTTCAGTCGTTTTGGTTGACTACGTGTGAACATACCCTTAGGGTGTATTTGGTCAGCAAAAATGTTAAGGTAGGTGGTACGACTCACAGTAACATCCACACGAACACCAGAATCCAAGGTTCGCCAGCAGAACATTGTTCAAAGCATCACACTGCCCTTCTTTCCATAGTGCAACCTGGTGCCATCTCGTCCCAAATGCAGCAAGCTGCAATGAACTTTAAATTCTGACACCTTTCTATCATTTGTCCATGTCTCCTGCAGAACTTCCAAACTGCCCAAGTGACAGCCAGACCATATTAATACCGGCACTCGCTGGAATTGGACCATGCGGGCTAGTCTTTACTCTCCACGCGCTTCAATGAGCATTAGGCAGCGATTACTATGTTGCGAATTTACTGGTTGTTCTTCCGTGGACCACTTTTAGTAGGTACTAACCACGGAATCCCGGGAACATCACGCAAGACCTGCCGTTTTGGAGATGTTTTGACCCTGTTGTCTAGCCATCACAATTTGACCCTAGTCAAAGTCGCTCAGATCCTTACGCTTGCCAATTTCTCCTGCTTTAACACATCAACTTCAAGAACTGACTGGTCACTTGCTGCCTAATATATACCAGCCCTTGACAGGTGCCATTGTAACGAGATAATTAATGTTATTCACTTCAATTATCAGTGTTTTTAATTTTATGGCTGAACGGTGTACATTGTACTGTACTTTGTTCTGGAATTTCTGTGTGGACTCTGGAACCGAAACTTAGCAAAAAATATGCGACTTGAGAATTCGGCCCTAATGCCATATCAGAATACCTTAGGCTCTGTTCACATCTGTGTTGGGGTCACTTTCTGACGTTCCGTCTGAGCTTTCCATCAGAACGGGACTCTGAACCTACGAAAACTGACACAGACGGAAACTGGGTCTGGTGCACAACAGAGGGTCTGGTGCACAACAGAGACAAACGGAAACCATGGGCACTGGATCCGTCACCATTGAAAACAATGGTGATGGAAAAAGGAATATGTCAGTTTGTTCAGGGTCCTGTTCTGATGGAAAGCTCAGACGGAACATCAGAACGGGACCCCAACGCAGATGTGAACAGAGCCTAACTCAGAATTCCCAAGGATTAACAGTATCTGTTTTGATAGACGGTGTAATGTTCACAGCCGCGGACCGTCGTGCTTACCTGTCCACTGACAGCCGTGGCCATAGACAAGTGAGTGCCGGGCGGCATCTCCCGCCTGAGAGACGCCGGCACTCACTTACGCATCGCTGGTTCCCGTAGGGTGCGTGCGTGCGCTCGCACCCGGCCTTAAAGGGCCAGTGCACACACATGAGTAAAATCTGTAATTAGTCCATGATCACGCTGGACTATAAAAAGGGCACTACCCATTCATTCATTGCCTGAGCGTTGTTGTGTTTACCCGTGTTAGTCTTGCAAATGGTCCCTTAGTGTTATCCTGTACCCAGTGTTCCCCTGTCCTGCTACCTGTATCCCGTATCCCGTGCTACCTTTTCCCTGTGCCTTAGAAAGTTGGAGTCATGTTGTGCCTCCAGTCACGTGTGCTGTGTTACACCACGCCTGGTATCTGCTGCCAAGGTCCCGTCTGTGCCGAGCCTCCATTACTGTCTGAACTACAACAGGTACCCTTGTGCTTGGACTATATATACATTGACTTGGTACACTGTTTGGCCAGCTACTATCCCGCTACGGCGGTACGGCCCAGTGAGTCCACATACCCACAGATCGTGACAGTCATTACACATGGGAAAAAAGATATCTGCATTAGCTGTACATAATATAAAATCATTTAATATTATTTGGTTTTGTTAATAACTCATGAAAGCTGAAAAAAGGGCACATGCTGTAAATTTTTAATCTAAAAAATAGTAAAATTACAGGAGCACCTCTAGAGAACCTATGGCTTTGACTGACTGAAATTGTAATCAACTAATTTATCTAAATACTATAGTGTTTAGATAACAGCAAGGATTTAGAGTCATATTTCTGTATGGACATCTGGTTCAATGTGATTAAAACATTGAGTTATTAGATTTATATTTTTTAGGGATTGAAGAGGTTGTCACATTAAAACACATAGGAAATTAAAGATAGATAAATACATAGGTAGATATGACAGACTTTCTCGCACCGTATATTAGTTCTACCATTACTATGAAGCACTAATATAGTAATGCCTTACGAAATATTTATACATATATTATACTGTATTTTTTTCTTCTCCAGAAAGCGCTTAATAACAATAAGCATATATTTAGTCCTGTCCTCACGAATACGCAAGTGCTCTTAAGGTGAGGTGTTACCTTTTGGAGTTACTGTAATGATTATATAAGCAATATTGCAAATATTGATACCCTAATACAGTAATTTCAAACCCTATTACCATGGGGGAACCACTACATCTATTTCTAGCTCAAAGAAGCTTGGGGCAGGGAGAGGTAAAGCAATCTATAATTCATGCCTAGTTCTATATTCTGTGCTAGTTTTGTTGACTGTTTTTCCAAGCATCTTTGTGCAAGATTAGTCCATTCCTACTGTAAAAGTGACAGGCCTATTTGCTGCTGTCCTCTGGGGAACCCACAGCCATGTTCCAAGGAAGCACACCAGCAATGATTTTGTTAGGAAACGTCCGTCACTTTAAGGTAGTCATGACTACCAGCCAAGCTTCTGGGTAGTCCTGGTTTTTGATACAGAGACAATCTCATTTCTCTGGCTGTGTCCTATCACTGCCAAGTGTGGAGTATTTGAATATGTTCAGTTTGTCTCATTGTTGCTTGTGATTTCTTGTGTTTACATGTATCTGATCAAGCTCCTGATTAACCCCTGTATCACCTTGACTGTTTGGACTCTTTGAACTGGACCTCGGCTTTGTCTTTGGATTTTCCCTCTGCTCACTGATTTGGACATTCTGCTCTCGGCTGGTTTTGACCTCTGCAAGTCCTGGTACTCTTCTGTTTTGCGATTTGGACTTTTAATATCTCCTGGTTGTGAACTCTGCTTGCTGATTACCCCTCTGGCTTGTCTGGCAATCCGTTCTGGTATTGCTTGCATTGCACCATCTGTCCAACATCTTATTCTATAAAAGCAACCTGGGTTCTATGCAACCAAATCCAACCTGCCTTGTGGTGGGCTCTGTTGATGACCATAGAGTAGCCTTACACTCTGCTGACCAGAGTGGTGATGGACGTGAGGTAGATGGCCGATCTCTTCGTCCAACACATCTTCCGTCTGCACTGCTTGCCTCTGCATATTGTCTTGGATCGAGGGGTCCAGTTCACCTCAAAGTCCTGGAGAGCACTCTGCGGTCTCCTTGGTGTAAAGTTAGACTTCTCCTCGACCTACCGTCCCCAGTCCAATGGTCAAGTCGAGTTTGTCTCCAGGCGGCATGATGACTGGGGGCAGCTGTTCCCGTGGGCTGAGTTCTCCTATAATAACCATACTAGTGAGTCCACCACCTCCAGTCCGTTCTTCATCGTCTACGGCCAACATCCACGAATACCTTTTCCTGTCTCTACTATTTCCCAGGTGCCTGCAGCTGACTCTACCTTCAGGGACTTTCTGCAGATATGGCAACAGACCCGATCTTCTATTCTGCTGGCTGTGGACCGCATGAAGAGAAAGACAGACACTAGAAGACGAGAGCCTCCTCAGTTTCTTACACGTACGAAGGTCTGACTTGTCTTCCAGGAATATCCGGCTGAGGGTGCCGTCTTGCAAATTTGCCCCCAGGTTCCTCGGACCCTTCGAGATTCTGCTTCAAATTAATCCTGTGTCTTACAAGCTGCGGCTGCCTCCTACCCTCAAGATCCCTAACTCCTTCCATGTCTCCCTGCTGAAGCCCGTGGTCCTGAACCGCTACTCCAGGACTCCTAGTTCCGCAGTGGCTCCTGGCGGCTCATCAGGGACTTTCGAAGTGAGGGAGATCCTGGCCACCAAGAAAGTGGGAGGAAGGACGTTTTATTTGGTGGATTGGAGGGGATTTGGTTGAGAGGAGAGGTCTTGGGAGCCAGAGGAGAACATCGATGCCCCTTTCCTCGTGAAGAAGTTTCTCTCCCGCTCTGGCCCCAAGAAGAGGGGGCGTAAGAGGGGGGTTACTGTAATGTCTATGGCCGCGGACCGTCTATCTGACTTACCCTCTGACTGCCGCGACCATGGACGTGTGAGTTCTCGGCGGCATCTCCCTCCTGGCTCAGAGACTGTCTCCCGCAGGGGGCGCGCATGGCCTTAAAGGGCCAGTGTGCGCACAGTTGCAGAATATCTGCAATCAGCCCAGAATGCTGCTGGACTATAAAAGGGGCTCATTGCCTGAGCATTGTTGTGTTACCTATGCTACCGTGCCGTCAAGAGTTGAAGTCGTGTTGTATCCTCCGCTGCATCTAGTGTGTCGCACCCCGCCGTGTGTCTGTCTACTATCGGAGCCTCATCTTAGCCTGAATCCATTGCTACTGTCTACATTCCCTCAGGTACCCCTTCTGGACTTTAGACATTGCATTGTACCTGTTTGACCAGCTGCTATCCCGCTACGCGGTACGGCCCAGTGGGTCCACACTCCACGCCGTGACATGTGGACCCAATGGAATCTGACGGCCGGTTCGAAAGAATCGGACCCGAAACAAATTTCAGGAAATCTGCTCATCTCTAGCCAAAACCAGTCATTTACATGTTTTTCCCTGCTGGGCCATGCTTTACAATCCAACAATAAAGACTATATATCTAATGTTATAACACAGTGGTTCCCAAATTTCTTCAGGCCAAGGAAACACAAACTAGCTAGAGACCCGATCGTGGAGCTTCAACCCATTGTAGATGCAGCCACAATGTTCATGTTGTCCATAGTAATCTGGCTGTACTATTTGCAACTTGTTAATTTTCCATGAAATTCGACTGGTTTGCCTTTGCCCTGGCTCAGCCACACTACATAACCAGTGTTCAGTTTTTTTGCAGTGCGAACACAAGGGGAAAAAAGCATCATACAGTTTAGATTGAAGTCAATGGGCTTTCTGTGAAATGTAAGAACAGGCAGGGTCCTCCAAAGCGAGAGACTCTAATAGATGAGGGTACCAGACAGTGGAATTCCTCTATCAACTAGTAGGGTATTTAAACAACCCCTTTAAGTGTTTGCAGGCAAACTCCCAAAGCCATCAACCATGTTATAAACACACCATTATCTTAAAGGGAATGTGTTGCCAGAAAAACATGTTTTTTTTTTTAATTAAACATTTAGTGTGTGGGTGATTAAACATTGTTCAAATTTTTTTTATTTTTTTCACGAGTCAGGAAATATTATAAATTAATTCTAATTTATAATATTTCCCATTGCTGGTCACTAGATGGAGCTATTCCCAAAATTGCAGCATTGCAAAATTGGGTAAAAAGCCCTCGCTCTAGTGAGCTCTCAGCATCCCCCCCTCCTTTATCCTGGCTAGTGCCGGGATAAACGAGGGGTTTGAACGGTCTAACCTCCTACACTGTGTGTCGCCATTTTTTGAGCTAACACACAGTGTAGTAGGTTTACATACAGTAGTAAACGTATACAAACATGAACATACATAGAAATCTCTTACCTGCTCCTGCCACCGCGGCTCCCTCCGGCCCGTCCGCTCCGTCTGCTGCCGCTGGTCCAAGTGCACAAGTCCGGAAGCCGCGACCGGAAGTAGTAATCTTACTGTCCGGCCGCGACTTCCGGTCCACAGGAAAATGGCGCCGGACGGCGCGCATTTCAAATTGGACTGTGTGGGAGCGGCGCATGCGCAGTTCCCACACAGAAGGCGTACATGTTAGTGGATGGAACGGGCCCCGTTCGCAGTCCCTATGGGACTGTGGCTGCCGTATTCCATGTCTGTATGTGTCGTTAATCGACACATACAGAAATGGGAAAAAAAATGGCAGCCCCCATAGGGAAGAAAAAGTGTAAAAATAAGAAAAAGTAAAACACAAACACACAAATAAATATAAACGTTTTTAATAAAGCACTAACATCTTTAACATATTAAAAAAAAATTGTGATGACACTGTTCCTTTAAGCTAAGCAATACTATGAATGTGTGCTATTGACCCTCAATTTTGGATAGTTTTCAACCTTGTTCCATTTGGACTGCTGCCCCAGTCATGATCTAATCCCATATTCTGTTAGGTTATTTTAATATTTCGACTGCAATGTAGATAATCATGAATCCTTCTTTGTAATTTATGTGATTTCCAGTCATTAGATTTTAGAAATTATACAGAAGAAATGTTGGGAAGAGTAAAGTAATTTAGCTAAATATGACCTTGAATTCTGTTAAGGTCATGTTCAGAGAACACTACTGAAATCATGAACTTTTATCACTACAAAAAGGAGTAAGACATTTGTTTAAAAGATGCTGTGAGGACATTGGAAGAATGAAAATTAACTCATTGTCTAAAATGCCCTTAAGGGACATGAATTGTTCCATAGGATTGGATCTGCACACACCTGTCACCGCATTCCCACTGAAGCTCATAATTAGTATTTTGTTCTCCCTTTCACTTCGTCTTGTATAATTGTATGGGCACAGTTTCTATTTTAGCCTTCTCTCTGTCTAGCTATGTAGAGTAAAAACTGCTTCGAGGTCTGCTGAATAGAGATCAAATTAAACTCTGGTACTTAATTAGTGCAGCACGCAGTCATCTGATTTAATTAGAGATTCTACTGGCAAGGCTGCGACTCTATAGTTTTCTAGTAACAAAAGCAAATGTTCCTTGTCTTTATAGATGAATAAATATAGTGTTTCAGGTTTTTACAAATAACATGTTCATTGGTGCTAATTTAATTTAGATCTATAGTCCTATAATAGACATCAGTTTCTGCCAGTAACATATATGTCAGAACAGGTGATAACATACATAATGAATTAGCGATAGTGATACTGTATGCAGTAATTATAAAAGTATAGTATTGTAATATTCAAAATTCATAAAGATGAAATAAAACTGATTTTGTTATATGGAATAACATTGTCTTGGCCATATTACACAAAACATCGATGTTTAGGTTAAGCTGGATGCAATATTGACTGTATAATATGCATACCACTGTGTTTGTATTCTCTTTTCTATAAATGGCATATGCACTTGTTTCTTTCACAGCCTACCAATGAAACTTCTAGATTTCTCACTGTTTATGGGTTCTTTCAAATAGCAGCATTAAATAATAACTTTGTTGAAAGAAGAGAGAACTAGTAAGTGATAAATTTAGTTTGTGCGGCCAAACTTTTTCAGTATGGGATCTACTTTTTGTCAAGTCATAGTTAGGTGACTAGAGGACCAGGGACAGGTATACGTGTTAGGCTCTGTTCGCATCTCCATCTTGACTTCATAATGCTCATATGGCAGAGCTAACTAGTGCCGAGAGACTGCACTGACAGCAATAATACAGCGCATGCAGCAATATTCTTGCCAGAACGTCCGACGGAGACTGTGAAGGAAAGACCCTGACACAGATATGAACATAACCTAACAAAGGATGCTGCTGCTAATTCTTTACATGTCCATTTTTTCAGATGCCCCGATGCCCATATAATAGTGATAGAACCAACAGTTAGTTACTTATTGCACTTGCTTTACAGCCTTCTTTATACATGATCGTACTGCTCTTCTTCTATGCCCTGCTGTTTGGTAAGAGTGCCTCTTAGTTGTGAAGGTGTGTGTGGGATCCACACCAGCTACCTCACAAATCCCTATATGATTCATGAACCAGTCTTTCAGTAAAAAGAGTGTTGACAGGTAGGCTGAAACATAAACCTATGAGAAAGCAGTTTCCTGCTTATGTGTAGAAGCCAACAGAACAGTCTAGTGACCAAACATCAAGATCTACTGGTCCTCACTGTAAGGTTGGCTGGTAGATTGCAATATACTGTTTGGTTGGCACTGTTGTATGCCAAAGATGCCATGAAACTGAGTGTTAAAATGTAATAGGTTTCCCCATACGTACAATTGATGACTATATTTACATTTTGTGCAAAATGACTATTCTGAAAAAGCTGTTCTTACCATTAGGAAACAAGATGTGATAGACCAGTCCCATTTGTGGCCTAAATGGTAGAAAGTTACTTAGAGTGCTGTTTAACAGCCTGTCGTTAATACTATGCACAGAAATGTAGTATTTAGGTAGAATATTGTTTTGTTTGAAAGGCTAGGTATCTGCATGAATGAGCCGTATTGATACTAAGCGAAAGCCATATTGATACTTAAGGAAATATCAAGAACAAAGTTGTATTGGCATTTGGAAAGGTGACTATGAAGGGGCCGAAGTATAATTTTTTTATTAGGGAATTTTTTAATCTGCTCCCATTAAATTCTAAACACAGTATATATGTGTTCTCAAACAATTATTTGTGTACAATTTATATGATAAAAACTGGATGTTATGGTGGAAACGCATCGGTATAGATAAATGACATGTGTAATTCACAGTGAAATCAAATGAAGTCTTTTATCTGTGATGTTTAGGGAAAACCTATGCTAAAATTTCATGCAGCTGTTTTACTAACTTCATATCGAAGGGCAGTGACCACAGACCAGGACTCTTATATTCTCTTAAGAGAAAGACTTGTTCTCATATTGAGCTATAATTTGTTAGCATGCTTCGTAATTCACACATAAAGAGATTCGCTTTTTCACACCACTCATGGTAATCTTTCTTTCCCTGTCCCATCCTCCAGCCCTAAATAAAAAAAATACTTATTTCTAAAAAGCAGGCATGTCATTTGTTTTATAGAATATAAAACAACATAAAAACAAATAAGTTGGAAATACTATATTCAGTATCAACTCATGGCTTAACCAGTCTAAACTTGGTAAAGCCATCAGGATAACATTACAGAAAGGGCTGTCCTATAGCCATAGGTCTGTAGGATTCATTTCCAGAAAAATAAAAGCCCACCTGAATGTAAAGACCTTATCTCCTGTAGAGTATTTATAGGCTTTGTCTGCAGACTGTATTGGAGCTACATTTACAGTTTAATCTTTATATAGCCCCAACAGGACACAATCCACCAAATATGATTTTTTTATTTAATGAGCTTAATCATAGTTCATTAACAGTTCCATTAGCTGTTGGATTATATTTTAGAGAATCACATCAGCAATTTATTTTATATGTCCATTACCCAAAATGAGGCCTCATTTACACGAGCGTGTGCGTTTTGCGCGCGCAAAAAACGCTGCGTTTTGCGCGCGCAAAAGGCACTTGGCAGCT
This sequence comes from Rhinoderma darwinii, assembly GCF_050947455.1. NCBI lineage: Eukaryota > Metazoa > Chordata > Amphibia > Anura > Rhinodermatidae > Rhinoderma > Rhinoderma darwinii. The sequence goes on from NC_134691.1 coordinate 254,088,789, forward strand.
CCGTGTGTCATCCGTGTATGATGCGCGGCTGCGTGATTTTCGCGCAGCCGCCATCATAGAGATGAGGCTAGTCGACGCCCGTCACTGTCCAAGGTGCTGAAAGAGCTAACTGATCGGCAGTAACTCTTTCAGCACCCTCGACAGTGAATGCCGATCACAATATACACCAACCTGTGAATAAAAAAAGATGTTCAAACTTACCATGAACTGCCTGCTTCCTCCAGTCCGGTCTCCCGGCCGTTGCCTTGGTGACGCGTCCCTCTCTCGTCATCCGGCCCCACCTCCCAGGATGACGCCGCAGTCCATGAGACCGCTGCAGCCTGTGATTGGCTGCAGCCTGTGCTTGGCCTGTGATTGGCTGCAGCTGTCACTTGGACTTAACTGTCATCCCGGGAGGTCGGACCGGAGTTATCGGTAAGTCAGAACGTCTTTTTTTTTTTACAGGTTCATGGATTTTCGGAGCGGAAGTCACTGTCCATGGTGCTGAACCAGTTTAACGCTTTCAGCACCGTGGACAGAGACTGTCTCCTGACGTCGCGTACCCGAACATTTTTTACCGGTTTCGGTCAAAACGAGTTTTGCCGAACCCGGTGAAGTTCGGTGCGCTCATCTCGAATTTGACACTCCGTTTGGATGTTTGTAAACAGAAAAGCACGTGGTGCTTTTCTGTTTACATTCAGGAGTTTGACAGCTCTTGCGCGAATCACGCAGTTCGCACGGAAGTGCTTCCGTGCAGCATGCGTGGTTTTCACGCACCCATTGACTTCAATGGGTGCGTGATGCGCGAAAAACGCACGATTTTAGAACATGTCGTGAGTTTTACGCAACGCACGCGCACTGCACAAAATTCACGCATCGTCTAAACAGCCCCATAGACTATTATAGGTGCGTACGACACGCGTGAAAAGCACGCGCGTCGCACGCGCGTATAATACGCTCGTGTAAATGAGGCCTGAGTCAGAGGTGTTTGGATAATAGGAGGGAGCTGGCATTGGGAAATTGTTTTTCCAGCGCCATAAGCAAAATACAAGAGACATTTATAGCACTAATGGGGAAAGCAGACAGGCTGCGGTAACGTGTTGTCCTCTCATAAACGTCCCCTGTATTTTCCTGACAGTTGTGGGAAAGTAGCACTGGCGGTCTTGATTTATCCTATCGCTTTCTTTTTTTACCTGAATTGTTACGCTTGTAAAGTGACTTTTATGTGTCTTCCTATGAAATCTGAGATACATGGATACATGAGCTCTAACAGCTCAAGAGTCTGTAGACATAAAACGCCTTTAGTCCATAAACACACATTAACTGAAAAAAATAATTATATTATACAATAAGCAAGATACAAAATGAATATCTGCATAACAGCATGTGGCCAAATGCAGTACTATGAAGCATTCTTCTACTGTACATTACATGTATATGAGTATTCAATGACGAGTACTGCACTAACTTCCACTACATGAACTCTAATTCAGCCTTGACCCTGAGAAGCAGGTGTCCTCTCCTGCAGGGCAGCCCGTAGGTATGGACCTCTTGTATCTAATGAGAAATACATCCCTGAGTGAATAAGAATGCTGGAGTAACCAGTGCACAATCAAAATCATTCAAAGTTGCTGATATTTGCTGTTATATTACAACTTAAGTACCAGAATTTGTGTGTATAATTATATAATAATTGCAGAACTAAGGGGATTGTAAAGAATATTTTCCTAGTCCATTACCTGACCCAATAAATGATGTGGAAATAAAAAAGTTCAAAACCTTTAAAGAAAAACTGAAAGAACAGCTGTTTAGTCGTGAAATAAAAATATGTTTTTTTGTACTATAAAATTGAAATGTGTATTCTTTTCCAGTCTGGTCGTATTCACACAACGTTCGCATTGCACATCAGAGCTATATGTCAGGAGATACATTCGACGTAACGCTCAGGCATATGCCACTGTATAAACATCTAGGAGCATATATCACACATAGGCTATCATTGTAAAAAAATGCATACCATGTGGTATAATTTTTTTTACAGGATACCTCTGTATAGAATAGCGTAATCAACTTTGCTATTACATACATCAGAAAAAAAAGGTTTACCAATGTATGCCAGTCTGACAAAAGCCAAAACAACACTCTTTTGGACTTCACTCTTTAAATAGGGGCCTATGGATGCGTTCAACTTAGGGCGTGTTTACATCAGCTTTAGGGTTCCGTTAATGGGTTCCGCTAGAACTTTCCGTCGGAGGAACCCATCAATGGAAAGGCAAACGGAAACCATAGCTTCCGTTTGCATTACCATTGATTTCAATGATAATGCTTCTGTTGCAAATGGTTTCCAGTCGACTGCGCTATTGTTTCCACCAAAAAAATGAAAACCTTACAAAACGGAAACAAACCTAAACCACTTGCAACGGAAGCATAACGGTTGAAATCAATTGTAATGCAAACAGAATCTATGGTTTCCGTTTGCCATTCCGTTGATCGGTTCCTCCGATTAAAAGGTCTAGCGGAAACCATCAACGGAACCCTAAAGCTGATGTGAACAGGCTCTTATATGCCAGGAGCTTATCCGGTGCATACGCTGAACGTACGCTACATAAGCAGTATGAATACACTCTTATCTGATTGCAGCCAGGCCTGAATGTTTTCATTCTGGTTGCCATGGCTACATCAAAGTATGTATTTCGATTTCTGCAAGCCATACACATTAGATAGCTGTTGACAGCTATTCCTTACTCCAAAATCACACTCGAATTGACGTTTGGTAGTGCATTTTCAGTACCCCACAATACAGCATGTATTGTTTTATTTATATTACAAAACTGTTCAAAGTGTTCCTTCAAAAATAATATTCCTTCTTTTAGATCCACTGTAATCAAATTCTACTGTAATAAAAAATTCAGCTAGATGATAAATAAATGTATTATTACTATTATATCAATATATGGATTTATATATTAGAAAATGACAAACATTTCTTTTTAAACTGAGTGAGCAAGAATTCTCAATTTTATATTACAATTTTGTCTTACAGAATTTGTACCAAAACAGGTTCCTCGGCCTGGCTGCCATGGCTTCTCCATCGAGGAACTCTCAAAACAGGCGGCGATGCAAAGAACCGCTAAGGTACAGTTACAATCCTGACCAATTTCATAATATGGATATCAGGAACAGTCCACATGAAGGAGTAACTATACCACGGTCTACAAGTGATACTGACTTAGTCACTTCAGATAGTCGGTCAACTCTAATGGTCAGCAGCTCCTACTACGCAATAGGACACTCACAGGATCTTGTTATATATTGGGATATAAAGGAAGAGGTGGATGCTGGAGATTGGATTGGCATGTATTTAATTGGTAAGTGTTTCATTTGTGGATATTTAATCTTTGACATATTTAAAATGTTGAGTTTGGTTACATTATTATGTTGTGATCCTGCTACCAGATTCTTAATGTCCATAAAAAGTAATGTTATTACCATTCAAAAATGTGGATGTAATAGACATTGTACATTGTGAAATACACAAATCTTCACATGATGAGCAATGTTCGCATTGTGTGTGCATAACCATCTCATTGTAGTGAATGGAAATTCATGATAGCAGACTCAGACACCCAAAGATCTCAGAGTTAGAAAATGAAGGGACACAGGCAGCGCTAACAAGAACACACAGCACAGACCCACACATTTTGTGACATCTTCTGACATGTCTCATTGACATGTCATAAGTTGTTTAAGGAGGTTTTCTTATAAAGACAATGAAGACTTTATAGTTATGAGCCCCAGAATCAGCTGATCACTCCTGGAACAACCTTCGATCATCTGTTATTGCTGGGGGAAGCTCTGGCTAACCATATATTTTGCTGTAATGAAAGCTGCAGGTGAAGTGTAGTATTACATGCAGACTTTCAAATGACCAGGTCCGGCAGCACAGGAACCACACTTACTTAGCAGCTCCCTGCTCTGGCTTAGAGCAGGGGATCTCGAATAGGGGACCCCTGTTTGACATCAATATGTCCTAAAAGTTTATGGATAGAGGTTGTCTATATAAGACAACCTCTTTAAAATGTGAATCTTTCTTTTAAATTGGTTATCCAACCACTGACTTTCAAGACATAAAAAGTTGGGACACTAAACACACGGAGCTCTGAATCCATTCTCTGAGCCAAATTAAAATCAAAGTGTGTCATGGAAAGCCTTCATAGTTTTCCAAAACACCCATTAATATTAGTGGAGATATGACCAGCCCTGCGCTGCCACCTAAATGCTGAAAACAGGTCCTGGGACCCAATCAACCTTATATTCATATTGTAAACCCATACAGGCCCATTTGTACAGCATGGCCTAGAGAACACCTATAAATGATTAAATATTTTCAAGTAGTAAGAATACGTCCACACATAGCGGAAGAAATCTGGAGCAGATTTCATCGCAAGTTTGCTGCGATTCCACAGCAAAATCTATGCTGTTAAAGACAGATTTTGCTGCAGATTGTAGATTGAAATCCGAAACAAACCGCAACATAATTGACATGCTGTATTTAAAAAAAACCTGCAGCATGACCTCAATTCTATTTGGATTTTTTCCAATACATGTGATCATTGCCCACGCTCGTTCATCGGCTGATTGTATCATTTATGCAACTGAAAATATTATCATTGTCAGCCGCACATCTCACTGTGTAAACAGGGAGATGTGCTGCCGACATGATAGGAATGTATGGGGACGAGCGATCGTAGTAATGAGCGCTCGTTCCATACATAGCTCCTTGTGAAATCAGCAAATGGGTGTCGATCAAATAGCTGTTTCGTTGATTGGCGCTTGTTTAGACAGCCCATGTCGGGCTGTGTGAGAGGACCTTTTATATACAGGATTAGTAAAGTCTTAATCTTATTTTTAAATTAAATTTATTAGTGCCTTAATAAAAAAAAAGGTCCGAACTTGAACTAACTAATCCTTACCTAGGGATTCCATACATTTGCACACGGATGTTGTGTATGTGTTTCTAACTTATTCCATATCCTTTTTTGTATAGTACTACCTCAGAACCATAATAAGTATAATGTAGGTTAATTAAGGTTATTTCAATTATACAGGCCCTATATGTAGAAGTAAAAATACTATAATTTCTATTAATCACAGTAATAAAGAATAGCATTTGCAATGGAAAAAATTGGGTTGCCCATTCAGCTGTGCCACTTGGAACATATACACCGTGTTCCAAATTATTATGCACATTGGATTTAAGTGTCATAAACATTTAATTATTAGTTTTTCAATTAAACTCATGGATGGTATTGTGTCTTAGGGCTCTTTGGATCATTGTAATCAATCTCAGACACCTGTGCTAATTAGTTTGCTAGGTGTGCCCAATCAAAGGAAAACTACTTAAGAAGGACGTTCCACATTATTAAGCAGGCCACAGGATTCAAGCAATATGGGAAAGAAAAAGGATCTCTCTGCTGCCGAAAAGCGTGAAATAGTGCAATACCTTGGATAAAGTATGAAAACAATGGATATTTCAAGAAAACTTAGGCGTGATCATCGTACTGTGAAAAGATTTGTGGCTGATTCAGAGCACAGACGGGTTCGTTAAGATAAAGGCATAATGAGGAAGGTTTCTGCCAGACAAATTAATAGGATTAGGAGAGCAGCTGCTAAAATGCTATTGCAAAGCAGCAAACAGGTATTTGAAGCCGCTGGTGTCTCTGGAGTCCCGCGAACCTCAAGGTGTAGGATCCTCCAGAGGTTTGCAAGTGTGCATAAAGCTATTATTCGGCCACCCCTAAACAATGCTCACAGCAGAAACGGTTGCAGTGGGCTCAGAAATACATGAAGACTAATTTTCAAACCGTGTTGTTTACTGATGAGTGCCGTGCAACCCTGGATGGTCCAGATGGATGGAGTAGTGGCTGGTTGGTGAATGGCCACCATGTCCCAACAAGACTGCGACATCAGTAAGGAGGTGGCGGAGTCATGTTTTGGGCTGGAATCATGGGGAGAGAGCTGGTAGGCCCCTTTAGGGTCCCTGACATTGTGAAAATGACCTATGCAAAGTACATAGAGTTTATGACTGACCACTTTCTTCCGTGGTACAAAAAGAAGAAACTTTGCCTTCCGTAGCAAAATTATCTTCATGCATGACAATGCACCATCTCATGCTGCCAAGAATACCTCTGTGTCAATGGCTGCTATGGACATAAAAGGAGAGAAACTCATGGTGTGACCCCCATGTTCCCCTGACCTCAACCCTATTGAGAACCTTTGGAGCATCCTCAAGCAAAATATCTATGAGGGTGGGAGGCAGTTCACATTAAAACAGAAGCTCTGGGAGGATATTCTGACATCCTGCAAAGATATTCAAGCAGAAACTGTCCAATTACTCACAAATTCAATGGATGCAAGAATTGTGAAGGTGATATCAAAGAAGGGGTCCTATGTTAACATGTAACTTGGCCAGTTAAGTTTTTTTTGATTGAAAGAACTTTTGATTTCTGTAAATATGACCTCCTGATGCTTCAAATTCAACAAATTACCATTTTAGTTCTCTTTACAACCTTTAAAATGTTTTGATCTCTGTTGTGCATAATAATTTGAAACAGTGCATTTTGAGTTTTTTACTTCTAAAAAAAAAACTTTTATCATTAGGAGATTTGTTCAATAAAATTTGCATTATACTCCAACGGTTGATGGCTTGAAGATTATACTGACTGTCAATTGCATCGACTAATTAGGAAAATCAGCGAAAAATAACATTTGCATAATAATTTGGAACGCGGTGTAATTGTAATCAACAGTTATAACTAACAGAGTTTGCAGCAACGGCTGCATTTCTAGTGTGTTGATAAAGTTAAAGGACCAGTGTCACGAAAAAAAAATTTTTTAGATCAATTTGACTTTAGTGTGTTATTAAACATTTTTTTATTTATTTGTGTGTTTGTGTTTTACTTTTTTTTATTTTTTCACTTTTTCTTCCCTATGGGGGCTGCCATTTTTTTTTCCATTTCTGTATGTGTCGATTAACGACACATACAGACATGGAATACGGCACATACAGTCCCATAGTGAATGCGAACGGGGCCCGTTCCATCCACTATGCTGTACGCCGTCTGTGTGGGAACGGCACATGCGCCGCTCCCACACAGTCCAAGTTGAACTGTGCGACGTCCGGCGCCATTTTCCTGTGGACCGGAAGTCGCGGCCGGACAGTAAGATTACTATTTCCGGTCGCGGCTTCCGGACTTGTGCACTTGGAGCGGCGGTAGCAGACGGAGCGGACGGACCGGAGGGAGCGGCGGCGGCAGGAGCAGGTAAGTTATTTCTATGTATGTTCGTGTTTTAGTGTGTGTTTACTACTGTATGTTAACCTACTACACTGTGTGTTAGCTCAAAAAATGGCGACACACAGTGTAAGAGGTTTGACCTTTCAATCCCCTCGTTTCTCCCGGCACTAGCCAGGATAAAGGAGGGGGGATTCTGAGAGCTCACTAGAGCGAGTGAGTTTTCTCAAATTTTGCAGCATAAAGCAATGTGGTTGCTTTACCACATGCAATGCTGCAATTTTGGGAATTGCTCCATCTAGTGACCAGCGCTGGGAAATATTATAAATTAGAATCTAATTTATAATATTTCCTGACTCGTGAAAAATATTAAAAAAATTAAAAACAATGTTTAATCACCTATACACTAATTGTTTAACTAAAAAAAAAATTTTTTCTAGCGACACTTTCCCTTTAAAACCAATTTCACTGCTATGAGTTCAGCTAAGGACATAAAACATGACTTTTCACTACGGTCTTCATGCAACTTCAGCCCAACACACATTAATTACATTTTATCATGGCTGTAAGACAGTAAATCAAGTGAAGTGTCATCTGAAAAATAATCTTTTGTTATACAAGTTGTGAAAAAAGAGGTTTGTAACTTTCTTTTTTACAATTATTAAATGTATTATATATATATATATGTGATAGTAAAACCGGATCATACAATTGCTAAGATAAAATTATAAAATTGCATATATCGTGCATTTCTGGTCATAAGATATTTAAATATGCCTGTTATATAGATTTACATCAAGAGTATAGTACTGAAATCCAAGAGGAAAGGTCAAGTGACTAAACATTTTTTGGAATCCAGGTGACACAGAGCTTATCAACTATCACACTTTAAGAGGCAGTTGTTATGGAATCACTGGTTGCGCAATTCCCGAAAGGCTACTGGAGACTGTCGGGAGTAAGCGTTCAAGTAAAACCGCAACCCCAAATCCGTCATAACTTTGATCGACATAATTTAAGGCTACTCTGAGGTATTCACCAGAGCCCACCGCAAGGCAGGATGGTTTTTGCTGCACAGAACTCCAGGTTGTTCTAACAGAGTTCAGTGTTGGATAAGGGGTGCAATGCAGGCTATACTTGACCTAGTAACCAGACAGCCAGAGGGTAAACATAAAGTCCAAAACAGAGCTAGTGGATATCAGGTACAGCAGAGGTCACAACCAGACGGTAGCAGATAATCACAATCGGTAAACAAAGTGTTAATGAGAGACAAGCCAAGTTCAGATTCCAAGAAGTCCAGAAGTCTAGGGCACAGAGTAAGTAAGAGCTTAAAGAAGCTCTGTCACCAGATTTTGCAACCCCTATCTGCTATTGCAGCAGATAGGCGCTGCAATGTAGATTACAGTAACGTTTTTATTTTTAAAAAACGAGCATTTTTGGCCAAGTTATGGCCATTTTTGTATTTATGCAAATGAGGCCTGCAAAAGTACAACTGGGCGTGTTGAAAAGTAAAATTACAACTGGGCGTGTATTATGTGCGTACATCGGGGCGTGTTTACTACTTTTACTAGCTGGGCTTTCTGATGAGAAGTATCATCCACTTCTCTTCAGAACGCCCAGCTTCTGGCAGTGCAGATCTGTGACGTCACTCACAGGTCCTGCATCGTGTCGGCCACATCGGCATCAGAGGCTACAGTTGATTCTGCAGCAGCATCAGCGTTTGCAGGTAAGTAGCTACATCGATTTACCTGCAAACGCCGATGCTGCTGCAGAATCATCTGTAGCCTCTGGTGCCGATGTGTCCTCGCTCGTCTGACACGATGCAGGACCTGGGGAAGTGACGTCACAGCGTGATCTCTCGAGAACACGGCTGTGTCTGCACTGCCAGAAGCTGGGCGTTCTGAAGAGAAGTGGATGATACTTCTCGTCAGAAAGCCCAGCTAGTAAAAGTAGTAAACACGCCCCGATGTACGCACATAATACACGCCCAGTTGAGCTTTTACTTTTCAACACGCCCAGTTGTACTTTTGCAAGCCTCATTTGCATAAATACAAAAATGGTCATAACTTGGCCAAAAATGCTTGTTTTTAAAAAATAAAAACGTTACTGTAATCTACATTGCAGCGCCGATCTGCTGCAATAGCAGATAGGGGTTGCAAAATCTGGTGACAGAGCCTCTTTAATCACCACAACTAAGGTCCCATGCACACGACCATAAAATCGCCCATGATTACGGGCCGTAGTTATGGGCCCATTCATTTCTATGGCCGACGGACACCTTCCCGTATGTCTATGGGAGGGTGTCCATGCCATATAAACCTGCCCAAAAAAATAGGACATGTCCTATTTTTTAAATTTACGGACCGTGCACCTATACTTTATAATGGGAGCACGGCCCGTAAAAACATCCAGCTGTCCACGGCCGGACGTGCCCGTAATTACGGGTCATAATTACGGGCACGGTCGTGTGTGTGAAGCCTAAGAAAGGAGAACAATTCACAAGCAAAGAAAGAGGGAGGAGGCCAGTTATAAACACCTTACTCTACACCTGACAGGAAGAAGACAGAAGTGGGATAGACTCAGGAAGTAAACAGAACCACCCAGAAGCTAGATCAGTAGTCATGGCGATCTTAAAGACACAGACGCTTCCTAACAGCAGTAGTCTAAAGGTGCTTTCGGACGTACATATGCTCATTTGGCCAACAACTATTCCTGCCAACACCCCATGCACACTTGGCTAAGCGTGCTTGTGTACAAGGGATTAAGCGCCTGCCAGACAACTTCTGCAGCAGCTTATCTCCTGTGAAAATAAAGGATCGGCATGTTGAAATCCAGTATGCCAAGTACTTCTTTCCTTGACATCTGCAGTTGGGGGAGAGTCGGGAGATCCCCCATAAAGCTTTGGCCGTTCCCCCAAAAATCAGTGGGTTCAACTGATTTATACATACACATATATACAGTGAAGGAAATAAGTATTTGATCCCTTGCTGATTTTGTAAGTTTGCCCACTGTCAAAGACATGAATAGTCTTTGAATTTTTAGGCTAGGTTAATTTTACCAGTGAGAGATAAATTATATACACATCGTCAAAATTATATATATTTATTTGCATTGTGCACAGAGAAATAAGTATTTGATCCCTTTGGCAAACAATACTTAATACTTGGTGGCAAAACCCTTGTTGGCAAGCACAGCAGTCAGACTTTTTTGTAGTTGATGATGAGGTTTGCACACATGTTAGATGGAATTTTGGCCCACTCCTCTTTGCAGATCATCTGTAAATCATTAAGATTTCGAGGCTGTCGCTTCTCAACTCGGATCTTCAGCTCCCTCCATAAGTTTTCGATGGGATTAAGGTCTGGAGACTGGCTAGGCTACTCCATGACCTTAATGTGCTTCTTTTTGAGCCACTCCTTTGTTGCCTTGGCTGTATGTTTCGGGTCATTGTTGTGCTGGAAGACCCAGCCACGAGCCATTTTTAATGTCCTGGTGGAGGGAAGGAGGTTGTCACTCAGGATTTGACTGTACATGGCTCCATCCATTCTCCCATTGATGCGGTGAAGTAGTCCTGTGCCCAGAGGCGTAGCTAGGTTCTCCAGCACCCGGGGCAAAGATTCAGTTTGGCGCCCCCCCCAACCTCTTTCCCGACATCTCCTTCCCCCTCGCCGTGTTTGTTTTCTCTACCAATCGACGTGTCATTTCTTTTCCACATTTCTTTTTATGTAACGCGAGCATAAAAACATTTGTACATTTTACAAGCAATAGGGTTCTATACACAACACTAGAACCAAGCTCAGTACATAAATACAGCACCAGCACAAATACAGCTCAATTTAGTGCAACCCCTGCCGTATAGGTGTGTACGGCGTAAAACTACAGCTCCCAGCATGGCCCGAACAATGGTAAGGATATGCTGGGAGATGCTGTTTCACAAAAAATAAATCATATAATAATCATACCACCATCATCTCGCTGCAGATCATACAGTGACTACAGTGCTGATTAGAGGCAGAATAAACATTTACATTAAGTGACTCACCGGTGACGTCTCATATTCTAGTTCTTTTTCTCCATCCAGTCCAGACCTCTATGATGACTTCTCCCGGTCAGAGCCCATTTGTAATGGCAGGAAGGAGGTGAAGGGAAAGTGAGCCCTAATCTACCCACCGCCCTGTCCCTGCCTACTTGCAACGACCCGCCCTAGGCGACGAGGTACAACTGGGCGGCGGTCCCTACGCTGGCTAAGTGCACAGGAAGACAAACAGGGAACACGCAAGGGAAGGGGCAGTAGCCACGGAACGCCACGAGGAAACGGGGCGGCGAACGAACAGTCAGGAACAGGACGAAGTGAGTACACCCGAGCAGGCACGGAGACAGAAGCAAGCCAGGGCAAGCAAGCAGGTCCAGCAGAACTGCAGCAAGGCAGAAGCACGGCAGAAGCAGGCTGGAGCAAGCAGCAGTGGGGCCAGGAATCCAAAAGAATTACAAGCACTGAGGGAGAGCACAGGGCAGGTAATAAAGGGCAGGGGGCGGAGCTAACTCCGAGAGACCAGGCCGCGATAGGCTCTCCCACTCCTGAGCCTGCCACCCTGGTTGGTGGGAGATGGTGTCAGTCGAGCAGGTCTGGCCTCAGGTGTGGATTGATTAATCCCAGGAGTATAGCTAGATGAAGTACCTGGCAGATCCCTAACACCATTTCTGCAGTTTGCCGCTCACATGTCTTCAGCTTCTCACTTTTCCAACATTTCTGCACCTATAAATAAATATAAAGTTATCATTATACCACACACTACACCCCTAAATATAATAGCGCCATACACTGCACCTCTAATTATAATAGCACCATACACCGTGTCCCACACACACACTGTGCCACCTGTAGATAGTGCCTGCCATAGAGCCCCTGTAGATAGTGCCCCCATAGAGCCCCGTGTAGATAGTGCCCCCATATAGCCCACACCTGTATATAGTGTCCCACAAATAACTCCCCCTATAGTGCTCTACAGATACCCCACCCCTGTATATAGCCCCCTGTAGATATAGCCCAGCCCTGTATATAGTGCTCCACGTATAGCCCAACCCTATATATAGCCCCCTGTAAATATGGCCCACCCCTGTATATAGTGCTCTACAGATAGCCCACCCCTGTATATAGCCCCCCCTGTAGATATAGCCCACCCCTGTATGTAGCCACCCTGTAGATATAACGCACCCCTGTATATAGTGCTACACATATAGTCCACCCCTGTATATAGTGTTTCACAGATAGCCCCCCTGTACATATAGTCCACCCCTGTATATAGTGCTCCACTAGATAGTCCACCCCTGTATATAGTGCTCCACAGATAGCCCACCCCTGTATACAGGGGTGGACTATTTGTGGAGCACTATATACAGGGGTGGACTATATTTACAGGGGGGCTATATACAGGGGTGGGCTATCTGTGAAACACTATATACAGGGGTGGACTATATGTGGAGCACTATATACAGGGGTGGGCTATATCTACAGGGGGGCTACATACAGGGGTGGGCTATATCTACAGGGGGGCTATATACAGGGGTGGGCTATATCCAGGGGCGGGCTATATCCAGGGGTGGGCTATATCTACAGGGGGACTAGAAAAAAGCAGATGATTGGAGCAGCACTGTGAACAAATGCCTGACTAGTCTGGTGCAAAGCTTCAAAAATAAAGGCGTGACCTCTCCTTATGTGTTAGATATCCAAAAAAGAGAACGTGAAGCAGCACTCAAATAAAGTGAATTTATTCATCCAACATGGAACCACAACGTTTCACCTCCTCTATGAAGGCATTTTCAAGTGAAACGTTTTCAGGTGAAACGTTGTGGTTCCATGTTGGATGAATAAATTCATTTTATTTGAGTGCTGCTTCACGTTCTCTTTTTTGGATATCTACAGGGGGACTATATACAGGGGTGGGCTATATACAGGGGTGGGCTATATCTACTGGGGTGGGCTATATCTACTGGGGTGGGCTATATCTACAGGGGTGGGCTATATCTACAGGGGTGGGCTATATACAGGGGTGGGCTATATCTACAGGGGGCTATATACTATATAGCCCCCCCTGTAGCTATAGCCCACCCCTGTATATGGTGCTCCATAGATAGCCCCCCCTTGTAGATAGACCCCCCCGTAGATAAAGCCCCCCGTAGATAAAGTCCCCCTTGTAGATAAAGCCCCCCCTCTTGTAGACAAAGTCCCCCCCGTGTAGACAAAGTCCCCCCTGTAGATACAGCCACACACTTTCATTACAATTTAAAAAAAACAAAATGATTTAAACTCACCTTATTCCCGCACCCACGCCGTCCGGCAGCCATTGAGACCTGCTCTCTTCTGCGCAGGTCTCCTGGTGGTTGAACGCAGCATCTATGAAATGCGCTGATTGGCTGGGCAGGATGACTTTCCCTGTCGGTCAGCGCCTTTCATCGACGGAAGCTTCACTGGTACAAAAGGTACCAGTTGCTTCACTCGTGGAAAGGCGCCTGAATGGCCGGGCACGGTACGTGCCCGGTCATTCATTGCATCTAATTGTACCTGTGTCCTTGCGACACAGGTACAATTATAGTGCAGGAGGAGGTAGCGCTGGTGCCCCCCTCTAAGCTACGACCGGGGCACATGCCCCGCCTGCCCCCCCTAGCTACGCCCCTGCCTGTGCCCTTAGCAGAGAAACACCCCCAAAACATAATGTTTCCACCTCCATGCTTGACAGTGGGGACGGTGTTCTTTGGGTCATAGGCAGCATTTCTCTTCCTCCAAACACGACGAGTTGAGTTAATGCCAAAGAGCTCAATTTTAGTCTCATCTGACCACAGCACCTTCTCCCAATCACTCTCAGAATCATCCAGATGTTCATTTGCAAACTTCAAACGGGCCTGTACATGTGCCTTCTTGAGCAGGGGGTCCTTGCGGGCACTGCAGGATTTTAATCCATTACGGCGTAATGTGTTACCAATGGTTTTCTTGGTGACTGTGGTCCCAGCTGCCTTGAGATCATTAACAAGTTCCCCCCGTGTAGCTTTTGGCTGAGCTCTCACCTTCTTCAGGATCAAGGATACCCCACGAGGTGAGATTTTGCATGGAGCCCCAGATCGATGTTGATTGACAGTCATTTTGTATGTCTTCCATTTTCTTACTATTGCACCAACAGTTGTCTCCTTCTCACCCAGCGTCTTACTTATGGTTTTGTAGCCCATTCCAGCCTTGTGCAGGTCTATGATCTTGTCCCTGACATCCTTAGAAAGCTCTTTGGTCTTGCCCATGTTGTAGAGGTTAGAGTCAGACTGATTAATTGAGTCTGTGGACAGGAGTCTTTTATAAAGGTGACCATTTAAGACAGCTATCTTTAATGCAGGCACCAAGTTGATTTGGAGCGTGTAACTGGTCTGGAGGAGGCTGAACTCTTAATGGTTGGTAGGGGATCAAATACTTATTTCTCTGTGCACAATGCAAATAAATATATATAATTTTGACTATGTGATTTTCTTTTCTTTTTTTTTTTATATATATAATCTATCTTTCACTGGTAAAATTAACCTAGCCTAAAAATTCTAGACTGTTCATGACTTTGACAGTGGGCAAACTTACAAAATCATCAAGGGATCAAATACTTATTTCCTTCACTGTACATACAAACTACATACATACATAAATATTACTTACACATTACATATATACACACATTATACACACATATATTTGCATGCACACGCTACACATAGACTTAGCTTCTCTGCATATGAAGTTTGGGGTTTGGACATCATATAGGGTATCCAGGGCAGCATTTGAGGAGCAAGGCCTGCAAAGGACAGAAAGCCGCCTTTGTTTCCCTCTGGTACCTTCTCTGCAGTGTCTGCAGTCTTCCTCTCCCTCCAGTCTGTCCCAACTTCTAAAAGCTTGCTGTATCAGTTTCCAACAGCCAAGAAGCTAGGCTTTTGTATTACAAGGCAGGAGTCGGCTCTGCAGAAATACGGGGCTGGTCGGTGGGGTCTCATCTCCTCCTCTGCTAGATCAGTACTGTCAGTACAGAGAGATGCAATTACTATAGGAGGGATGGGTCCACAGGATAATTCCAGTCCAACTCTGTTGGAGTCCTAGGCTTAAAGTCTCTACCTACTGTCACTGCTGTTCAGTTGCTCGCCCACTTGTTTCCAGGGATGGTAAGCTAAACAGCGGTGCTAAAGCAGGGGGCCCCTTTGGGGATGGGTGCCCAGGGAAATTTACACCCCCTAACGCCAGCCTGGAATCTTTTAAAGGCCATAAAAATCTTTTTTTTTTTATAAATCAATGTTATATTGTACATTTTTTTCCCCTTTTTTCATTTCAAGAATATCAGAATACATAATTAAAGTGTAGCTAAATGTTTAACAAACTTCTGACATGTCGCAGTGACAAGTCAGAAGTTTGGATTGCTGGGGGTCCGAGCACTGAGACCCCCACCAATCTCTAAAACGAGGCAGCTGAAGATCTCGTGTGAGCACTCAGCTGCTTAGTTTCTGTTCGGCTTTTTCCGGAAATCAATGTATCGGAGGACGGGCTCAATGGAAAGTCTATGAGCCCCTACTCCGATACATCGGCTTTATGGAAAAAGCCGAACAGACACGAAGCAGCTGAGCGCTCACACGAGCGCTTCAGCTGCTTCGTTTTAGCGATTGATAGGGGTCTCAGTGCTCGGACCCCCACCAATCAAAACTTATGACATGTCACTATGACATATCAGAAGTTTGTTAAACATTTAGCTACACTTTAACAAATATAGTCAAGTTAAAAAAAAACTCCCCCCTGCTGAACACATACCCCAACTACCTAACTTAGGTGAGAAGGGAATTTTTTTTTACGTTTAATTGTATTTTAAACAAGTTTTGAATTGGGTTTTATTTAAAAAAATAATAATTTTACTTTTCAACATACAGCTTCTCTGTATGCTGCATACATATGAGCTGTATCTGGCGGTGACTGTTGAATGCATCAGGTTAGCAGGATTGGCGGCTTCAGTGAACGCTGGTCCTGCCTGTCTCTGACATCCAAAATCCAGCTATTATCGATGAGATCTAAGTTCATGAACATAGGCAAACAGATTTGACTCTTTCACCATGGATTTTTTTTTTCTATCCGTTTTCCTTACTATACTTTCTGACTTTTTATACAGATGAAGTATTGTCGGAAAACTTTCTCGATTATAAAAACCGTGGTGTAAATGGCTCCCACAGAGGACAGATCATCTGGAAAATTGATGCCAGCTCATACTTTGTGGAACGTAAGTAGACTAGAATATACTATTGGTAGCATTAAGAGTGTGGCATTACAAAAAGTAAAATTACATTTAAAATTCTATTTGGAATGACTATGAAGAGAATGCAGTTTTCTGTAATGTCAATTGCATGTTGTTTTGCTTGTTTTCATTTCCTACATTAGTTACTATTAGGCTATGTTCACACAGAGTTTTTTGCAGGCAGAAAATTCAGCCTCAAAATTTTGAGGCAGATTTTGATTTTTGCCTGCACGCCGATTGCCGTGTTTTTCGCTGCGTTTTTCGCTTGCGCCCATTGAGCGCCACAGGCAAAAATGCAGCGAAATACGCTTTCTCTGCCTCCCATTGATGTTAATGGCAGGTCAGAGACATAAACGCCCAAAGATAGGGCATGTCGCTTCTTTTTCTTGCAAGCATTTTTTTCCGCTCGCGGGAAATCAATGAGAGGCATTTTCAGATGTTTTTTGGCGCATTTTCCGACACGGTTTTCGCGTCAAAAAACGTGTCAAAAAACTCGTTTGAACGTATGTCTCTTGGAATTCAAAAATGTCTCATATTTTACTAGGGTTTGATATACTATAGGCAGAATTATTTATTTTGTACTGAGTTTGGACACAACTCAAATTAAAGAATTTGGACTATGGGAAACCCTGTAAATACTTAAGCTGGGTTCACACACCCTATTTACGGACGTAATTCGGGCGTTTTAGGCTCGAATTACGTCCGAAAATACGGCTCCAAAGCGTCGGCAAACATCTGCCCATTCATTTGAATTGGCTTTACGATGTTCTGTGCCGACGGTCATTTTTTTTACATAAAAAAGACGCCCGCTTGTCACTTCTTGAGACGTAATTGGAGCTGTTTTTCATTGACTCCATGGAAAAACAGCTCCAATTACGTCCGTAATGGACGCAGCGAAAAGCGCCTGCACATGCCATTACGTCTGAAATTCCGGAGCTGTTTTCTCCTTGACTTGGATAAGTAGAGTCAAGTGATCAGTAATTATTCCTTACCCCCTTAAGAATAATAACACGTGACACCAAGATTGGATTTTAATGGCCAAAGCAGCCGTTTATTATAAATTTTATAAAATTAGAAATTTTATAACCAAACATTAAATAACCTAGAATTCCCCAAAATTGGAATTCTTCCAGAATACACATAACAAACCCTTAACAGGGTCAATATAAATAACACCCATAACATGACCAGGGGAAGCCCTTGAGGTTACCACAACTTAGAAAAGATAGCCATCTGCCACCACCACTTGTTTTTACCTCCAGCCGTAACCCGGCTCGAAGGCACCACTCACTTCTTGCAGATGGCTTTGCCCATAAAGCACTTCAAAGGGGTAACACCGTAAGAAGCCTTCCACATATTTTGGGGGACGCATACCCCTGATGTGACCTCCCCACCAGTTTTACTGACCAACCTCAAGGACTCCCCCCGCCACTGCGACATGGGCCTTGACCACCTCAAGCCCATGAGCTCCTCCACAACAACACCCCTCTTTCAATCACGTCTGCTAGGGCCAAACTCCACAAATCCATCCCCACCTCATTCAAATGCACCCCATCCTGTCTCCAATAACAACCTACACCCGATTCCAGGTCCCTATGCTTGACCACCACACCTCCATTTTTTGCCACAAATGCCGACACCGCCCTATTCACTTTTATTCTGGCCTTATTGAGCCTCTCCATGGATCGGGCCAAACGCCATGTCTTTCTGGGCGCAATATCTGACCAGACTATAATCAGGCCCGGGTGTAACGCCCATAAACACAACAAATCGTGCTTAACATCCCTTACCAAATCACGAAAAGGGCGCACACTCAAGTCATTCCCCCCAACATGTAAAACTAAAATCTCGGGCGCCCGGTCTAGCTGCGTATACACCTGAAACTCTGGTAACACCCTAGACCAAACCATTCCCCGGAAACCTAGCCAATGCAGGACAGCATCCTCCTCAGTTGTCGACCATCCGGGCAAACTTCCGCCCTTAGTGCGCCCCAATACACAAAGGAGTGCCCCAAGATCCAAATCAGCAAAGGACGCGAACCTGCGAAAGAAAGAAAAACACACACATCTTACAAATCCCATTCGCACTCCATCTTCCACAGGCACAACATACCCCTTAGCAACATTTTAACAGTCTGACAGCAAATGAGGCCGAACATAAGTGCGGAAACGGTTAGACTCCCATCTCCCAATACGCCTAACCCCTGCCTCATCCAAACCCCATCTCACCGCTTCACTCGCTGCGCCAATTCTAAACGAATGGGAAGAATACTCAGCTGCCTTTAACCCAATTGCCAACAAACAGCGCTTAAACACCGCACCAAATTGGAACCTGGATAAAAAGGACCCGTCTTCATGCCGCAATAACGGAACCCCCGTTACCCCCACCTGTACCCCAAAAGCAGACATACACTGTACCGGACACACCGCCGAACCCCCGATAGCAAACAACACAATCCGTGTCCCCTTACCCGCCGTGTCATTTTTTGACCTGCGCAGCACTATCTCCACTCTATCAGCAAACAACTCCACATCCTCTTGACATATTCCCCCCGCACGCAACCCGCTCGGCGACACCAATTCACCCACTCTAAAAGCCCCAAAAAAGGCTAACGAAAAAGCCAAGCAAAACAATCGGACTTCAAAGGCCGAACTACAAACCACCTCCACCGCCGTACCCAACAGGCAAAGAATCCGGTAAGAAACTGGCCGCCACCGATCTACCGACCCTCTCCCCCTGCGAATACCTTTTAATGCTTGAATCGCCAAAAATTCCTTGGTCACGTCTTTTTCTCCATGCAATTTCAAGCCAAACGCCACAGCGAACACAAACTTGTTGACTTTTGCCACAGACACACCTGACTCATACGAATCCCCCAACCAATACAAAAAGGCCACCAGCCTGTCCCGGTCTGACCGGACGTCGCCCAAACCTCTCAACCAAAGCTCCCATTGAGCCCAGCCAGCCCTATATGCTGCACACGTAGAACTTGCCAAGGATCGCTCAATCAATGCTCCTGCCGCAGAGAAACCAACTCCCAAAGATGATCCGGGCACACCATGCCGATCCGATCCGCTCCCGGCGCCTGCTGACGAAAACGATCCCACTGTGAGCGAGAAAGGGCATCAGCAACACAATTGTCAACCCCCGGCACATGTACCGCCACCACCCAAGCATTTAACGACAAACAAACTAGCACCAAATGCCGCAACAGTTGAACCACCGGAGGAGACGACGCCGAGATGTTATTGATAGCCAACACCACCCCCAGGTTTAACTTCCCTAACAACGACTGCAGACTGCGTAACGTGACCTTTTTAAGCCGAGACAACGCCTGAACCTCCATACGAAGGGCCGCCAATTTATCCTCCGGAAGCCTGCATTCCATTAACACCGAGTCGATTTAAATGCCTAAAAAACGAACAACCGTAACTGGCCACTCTGTTTTGTCAGGAGCCAGCGGGACTCCAAAATCCCTCATGACTCCCTGCAAAGCAAACAAAATATTGGCGCACACCGCCGATCTGCCCGGGCCAACACACAAAAAATCATCAAGGTAGTGAATAACTGAATTCACACCTGCGACGTCCCGAGTCACCCATTCCAAAAATGAACTAAATGCCTCAAAATAGGCGCATGACAGGGAACAACCCATAGGCAAACAACGATCCACAAAAAATTCACCCTCTCAAAAACAACCCAACAACCGTTGACTCTTGGGATGAACCGGCAGTAACCGAAAAGCCGCCTCAATATCAGTTTTTGCCAACAAGGCACCTGCACCCGCTTCCCGAACCAACACCACTGCCTTATTAAACGACTTGTACAGTACCGAACACAACACCGGATCAATACCATCATTAACTGATGCACCCCGGGGAAAAGAAAGATGATGTATCAACCGAAAATTGTTCGGCTCACGCTTAGGCACCACACCCAACGGGGAAACAACAAGATCCGACACAGGTGGTTCCACAAAAGGCCCTGCCATGCGACCCAAAACCACTTCTTTACGAAGTTTTTCAGTCACCACCCCGGCGTGCTGATAAGCGGACCGGAGATTCCGACGAGTGACTGGAATGTCATAAGGAGGAGAAGGAATTACAAAGCCCATGCTAAACCCATCCGCAATCAATTGCGCCCCAGCCCTATCCGGATATCTACTTAGAAAGGGGGCCATCCTTTCCAGCTTCACCGGCGTCACCCCCTTGACCAGCTGAACCCCCTGGTCCACCTCCCTACTTGCCTTTTCGCAAACACTTTGACGCGCCATGGGATGACCCGCTGCAATGGGAACACACATGCTTGAACTTGCACGCTGCCCCAAATTTACATTGGCCGTCGTTAAACTGCCAGCAGAAACCGAGTTTTGAACAGGAACCTTGACCGGACTGACCGACCTGCCCTGCAGACACTCCGCTCCCTGGAAAGGACTGTCCCGGCTTAACCGGAGCAGTCACCATCAACCACAATGCGATGTCTTTCTGATCCCATCTAATGCTGGGCCGCACCGCCTTCCGCTGCCGAAATTGCTCATCATAACGCAGCCAAGCCATACCGCCGTACACCTCACCGATAGCATCCATATAACAAAAAAGCGCGGAACAATGCTCCGGCGCCTTTTCCCCAACAACACTAGCCAAGATCGCGAAAGCCTGCAGCCAATTCACAAACGTTTGCGGAATGAGCCTATAACGCCGACGTTCCTCCTCTTCCTTCTTACTCTCATCCCTCTTCCCTTTGTCCAAATTAAATTTTGCCAACGGAAGGAGAGAAATTATCACCACATACTCGTCCTTCCAAATGCGCTCCCGAACTTCCTGTTTCAAATGCACCCCCAATGGGCCCTCAAAACAGACATTAACTTCACCCCTTGCTCTATCATCTAACCGCACCCTGTCACCCTCCTGAGCCCCGTCTGTCTGCACCAACACAGCCACAGCCCCCGCAGAGCCCCCTACCTGCACCCTATCTTGAGGCTGCCCTACCAACGGCGGCGCCGTCCAAACCGCAACCGGGGACCGATAGGTGCGACCTATCTAATTTGTTGACCAGTTCACGCAAGCATCTCACTAATTCAGCGAAACCGCTACCACCCCCCCCCCGGAAGACCCGCCGACAGCCGTAGAGCCCGCTGCATCCCCCGCACCCCCCAACATGCGCGTAGTAGGAAAAGAGAAAGAAGAAACACACCCTCCTGGCTGCTCAGGCGCTGTGATCCCGCCAGCCGGACGAACTTGAACACGCCGATGCTCAACAACCTCTCCTTCTTCCAAGTCAACTGCCGTCTGCGACCGCTGCCCGCACCCACAATGCGAGCACGGAGATCCACGACCAGACTGTCCCGAAGGGCCAGCCTCCATAGGAGCCCTGATGCTGATAGGGCCAGCCGCCTGCTGCCCGTTATGCGGTATCCATAGCTCAGACCGCACTCCACGGCCCACCAGACTCGCCATTCTTCCTGACGCAGACCTCGAAGCAGCCAGCCCCCTGATTGGCACCTCACCAGGCGGGGCTGCCGACATCCCCGCATCTTGCACCACACCAGACGGAGGGGGGGTATTTGGGAAGCCAGGAGCCAACCCCCCCTAGCCGCCAAGCACCGCCACGGCTGGGGATTTCTGCCAGTCCGGGACCCCCGAGCGGATGCAGCTCTCCCTGGAGACCGGCCTGCAGCGACCCTGGAGGGGCTTCCCCTGTGGCGCCGTACCCGTGGGGAAGTCATTCTGCCCGCCAATCAGCGCCTTTCATAGACGCAAGCGGCACAATGCCGTCATCGCGCCACTTGTGTCTATGAAAGGCGCTGATTGGCACGGCACTATGACTTGCCCTGTCAATCAACGCCTTTCAATGATGCAAGTGGCGCAAAGAGGTAATCTCGTCGCTTGAGTCGTTGAAAGGCGCTGAATGGCCGGGCACGGAACGTACCCGGCTGTTCATCGCCTACAGTGCAACGAGGGGGTGGCGGCGGCTGGTTTCAGTGGCTCCTGGCACCCCCGCCACCTTCCCTATTAGTTGCGCCTGGGGCACATGCCCCGCCTGCCCCCCCTAGCTACACCCCTGGGGTGATCATATAGTATACAGCTTCCATTCCAGACTGTATTTTCAACTGGCGATACCTCTGGTTATTTCACAGCTAGAACTGCTGGTGTCATATGAAAGATTAGAATCTCATATTTCATATGTCACCAGAATCACAGTTCTAGATTGTCTACAGCCGGAGATATGGCTATTTGAAGTGATCCCCCTTCACTCTAGCCTCAGTCTCTCACACGGTGTGCAGCAGCTTCATGCTAATAGGACAGCGTCGGAGGCTTCGACTAGCTCTACCTCAGGAGAATCGCTGATGTTAACACCCACTTGTCTAGTATAACCTCATTTGCATAGTTAGAAAAAAGCTCATAACTTTTAGGCCTGATTTACACGAGCGTGTGCGTTTTGCACACGCAAAAAACGTGGCATTTTGCGTGCGCAAAAGACACTTAACAGCTACGTGTGTCATCAGTGTATGATGTGCGGCTGCGAGATTTTCTCGCAGCCACCATCATTTTGACACTCCGTTTGGATGTTTGTAAACAGAAAAGCACGTGGTGCTTTTCTGTTTACATTCAGAGTTTGACAGCTGTTGCGCGAACCACGCAGTTCGCAGGGAAGTGGTTCCGTGCGACCTTCGTGGTTTTCACGCTCCCATTGACTTCGCAAAATTTACGCACTGTCTGGACTGCCCCATAGCTTAATATAGGTGCGTACGACACGCGTGAAAAGAACGCGCTTCGCACCCGTTTATATTACGCTCGTGTAAATGATGCTTTAAAATAAACGTTTTAGGACAGAATTTTCACTAGTATCAATGTGACAGCGCCTATTAGATTGGCTAGGAGATTGGGCATTACTAAACTAGTGACAGGTCCTCTTTAACTCTTTTATTAAATTTAAACAGAAAAAACGAAGTCATTCTGCAGCAACTAGCCCCCCGAAAATGATGTACATCATACTGCATTAAGGGGTTAATATATTTTTTGAATAATTGAGAATAGTAAAACTGTGTTACGTTTACTGCTATCCTCTACACCAAAATGTTCAAGGAGGCTGTAAACACAACAAAAATTAAAAACTATAGTGATATGACTGACATAACAAAAGTGATACTGAAATCACCACTGTGGCCAGCGAATGGCTGCGTGGTCACGTGTCCATGTACAACACGTGTCCATGTACAACACATCACCATGCACTATTTAAAAGATGAGTAAGTTACTTTTTGTTACTGTATATTTAGTCATTTACAGCCAAAGCAAAGAAAGGAGTTTAACCCCTTTAGGACGCAGCCTGTTTTGGCCTTGTGGCACGGCCGATTTTTTCAAATCTGACGTGTCACTTTATGTGGTAATAACTTGGGAATGCTTTTACCTGTTCTAGCGATTCTGAGATTGTTTTCTCGTAACATATTGTACTTTATGATAGTTGAAAAATTTGGTCAATAAATTCAATATTTATTCGTGAAAAACACCAAAATTTAGAGAAAATTTGCAAAAATTTGCATTTTTCTAAATTTAAATGTATCTGCTTGTAAAACAGATAGTAATACCACACAAAATAGTCACTTGTTAACATTTCCCATGGGTCTACTTTATGGTTGCATAGTTTTTTTTGAGCGTCCTTTTATTTTTCTAGGACGTTACAAGGCTTAGAACTTTAGCAGCAATTTCTCACATTTTCAAGAAAATTTCAAAAGGCTACTTTTACAGGTACCAGTATAGTTCTGAAGTGGCTTTGAGGGCCTTATATATTATAACCCCCAATAAATAACCCCATTTTAAATCACCCCTCAAAGTATTCAAAACAGCATTCAGAAAGTTTATTAACCCTTTAGGCGTTTCACAGGAAATAAAGCAAAGTAGAGGGGAAATTTACAAATGTAATTTTTTTTTGGAGAAAATTAAATTGTAATACTTTTTTTCTGTAACACAGAAGGTTTTACCAGAGAAACCCTGTCAAAATTTATTGCCCAGGTTCTGCAGTTTTTAGAAATATCCCACATGTGGCCCTAGTGTCCTAATGTACCGAAACACCGGCCTCAGAATCAAAGGAGCTCCTATAGGATTTTGGGGGTCTGCTTTTTTTTAGATTATATTTTAGGCACCATGTCAGGTTAGAAGAGGTCTTGTGGTGCCAAAACAGTGGAAACTCTCCAAAAGTGACCCCATTTTGGAAACTAAACCCCTCAAGGTATTTATCTAGGGGTATAGTTAGCATTTTGACCCCACAGGTATTTTGCTATATTTATTGGAGTTAGTCTGTGAAAATTAAAATCTTTTTCCTGAAAAAACATAGAAATTTGTAATATTTACAAGGAATAAAGAAGAAAATACACACAAAAATTTGTAAAGCATCTTCCTCTGATTACGGAAATACCTCATATGTGGAAATAAACTGCTGTTTAGACAGCAGGACTCAGAAGGGAAAGAGCGCCATTTGGATTTTGGAGCGCAGATTTTTCTGGATTGGTTTTCAGTGCCATGTCGTGTTTGCAATGCCCTGGAGGGACCAAAACAGTGGAAACACCAAAAAAGTGACCCCATTTGGGAAACTACACCCCTCAAGGAATTTTTCTAGGGGTATAGTGAGCATTTATACCACAGGTTTTTTGCAGAAGTTAGTGGAATTAGGCTGTGAAAATGAATATCAACATTTTGTCTATTAAAATGTTGAAATTTTTTATTTTCACAAGAGATAAAGGCTAAAAAGCCGCCCAAAATTTGTAACGCAATCTCTCCCAAGTATGACAATACCCCACATGTGGTAATAATTGTTTTTTTAATAGAAATTAATTAACCTTTGCAGGACTGATCCTTTTTTGCTTTTCCATTTTAGTTTTTCGATCCCCGCCTTCCAAACGGCATAACTTTTTTATTTTTCCATCAATAGAGCGGTGTGAGGGCTTAGTTTTTTGCGGGAAGAGCTGTAGTTTCTATTGACAACATTTAAAGTACCATATAATGTACGGGTAAACCGAAAATAAAATTATTTGCGGGGTGAAATTGGAAAAAGCTGTGATTCCTCCATTGTTTTTTTTATTTTGTTTTACCGCTTTCACCGTGCGGTAAAAATGACAACTTAACTTTATTCTGCGGGTCAATATGATTACGGTGATACCAAATGTATATAGTTTTTTTTTATATTCTACTACGTTTACAAAGAAAAACTATTTGTTAAAAAAAAAACGAAAAGAGCCATAACTTTTTACATTTTTGCTCGATTGAGCGGTGTGAAGGCTTATTTTTGGCAGGACGACCTGTAGTTTTTATTAGTACCATTTTTCGGTACAAATAATTTTTTGATCACTTATTATTACATTTTATTTAGAGCTAAGGTGACCAAAAAACAGATTTTGCCATTTTAAATTCTTTATTTCTTATGGTGTTCATTATTCGCTAAAAATTACAGTTTTACTTTATTATGCGGGTCGGTACGATTACGGCGATACCATATGTATATCGTTTTTTTATATTTTGCAGCGTTTGCACAATAAAATCACTTGTTTATAAAATAATAAATTTTCTGTCACTAAATTCTGAGCCATAACTTTTTTATTTTTCAGTCAAAAAAGCGGTGTAATGGCTTGTATTTTGAGGGACGGGTTGTAGTTTTTATTAGTACTATTTTGGGGTAAATGCAACTTTTTGATCACTTTTTATTCTATATTTTGGGAGGGGTGGTGACTAAAAAAGAGTGATTCTGGCATGATTTTTCAATAGTTTTTTTTTTTGCGGTTTTCACCATTATAGTTTTATAGTTTGGGTCGTTACGAACACGCTGATACCTAATATGTGTACTGTTTTTTAACGTTTTCATTTTTTTCCCTATAATAAGAGACTTAGTATAGGAAAAAAAAAATCTTTTATTTTTACACTTTACACGTTCTTTTTTTACCTGCAGCTCTGATTGCTGCTATAATACATTACACTACCTAGGTAGTGTAATGTATTCCAACTGTCAGTGTGATGTCACAGTCACTCTGACAATAAGTCTACGAGGACCAGCCAGAGGCTGGTCCTCATAGGCTTCCATACATGGCAGACCCGGAGGTGGTTGTCTGGCCTCCGGATCCCATCACAAGCATCAGCAGCCCCCACAATTGCATGGGGCCTGCTGATGTGCTACAAACTCCCTACATGCGGAGATCACAATCGAGCGCCGCATTTAAGGGGTTAATTGCCGAAATCACCAGCGATAAGCCGCTGATCGGCAACAGTGGCACCAACAGTGTGCATCGGGAATGACACAGTGACTTCCTGTCACTCTGACAGGAAGTCCATCAGGGAGCTGGTCCTGATAGACTTCCGTAAATGGCAGACACGGAGGCCATTACTTGGCCTCCGGTCGCCATGCTAGCCATCTGCAAACCTCATGTTTTTATTGTGAGGTCTGCCGATGTGCTAGAAACCCCTAAAAT
This sequence comes from Rhinoderma darwinii, assembly GCF_050947455.1. Classification (NCBI taxonomy): domain Eukaryota; kingdom Metazoa; phylum Chordata; class Amphibia; order Anura; family Rhinodermatidae; genus Rhinoderma; species Rhinoderma darwinii. The sequence goes on from NC_134691.1 coordinate 254,115,806, forward strand.
GGGGCGATTGCAATAGATCGCCGCATTTAAGGGGTTAATTGCCAAAATTTGCGGAAATGAGCCGCTGATCGGCAACAATGGAGTGTCAGCTGTCGCCGACAGTGTGCACCAGGAACCGCGCAGTAACTGTACGTCCTCGTGCGCTAAGACACTGGCCACCAGGACGTATGCATAGGAAGAAAAATGCCTCTACCTTCGATTGAAATCAATAAAGGGATATTTGGGGGCGTCTTTCGGTGCCGACTGACGTTGTTTCCACGTCAAAATCAGTAATAAATGATGTGGGAACTGGTTCAAAAGTGAACTCTACTAAACAATAACTGGAATGTCCGAATCAGTGGTGTAAAATCATGCATACTGTATGCATGACAACTTCTTTGTTACCAATCTTTTTTTTTTTCTTTGGTCATCTTGCTTTGAAGTGGGTGTTGACATAACAATATATTGTGAATCAGATTTTTGAAAATAGAGTCAAGGTACCATCAGTTGGGTTCTATGAGCTGGGAACCCACCAATTGCTCCAATGAACCCTTGGCACTGCACCAAATACAATGCCCTTTGGCTTATCATTAGAAGATCGCTGGGTCTCCAAGTGTAAGGCCCCATGCACACGACCATATATTTCATCCACAATTACGGACCCATTCATTTCTATTGTCCACGGACATCTTTCAGTATTTTTACAGATAGGTGTCCGTGCTGAAAAAATTATAGAACCTGTCCTATTCTTGTCAGTAATTACGGCATGAATTCTCTCATAGAAGCATATGGGCGCTTCCGTAAATACGGATGGCGATGGATATGCATCCGTAAACCGTCCGTATTCACGGAAGCGTTGCTATGTAACATGTTGGTGACATGATTTGCTGCCTACCTCTTTTTGTTACAGATCAAATACGGATGAAATACAGACCGTATTTACGGACATCCTTCCATATATACTGAAAAGTTACGGATGACTATGAATCCGTATTTACGGACAGTATTTACGGATAGATGAAAATACGGTCGTGGGCATGGGGCCTAATGTTGACTCTAGTGATGAGTGCAACGGTCTTCTGGTCTAGAATCCATTTCATCTATCCGTAAATACTACCCGTAAATACGGATCCGTAGTCATCCGTGTATACGGAAGGGTGTCCGAATATATGGTCTATATTGCATCCATATTTGATCCGTGTATATGGCTCCGTAAAAAAAAAGAGGGGGACCGCAAATGATGTCACCAACATGTTGCATAGCAATGCTTACGTAAATAAGGATGGTTTACGGATGCACATCCGTAGCTGTCCGTGTTTATGGAAGCACCCATAGGCTTCTATGGGAGAGCCCGTGTCGTAATTACGGACAAGAATAGGACAGGTTCTATAATTTTTTCAGCACTGTCACCCATCAGTAAAAATACTGAAATGTGTCCGTGGCTAATGAAAATAAATGGGTCCGTAATTACTGTCCGTAATTACGGATGAAATATACGGTCATGTGCAATCGGCCTGAGTGACATGAGAGATATTATCAGTTGATGCTACAAAACCTGAGTCCACAAATCTCATAGGGACCTTATATGAGTTCTAATCACCGAATACATTTGTATAGTGAGGTGTATTTATCATTGTAATTGTGGTAGTTTTCTTGAGCAATTGCATTGAAAAAGATTGTATAAATTATATCATACTAGAGATAGAATAACAATAAAAAAATAGCAAATAACCAAAATGGGCAGTACTGGTTTAAGCTTGTGCCTATGTATATTTACAGTTTGGGTTGCCAGAGCTATCAGGCAGCTAAATATCAGGTGTCTGTCTGCCATATCCTGCCAGAAACCTAGGAGAGAAGACAGAATAGTTTTTCACCCTTCTATCTTCATATATACAACGCTCAATGAGTAATGTGTATTAAAGAAGCTCTGTCACCACATTATAAGTGGCCTATATTGTACATGATGTGATCGGCGCTGTAATGTAGATTACAGCAGTGTTTTTTATTTAGAAAAACAATCATTTTTGACGGTTATGACCTATATTAGCTTTATGCTAATGAGTTTCTCAATGGACAACTGGGCGTGTTTTAATTTTTGACCAAGTGGGCGGTGTGGAGAGGAGTTTATGACGCTGACCAATCAGTGACCAATCAGCATCATACACTTCTCTCCATTCATTTACACTGCAGATAGCGATATCTCTTCTCTGTGATTTACTGCATAGCAGGCGTGGTCTCGCAAGATTACGCTGTAAGCTGTCATTTACAGCGAGATCTCGCTGTGCTGTGCTGTAAATCACAGAGAAGTGCAGAGAAGTGGTCAGGATTCTGAATACACATCACGTCCTGGCTGGGGGTGATGCCTATTCATTGTCAGGACACTGCAGTAATGTTAGTGTTTGTGTATGTGGCTGCACATAGCGATATAGTTATATCTCTATCTTCAGTGTAAATGAATGGAGAGAAGTGTATGACGCTGATTGGTCACTGATTGGTCAGCGTCATACACTCCTCCGTACAATGCCCACTTGTTCATATAGTAAAACACGCCCAGTTGTCCATTGAGAAACTTATTAGCATAAAGTTAACATAGGTCATAACTCCGTGAACAATAATAGTTTTTCTAAATAAAAAACACTGCTGTAATCTACATTACAGCGCCGATCACATCATGTACAATATAGGCCACTTATAATGTGGTGACAGAGCCTCTTTAAATAGATGCAATATCAGTGCATAACATGCATACAAAAGATATGCATCCCCTATCCACAGGATAGGGGATACATGTGTGATCACTGGCAGCGATAAGGAGAACGGGGGACCGAAAGTCCCCCGAAGTTCTCCATGACAAACCTTGGACTTCCGGCGTCTGCGCAGTTCAATAAAAATGAAACGCGCGCTGGTCACGAATGCGCACAAGCGCGACCAGTACGCAAATAATTTCTATGGAGCTGCAGACAGACCCCGGACGTCCGAGGTTTGTCATGGAGAACTTCGGGGGACTTTCGGTCCCCCGTTCTCCCTATCGTTGCCAGCGATCACACATGTATCCCCTATCCTGTGGATAGGGGATGCATGTCTTTTGTAGAAACAATTCCTTCAGTGGCGTCGCGCTGTAGCAGCCATAGCGGCTGCTATCAAAGCCTCCAGCCATGGGAGGGGGGGCCGTGCCGGCGGGCGAAGCGGGCCCCCTCATGCTGCAGGCCCCGTAGCAGCCGCTACGGCTGCTACTGCAGTAGTTACGCCACTGTTAAGCCGGTCACTTGAGGCCTCTTTACTTGTCACGTGTGGGAAGGCCCCAAGCAACTTTACTCAGGGGCGTAGCTAGGCGGGGCATGTGCCTCGGGTGTAACTAAGAGAGAAGGTAGAGGGGGGCGTTGGGCCAGGCGCACAGGGCCGCACCTACCATGAGGCAAGTTGAGCAGCCGCCTTCAGCATTGTGTGTGGGCGGCAAAAGAGAGGCCAGCACACAGACGCTGTAAACATTAGAACAGTGTGCTGGTTAAAACCTCAGGCAGGACTTTTTTCCCCATCTGGCATGTCCCCTTCTCTGCTCCAGCTGTTCCATCATCAGCTGTCATCAGTCGGGACGAACAGGAGGGAGGAGGAGGAAGTCTGCAGACAGTACAGGCAGAGACCAGGTCAGGGAAGTTCACATCAGGCCTTCCTCCTGTCACATGGGCTGAAGCACTGATAACAGCTGGAAGATAATAACAGAGCCTGGTGTGCACTCTGCCCGACCTCCTCTCGGGGCAGCACTGTATTTGTAGGCTCTGTACCCCCCTCTTCCTGACTACTGAACTCCAGGCAACCATCACTGCTGACCTATTAAGAGGCTCCAAGCTCCGAATATAGTCTTTTTTTTTTTATCTCAGCTGGTTTCCACAGCACGAATTGGTTCAGATTTTCTGGCAGATTTCCCTGCGAATTTTGGGTTGCATTTGCTGCAGAATTTTCTGCAGCAAATTTAATCCATGTGTACATACCCTAAATGGACACAAAAGTTACAAATGCTCCACTAGTATACAGTTTTATGCCACCTAAAAACAGATGCAAAAAAACCCCCCAAAAAACATACACCTCAGCACAGTTTAAAACCGCACAGGAGTCTTAGCATACGTGTATGTGCACACCACACAGCAGAGGGAGCTCCTCCGCTCGCTGAGGACTCCCCGGGCACAGGGCTACTTCAAGAGCTGTGCCCGGGGAAGCCCTTGACGTCACTTTCCATATATGGACAGTGATGTCAGTGGCTCCTCTGAAGCGCAATCCCCATTGCCAATGCTCTGGCAGGGGATTCCACTCCAGGAGTAGTCCCTGACGTCACGGTCTATATATGGACAGTGATATCAGTGACAACACTGTACATAAATGAACAGTAGCAACTAGGAGCAGAATCCCCAGGCTATTCTCTGGCTGGGCATTCCGCTCCTAGAGGGAGTTCCAATGGCGCTATTTACAGGGGGGAAGGGGTAGTGCTATCTACAGGGATGGTGGCATCTTCAATGTGGGTGTGGCACTATATAGGGGCACTATCTACAGGGGACACTGGTGCTAGCTACAAGGGTACTGTCTATGGGCACTATACTGTATGGGGGCATCTGTGTGGGCTTTATACTGTATGGGTGCATCTATGGGGGCATTATGCTGTATGGTGGCAGCTATTGGGGCATTATGCTGTATGGTGGCAGCTATGGGGGCATTATGCTGTGTGGGAATAGCTTGAGGGCATTATACTGTGTGGCTTTGCGCGCTGCATTGGTTTTCCCTCTTTGTGAGACTTGAAAGTTGGAAGGTATGGTGGAGTCTCCAGCCAAAGCGCTACCGACGCTCTTCCTGGGGTTTCCACTCTTGGAGAAGCCCCAGATGCCACTATTTATATATGGACAGTGACGTCAGGGGCTCCTCTAGGAAGCCCCAATGGCGCTATGTACATGGAGGGGGTGTAGTGCTATCTACAAGGGGGGTGCGTGGCACTATCTACAGGGGTGTGTATGGTACTATCTATAAGGTGGTGTGTGGCACCATCTATAATCAGAGGTGTGTGGCACTATCTACATGGTGGTGTGGCACTATCTACAAGGGGAGCTGTGGCACTATCTACAGGGGGCTTTGCGCCACTATTTACAAGAGGAAGCTGTTCATTATGTCACCACATGGTCGTATTAGCCTCAGTTATACAATATGTTTAGTCCGGCACTGACCTCTTTATTTATTTTCTTTTAATTTGTTATGTTAACTACCTTATATAACTATATCACTTGTAAAGTTACGTACATTTTTTTAAACATTTTTTTAAATAAAATTACATCTCATTGATTGGTAGAGAAAGCAGATCTGGTGAGGGCGAAGGTAATGTCGGGAAAATGGTTTGGGGGGGAGGGGGGGCACCAAACTGCAGCTCTGCCCCATGTGCTTGAGAACCTAGCTACGCCTCTGACTTTACTTATCATCAAATTCTACTGCTACTCTGCAGCAATCATTAATGTGGAGGTTCCTGTCCTTCATTCGTCTTTATCTCTACTTCTGGGGTGTCTCATGCTTTCTAACCGCTGGTTCAGCTACTTTGCGGGGAACACACTCCAACCGCCATCAAGGGAACACCTCAGGCTTAGGGTCTACTGGTGCCCGCAGCACCAACATTACACACGCTGTTACTACATGGGCCGCAGCCCACGCACGCTGAACCCTGTTAGGTGGGAACAGCTCTGGTTAGTAATTTAAGTGTCGTCGACAGTGTGAGGCACGTAGCGTGAGGCATGCAGTGTAACCACACTGTATGGGTCCTCACCACTGAGTAACAAGCTACAAGAAAATAATGGCGGGTCCATTCTTAGCGCCAATACAAAGCAAGTAAACCACCATTGCCTGCCTGATACAAAAGGTGCACTTACCAAATGAAACATTCAAAGTATATACAATGTAACAACATCTCTTTTCCTGTGAAAGGAAACAGTTAAATATGCATACTGATAATACAACAAAAATAGCCAATCTCTGGGGAGGGCTGCTGCATTTCTGCACTTTACATTCTCGTCTACCCCATTTATGTGTTTTTCAGAACATCCAGTGTTTGTTTGTTTGTTTTTTGGACAACAATATAACTAATAAAAAATAAAAAAAATAAAAAGATGGAAGTATGAGAGCTGCAAAGCATGAAAGCAGCTTATTCTGTGGTCAGGGTTAAGCACAGCTACAGATACACAATTTAAAGGTTTATATTACAGCTTTTCTATGCTCAAGTCCTGCATTATGGAATTCCAATTAGATTATCAGTGACCTAGATTTCCAATGGCTAATACCTCAAAGTTAAACATGTAAAATTAAGGGGTCTGACAGTTTTGTCAGACTTATGATGAGAACCGTATTAAGGCTCTTTGTTGCCTTAGGACACAGAGCAGACCTGTCTCATTTAATGTTCTCCAGGTCTTTAAGCAGTCTCTGTTTAGGCAAATCGTGTCACTGTTTGCAATAATTGTAACAATTATTATACTTTGTGTGTGGATTTCTTAAAGGGATTTTCCTACCAAATTCTAGTTATTAAAATATGCAATTTAATTACATTAATTTAGTTTGGTGAAACAGGAATATATGTTATTCTCTGTGGATTCAGGTCAGCAAAGTACTTATCTTGCCTCTCAATTTCCAGGCAAATATGCCTAAAGCTTTTTATTGGCCACAGTAGAAATGTAAATCTCACCCCTGACAAATTAAAAATTTAGATAACTAAAATTATGGGGCTAACAATTAGGGAAGACCAAAAGCTTTCCTCTCCTTTCATACACTTTAATCCTTTACTCTTGGCTATATTACCAATAGTAAGAACTTGATTCTTACCCACGTTCAACTTCTATCACATCACCATCACTTATATTTATTTAGTATTATCTGATCACAGCATGTTTACACATTAGCTGTAGCTCTTCTAGTACCAGGGGCATTTGTTTTTACAATTTAAAAGGAAAATCCCATCTTCTACAATTATGGCACATCCAAATGTCTGATAGGTGTGTATCCCACCTCTGGCACCTGCCTCACCGATCAGAAGAATCGGGCGCACATGAACCACTATTCGCCCAAGTACAATCTAAACACAAAACACAAACGGGTATGTATATATGGCAAGAAAAATACCATGAAATAACTATGTATATTACAAATATAAGTTTTTATTAGAAGTAATTACACCACATGAAAAAATAAAAAACATTCAAAATAGCATCAACATGCTACATGTTGTCTCTGGGGGGTAGCCACCCTGATAAGTGGCAGAAAATGTAAACCTCCACAATACCACCTAGTCCCCTAGATATGCAATCCTAAATATATGCACATTCAAATGTTGCATCAAACCATCATATTTACGTGATATGTCAAGAGGGGAGAAGGGGACTGACTGCCCCACGCATATCGCCACAATTTGGCTTCCTCAGGGGTTATTTTTGTAAAGGGGTGTGACCTTACTTATATTCCTTTGATGACATGCAATAATTTATACAATAGTGTGCACCCTTTGGCGCATTTACCTCTCTCCGGTGGTCACCATGTGGATCCCAGGTCAGGGTCCACTCGGGCGCAGTGCGCACGCGCCGGGGCCAGAACCACGAATACGTGATGCGGCCCCCAGCGCATGCGCAGTGCCCCAAGCGGAAGCCGATGTGGCTGCTGTATAGAGCGGCGTCTGTCAGCTAAAGGTGCGCATGCATCGGGCCATCCCCATGGTAACATGGTACGGCTAACCACGCATACGCGACCAAGAGCGGCAGTGACAGAAGCCAAGCGGCTGTGGCAGAACCACCACGCGCACGCCCCAGGTGCTTTCGCGCATGTGCCTGGCGGCGGCCCGACCGTGGCTAGAAATAACCGTGATGAAGTATGGTGAGTATAGCATGCATGAGGCAGATGTCTCAGGCCTGTGGAAAGAAAAATACATGATTAAATAGAATAGCTATTTTTATAAAACAAGGAGGCATATACCGCATTATCAGACCATGAATTTTATAAAAGCCATATGCACAAAGGATATATGGCACAATACCTTAAATTCTATAAGTCTCATGGTGAGATGTTGGTACCAACTAAAAGAATGATAAATGATGACGCAACTGGAGCTATGTCATTTATCATCATTGTTATGAGGAAACAATAGACAACGACATTGAAAGAATATCCCTGTATATGGTCCCTCATGATGTATAAGATATGGATTATGCAATAATGTGCTAAGACACTCCAATACATAAAAATTGAAACCATGAGCCACAAATTGTTTCTTCATAAACCCAATGCACTTCATGACCAGAACCACATGGTGCCCACCGGGAGAGAGAGCCAATGAAAAAAAGCGATTATGACAAAGATAATGAAATACATAAAATAATGCGTGTGGAATAGAGCAAATACATCTTTATGCTATTTTCTTTGATGGTTTCTTCATCTTCCTGACTAACAACTCTTTATATATTCAGAAAGAACATGTTTGGACATATTGGTGTCACCTAAGAGAATGAATGTCACCTGAAAAAAATTAATAAATAGATCATTTTAGTTTTTCAAAGAAATAGTTTAATTTGAGTGAGAGAGTGCATCCCAAGGACAATGTCAATGAGCGAAAAAAGGGAGGGTTTTTTCTAAAAACAAAAACCAAAAGTATATGCAGTGTCATGCGTAAGGGCTATTGTAGCCTAAAAATATGTGGGAAAAATTGATTAAACCATATGGTGTTAAATGGGTGAAACTAAAGTAAGTATACACTGTAAAGTAATCTATGAGTGTATAAATGAAAAAAATTTAACAAACAGTGTGAAACTAAGTTTCTTTTATGATATATATATATATATATATATATATATATATATATATATATGTGTGTGTGTGTGTGTATATATATATGTGTGTATATATATATTGTAAATAATATTTTATGAATGAAGAATTGTTATATACCCCTAGGAGATATACACCCAACATTATAAATCCATCTGGATTCATGTTGTAAAAGTTTGGGGGTGATATTACCCCCACGGATATTAATTTGTATATGTTCAAGACCAGTTATTTGTAAACTAGAGATCTTACCTTTATGTTTCTGCAGGAAGTGTGAAGCCACCGAAGTCAGGATCTTATATTGCTTGAAATCTCTGTCTGCTAGAGTAATGGTTGATATATGTTGTTGGATTCTCTTACGCATCTCTTGGCTTGTTTGTCCGATATAGACCACTATTTGCCCAAGTATTGGTAGACCTACACATTACACTAAGAGGACCGTTTATGCCATTCCATTCTAAACCGATTGTCATTAATATGGAGTTTGTCCCCTCCATTGCAGCTAAAACAGCTTCCACTCTTCTGGGAAGTCTTTCTACACTATTTTGTAGTGCGTCTTTGGGAATTTTTGGCTATTCATCCAGAAGACCATCTGTGATCTCACAAACTTCATCCCAAAGGTTTTTGATCGGATCAGGGCTCTGCACGGGCCAGTTAAGCTCTTCCCCACCAAACTGAGCAAACCATGCCTTTATGGACCTTGCTTTGTGCACTATGGCACAGTCATGCTGGAGCAGAAAAGGGCCTTTTGGAAGCATACAATTGTCCAAAATGTCTTGGTATGTTGAAGCATTAAAGTTTCTCTTTATTGGAATTAAGGGGCCTAGGTCAACCCCTAAAAAACAACCCCATAGCATTATCCCTCCTACACCAAACCTAACAGTTGGCACAATTCAGTCAGACAGTTAATGTTCTCCTGGTACTCGCCAAACTCAGACTCATCCATCAGACTGCCAGATAGAAAAGTGTGATTCGTCACTAGGCACAACGCGTTTCCATTGCTCCAGAGTCTAGTTTCGACAGCTTTACAGCACTTTATCTGACGCTTGGCATTGTGCTTGGGGATGTAAGGCTTGCATGCAGCTTCTAGACCATGGAAACTCATGCCACAAAGCTTCTGGCGCATAGATTTTGTGCGAATGTTAATGCCAGAGGAAGTTTGGAACTCTGCAGTTTTTGAGTCAGCAGAGCGTTGACGACTATAATGTCCGTGGCTGCGGGCTGTCAGCTCCAACCTCCCCCTGACAGCCGCAGCCACGAGTCGGCAAGCGCTGGCCCCAGCCTCCTCCTCAGGAGACGCCAGCGCTCGCGTCCACTCACCTCTCCCAGACGCCTTAGCGGTGACCAAGCCGCTGAGGCTCCAAGTGGGAGCTCTTCACTCCGAACTTCTGCCTTTCTATGTCCTGCCCAAAGCTGTTAACCCCTGTGTTGCTGGGCCTGCCTTGGCTCCGACTGCATGCCCCAGTTCTGGACTGGAATTCTGGAGAGGTTCTTCAGTGGGGTCCTGAGTGTCAAGGTCGTTGCCTGGTGAGTATTCGTTCGGCTCAGCCTTCACTGCCTCGGTCATTGGCAGGATTGCCGGGTCATTATGCTGCCTTTTCGGACGTCTTCAGCAAGAGGGAGGCAGAGACTTTGCCTCCACATCGGGCGTATGACTGCCCTATTGAACTGATACCTGGTGCATCCCTTCCCCGTGGTAGGGTGTACCCTCTCTCCTTGGCAGAAACTCTGTCCATGTCCTCCTATGTGAAAGAGAAACTAGAAAGGGGCTTCTTACGAAAGTCTTCCTCCCCGGCAGGAGCCGGGTTCTTTTTCGTCAAAAAGAAAGATGGCTCTCTTCGTCCTTGCATCGACTACCGTGGTCTCAACCAGATCACGGTGAAGAATAAATATCCGTTGCCACTGATCTCCGAACTGTTTGATTGAATATGTGGTGCAAACATTTTTTCTAAACTAGACCTGCGTGGGGCTTACAACCTAATCCGGATTCGTCAGGGCGATGAATGGAAGACTGCATTTAAAACCCATGATGGACACTATGAGTATCTAGTAATGCCCTTCGGCCTATATAATGCTCCCGCGGTCTTCCAGGAGTTTGTGAATGACATTTTCCGTGACCTCCTCTATGTTTGTGTTGTAGTCTACCTTGATGACATCTTGATTTTCTCCCCAGATCCTGTGACGCACCAGAGACATGTCCATCAGGTTCTGCTACGGGTAAGGCAGAATCGTCTGTACGCCAAGTTGGAGAAGTGCGTATTTGACAAGGATGATCTACCCTTCCTGGGCTACATCGTCTCGAATTGAGGTCTCGAGATGGACCCTGAGAAGGTAAAGTCTGTCCTGGAGTGGCCATGTCCTCAAGGCTTGAGGGCCATACAGCGCTTTTTGGGATTTGCTAACTTTTACAGGCAGTTTATTCCGAACTTTTCCTCACTGACTTCTCCCATCTCTAAACTTACTAAGAAGGGTATGAACGCCAAGGTGTGGTCTCCCGAGGCAGAGTTCGCATTCAGCAGCCTGAAGAGTGCCTTCATGTCAGCCTCTATCCTCCATCATCCAGACATTTCCCTACAGTTCTCGTTGGAGGTGGACGCATCCTCTGTCGGTGCTGGTGCACTCCTATTCCAGAGAGGTCCCAAGGGCAAGTCAAGGGTATGTGGATACTTCTCTAAGCTCTTCTCTTCCGCAGAACGCAACTACTCGATTGGAGATCGGGAGTTACTGGCCATCAAATTGGCTCTGGAAGAGTGGAGACATCTACTAGAGGGCGCAGCTCACCCGATCTTGATTTTTACGGACCACAACAATCTGACCTACCTCCAGACGGCCCAACAGCTGAACCCTCGTCAGGCCAGGTGGTCACTGTTCTTTGCAAGGTTTCTGTTTGAGCTTCATTATCGCCCGGCCAACAAGAATGTGAGGGCCGATGCCTTGTCCAGGTCTTTCGAGACAGAAGACACCATTGAGAATCCACAGAATATTATCGATCCATCCTGCATTGTCTCGGTCAATCTCCTGCAGATTGGGGACATTCCCCCTGGGAGGACTTTTGTGCGCCTGGCTGATCGTGGAAGAATCCTCCGCTGGGGTCACTCCTCGAGTGCCCTCTGCGGACTTCTTGGCGTGAAGTTGGACTTTTCTTCTGCCTACCATCCTCCGTCTAATGGTCAGGTCGAGAGGATCAACCAGATTTTGGAGAACTACCTACGCCACTTCATCTCCAAACAGCATGATGACTGGGTGCAGCTGCTCCCGTGGGCGGAGTTCTCCTACAACAATCACACCAGTGAGTCTACTAGGAATACAACGTTCTGCATTGTCTACGGCCAGCATCCACGAATTCCTCTTCCGGTGTCTGATACTTCCAAGGTACCTGCAGCTGACTCCACGTTTAGAGACTTTTTGTAGCTCTGGCAGCAGACTCAATCCTCCATCCTAATAACAGTGGACCGCATGAAACGGAAGGCTGACACAAGGAGATGAGAGCCTCCTCGGTTTCTTCCTGGCACTAAGGTCTGGCTGTCATCTAGGACTATCCGACTGAGGGTGCCATCATGTAAATTTGCCCCCAGGTTCCTCGGACCGTTCGATGTCCTGCAACAGATCAACCCTGTCGCCTACAAGCTTCGGCTGCCTCCTACCCTCAGGATTCCCAACTCCTTCCATGTCTCCCTCCTGAAACCGGTGATCCTAAACCACTATTCCAAGACTCCCAGCCCTGTGGTTGCCTCCAGCGGCCCCTCGGACATCTTTGAGGTCAAGTAGAGCTTGGACACCAAGAGAGTGAGTGGAAAGACTTTTTATTTGGTGGATTGGAGGGGGTTCGGCCCCAAAGAGAGGTCCTGGGAGCCAGAGGAGAACCTGAATGCCCCTACTCTTCTGAAGAAGTTTCTCTCTCGCTCTGGTCCCAAGAAGAGGGGGCGTAAGAGGGGGGATACTGTAATGTCCGTGGCTGCGGGCTGTCAGCTCCAACCTCCCCCTAACAGCCGCAGCCAGAAGTCGGAAAGCGTTGGCCCCAGCCTCCTCCTCAGGAGATGCCAGCGCTCGCGTCCACTCACCTCTGCCGGATCCCGTAGGGTGCGCGCGTACGCTCGTTCCAGCTCTTAAAGGGGCAGCGTGCGCACCGGACCTCATGGACGAACTTTGACCCGTGAGTACCCTGGACTATAAGAGGGGTGCAGCCCCCTAGTGCTATGCCTGAGCGTTGTTGTGTTTTCCTTAGTCTGTCTATACAAATGGTCCCCTAGTGTTTCCTGCTCTCAGTGTTTCCTGTTCCTGTACCTGTATTCCGATGTAGTGCTGTAATGATGGGGGTAGGGAAACGGACAAGTGAGCCCTAATCTACCCGCCACTCTGTCCCTGCCTACTTGCAATGACCCGCCCTAGGCGACGGGGTACAACTGGGCGCTCAGTAAGTGCACGAGACAAACAAACAAGGGTACACAAGCTAAGGGAAATGGGGCAGTTGCCCACGGCAACACCGTGGGCAACAAGAGTGGTGAACGAGCCGAGTCAAACCAGGAGTGAACGAGGTACCAAACGCAGAGCAGGAGAGTAGTCAGTAAGCCAGGGTCAGTATGGAGCAGGATCAAATAGTTAGAAGCTGTAGCTGGGCCAGGAAACCACACGAGAAGAATCACAAGCAAAGGAGGAACAGGAAAGGCAGGTATAAATAGACAGAGGGTGGGAGCTAGCTCCGTCTGGCCAGGCTGCGATAGGCTCTCCCGCTCCTAAGCCTGCCATCCTGAGTGGTGGAAGATGGAGTCAGTCTCAGAGACATAGACACAGGTGCAGACTGATTACCTATGGGCGTATACACAGAAGTTGTGCCTGGCAGATCCTTTACAAGTGCCGTGCTTGCTATTGTCGTGCTGTGCTGGATACCACGCTTGTCTGCCTCCCCACGCCTGACGTCCACCTACTGCCTAGTTCCTGCCAAGCTACTGTCCATGCTGCCACAGTTACCCTATATCCTATAGACTCTCACCTGCGCCCTGTTGGCCAGCTGCCTTACCGCCAAGGCGGTACGGCCCAGTGGGTCCACAGACCCTTTGTGACAGCGACTTTTATGCACTATGCAACTTCAGTACTCGGCGAACGCGCTCTGTAACTTTACGTGGTTTGCTACTTCGTGGTGGAGTTGCTGTGCTACTTAAACGCTTCAACTTTGCAATAATCCCACTTACAGTTGATCGTGAAACATCTAGGAGGGAAGAAATTTCACGTACTGACTTGCTGCAATGTTGGCATCCTATTACAGTGCCACGCTCAAATTCAGAGAGCAATTTAGAATGACCCATTCTTCCACTTGTTTCTCAGTCATCCCTCTTTCTGGAAAAGCTGCGTGACAACCAATATGGCCACCATACAAACTAAATGGGTCTTCTGTTTCCAACTATCCATGTGACTTATTAGGACCTGACTCTTCTCTCCATTATGTAGACAGCCCATTGATTTCAAAATAACTACTCCTGACAGTAACAACTGATATCAGGTGATCGCACGATCAGGTCGTCATCCCAGGACCTGTGTTAAGGGGCTGTCCGAATCTGACAACCAATTTAAATGATTGCCGTGGGCATGGTGTAACGTCTCTGGCCACGAACCGTTGTCCTGACTTACCCTCTGATGGCCGCAGCCATGGACGAGCGAGATCCCAGCGGCATCTCCTTCCTGGTCCAGACAATGTCTCCCGCATGGCGTGTGCGCCCGTTCATACACAGCCTTAAAGGGCCACTACGCGCACAGTTGCAGAATACTGCAATTAGTCCAGAATGCTTAGGGACTGTAAAAGGGGCTCTGCCCTCTCAATCCTTGCCTGAGCATTGTTGTGTTACCTTGAGTTTGTCCTTGCAAATGGTCTCCTAGTGTTTTCCAGTACCCAGGGTTACTCGTTCTTGCTGCCTGTACCCTGTATCCTGTGCCTTCAAGAGTTTGAGTCATGTTGTGCTCTCCACTGCATCTATTGTGTCCCACCCCACCGGGTGTCTTCCTACTGTTGGAGCCGCATCTTAGCCTGAATCCACCGCTATTGTCTACATTGCCTCAGGTACCCTTTCTGAACTATAGACATTGCATTGTACCTGTTTGGCCAGCTACTATCCCGCTACACGGTACGGCCCAGTGGGTCCACACCCCGCGCCGTGACACATGACAGGTGAAACTACCTACAGTAAGCTGTTAACTCTGGGGAAGCTGCATGTGATTGCACATTTCTCCTGCAGCTACCACTGCATGCAGTGAACCCTCCCTCCCGAACTAGAATCCTTCATAGGCAAACTTAGGAGGGCTTTTCTACTACCCAAAACCAGCCCCTGAATAGTTCAGTTGAAAATATTATGGAAACTCACTGCATACTTCACACATGAATTTATTTTTTCGTTTAATAGGAGCTGCACTATATTATATATGTTTTGTGAGACAAGGACAGGAAAAGTCAATGAGGGAAAATATGTGATATGTGCCTTAGGCTGCAGGGAATGTTTGGTCTCTACTGGAAAACTCAGACTTTCCAAAGCTGGCTTTTTGGAAAAGTCAGAAATGGGCCTGGAGTTGTATTTGGGATGAGTAGTGAGCGTTCCTCAATTCCTAGTAATCTTAATAATGTGTTGCATCTTAATAAATGTGTTGCATCTTACTCCAACCTTTGAAACGCCAGTCTTAATAATTTTCCCCCACAATCCTTGTGGGACCAGGGCCGGCCTTACGGGTGTGCGACATGTGCGGATGCACAGGGCGCTGCAGCCTCCCAGCATTAGGGGGTGCCACTGTGCAGGCTATTTGAACTCTATTTTCTCTGCCCCTCGTTACACATATGGAGGAAGCAGAGGCAGAGCAGAGGAGGAAGCTCCGCCCACAGCCGTCCTGCAAGAAACCTGTGCAGCAAGAAGACATGGTAAGTTCCTCTCTGTGTACATATGTCTGCATGTATATGTTCCAATATGTGTGTGTCTATATATGTCTCTGTGTATCTGTATATTTTTCTCTGTGTGTATATGTATGTATGTATATATATATATACAGTGAAGGAAATAAGTATTTGATCCCTTGCTGATTTTGTAAGTTTGCCCACTGTCAAACTCATGAACAGTCTAGAATTTTTAGGCTAGGTTAATTTTACCAGTGAGAGATAGATTATGTAAAAAAAAAAACTGAAAATCACATTGTCAAAATTATATATATTTATTTGCATTGTGCACAGAGAAATAAGTATTTGATCCCTTTGGCAAACAAGACTTAATACTTGGTGGCAAAACCCTTGTTGGCAAGCACAGCAGTCAGACGTTTTGTGTAGTTGATGATGAGGTTTGCACACGTGTTAGATGGAATTTTGGCCCACTCCTCTTTGCAGATCATCTATAAATCATTAATATTTCGAGGCTGTCGCTTGGCAACTCGGATCTTCAGCTCCCTCCATAAGTTTTCGATGGGATTAAGGTCTGGAGACTGGCTAGGCCACTCCATGACCTTAATGTGCTTGTTTTTGAGCCACTCCTTTGTTGCCTTGGCTGTATGTTTCGGGTCATTGTCGTGCTGGAAGACCCAGCCACGAGCCATTTTTAATGTCTTGGTGGAGGGAAGGAGGTTGTCGCTCAGGATTTGACGGTACATGGCTCCATCCATTCTCCCATTGATGCGGTGAAGTAGTCCTGTGCCCTTAGCAGAGAAACACCCCCAAAACATAATGTTTCCACCTCCATGCTTGACAGTGGGGACGGTGTTCTTTGGGTCATAGGCAGCATTTCTCTTCCTCCAAACACGGCGAGTTGAGTTAATGCCAAAGAGCTCAATTTTAGTCTCATCTGACCACAGCACCTTCTCCCAATCACTCTCAGAATCATCCAGATGTTCATTTGCAAACTTCAGACGGGCCTGTACATGTGCCTTCTTGAGCAGGGGGACCTTGCGGGCACTGCAGGATTTTAATCCATTACGGTGTAATGTGTTACCAATGGTTTTCTTGGTGATTGTGGTCCCAGCTGCCTTGAGATCATTAACATGTTGCCCCCTTGTAGTTTTCGGCTGAGCTCTCACCTTCCTCAGGATCAAGGATACCCCACGAGGTGAGATTTTGCATGGAGCCCCAGATCGATGTCGATTGACAGTCATTTTGTATGTCTTCCATTTTCTTACTATTGCACCAACAGTTGTCTCCTCCTCACCCAGCGTCTTACTTATGGTTTTGTAGCCCATTCCAGCCTTGTGCAGGTCTATGATCTTGTCCCTGACATTCTTAGAAAGCTCTTTGGTCTTGCCCATGTTGTAGAGGTTAGAGTCAGACTGATTCATTGAGTCTGTGGACAGGAGTCTTTTATACAGGTGACCATGTAAGAGCTGTCTTTAATGCAGGCAGCAAGTTGATTTGGAGCGTGTAACTGGTCTGGAGGAGGCTGAACTCTTAATGGTTGGTAGGGGATCAAATACTTATTTCTCTGTGCACAATGCAAATAAATATATAGAATTTTGACTATGTGATTTTCTTTTTTTTTTTATATATAATCTATCTCTCACTGGTAAAATTAGCCTAGCCTAAAAATTCTAGACTGTTCATGACTTTGACAGTGGGCAAACTTACAAAATCAGCAAGGGATCAAATACTTATTTCCTCCACTGTATATATGTGTGTGTGGTTATCACTTTGTGCTATTTGTGGTGTTACATACGACTACAGGTAACACTATAACATTATCTGTACTTAGAGATCTATGCCTGCGTGTTATCTGTGGTGTTACATAGGACTGCATGTAACATCTACAATATCTGTACTGTGTGTGTGTGTATATATATATATAGATATATATATATGCATGTGTGTGTGTATATATATGTATACATGCCTCCTGTGTGTGTATATATGTATACATGCCTCCTGTGTGTGTGTATATATGTATACATGCCTCCTGTGTGTGTGTGTGTGTGTGTGTATATATATATGTATACATTCCTCCTGTGTGTGTGTGTGTGTGTGTGTGTATATATATGTATACATTCCTCCTGTGTGTGTGTGTGTGTGTGTGTGTGTATATATATGTATACATGCCTTGTTTGTATGTGTGCGTGTAGATGTATACATGCCTCCTGTGTGTGTTTATGTATACATGCCTCCTGTGTTTGTGTGTGTGTGTGTGTGTGTGTGTGTGTGTGTGTGTGTGTGTGTGTGTGCGTATATATGCAGTGAAGGAAATAAGTATTTGATCCCTTGCTGATTTTGTAAGTTTGCCCACTGTCAAAGACATGAACAATCTAGAATTTTTAGGCTAGGTTAATTTTACCAGTGAGAGATAGATTATATTTAAAAAAAAACAGAAAATCACATTGTCAAAATTATATATATTTATTTGCATTGTGCACAGAGAAATAAGTATTTGATCCCTTTGGCAAACAAGACTTAATACTTGGTGGCAAAACCCTTGTTGGCAAGCACAGCAGTCAGACTTTTTTGTAGTTGATGATGAGGTTTGCACACATGTTAGATGGAATTTTGGCCCACTCCTCTTTGCAGATCATCTGTAAATCATTAAGATTTCGAGGCTGTCGCTTGGCAACTCGGATCTTCAGCTCCCTCCATAAGTTTTCGATGGGATTAAGGTCTGGAGACTGGCTAGGCCACTCCATGACCTTAACGTGCTTCTTCTTGAGCCACTCCTTTGTTGCCTTGGCTGTATGTTTCGGGTCATTGTCGTGCTGGAAGACCCAGCCACGAGCCATTTTTAATGTCCTGGTGGAGGGAAGGAGGTTGTCACTCAGGATTTGACTGTACATGGCTCCATCCATTCTCCCATTGATGCGGTGAAGTAGTCCTGTGCCCTTAGCAGAGAAACACCCCCAAAACATAATGTTTCCACCTCCATGCTTGACAGTGGGGACGGTGTTCTTTGTGTCATAGGCAGCATTTCTCTTCCTCCAAACACGGCGAGTTGAGTCAATGCCAAAGAGCTCAATTTTAGTCTCATCTGACCACAGCACCTTCTCCAAATAACTCTCAGAATCATCCAGATGTTCATTTGCAAACTTCAGCCGAGCCTGTACATGTGCCTTCTTGAGCAGGGGGACCTTGCGGGCACTGCAGGATTTTAATCCATTACGACAAGTGATGGGTAACAAACAAGTCTCTGGCAATGTGTTACCAATGGTTTTCTTGGTGACTGTGGTCCCAGCTGCCTTAAGATCATTAACAAGTTCCCCCCGTGTAGTTTTCGGCTGAGCTCTCACCTTCCTCAGGATCAAGGATACCCCACGAGGTGAGATTTTGCATGGAGCCCCAGATCGATGTCGATTGACAGGCATTTTGTATGTCTTCCATTTTCTTACTATTGCACCAACAGTTGTCTCCTTCTCATCCAGCGTCTTACTTATGGTTTTGTAGCCCTTTCCAGCCTTGTGCAGGTCTATGATCTTGTCCCTGACATCCTTAGAAAGCTCTTTGGTCTTGCCCATGTTGTAGAGGTTAGAGTCAGACAGATTAATTGAGTCTGTGGACAGGAGTCTTTTATACAGGTGA
This sequence comes from Rhinoderma darwinii, assembly GCF_050947455.1. Taxonomy (NCBI): domain Eukaryota; kingdom Metazoa; phylum Chordata; class Amphibia; order Anura; family Rhinodermatidae; genus Rhinoderma; species Rhinoderma darwinii. The sequence goes on from NC_134691.1 coordinate 254,135,118, forward strand.
CCATATAAGACAGCTGTCTTTAATGCAGGCACCAAGTTGATTTGGAGCGTGTAACTGGTCTGGAGGAGGCTGAACTCTTAATGGTTGGTAGGGGATCAAATACTTATTTCTCTGTGCACAATGAAAATAAATATATATAATTTTGACTATGTGATTTTTTTTTTCTTTTATATATATAATCTATCTCTCACTGGTAAAATTAACCTAGCCTAAAAATTCTAGACTGTTCATGACTTTGACAGTGGGCAAACTTACAAAATCAGCAAGGGATCAAATACTTATTTCCTTCACTGTATGTACACATGCCTCCTGTGTGTTTGTGCGAGTGTGTATATATGTGTACATGTCTCCTGTGTGCGTATATGTGTACATGCCCCCTTTGTATGTGTACATGCCCCCCTGTGTGTATATGTGTACATGCCTCATGTTTGTGTACAACTTCTGACATGTCATTAAAAGTGAAAGTTTAGTTACCCCTTAATATAACTGGTATCTCCGCATCCGTTAAAGCCCAAACTATTGCAATATAATGTTTTTTAACGCCCAAATTGCTGTTTTTTAGTCACATTAGCTCCCAAAAAATGGAATCAAAAAGGTCACATGTACCCCGAAATGGTACCAATAAAAACGACAGCTCACCCCACAAAGATATTCCGTCACATCGCTCAATCGACGGAAAAATAAAAAAGTTATGGCTTTCAGAATAGGGCGACACACAACTTTTTTTTAACAGTTTATTTTTTTTATAAAAGTGATAAAACATAAAAAACATAAATTTCATATAACACGATCGACGCCGTAAAACCGAAACCCCCAAAAAATGGCGTAATAGCTGTTTTTTGCCCATTTCACACCACAAATATATTTTTTTCAGTTTCCCAGTACATTATATGGTACATTTAATAGTGCCATGAAAAACTATCATTTGTCCCGTAAAAAACAAGCCCTTATTTGGCTACGTTGACATAAAAAAATAAAAGTTATGGCTTTTAGAAGGCGGGGAGGAAAAAAAAGAAAATTGGCTGTCATTAAGGGGTTAACAACAACGACCTAGATGATCCAGCTCGCCAGCATTTGCCAAAATGTATCATTACAGTAAAAGCTAATTCATTTTATCAGGCACAAAACATTTTAAAAAATAAAGACCGTAAAATAAACAATACCGCAATATCAGTGTGAAGATCCAAGCCTAGAGCTTGCCTGGGAGTGAATCTATTACTAGCCTTTAACATTATTTGTAACTGTGAAGAGGATTCTGGAGAAACTCTATGGACTTCTCTAGAAGAAGTGGTGAGAGGAATTCTGATAACTCCAGATGACAGGTCACCTATAACGAAAGCAATGGCAGAGGCTTAAAAAATCAGGGTTAAACAGATCCTGTCACCAGCCCATAAAACTGCAGCTGAAATCTCAGTTAGATTGAAGGCACCTTCACAGATTCTGCCGCTTTTTATTTTGTTCTTCTAGCCAGCAACATTCCTGAAATATCAGTGCCATTAGTCCTGGTGTCCGATATGCAAATGAGGCCTTTGACTGTCAAGTGGGCGGGTAACACCTGTCACTTGATAAGGGGTAACTGCCCACTTGACAGTCAAAGTCCTCTTTTGCATATAGGACACCAGAACTAACAGCCCCGATATCTCAGGAACGGTGGGGGATAGAAGAAAAAAATATAAAGTATCAGAATCTGTAAGGTGCCTGCAATCTAACTGAGATGAGAAGATTTTTTGGCAGGTGACAGGTTCTCTTTAAAGTTGGGTGGTATAGTGGAGAAGGTGATGGGCTCATGAATGGTTCTTGGTGTTTTGGAAAATACTAATGTAGAATACAAGTAAAATCCCCAAAAAGCCACTTGTAAGGCCTCATGCACACGAACGTAAAAACGCCCGTAATCACGGGCCGTAATTATGGCCCGTAATTACGGGCCTATAGACTTCTATTGGCCACGTGTACCTCCCCATATGCTTACGGGAAGGTGCCCGGGCCATTAAAAAATAAAGAACATGTCCTATTTTAGGCCGTAATTACGGCACGGGCAGGCCCAAAGAAGTCTATGGCGCTCCCGTAATTACGGGTGACTACGTGTGTGCACCCATAATTACGGGAGCGTTGCTAGGCGACGTCAGGGGATAGTCACTATCCAGGGTGCTGAAAGAGTTAAACGATCGGCAGTAACTCTTTCAGCACCCTGGACAGTGGCTACCGATCCCAATATAGATCAACGTGTAAAAAAAAAAAGACGTTCATACTTACCCAGAACTCCCTGATTCTTCCTCCAGTCTGGCCTCCTGGGATGACGTTTCAGCCCATGTGACCGCTGCAGCCAATCACAGGCTGCAGCGGTCACATGGACTGCCGCGTCATCCAGGGAGGTCGGGCTGGATGTCGAAAGAGGGACGCGTCATCAAGACAACGGCCGGGTAAGTATGAATTTCTTTTACTTTTACTGCGGAAAGGGCTGCCCCTTCTCTTTATCCTGCACTGATAGAGAGAAGGGCTGACGATTAGTGCAGTGCAATTTTGCAGCGAAAACGTGCCCGTCAATACGGGTGGAATACTGGTGACACCAGACCTGTATTTACGGGCACGGGTCCGAAATACTGGTGCAATACGGGTCGAATACGTGTGACCAAGGACCCGTATTTACGCCAGTATTTACGGAAGGAAAAAAATACGTTCGTGTGCATGAGGCCTTAGAAATAGTATTTATTCTTGTTTTGGATACAGTTTATAATATGCGCATGTCAGAACTAGGAATATCACTATGAAGAGTTCTGCAATGTTGCTGTTTGTACACTCGCTTATCAAAGAATCTGTCGCTACAAACAAATTTCTCTGTATATGGAAATTATCCCTTTTATAAAATGGAAGTTTATACCGGCATTGTTATTGGACTGTAATCTCTGAATTTAAAAACATTGTATATGTAGGTTTGCCAGCCCCTTATATCATGAGTAAGGTGTTAATTTTTTTTATTAATGGAGTTGTCTGATTTGAAAAATCTGTTTTTTGTTGAAGGTTCCCCAAATAGTAAGCTGATCACGGTGCATCTTGCTGCTGAGACTCCTAAAAATCAGCTGAAATCTGTGTGGTAACTCACAATCAAGTTTTCAGTTCCCTTGTAGTACCACCACAGGAGAATTGAACAATTAGGGTATGTGCACAGGTAAACTGCATTTATGTCTGAAATTACGGAGCTGTTTTCAGGAGAAAATAGCTTCGTAATTTCAGACGTAATTGCTCGTCCTCGCATTTTGCGAGGCGTCATTGACGGCCGTAATTTAGAGCTGTTCTTCATTGAATTCAATGAAAAACGGCTCAAATTACGTCCAAATTGACGAGGCAGTCATTTTACGCGTCGTCGTTTGACAGGTTTTACAGGTCGTCGGCACAGTACGTCGGCAAACCCATTCAAATGAATGGGCAGACGTTTGCCGACGTATTGGAGCCGTATTTTTAGGCGTAAATCGAGGCATAATACACCTCGTTTACGCCTGAAAATAGGTCGTGTGAACCCAGCCTTACACTGTTTCCAGTGCATGGACATACTGGGTCCTTCAGAGAGAAAGATGCTGTCTAAAGCTAGTTTCTGCACTGGCTAATAGAGAGGGTACTGAAGGTGGGCACCTTCTGTTAACTCAGATTTTACTTAAAGGATATTTGAAAATTCGTTTTCTAAACCAGAAACCACTTTAACATGGGTTGTTTGGGCACGGAACGGTTTTACATACTGATGACCTTTTCTCCTGGACCCCGCATCAATCAGCTGCTCGGCTGCCTCCGGGCACTGGATGTTATGCAGCGTTCAGTGCTGGAAGCAGATGGCGGCTCCATACACCGCATAATGGCCGTGCTGCAGAACTGCAACTCTGCTCCTTGAATAGGAGCAGAACTACAGCACGACCGATGTACTGTAATCTGGGCCATCTGCTTCTGGTACGGACATCCGGTGCCCAGGGACAGCTGGAGCATCTGATAGGTGCGGGGTCCGGGTGTCGAACCCCCACCGATCATATACTGATCATCCGTATGGAAAATCGCCCCATGCCTGGAAAACCCCTTTAACTCTGTATAGCACAGATGTGCCTGGATGTACAGTATATGGTTTTAGTGAACAAATTCATGCTATACTGATCTGATATAATTGGTTAGCTTTTGTGCATTAGCAATAACTAAAATTCTGTGTATTTCCTTCTATTTCATGAGTAAGCAATCTTCCAATTGGAGATTTTGGTCTACTGCACCAGATTTTTTAGTATACAAGGGTATGTTCACACAGGGCGGATACGCTGCGTAAAAGCACACATCGTATCTTTCCTGGGCACCGCAGTGAATTCAGGCTGAAAAACCACACCAAACTGTGATGCAGTTTTTCGGACGGAATATCCACTGTGAAAAACAGCACTTAGGAAAAAAAAAGTTTCATACTTACGTAGTGTCACAATGCGGGGTGTGCACCATAAAGGCGCCTGGAAACAAAGTGACGTAGATAGTTCTCCATAATCTGGTTAACTCTCTCGATTTTCCCATTGGACTGGGGATGATAGGCCGAAGAGAAGTCCAATTTTACACCGAGGAGGCCGCAGAGTGGTCTCCAAAACTTCGAAGTGAACTGGACCCCTCGGACAGAGACAATATGCAGGGGCAAGCCGTGCAGACGGAAGATGTGTTGTATGAAGAGGTCAGCCAATCGCGTAGCAGACGACAGGGCGGTCAAGGGAATGAAGTGAGCCATTTTGGAAAATCGATCCACCACCCAGATCACACTGCAACTCGCAGAAGAAGGAAGATCCGTGACAAAGTCCATTGGGACATGTTGCCACGGGGCAACGGACACAAGCAGTGGTTGGAGCAGGCCAGCTAGTCTGGAGTGAGCAACTTTATTTGCTGTGCATACTGTGCAAAAGGAGACAAAGTCCATAACGTCTTTGGGCAGCGTGGGCCACCAGAACTGACTGGTGATTAGATCTTGGGTCTTACGAGCACACGCGTGAACTGTGACCCCAGCAAAGAATTCTTCCTTGGTCAGCCAGACGTACAAAAGTCCTACCCGGAGGAATGTCTCTAACTTGCAGGGGATTCACAGAGAAGATACAAGATGGGTCAATAATATTCTGTGGAGATTCCATGGCATCTTCGGTTTCAAAAGATATAGACAAGGCATCGGCCCTCATATTCTTGTCGGCGGGTCGGTAGTGGAGTTCGAACCGGAACCGAGCAAAGAACAACGACCACCTGGCTTGACGAGGATTCAACCGCTGGGCCGTCTGTAGGTAGGTCAAATTCTTGTGATCCGTGAAGATCAGGATAGGATGAACCGCGCCCTCCAGTAGATGTCTCCACTCCTGCAGAGCCAGCTTGATGGCCAGTAACTCCCGGTCCCCAATCGAGTAGTTGCGCTCTGCGGAAGAAAACAGCTTGGAATAGTAGCCACATACCACAGCCTTGCCTTTTGATCTTTTCTGGAACAACAGTGCACCAGCACCAACCGAGGAAGCGTCCACCTCTAATGAAAACTATAGGGATACATCAGGATGGTGCAGAATGGAGGCAGACATGAAGGCTTTCTTTAAGGATTCAAATGCGGATTCAAAATGTCATCGAGATACACCACAACACAAACATAAAGGAGATCACGAAAAATGTTATTGACAAATTCTTGAAATACTGCGGGGGCGTTACACAGGCCGAAAGGCATAACTAAGTATTCATAGTGCCCATCACGAGTATTAAAGGCAGTCTTCCACTCGTCACCTCGACTTATCTGAATCAGATTGTAGGCCCCCCACAGGTCTAGTTTAGAAAAAAAAATCGCCCCCCGTATGCGATCAAACGGTTCAGATATCAAAGGCAGGGGGTACATGTTCTTCACCGTGATCTGGTTTAGGCCTCGATAGTCAATGCAAGGACGTAACGATCCATCTTTCTTTTTAACAAAGAAGATCCCCGTTCCGGCCGGGAATGAGGATTTTGAATGAAACCTCTCTCCAGGTTCTCCTTAATGTAGGCCGACATGGACTGGGTCTCTGGCAGGGAGAGAGGGTACACTCTACCACAAGGAGCAGACGATTCAGGAACCAGGTCGATCGGACAGTCATATGCCAGGTGTTTTGCTGCAAGGTCTCAGCCTCCTTTTTATTGAAGACATCGCAAAACATGGAGAAACAAGAAGGCAACCCTGTCAAAAACTGAAGAGGAGCAGGCTGTGGTGACTGGATATGGCCCAGACAGCGGTCAAGACACTTCGAGTCCCACTGGAGGACCTCTCCAGAGTTCCAATTCAGGACGGGGGCGTGCAGACGAAGCCAAGGCAAACCCAGCAGCACAGGGTTGACGGCCTTGGGCAGGACAAACAGGGAGATGAGTTCAGCATGAAGGGCTCCCACTTGGAGTCTCAATGGCTTGGTTACGGACACAACTGGGTCTGGCAATGGCAGTTCATCCACCGAGGCAACGATCAGCTGCCTTTCAAGCGGGATAGTAGGCAACTGTAGGAGATCCACTAGGGCCTGGCAGACGAAGTTGGCTGCAGAGCCGGAGTCCAGATATGCGGAGACCTGATGGGACCTCTCTCCAGCAATGATGGTTATGGGAATGAATAGTTTGGAAGAGAGTTATTGATTCAATGTGTTGACGCCCAGGGTTGTCTCTCCAACCAAACCTAGGCGCTGGGGTTTTTTGGCTTGTGAGGACACAGACGCACGACATGGCCAGCGAGGCCGCAATATAAGCAAAGTCCAGAGGTGTGCCTGTGCTGTTTCTCCTGGACTGATAATTTTAGTCAGTCTACTTGCATCGGGACCTCGGGCAAAGCAATAGAAGCAGGCAAGAGGGGTTGCTGAAAGTTGGGCGCCAGTCTAGGGTACCGACGCTCCTGACGAACCTCGTGAGAGCTTTCCCTCAGCCTTATGTTTACCCGAGTGGCAAGCAGAATCAAGTCGTCCAAGGCAGAAGGCAGGTCTCGAGCAGCCAGTTCATCCTTGATCTCGGACGACAGGCCATGCCAATAGGATGCCACGAAGGCCTCATTGTTCCAGGATAGCTCTCCTGCCAGAGTCTGGAACTGGATCGTATACTCGCCCACGGAGGTGTCCTCTTGGCGAAGGTTGAAGATGGCAGTGGCTACCGATGAGACTCGCCCAGGCTCCTCAAAAACAGTTCGGAATATTCGCACAAACTCCTGGAAATCTCGGGTCTCGGGTCCCTGACGTTTTCACAGATAGGATTAGCCCATGCCAGGGCCTTGCCAGTCAGGAGGGATATGATGAATGCGATCTTGGCTCCATCCGACGGAAATGCCCGAGAGTGCAGGGTAAAATGAATGTGGCATTTGTTCACAAAGCACTGGCATCTCCATTGAACCGAGAGGGCAATGGCAGCGAGAACCGAGGATCCGGACAGGAACTGCCAGGAGGAGTAACAGGAGGATCGGCTTGAAGGACTTGCATAGAGGCAGGAAGAGAAGCAACTAGCGTCCCTAGCTGCTGCGCCATAGAGTCCACTGCCACGAGGAGCTGATCCTACCTAGCTCGGAGATCCAGCATATCCGCCTGCATGGCTTGGGAGGGTGCCAAGCCCTTGAATTGACCAGCGAAGTCCATGGCCAGAGCGTACTGTCACGATGCGGGGTGTGGACCCACTGGGCCGTACCGCGTAGTGGGATGGCAGCTGGCCAAACAGGTAAGTACAGAGTTCAATTAGTTCATCGTGGGTACCTGAGGCAATCGTAGGCAGTAGCGAGGCAGGCACGTCAAGGACCAGGTGGCGGGAAGTAGTCAGGTGAGGCATAGCTGATCAAGCGTAGACTGTGGCACAACACGGCAATGGCACAGCACGGCACTAGAACTAGGTAGCACGGAAACAGGATACGGGATACAGGAGCAAGGTACACTGGGAAACTGGAAGACACTGGGAAACCATAAGCACGACAAGTGATGGGTAACAAACAACTCTCTGGCAAAGAGCAAGAGGACAGAGCCCTTTTTTATAGCCCAGGGCATCCTGGGCAAGATTGCAGACTTCCTGCAAAAATGCTTGCACTGGCCCTCTAAGGCCGTGCACCCGCGGGCGCTCGCGCCCGCCGGAGTCACTTGAAGTCCGGAAGTGAGTGCCGGCGCCTCACAGAAGGACGACACTGCAGCTAGGTAAGATGTCCATGGCCACGGCCGTCGAGGTTAACGACGGACCGTGGCCATAGACATAACACGTAGCCATGGCGACGTGTCCCTCTCCGTCGCTGCATCCTGTGGGTAAGTATAAGTTTGTTTATTTTTCTGAGTTGCGTTTTTTGCGGCGGAATCGCTGCTTTTCCGCTGAAAAAAAACATGAAACATCTCCTATATGTTGCAGGTTTTACGTCCCCATTGAATTCAATAGGGAAAACCCGCAACCTAGAAGCAGCGATTACTCAAATAGAATTGACATGCTGTTTTTTTTGCTCAGCAATTACGCAGCGTGTGGATGGGATTTCTTCAAATCTCATCCACTCTGCTGCTACTGTATCATGCTGCGTATTTTCCAAAATTTGCAGTATTTGTGCCTCGTGTGAACTTACCCTAAATGTTTCCTTCTGAGCGTTTATTTTTGTTGTCAATTATTAACCCCTTTAGGACACAGGCTGTTTTGGCCTTGTGGACACAGATGCTTTTTTCAAATCTGACATGTGTCACTTTATGTGGTAATAACTCCAGAATGCTTTTACCTATCCAAGCGATTTTGAGATTGTTTTCTCGTGACATATTGTACTTTATGTTAGTGAAAAAATTTGGTCGATAAATTCAATATTTATTTGTGAAAAAATTCAAATTTTAGCAAAAATTAGCATTTTTCTAAATATAAATGTATTTGCTTGTAAAACAGATAGTAATACCACACAAAATAGTTACTAGCTAACATCCCCCATATGTCTACTTTATGTTTGCATCATTTTTTTTCACGTACTTTTATTTTTCTAGGACGTTACAAGGCTTAGAACTTTAGCAGCAATTTCTCATATTTTCAAGAAAATTTCAATAGGCCATTTTTTCAGGGACCATGTAATGACGGGGGTAGGGAAACGGACAAGTGAGACCTGATCTACCCGCCACTCTGTCCCTGCCTACTTGCAACGACCCGCCCTAGGCGACGGGGTACAACTGGGCGGCGGTCCCTACGCTCAGTAAGTGCAAGAGACAAACAGACAAGGGAACACAAAGCAAAGGGAAATGGGGCAGTTGCCCACGGCAACACCGTGAGCAACAAGAGTGGTGAACGAGCCGAGTCAAACCAGGAGTGCTCGAGGTACCAAACGCAGAGCAGGAGAGTAGTCAGAAAGCCAGGGTCAGTATGGAGCAGGATCAAATAGTCAGAAGCTGTAGCTGGGCCAGGAAACCACACGAGAAGAATCACAAGCAAAGGAGGAACAGGAAAGGCAGGTATAAATAGACAGAGGGCGGGAGCTAGCTCCGTCTGGCCAGGCTGCGATAGGCTCTCCCACTCCTAAGCCTGCCATCCTGAGTGGTGGAAGATGGAGTCAGTCTCAGAGACATAGACTCAGGTGCAGACTGATTACCTATGGGCATATACACAGAAGTTGTGCCTGGCAGATCCTTTACAGTACCCCCCCCCCCCCTTTTATGAGGGGCAGCGGACCCATTCTAAGTGGACCTGGTTTATTGGGGAAACGGAAGTGGAACCTCCTGACCAATACCCCAGCGTGAACATCCCGGGCGGGTACCCAAGTCCTCTCCTCAGGCCCGTATCCTCTCCAATGGACCAGGTACTGGAGGGAGCCTTGGACCATCTTGCTGTCCACAATCTTGGCCACCTCGAATTCCACCCCCTCAGGGGTGAGAACGGGAACAGGAGGTTTCCCCGAGGGAGCCAAGGACTCTGGGGAATGGGCAAAGAACTTAGTAAGCCCGCTGGTCGGGACCTGGGAGTCTTGGACCTAGCACAAACCTCACAAGCGGCGACGTAGGCCTTAACGTCTTTAGACAACCCAGGCCACCAATAGTTTCTGGCAATGAGGTGTTTGGTACCCAGGACGCCTGGATGACCAGATAGTGCGGATGTAAAGGATCTGCCAGGCACAACTTCGGGGTTAACTCCCATAATTAATCAGTCAGCACCTGAATCTAAATCCCTGAGACTGACTCCAGCTTCCACCACTCAGGCTGGCAGGCTTAGGAGTGGGAGAGCCTATCGCAACCTGGCCAGACTCAGCTAGCTCCCGCCCTCGGTCTATTTAAGCCTGCCCTTCCTGTCCCTCGGTGCTTGTGATTCTTTTCGTGTGGTTTCCTGGCCCAGCTACAGCTCCTTCTATTTTGATCCTGCTCCATACAGACCCTGGCTTACTGACTACTCTTCTGCTCTTCGTTTGGTACCTCGCACACTCCTGGCTTAACTCGGCTCGTTCACCACTCTGGTTGCTCACGGTGTTGCCGTGGGCAACTGCCACTTTCCCTTGCTTGTATTCCCTTGTATGTTTGTCGTGTTTGTCGTGCACTTACTGAGCGTAGGGACCGCCGCCCAGTTGTACCCCGTCGCCTAGGGCGGGTCGTTGCAAGTAGGCAGGGACAGAGTGGCGGGTAGACTAGGGCTCACTTGTCCATTTCCCTACCCCCCGTCATTACATAATCACAAGCCCATACCTAGTCTACCCTGGTCCCTGACACCACTATGGACCCCCGTGAGACCCTGGCTCAGCAAATGCAGGGTCTCTCCCTACAGGTCCAGGCCCTGTCTCAGAGGGTCAACCAGCCTGATGCTACCTTGGTAGTTCCCCTCACCTCACCTCTTGAACCCCACCTCAAGTTGCCCGACCGGTTCTCAGGGGACCGGAGGGCTTTTCTCTCCTTTCGGGAGAGTTGTAGGCTTTACTTTCGTTTAAAGCCTCATTCCTCAGGTTCTGAGAGCCAGCGGGTGGGTATAATTATGTCCCGGCTCCAGGAAGGGCCCCAAGCATCTCCTTGGCTCCTGACGCCCCTGAACTTTCCTCCGTTGATTGTTTCTTTTCTGCTCTCGAACTTATTTATGACGAGACTGACAGGACTGCCTTTGCCGAGAGTCAGCTGGTGACCTTACGTCAGGGTAAGAGACCTGTTGAGGAGTATTGTTCTGACTTTAGGAAGTGGTGCGTAGCTTCTCGGTGGAATGACCCTGCCTTAAGGTGCCAGTTTAGGTTGGGTCTGTCGAATGCCCTGAAAGACCTGCTAGTTAGCTATCCCTCTTCTGACTCCCTAGACCAGGTTATGGCTTTAGCAGTACGACTTGACCGACGTCTCAGGGAACGACAACGTGAACGTTTATGTGTTTTCTCCTCCGACTCCCCCATGATGCCTCCCGAAGTTCCGTTGCTTCGTTCCTCCCCGAAAGACTCAGAGATACCTATGCAACTCGGGGCCTCCGTGTCCCCCCAACAACGTAGAGAATTCCGCAGGAAGAATGGTCTCTGCTTCTACTGTGGGGATGACAAGCATCAAGTGAACAACTGTCCTAAGCGTAAGAATGCAGCCAGAGAACTTCCGCGCTTAAGTGATCATCGGGGAGGTCACTTGGGCGCACAGGTATTTCCCGTAAATAGGAAACGTACTAAGATCTTGCTTCCCTTTCAGGTCTCTTTTGGTGGTAGGTCTGCTACCGGCAGTGCCTTCGTGGATTCAGGGTCCTCTACTAATATCATGTCTGTGGAATTTGCTATGTCTCTTGCTATGCCTCTGATTGATTTGCCTAAACCTGTCCCGGTAGTGGGTATCGACTCCACTCCTCTTGCTAATGGTTATTTTACACAGCATACCCCTGTTTTTGAACTCCTTGTTGGCTCCATGCATTTGGAGCAGTGTTCTGTACTGTTGATGCAGGGATTATCATACGATTTGGTTCTAGGCCTTCCCTGGTTGCAGTTGCATAATCCCACGTTTGACTGGAATACTGGGGAGCTAACCAAATGGGGTAATGAATGTTTTACGTCATGTTTTTCTGTTAATTCTATTTCTCCCCCTGAGGAGGCGAACACGCTACCCGAGTTTGTTCAGGACTTCGCTGATGTTTTCTCTAAGGAGGCCTCCGAAGTGTTACCTCCTCATAGAGAATACGATTGCGCTATCGAATTGGTACCAGGAGCTAAGCTTCCTAAGGGTAGGATATTTAATCTTTCTTGTCCCGAACGTGAAGCCATGAGAGAGTATATCCAGGAATGCCTGGCCAAGGGTTACATTCGTCCCTCTACTTCTCCAGTAGGTGCTGGCTTCTTCTTCGTAGGGAAGAAGGATGGTGGTCTTAGGCCATGCATTGAGTACCGTAGCCTGAATAAGGTCACGGTAAGGAACCAGTATCCCCTTCCTTTGATTCCTGATCTCTTCAATCAGGTTCAGGGGGCCCAATGGTTCTCTAAGTTGGACCTACGGGGGGCATATAACCTTATTTGCATCAAAGAGGGGGATGAGTGGAAGACTGCGTTTAACACGCCCGAAGGCCATTTCGAATACCTCGTCATGCCCTTTGGGTTGTGTAATGCTCCTGCGGTCTTCCAGAATTTCATAAATGAGATTTTGAGAAATTACCTGGGGATATTTCTTGTAGTGTACCTTGATGACATACTGGTGTTTTCCAAGGACTGGTCCTCCCACATTGAGCATGTCAGGAAGGTGCTCCAGGTCCTTCGGGAAAACAAACTGTTTGCCAAAACCGAAAAATGTGTGTTTGGAGTACAGGAAATACCATTTTTGGGTCAAATCCTCACTCCTCATGAATTCCGCATGGGCCCCGCCAAGGTTCAGGCTGTGGCGGAATGGGTCCAACCTGCCTCCCTGAAGGCGTTACAGTGTTTTTTGGGGTTCGCTAATTATTACAGGAGATTTATTGCTAACTTCTCGGTCATCGCTAAGCCTCTTACGGACCTCACTCGCAAAGGAGCTGATCTCCTCCACTGGCCTCCTGAGGCTGTCCAGGCTTTTGAGGTCCTTAAGACGTGCTTTATCTCGGCCCCGGTTCAGCCCAACCAAATGGAGCCATTTATCGTGGAAGTTGACGCATCTGAGGTGGGAGTGGGGGCTGTCTTGTCCCAGGGTACCAGGTCCCTCACCCATCTCCGCCCCTGTGCCTACTTCTCCAGGAAGTTTTCGCCAACTGAGAGTAACTATGATATTGGCAACCGCGAACTCTTAGCCATTAAATGGGCATTTGAAGAGTGGCGCCACTTCCTGGAGGGGGCTAGGCACCAGGTAACGGTCCTTACCGACCACAAGAATCTGGTTTTCCTAGAATCTGCTCGGAGGCTAAACCCGAGACAAGCTCGATGGGCGCTATTTTTTACCAGATTAAATTTTTTGGTTACCTATAGGGCTGGGTCTAAAAATATTAAGGCTGATGCACTGTCGCGTAGCTTCATGGCCAGCCCTCCTTCGGAGGAAGATCCTGCTTGTATTTTGCCTCCAGGTATAATCATTTCCTCCATCGATTCTGATTTAGTCTCTGATTTATTCCAGTCAAACGTGGGATTATGCAACTGCAACCAGGGAAGGCCTAAAACCAAATCGGACGATAATCCCTGCATCAACAGTACAGAGCACTGCTCCAAATGCATGGAGCCAACAAGGAGTTCAAAAACAGGGGTATGATGTGTAAAATAACCATTAGCAAGAGGAGTGGAGTCAATACCCACTACCGGGACAGGTTTAGGCAAATCATTTAAAGGCATAGCTAGAGACATGGCAAATTCCACAGACATGATATTAGTAGAAGACCCTGAATCCACGAAGGCACTGCCGGTAGCAGACCTACCCCCAAAAGAGACCTGAAAGGGAAGCAAGATTTTATTACGTTTCATATTTAAATACCTGTGCGCCCAAGTGACCTCCCCGATGATCACTTAGGCGCGGAAGTTTTCCGGCTGCTTATTCTTACGCCTAGGACAGTTGTTCACTTGATGCTTGTCATCCCCACAGTAGAAGCAGAGACCATTCTTCCTGCGGAACTCTCTACGTTGTCGGGGGGACACGGAGGCCCCGAGTTGCATAGGTACCTCCGAGTCTTCCGTGGAAGCAACGGGACCTCGGGAGGCATCATGGGGGAGTCAGAGGGGAAAACACAAAAACGTTCAAAATGTCGTTCCCTGAGACGTCGGTCAAGTCGTACCGCTAAAGCCATAACCTGGTCAAGGGAGTCAGAAGAGGGATAGCTAACTAGCAGGTCTTTCAGGGCGTTCGACAGACCCAACCTAAACTGGCACCTTAAGGCAGGGTCATTCCACCGAGAAGCTACGCACCACTTCCTAAAGTCAGAACAATACTCCTCAACAGGTCTCTTACCCTGAAGTAAGGTCACCAGCTGACTCTCAGCAAAGGCAGTCCTGTCAGTCTCGTCATAAATGAGTCCGAGAGCAGAAAAGAAACGATCAACGGAGGAAAGTTCAGGGGCGTCAGGAGCCAAGGAGAAGGCCCACTCTTGGGGCCCTTCCTGGAGCCGGGACATAATTATACCCACCCGCTGGCTCTCAGAACCTGAGGAGTGAGGCTTTAAGCGAAAGTAGAGCCTACAACTCTCCCGAAAGGAGAGAAAAGTCCTCCGGTCCCCTGAGAACCGGTCAGGCAACTTGAGGTGGGGTTCAAGAGGTGAGGTGAGGGGCACTACCATGGTAGCGTCAGGCTGGTTGACCCTCTGAGCCAGGGCCTGGACCTGTAGGGAGAGACCCTGCATTTGCTGGGCCAGGGTCTCAAGGGGGTCAATAGTAGTGTCAGGGAATAGGTATATGGGCTTGTGATTATGTAATGACGGGGGTAGGGAAACGGACAAGTGAGACCTAATCTACCCGCCACTCTGTCCCTGCCTCCTTGCAACGACCCGCCCTAGGCGACGGGGTACAACTGGGTGGCGGTCCCTACGCTCAGTAAGTGCAAGAGACAAACAGACAAGGGAACACAAAGCAAAGGGAAATGGGGCAGTTGCCCACGGCAACACCGTGAGCTACAAGAGTGGTGAACGAGCCGAGTCAAACCTGGAGTGCACGAGGTACCAAACGCAGAGCAGGAGAGTAGTCAGAAAGCCAGGGTCAGTATGGAGCAGGATCAAATAGTCAGAAGCTGCAGCAGGGCCAGGAAACCAAACGAACAAAGAATCACAAGCAAAGGAGGAACAGGAAAGGCAGGTATAAATAGACAGAGGGCGGGAGCTAGCTCCGTCTGGCCAGGCTGCGATAGGCTCTCCCACTCCTAAGCCTGCCATCCTGAGTGGTGGAAGCTGGAGTCAGTCTCAGAGACATAGACTCAGGTGCAGACTGATTACCTATGGGCGTATACACAGAAGTTGTGCCTGGCAGATCCTTTACAGACCAGTACAGTACTGAAGTGGCTTTGAGGGCCTTGCGTATTAGAAAGTCCCCATAAATCACCCCATTTTGAAAACTGCACCCCTCAAGGTATTCAAAACCACATTCAGAAAGTATTTTAACCCTTTAGGCGTTTCACAGGAATTAAGGCCAAGTAGAGGTGAAATTTACAAATTTCATTTTTTTTTGCCGAAATTCATTTGTAATAAAAAAAAATCTGTAACACAGAAGGTTTTACCAGAGAAACGCAACTCAATATTTATTGCCCAGATTCTGCAGATTTTAGAAATATCCAACATGTGGCCTTAGTACCCTAATGGACTGAAACACCGGCCTCAGAAGCAAAGGAGCACCCAGTGTATTTTGGGGCCTCCTTTTTTTAGGAATATATTTTAGGCACCATGTCAGGTTTGAAGAGGTCTTGTGGTACCTAAACAGTCGAAACCCCCAAAAAGTGACCCCATTTTGGAAACTACACCCCTCAAGGCATTTTTCTAGGGGTATAGTTAGCATTTTGACCCCACAGTTTTTTTGCAGAATTTAGTGGAATTAGTCTGTGAAGATGAAAATCACCTATTTTTCTGTGGAAACATAGAATTTTTTCATTTTTACAAGGAATAAAGGAGAAAAAGCACCCCAACATTTGTAAATCAATTTCTACCGATTACGGCAATACCCAATTTGTGGTCATAAACAGCAAGGCTCAGGAGGGAAGGAGCGCCTTTTGGATTTTGGAGCGCGGATTTTGCTGGATTGGTTTTCAGTGTCATGTCGGGTTTGCAACGCCCCGGAGGGACCAAAACAGTGGAAACCCCCCAAAAGTGACCCTATTTTGGAATCTACACCCCTCAAGGAATTTTCTAGGGGTATAGTGAGCATTTTGACCCCACAGGATCTTTTTTAGAGCTAAGGTGACCAAAAAACAGCGATTTTGGCGCTTTAAATTCTTTATTTCTTACAGCGTTGACCGTGCGCAATAAATTACGTTTTACTTTATTCTGCCGGTCGGTACGATTACGCCGATACCATATGTGTATAGTTTTTTTTTAAGTTTTACAGTGTTTGCACAATAAAATTACGTTTCTATAAAATAATTTATTTTCTTAGACACGCTATTCTGAGCCGTAACATTTTTATTTTTTGACAAAAAAGCTGTGGGAGGTCTTGTTTTTTGCGAGACGGGTTGTAGTTTTTATTGGTACCATTTTTGGGTAAATGCGACTTTTTGATCACTTTTTATTTTATATCTTGGGAGGGGTGGTGACCAAAAAATAGCGATGCTCACAGTTTTCCATTTATTTTGTTTGCGGCGTTCACCGTGCGGAAAAATTAACATTATAGTTTCATCGTTTGGGTCGTTACGAACACGGTGATACCAAATATGTGCACTTTTTTTTATTAACACTTTTTTACTTTTTACACTATATTTTTTTGTTTATTAACTTTTTTTTTACTTTTTACACTTTTTTTTTTTGACCTGCAGCTCTGATCGCTGCTAGAATACATTACACTACCTAGGTAGTGTAACGTATTCCAACTGTCAGTGTGATGTCACAGTCACTCTGACAGTTGGTCTACGAGGATCAGCAGAGGCTGATCCTCATAGGCTTCCATACATGGCATTCCCGGAGGCCGTTGCCTGACCCCCGGGTGCCATCACAAGCCTCAGCAGCCCCCACGATTGCATGGGGGCTGCTGATGTGCTGCAAACCCCCTACATGCGGAGATCGCAATCGAGCCCCGCATGTAACGGGTTAATTGCCGAAGTCAGCAGCGATGAGCCGCTGATCGGCAACACTGGAGTGTCAGCTGTCGGGGACAGCTGATCTCCAAGTTCCCGATGCACACTGTCGCCGACAGTGTGCATCGGGAACGACACAGTGACTTCCTGTCACTCTGACAGGAAGCCTATCAGGACCAGCCGAAGGTTGGTCCTGATGGGCTTCCGTCCATGGCAGACACGGAAGCCATTGTTTGGCTTCCGTTTGTCATACTAACTATCGACAAACCCTGCGATTTCGGACCGGAGTCTGCCGATATGTTAGAAACCCCCTAAATTCGGCGAATTTAAGGGGTTAATTAGCCGAAATTAGCGGCAAAGGACCGCTGGTCGGCAAGAGTGGAGTGTCAGCTGTCGGCGCACACTGTCGCCGACAGTGTGCACCGGGAAAAACTCAGTAACTGTATGTCCTCGTGCGGGAAGTAACCTCCCGCGACGACATACAGTTACGTCCTCGTGCGGGTAGGGGTTAATGGGCTAATCCTATGTATACAAAAGGGGAGAGACCCATGCCTGGTAGTGTAGCACTAATGCAGTTAGCTAGAGAGAGGATTAAAATTGTACTAACAAAATCTCATATTGGAAAAAGCTCATCAAGCTAGGGGATCACCAAGGTTCTCCGTCTTCTCTATTGGTTAGATAATTTATACAATGTCTGCCTGTTTCTATGTGATGTTGTTAATAAACTTAGCTATAAAAAAGATGTATATAAGACACTGACAGACATGATGATGAGATGCTACTGTACAGTAGATAAAAAATACTTTATAGCTTCTAATAACCTATTATTTACCCAAATATGGACATGGTTACCTGACTGACGCCATGTGAAGTTCAATCAGTTATCCCATGAACGCATTACTATGGACTGATTGAGGGCTATACCATTTTTTTAATTAATTTTTTTAGACAGAGGTAACTGCACTGATATATAAATGTGAGTAGCATCGATTTTGTATTCTATAAATAAATTAATACAAAAAATAAAAAGTAGACAACCATTTTATATGTCCCCTATTCTTTGTAACATCAACTTTTTTGCTAAGATGTTATTTTCTAAGTTTGAAAAACAGATTATAACAAAATAGCAAAGTTGACATAAATGTAATGAACATATTGTTTATTTTTAATTATCAATTGTTTGTAATTGTTTTACATTTAAAATATTTTGTGTTTTCAATAAATTGTAACGAATCTATACAAAGTATTTCCCCATCTTCAAAGGAAATTGGTCACATGTTTCAGTTTTTAATCTTAAACATCAAAGAAGTAGAGCAGATTTGATGTGCTTTTACATGCCATCTCCTGAAGGCATTCACTGAATTTTCCATGTCTTAAAATCCTACAAAAAAAAAAAAAATTCTGCTGAATTGCTTTGGTGAAAATGCTGTACTTTAGAATATAAGTTTTAGTAGGCTAATATTTATAGACAAGTATTTTCAAAAGCGCCATTTCTAAATTGTTCTACAATAGTAATTGTATTTCCATACTTTATTTTCCCTTTATATGAATCATGAAATAGCTTATTAAAGGGGTTGTCTCACTACGACAACCCCTACCGATATGTCCTATTAAGGCATTTGGAAGTTATAGAATGGGACCTACAGACCGCTCTATCTGCCTCGCGCGCTCATGCATTACATAACACTATAGGTCAATCTCAGGTGAGTACTGGCTTGCCCAAGTATATTTTGTTTTGCCGTGTAGCCCCCTGTCATCAGTGTAAGCATGTAGGCTTATGTTCTTATGTCCCACATACAGTAAAGGTATGTTCACACGCTAGCTGTCATTTACATTTACGGCTGAAATGACAGACTGTTTTCAGAAGAAAACAGCTGCCTCGTTTCAGCGGTAAATGCTCCTCCTCGTAATATACGAGGCGTCTGTGACGCTCGTATATCTTGAGCTGCTCTTCATTGAGTTCAATGAAGAACAGCTCAAATTACGTTGCACAGAAGTGCCCTGCACTTCTTTGCCGAGGCAGTCAATTTACGCTTCGTCGTTTGACAGCTGTCAAACGACGACGCATAAATTACAGGTCGTCTGCACAATACGTTGGCAAACCATTCAAATGAATGGGCAGATGTTTGCCGACGTATTGTAGCCCTATTTTCAGACGTAAAACGAGGCATAATACGCCTCGTTTACAGCTGAAAATAGGTCGTGTGAACCCAGCCTTAGAGTAGACATCATACACACTGTGTACACATTTAATACAGTTTTTCTCTTTATACTGGTACACTCAGGTGGGCCCAGAGCCGAGATTGGAAGATCATAGCACAGTTAGCACTCCAGGGCAGGTAAAGTGAAAACTTGTTCAATCATATGTTCCAAAGTCCTGAAAGGGCTATGCTTTACAGGGACATAGACCGCATTAACCAGACCAAATGACATAACCGAGTACTAAAGTGCATTTAAGTTAAATTGTTTTTTCATTGCAGCCCCCGGCTGTGAGGAATATTAGTCAGACCACATATGAACAAAATTAAAGGGGTTTTCCAGAAGTAAAAATTACTTTTAGTTAAACTAAACAATGGAAAGCATATAACTTTGCAATGTACTTACGTTTGATCAGATGGATGTAGCGTCGTATCCCCTCTTCCGTCACGCGACCGCTTGGTAATGTAAAATTTGCAGACCCGTCCTTTCGCTCCGCTACCTAACTTCCGGTTTCCGGCTTTCACAATGTACAGTTACGTCATAAATGACGTAACTGTACCACGTGTTTCCCCATCTGCTTAGAGCATGCGTGGTTGACACACTCCACCACGCATGCTCTGTTAAATGATATGGCTGCGTCTTCAGCAGCTGTGTATGTTCCATTGCGCATGCGCAAATTTTAACTATGTGGTGTCGGTGTGTAGTGTGACGGCCGTGTCTTCCGTCGCTCGCTCTCTCCTTCTCCTCCTCACAGTGCGAAGCGCATGTGAGGAGGAGGGTGTTTTTTTGCTCCCTGTAGGAGCGGAATTCCCAATCCCCGGCCACAGCTTTGGCAACGCTGTGGCCGGGGATTGGGGATTCCGCTCCAGGAGAAGTCCCTGACTTCACTGTGTCCATATATGGACACAGTGACGTCAGGGACTTCTGAAGCGGAATCCCTGGCGATGTGGCCGGGGATTCCGCTCCAGGAGAAGTCCCTCACTTCACTGTCCCTATATGGACAGTGAAGTGAGGGATTTCTCAGAGAGCCGTCCCCTACAGGAAAGTAGGGAGGGTGACTATGTACAAGGGGGCTGTGTAGCATTACCTAAAGGGGGGCTGTGTGGCATTGCCTACAGGGGGGCTGTGTGGCATTACCTACAGGGTGACTGGCTGTGTGGCATTACCTACAGGGGGGCTATGTGGCCTTACCTACAGGGGGCTGTGTGACACTACCTACAGGGGGGTTGTGTGGCACTACATAAAGGGGGGTTGTGTGGCACTACCTGCAGGGTGGGCTGTGTGGCATTACCTACAGGGGGGCTGTGTGGCATTGCTTACAGGGGGGCTGTGTGGCGTTACCTACAATGGGGGCTGTGTGGCATTGCTTACAGGGGGCTGTGTGGCATTACCTATAGGGGGGCTGTGTGGCATTACCTACAGGGGTGTGGCAGTTTCTATAGAATGTAGTGTGTGGCATTATCTACAGAGTGTGTGGTTGAAAATTTTCAAATAAAATTCATCCGTTATTAAGACGGACAAGGAAAAAAACGGGTGCAAAACAGAGGAAGCATGGCCTGGAACGGATGCAAAATGGCCGAGAAAATCACAGTTTTTATCGGCCGACACTCGGGCCCTGTCGTGTGAATAGAGCCTAAAGGTAGTTGATGACGCGCCGTGTCTCTACACAGTCGGAAGTGCTGTCTTAGCAAAGACACGGAGCGTCATCAATGATAGAACACGCCCCCTCCTTCTATCTCGTCGTCCTCACCTCCTCTTCCTTCACTCTAGGATTTTCTGCGCTGCCTGGCCTCCTTGTCTCTCCTCTAACACACACCCTCCTCGTCGTCCACGCCTTCTTATCCTTCTTCACACTTGTAGTTCCCGCACTGCCTGGCTGCCTTGTTTCTCCTCTAACACGCGTGTGTGTGTGTGTGTGTGTGTGTGTGTGTGTGTGTGTGTGTGTGTGTGTATATATATATATATATATATATATATATATGTATACACACACACACACAAAATATATATACATATATATATATATATATATATATATATATACACACACAAAATAAATATATATATATATATATATATATATATATATATATATACATACATATCAATAACAGGATGTGGTTATATTGCTTGATCTGTATATGTATATATATATATGTATATATATATATAGTAAATAATAGTGAGACACACTAAGGTCTCATGCACACGACCGTAGTCATGTGCACGACCGTGATCTTCGGGTCGGCCGGCCGCTGAGTGTCACCCGCGAGACGCCCGCAAATCGCGGGCCGTGCACATGGCCGCGTCCATTATCTTCTATGAGCCTGGACCGCAGAACACGGCCGTAATAAGACATGTCGGTTCTTTCTGCAGTCCAGGCTCCAGGGCCATGCACGGACCTTGGAAACCACGGTCGTGTGCATGGGCCCATAGAAATGAATGGGGCCACAATTCTCCCGTGGATTTTCGGGGGAATTGCGCCCACAAAAGCACGTTTGTATGCATGGGGCCTTACATACATTTATAGTAAATTACGTAAAAAAAGAAAAGTTTTACCATTGTTTGTAGTAGTGTTTGCTTCATTGTAAGGCCCAGTTCACACAGTTTTTTACAGGCAGAAAACTCTACCTCAAAATTCCGCTTGAATTTTGAGACAGATTTTGATCTGCCTCCACGCTGTTTGCCACGTTTTTTGACCGCGGCCATTGAGTGCCACGGGCAAAAACGCTGCGAAAAACGCTTTCTCTCATTGATGTCAGTG
Source organism: Rhinoderma darwinii (assembly GCF_050947455.1). Lineage (NCBI taxonomy): Eukaryota > Metazoa > Chordata > Amphibia > Anura > Rhinodermatidae > Rhinoderma > Rhinoderma darwinii. The sequence goes on from NC_134691.1 coordinate 254,157,126, forward strand.
GGAGGTCAGAGGAGTAAACGCCCGAAGATAGGGCATGTCGCTTCTTTTTCCCTCAATGGCCGCGGGCAAAAAACGTGGCAAACAGTGTGCAGGCAGGTCATAATCTGCCTCCAAATTCAAAACAGAATTTTGATGCAGAATTTTCTGCCAGCAAAAAACTCAGTATGAACAGGGCCTAATACAGGATCTCTTGGAACAGATCCAGCAGCAGGTGAGGAAAATGTTCTGACTGGATTGTGTGTACCAAGATGTCTGACTTAGGTGGAGTGGGCAGACTTACATTTATGAGGCTGTGAAAGGGGCGGGGGAGGGACAGGGGTGCCTGTACTTAGATCAGGTATAGATGGAGGTACAAAGGATAATGATGATTATTAGGGTATGTTCACACGCAAACGCAAATACGTCTGAAATTACGGAGCTGTTTTCAGGAGAAAACAGCTCTTGAATTTCAGACATTTTTGCAAGTACTCACGTTTTTCGCTGCGTCTTTTACGGACGTAATTGGAGCTGGTTTTCATTGGAGTCAATGAAAAACGGCTCCAATAACGTCCCAAGAAGTGTCCTGCACTTCTTTGACGCGGGCGTATTTTTACGCGCCGTCTTTTGACAGCGACGTGTAAAAATACGATGTTCTGTTACACCAGACGAGGTGTAAGACCCATTGCAAGCAATGGGCAGATGTTTGCAGACATTTGGAACCTTTTTTTGAGGCGTAATTCAAGGCGTAAAACGCCTGAATTACGTCTGAAAATAGGTCGTGTGAACATACCCTTACTGTATAAGACAGTGTGCAGGGAGGGAGCTGTCTGCCTGTAATTTGTAATTAGAGCAGGGAAGGATACTGTGACCATAGAGGGACGTGGCAGTGTGCAAATAGCTGAGATGCTTTGGAGGAAGCGGGCGGGGGGGATGCAACTGTCTCCTCAGATGCAGCAGGTATTATGGGTATGGTGGGTTACAAGACAGGAAACAGACAGTAAGGGATGTAAACAAACAGAAAGAGCAGCAGTGACAATGGAGATCAAACAGAAACTGGTTAGAAGTTTAAAAGGGGGTATTAGGGAAGGCAAATCAAGTCTGGGGGACACTTTTTAGGGAAAAAATTTTCCTGGACAACCTCTTTAAGCAACCGTTATGGGCAGTATTAAAGATTTGTTACAACTTAAATTGATGCACGGAAATATATTAACCCCTTCCCGACATCCGCCGTATATGTACGGCGCTGCCGGGAAGGTGTTCCCGCAAAGCGCAGTACAGTTACGGCGCGATGATGGTGCGGGCTCAGAAGCAGAGCCGGCACCATCACCGCGGGGTGACAGCTGTATTATACAGCTCAGTGGCGTAGCTATAGGGGTCGCAGCGGTCGCAACTGCGACCGGGCCCCGTAGCTAGGGGGGCCCGCAGGCCCCCCTCACCACACTAGCGCTGCAATGATTGCTCTACATTGCTGGGTCCCTGCTGTGGTACAAAAGAGACCCAGTAATGTAGCTTAAAGCATTGGTGGCAGCTCAGCTGTCAGAGAGTCATTGCGTGGAGGGGGAACAAGAGGGTGGAAAATGAATGATAGATGAATCCACTCATCTTACGAGACCCAGGCCCGCCCACTGTACTGTCCACCCAATCAACTCACTTCTTGCTGTTTCCCTCTTCCTCGTGACCTGTTCAGAGGGAAAGGAATGGCTACAGCAAGAAGATGGTGTTCATGTCTGCTGCTCCCCTGCAGTACGAGCTGCTGACCCCACAGCAGATGTAAGTAGCAACTAGTAATCCAGCCCTTAACCCCTTCACTGTGTGTGTGTATGTCTGTCATGCTGAGCAGTCACACCTCAGGGCTGACAGTTTAGCATAACAGACAAAGTATCTATCTATCTATCTATCTATCTATCTATCATCTATCTATCTATCTATCTATCTATCTATCTATCTATCTATCTATCTATCTATCTATCTATCTATCTATCTATCTATCTATCTATCTATCTATTCTATCAGCTATTCATGGCCTATCCTGAGGAAAGGCCATCAATGTTTAGGGACTGGACAACCCCTTTAAGCCTACGATGTAGCAGGCTTAGAGGGCCGATGAGACAGGATCACAGATTGTGTAATCCTGTTTGCTGGGCCCTGTATCTAAGACAATCACATGGTAGGCTTAGATACATGCCCATGTGTGATCCTGTCTGTGGGACCCTGTATCTAAGCCTACCACACTGTCGGTTTAGATACAGGGCCCCAGCACACAGTAATCTTATACTGTATAAGATTACTGTCTGCTGGACCCTGTATCTAAGCCTACGTTGTGGTAGGCTTAGATACAGGGTCCCACAGACAGTATCACACATGGGCCTAAGCCTAACACACGTGTTACTAATCATTTTTCGTGTGTTTTCTTACAGGTTCGGTCGTTGGACTACGGCGGATTCCAGGACTACTTCGATGACGGCTTTTTTTTTTTGTTATCAATAAAATGGTTAATGAGGGCTGTGTGGGTTTTTTTTTTTATTTCAATAAAATATTTTTTCTATGTCTTTGTGTTTTTTTTAAACTATATTACTACCGCCTTAGTAATGGCCGCCGGCTGATTGACAGCATCCATTGCTAAGGCGGGGCTTAGTGTTAGCCGGTGCAGAGGCGAACACTAACCACCTTTATTACCCCGGTACCCACCGCCACCAGGGGTGCTGGGAAGAGCCGGGTACGATCCAGTACTTGACCATCTGTAGTGATGGTCGGCCACTGAGGTGGCCGCAGGCTTGTATTATCAGGAGGGGAAAGGCCAAAAACAGTGGCCCTTCCCACCCTGGTGATGCTAGGCTGCTGCTGCTTTATTGTATCTGGCTGGTTATGAAAAATGAGGGGGACCCAACGTCATTTAAAAAAAAAATAAAAAAAAAAATTATTGGAAAGAACGATGTGGGGTCCCCCCCAATTTTCATAACCAGCCAGATGCAACACAGCAGCAGCAGGCAGCATTACAAGGGTGGGAAGGGCCACTGTTTTTGGCCTTTCCCAGCCTAATACTACCAGCCTGCGGCCACCCCGTTGCCTGCCCGTCACTACAGATGGTCGGGTACTGGTTCGTACACGGCTCCTCCCAGTGCTCCTGGTGGCGGTGGGTACCGGGGTAATAATGGGGGTTAGTGTAGTCTCTGTACCGGCTAACATTAAGCCCCGCCTTAGTAATGGAGGTTGTCAATCAGCCAGCGGCCATTACTAATGCGGTGATAATAAAGTTTAAAAAGATACAAGCACATAGAAAAAATATTTCATTGAAATAAAAAAACACAACCCCCATTAACCATTTTATTGAGAATAAAAAAACGCCGTCATTGAAGTCCTCGAATCCGAAGTCCAACAACCGAACCTGTAAAAAAACACAAACACAAAAATAATCAGTAACACATAAAGAAGCAAAATTATTATTCTTACCTATCCTGGGTCCAGCGCTGGAGCCGCAATGTCAGCGAGCTGGGCCCTGTATCTAATCCGATCATGTGTGATACTGTCTGCTGGGCCCTATATCTAATCCAATCATGTGTGATACTGTCTGCTGAGCTATGTATCTAATCCAATCATGTGTGATACTGTCTGCTGGACCCTATATCTAATCCGATCATGTGTGATACTATCTGCTGAGCCACTGTATCTAATCCTATCATGTGTGATACTGCCTTCTGAGCCACTGTATCTAATCCTATCATGTGTGGTACTGTCTGCTGAGCCACTGTATCTAATCCTATCATGTGTGATACTGTCTGCTGGGCCACTGTATCTAATCCTATCATGTGTGATACTGTCTGCTCAGCCACTGTATCTAATCCTATCATGTGTGATACTGTCTGCCCAGCCACTGTATCTAATCCTATCATGTGTGATACTGTCTTCTCAGCCACTGTATCTTATCCTATCATGTGTGATACTGTCTGCTGAGCCACTGTATCTAATCCTATCCATAGTTTATAGGGTCGTAGTGCTATAGATATGCTATGCTGTCTCATATACACACTTTTTTGGGTGGACACATATGTATTGGGGCTATCTCCCCTGACATTTTAAGCCCTGAAGGTATGTTCACACGGCAGCGTCTGTTACGGCTGAAATTCCGGTGCTGTTTTCAGGAGAAAACAGCACCGTAATTTCAGCCGTAATGGCATGTGCAGGCGTCTTTTGCTGCGTCCATTACGGACGTAATTGGAGCTGTTTTCTATGGAGTCCATGGAAAACGGCTCCATTTACGTCTGAAGAAGTGACATGCACTTCTTTGACGCGGGCGTCTTTTTTACGCGCCGCCTTTTGACAGCGGCGTGTAAAAAAAAATGACCGTCGGCACAGAACATCGTAAGACCCATTCAAATGAATGGGCAGATGTTTGCCAACGCTTTTGAGCCGCATTTTCGGATGTAATTCAATGCTAAAACTCCCGAATTACGTCCGTAAATAGGGTGTGTGAACCCAGCCTTAGTGACGCCCCCGGCTGCTAGTGCTGCATTGTTGGGTCACTTAGGAGACCCAGCGATGCAGCTGAAAGCTGCGGACCGTCGGCCATGAGAATTTTGCGGGGGGGGGGGGCCCAGTAAGAATTTTTGCATCGGGGCCCATGAGCCTCTAGCTACGCCCCTGATACAGCTGGCACCCTTCTGTAACTGCCAGGACCGGAGCTATTCTCCGATCCGGCTGATTAACCCCTCAGATGCTGCGCTCAATATTGCTGGGTTGCTGTGGCAATCGGACGCCAGAAAATGGCGTCCGAGTCTGCCTTGTATGGGAGCCGATGAGGACCCGCATGCGGCGCGTCCTCATAGGCTTGCTGTCAGTGAATAACTGACAGCGCTAATACACTGCACTACGTATGTAGTGCAGTGTATTAGAGTAGCGATCGGGGCATCAGGCCCTCATGTCCCCTAGTGGGACAAATCGAAAAAGTAAAAAAAAGTTAATAAAAATGTGGTAAAACAATAAAAACACACACATTTCAAATCAAAATAAAGCTAAACTGACTTTTTTCCCATAGTAAGCCTTTTATTATGGGAAAAACCGTAAAAATTAAAAAAACTATACATAATTGGTATCGCCGCGTCCGTAACGACCCAAACTACAAAACTATTATGTAATTTATCCCGCACGGTGAACGCCGTAAAAAAAAAACATGAAAAACAACGCCAGAATCTTTGTTTTTAGGTCACATCTCCGTCCAAAAAATGCTATAAAAAGTGATCAAAAAGTGATCAAAAAGTCACATTTACTCAAAAATAGTACTAATAAAAATGACAATCTGTCCCGCAAAAAATAATCCCTAACACCGCTTTGTGCACGCAAAAATAAAAAAGTTATGGGTCTTAGAATATGGCGACACGGAAAACAAATGATTTTATAAAAAAAGTGATTTTATTGTGCAAAAGCCGCAATACATAAAAAAACTATACATAATTGGTATCACTGCGTACGTAACGACCCAAACTACAAAACAATTATGTAATTTATCCCGCATGGTGAACGCCGTAAAAAAAAAACATGAAAAACAACGCCAGAATCTTTGTTTTTAGGTCACATCTCCTTCCAAAAAATGCTATAAAAAGTGATCAAAAAGTCACATTTACTCCAAAATAGTACTAATAAAAAACGACAATCCGTCCCGCAAAAAATAATCCCTGTCACCGCTTTGTGCACGCAAAAATAAAAAAGTTATGGGTCTTAGAATATGGCGACACAGAAAACAAATGATTTTATAAAAAAAGTTGCAATAAATAAAAAAATATATATTAATTTGGTATCGCCGTAATCGTATCGACCCGCAGAATAAAGCTAACATGTAATTTAGGGCGCACTGTGGATGCCGAAAAAAAACCAATAAAATTTCCTTTACCAAAATATGAAATAAAAAGTGATCAAAAAGTCGTATGTGTTCTAAAATGGTACCAATAAAATCTACAGCCCGTCTCGCAAAAAACAAGCCCGCTCACAGCTCAATCAACTGAAAAATAAAAAAGTTATGGCACTAGTAATGCGGTGATGAAAAACATCTCAATGCGCAGGCCGGAGGGGAACATTCCTTCAGTTTCAGGGCCCTAGTATTTAGGAACTAGGAAAGGGAAGGGACATAGCACATCCGCTGGAAGCGAGGGTGCCCGTATTATACCAGCACAAAACTTTCCCAGTAATATTTCCCAAACTACGAAGGAGAAAAAGTCCCCAAAAGGTGCAGAGCGGTACAAAAGGGGGATAAGAAAGAAAACCGTTGATCAGTGTGACACTGGCCTGCGCATAACGGATCGCTTCACATCGTAAGACGCATCTATGGATAATTGTATTATTTACCCCATTATTATACCCTCTTATTATGCCCTGATGTACTCCACACAGATTACATATGCCCTGATGTACTCCGCACAGATTACATATGCCCCCACATTATAAACTGAAATACCAGCAAAACCCCAAACAGAACTATTACCAAGCAAAATCCATGCTCAAAATGGCGGTCTTTCCCTTCTTAGCCCTACAGTGTGCCCAAACAGCAATTTATGGCCACAAGTAAGGCATTACCTTTCCAGGGAGAACCCGCTTAACAATTTATGGGGTAAGATTCTTATTGTGTGGTGAATGGGCAGATCAGTCGAAGAATTGCAATTTTCACTTTGAACCATCCACTGCGTATTCATTTCTGAAAAACACCTGTGGAGTCTAAATTCTCACTACTCCCCTTGATAAATGCCTTTAGGGGTGTAGTTTCTAAAACGGGGTCACTTTTGTTTTGTACATCATGGGTTTTGCAAATGCAACATGGCGTCCGCAAACCATTCCAGCAAAATCTACGCTCCAAAAGATAAATAGCGCTCCTTTTCTTCTGAATGCTCCCATATACGTAAACAGCTGATTATAACCACATATGGGGTGTTACCGTACTCGGGAGAAATTTCTTTACAAATATTGGCGTGCTTTTTCTTCTTTATTCCTTGTAAAAGTGAAAAATGTTGATCTAAATCTACATCTTGTTGGGAAAAAAATATATTTTTCATTTTCATGGCTTAATTTAATTAATTCAGCAAAAAACCTTTGGGATCAAAATTTTCACTATAGCCCTAGATGATTCCTCAGGGGGTGCAGTTTCCCAAATGGAGTCACTTTTGGGGTGTTTCCACTGTACTAGTACTTCAGGGGCTCAGCAAATGTGACATGGCGCCCAGAAACCATTCCAAAATCCAAATGGTGCTAGTTCCATTCTGAGCCCTACCGTGTGTCCAAACAGATGTTTGTGACCACATGTAGGGTGTTGTTTTACTCGGGAGAAGTTGCTTTACAAATGTTATGGTGCTTTTTCTCCTTTAGTCCTTGTGGAAATGTAAAAAAAATACCTAAACCTACATTTTCTTTGAAAAAATGTAGATTTTCATTTTTACGGCCTACTTCCAATAAGTTCTGTAAAAAACCTGTGCGGTCAAAATGCTCACTATACCCCTAGATAATTTCCTCATGGGGTGTAGTTTCCAAAATGGGGTCACTTGTTGGGGGTTTCCACTGTTTTGTCACCTCAGGGGCTTTGCAAATGCGACATGGCCTCCGCAAACCATTCCTGCTAAATTTGAGCTCCAAGAGCCAAATGGCGCTCTTTCCCTTCTCAGCCTCGCCGTGTGTCCAAACAACAGTTTATTACCACATGTGGGGTATTGTTTTACTCGGGAGAAATTGCTCTACAAATGTTGTGGTGCTTTTTCTACTTTAGTTCTTTTGGAAATGAAAAAATATGAGCTAAACCTTCATTTTATTTGAAAAAATGTAGATTTTCATTTTCATGGCCTAGTTCCAAAAATTTTTGCAAAAAAACTGGCGGGTCAAAATGCTTGCTACACCCCTAAATAAATTCCTCGAGGGGTGTAGTTTCCCAAATGGGGTCACTTTTGGGGTGTTTCCACTGTTTTAGTTCGACAAGACGTGTTCAAATCTGACATGCTGCCTAAAATATATTCTAATAAAAAGGAGGCCCAAAATCCACTAGGTGCTACTTTTGCTTCGGATGCCGGTGCTTCAGTCCAGTAGCGCACTAGGGCCACATGTGGGATATTTCCTAAAACTGCAGAACCTGGGCAATAAATATTGAGTTGCATTTCTTGGGTAAATCCTTCTGTGGTGCAAAAAAAATGGATTCAGAATGAATTTCTGGAAAAAAATAATGAACTTTGTAAATTTCACCTCTACTTTGCCATAATTCCTGCGCAATGTCTAAAGGGTTAAGAAACTTTCTAAATGATGTTTTGAATACTTTGAGGGGTGCAGTTTTTAAAATGGGGTGATTTATTGGGGGTTTCTAATGTCTAAGGACCTCATAGCCACTTCACAACTGAACTGGCCCCTGTAAAAATAGCATTTTGACATTTTCTTGAAGATGTGAGAAATTGCTGCTAAAGTTCTAAGCCTTGTAACGTCCTAGAAAAATAAAATGATGTTCAAAAAATGATGCCAATCTAAAGTAGACATATGGGGGATGTTAGTTAGCAACATTTTTGTGTGGTATAACTGCCTGTCTTACAAGCAGATAAATTTAAATTGAGAAAAATGCAATTTTTCGCTAAATTTTGGTGTTTTTCACAAATAAATACTGAATGTATCGGGCAAATTTTGCCAGTAACATAAAGTGCAATGTGTCACGAGAAAACGATCTCAGAATCACTTGGATAGGTAAAAGCATTCCGGAGTTATTACCACATAAAGTGAAACATGTCAGATTTGAAAAATGAGGCTCTGTCAGGAAGGTCAAAAGTGGCCAAAGAGGGAAGGGGTTAAAAATATATTAAACATGCGAAGCTGAGGGCTGTATTCATTGCTTTTTTTTTTAATTCTTTATTTTCACGACCGAAAGGTCCATTTAGACAAACATTTGGGGTACAGAATTACACGACAACACAGGAAATATAAATGCAGCATATACTTAAGATATTGTCGTGAAAACACCAACTCCCATATAAGGGAATATTCAGTGTGATCCCAAGCCCCCTACGAAGAGGCCCAATTCAAAAGGCAGCATAAGGCTATGTTCACACGGGGTATTTTGCCGAGTTTTTTGACGCAGAAACCGCGTTGCAAAACTCGGCAAAAACGGCCCGAGAAAGCCTCCCATTGATTTCAATGGGAGGCGTCGGCGTCTTTTTCCCGCGAGCAGTAAAACTGCCTCGCGGGAAAAAGAAGCGACATGCCCTATCTTCGGGCGCTTCCGCCTCTGACCTCTCATTGACTTCAATGGGAGGCAGGAGAAAGCGTATTTCTCGCTGTTTTATGCCCGCGGCGCTCAATGGCCGCGGGCGAAAAACGGCACGATAATCGCAGCGAAAATCGGCGTGCAGGGAGAGGAATATCTGCCTCAAAGTTCCAAACGGAATTTTGAGGCAGATATTCCTCCCCCAAAATACTCCGTGTGAACATAGCCTAAGAGTACAGAGAGAGAGAGGAAAAAGATACACGGGGAAAGGAGCAGAGGAGAGAGAGAAGTAGGGTAGAGTGTAAGGAGTTTCCCACCGCTACATCCCGCGGATTAGAGAAAGCTCTACTCAGGTTGCTAAGCAACACTCAGCTCCCCTATAATGTCTTTGTAAGAGTCAGAATCCTGAAAAGCAATCCAAGGAGCCCATATTTGGCTAAACTTGGCAAGTGAGTCGTGGATGATGGAGGTCAAATCCTCCATATGCATAAGATCGTTGACCCTTGAAACCCAGATAGACAAAGCAGGGGGTGAGGAATCCTTCCATCTTAATGAGATGCAATGACGCGCTGCCATCACTAAAAAGTGAAGCAAAGAGCGTTTGTAGACATTCCCCGGGATGTCGCAGTGATGGAGAAGGAAGAGGGCCGCATCCATGGCTATGCCGGTATCCGTGACCTCGCCTATCACCCGTTTAACGCCTTCCCAAAACGAGGTAAGGATAGAACACGACCAAAAGGTGTGAAGGAGGGTACCATTGTCACACCCACATCTCCAGCACAGGGGGGACGCTGTAGGGAAGATGCGGTGTAAACGGACCGGAGTCCTGTACCAGCGAGATAGAAGCTTGAAGCGGGCTTCTTGATAGCGTGAACTAATCGACGTCTTATAAGCCAGAGTGAGAACACGTGTACTTTGTGCGATAGAGAAGGAGATACCCAGATCAGACTCCCATTTAGAAAGGTAAACGGGCGGAGGTAAGTCAGGGGGTCCATGATAAGTTTGTAAACTGTGGACAACATGTGTCGAGCTAGATCAGAGCCTACACACAGGTCCTCCAGGGGGGTCCTGTCTTTTTGGTACGAAGAGGGGGGCGAAATAGAGTAGCAAAAGTGACGGAGTTGAAGAGATCTCCAGTGACCTAGAGATGGAAGGTCAGATACCCGAGACATTTCTGAGAGAGAGAGCCAATTAGTGACTGTCAGAAACTGAGCTGCTCTGAACATCAAGCAAACCAGGAACGGAAGACTGGGTCATTTATACCTGCGGAAAAGGAGGGATTCCCAAGAATAGGATACATTGGGGAGTGTAATGGAAGTAAGGATGACCTCACTGAGGCAAGGTAGCAGCATAGCAGAGTTGGGCCAAATAGTGGGGTGTTGATGGATTCATTGCTTTTAATGTCTGCCAATAGTCTAAAATCAGGGAATTGCATTATTATCATGCAAGTTGGATAATTAAAACTATAAACCATACAAGAAATGCTTATAAATACATAGTTGAACAACATATCAATGAAACAAACACCAAGGAAGAATAAACATTAAAAGCATATTCACTATCAGTGCGCCAACACAGTACAGTCACGGACCATAATAAAAGAATAGATACAATTGGGTCAAAAATTCAGTCTAATCTGCCATTTTCTACCCAGGGTACATACAAGATATAATACAAATGACATTGTTTAAAACTAGTTTAAAATCTTTGAGTATGAAAAGTGCATCCAGGCATATTCCAACATTTATGGCAGTGTAAACATTTTAGAAAACACTTATGTGGGTTGCAAGATAGAAAGTAATAGGATATGATAAAATTTAATGTGCATTAAAGTGCACCATTTTGTTCCCCCTCCCCCGAAAAAAAGGAAACATCTTATATACTTGCTAAGACTTCAGTACTCTATTGGTTTAGTACCGAACACTATTAGGGTATGTGCACGCGATAACTGCAATTACGTCTGAAATTACGGCTGTTTTCAGGAGAAAACAGCTCCTGAATTTCAGACGTAATTGCATGTACTCGCATTTTGCGGGGCGTCTTTTACGGACGTAATTTGGAGCTGTTCTTCATTGAAGTAAATGAAAAACGGCTCCAATTACGTCCCAAGAAGTGTCCTGCACTTCTTTGACGAGGCTGTTATTCTACGCGCCGTCTTTTGACAGCGACGCGTAAAATGACAGATCGTCGGCACAGTACATCCTAAGACCCATTGAAAGTAATGGGCAGATGTTTGCCGACGTATTGGAGACGTTTTTTCAGACGTAATTCGAGGCGTAAAACGCCTCCAATACGCCTGAACATAGGTCGTGTGAAACCAGCCTAATAGTAATATACTTTGAAAAAGTAGCTGGTACCATTAGGTGTCAATTTAAATATGGGTCATGTTCAAGTCAATTGGAGTCCTATACAGTTGTATACAGATCAGCACCCTAGTAATCGCAACAGGCAGCTATGATTTTTACAAGTATATGTGTGAGTGAACAGGTTATTGGAGCTTTGTACTAAAGGAACAGAGTAACATACCCTTATCAAGTATAATAGGAAAATCCTTTATGCTTCTAGTTTCTTAGGCCTAGTTCAAATCACGTTTTTACTTCCGTCAGAGGTACAGATGTAGCAATCCTTATCTTGACTCCGATAACTTGCTGCAGGGTGATATCTTATCACTTAAGTTATTGAAAACCTTCGAGAAAGGTCAAGTTAAAGTTTCTTGCCACTGCATATTTTTTTTTCATTCACAAATAAATTTTATTGTAAAACATCAGAAGTAAATATAGAGCAGTATGTATAGACAACATGTCCATTGCAATTATAAAGGAAATCAGCAATTCAATATAGCGATGTATCAGAGGAATCACCAGTACATTTGAGTAGGACAATGCAATACATAGAATAAAGAAATGTCAGACAAAACAATATAAAGCGAGTAAGGGTATCTGAAAAATATACACTTCTTGAATGTTTATGAACCAGTGGGAAAAGCCGATGACTACCTAAAGCCAGGGGCGTAACTAGGAAAGACTGGGCCCCATAGCAAACTTTTGACTGGGCCCCCCCCCTTGTAGATAGTGCCTTTTTTACAAACCCCCCTTTTGATAACGCCATACAGCCCCCCTGTAGATAACGCCATACAGCCCCCTTTGTAGATATCTACAGAGGGGCCTGTATGGCGTTATCTACGGGGGGCTGTATGGCGTTATCTATGGGGGGCTGTATGGCGTTATCTACGGGGGGACTGTATGGCGTTCCCTACAGGGGGGGACTGTATGGCACTATCTGCAGGGGGGCTGTATGGCGCTATCTACAGGGGGGCTGTATGGCGCTATCTACAGGGGGGGACTGTATGGCGTTATCTACAGGGGGGACTGTATGGCGTTATCTACAGGGGGGACTGTATGGCGCTATCTACAGGGGAGACTGTATGGCGCTATCTACAGGGGGGCTGTATGGCGCTATCTACAGGGGGGCTGTATGGCGCTATCTACAGGGGGGACTGTATGGCGTTATCTACAGGGGGACTGTATGGCGCTATCTACAGAGGGGACTGTATGGCGCTATCTACAGAGGGGACTGTATGGCATTATCTAGAGGGGGGACTGTATGGCGTTATCTACGGGGGGGGCTGTATGGCGTTCCCTACAGAGGGGGCTGTCTGGCGTTAACTACAGGGGGGACTGTATGGCGTTACCTACAGGGAGTCTGTATGGTGTTCCCTACAGGGGGGGTCTGTAGGGAACGCCATACAGCCCCCCCTGTAGGGAACGCCATACAGCCCCCCCCTGTTGGGAACGCCATACAGCCCCCCCTGTAGGGAACGCCATACAGCGTCTCCCCCTGTAGGGAACGCCATACAGCGTCCCCCCTGTAGGGAACGCCACACAGAGTCCCCCCCTGTAGGGAACGCCATACAGCGTCCGTCCCTCCCTGTAGGGAACCCCATACAGCGTCCCCCCCTGTAAGGAACGCCATACAGCGCCCCCCTGTAGGGAACGCCATACAGCGTCCCCCCCCCTGTAGGGAACGCCATACAGCGTCCCCCCCTGTAGGGAACGCCATACAGAGTCCCCCCCTGTAGGGAACGCCATACAGCGTCCCCCCTGTAAGGAACGCCATACAGCCCCCCCTGTAGGGAACGCCATACAGCGTCCCCCTTCCCAAAAAAATGTGACCTACAGTGTGTCCTGATAAAAGACATGTATCCCCTATCCACAGGATAGGGGATACATGTGTGATCGCTGGCAGCGATAGGGAGAACGGGGGACCGAAAGTCCCCCTGAAGTTCTCCATGACTAACCTCTGACTTCCGGCGTCTGCGCAGCTCACTAAAAATGAAAGGAGCGCTGGTCACGCATGCGCACAAGCGGGACCGGCGCTCCATTCATTTCTCCGGAGCTGCCGACACAGACCCCGGAAGTCCGAGGTTTGTGATGGAGAACTTCAGGGGACTTTCAGTCCCCCGTTCTCCCTATCGCTGCCAGCGATCACACATGTATCCCCTATCCTGTGGATAGGGGATACATGTCTTTTGTTTAATGGCAGAGCGGGGAGATACCTCCCTGCTCTGCCGTAGTGTTCAGTGGCGTCCCGCTGTAGCAGCCATAGCGGCAGCCATAGCGGCAGCTAGCGGAGCCTCCGGCCATGGTGGGGGCCCGTGCCGGCGGGTGACACGGGCCCCCTCATGCCTCGGGCCCCGTAGCAGCCGCTACTGCTGCTACGGTGGTAGTTACGCCACTGCCTAAAGCCTTATACAAAGAAGTAACTAGTTAACTAAAAACTCAAACAGTTTCCACATGTAGAGATGCATAAAAGTATAAACATGTCAGGTACCATGCAGCAGAAGATCAGGACCTATTCTACACCCTATTACAAGTAGAAGTCTATAATGTATAATATATACATGGAATGCAAGAGGGGCCAACTGGGCCGGGCCAAATATGAGCCACATTCGTGGCAGCAAACAGATTAACCGCTTCCCGACCGCCCACAGTAAATTCACGTAGGCATTTGCTGGGCTCTGTGCAGCGCCGACGTGAATTCACGGTGGGTGTTAAAAGCACGATCTGGGTGTCTCAGAGTAGCGCTGACACCCGGATCGCGCTGTTAACCCCTGCCTCTGGTCCCGGAGACATGACCGGGACCTAATTGGTTCAGGCCCCGGTCATGTGATCGCAGGGAAAGCTTGTTGTAGCAACGAACTGGAAAGTTTGTTACTACAACAAACTGGAAAGTTTGTTGCTACAACAAACTTTCCCGGGGACCGATTGCGGGTGCCGCAGTCGGTTATAAGGCAGAACCGGAGGCCATACAACGGCCCCCGGGTCTGCCATGCACAGCAGCCTATGAGAACCAGCCGGAGGCTGGTGCTCATAAGCTTCCTGTCAGTGTGACTCTCAGCGTCACATTGACAGTTTATAATACGTTACACTACCTAGGTAGTGTAATGTATTATAGCAGCGATCAGTGCTGCCAGTTTTCAAGTAAAACAAGTAAAAAGTAAAAAATAAAGTAATAAAAATGTTTTATAAAAGTGTAAAAACAAGTTATAAAAGTTACAAAAACAAAAAATGCCTTTTTTTCCTATAAGTCTTTTATTATAGGAAAAAAATTAAAATGTTAAAAAAAAGTACACATATTTGGTATCACCGCGTTCGTAACGACCCAAACTATAAAACTATAATATTATTTTTCCCGTACAATGAACAGCGCAAAAAAAATAATTAAAAAACAATGTCAGAATCACTATTTTTTTGGTCATCAACCCTCCAAAAATATAGACTAAAAAGTGATCAAAAAGTCGCATGTACCCTAAAATAGTACCAATAAAAACGACAAGCCGTCCCGCAAAAAACAAGCCCTTACACAACTTTTTTGACTGAAAAATAAAAAAGTTATGGCTCTCAGAATATGGTGACACAAAAAATAAATAATTTTATCGAAAAGTGATTTTATTGCGCAAATGCCACAAAACATAAAAAACTATATACATCTGGTATCGCCGTAATCGTATCGACCCGCAGAATAAAGTAAAATGTCATTTATAGCGCACGGTGAAAAGTGTAAAAAAAAAAAGACATAAAACATTGTCAGAATTAGTTTTTTTGTCACTTTGCTTGCCAAAAAAATCGAATAAAAAGTGATAAAAAAAATCACATGTACCCTAAAATGGTACCAATGAAAACTACAGATTGTCCCACAACAAATAAGTCCTCGCACGGCTCCGGTGAAGAAAAAATAAAAAAAGTTCTGGCTCTCAGAATATAGCGACAGAAATTGTGCAGTGTCCAAAAGCTGATAAGATCGGGCGCCATTTATCAGTGCGACATTGGCCACATATCTGCGGATTATTATTTATTTACCGAATTATTATACCCTCTTATTATGTCCTGATGTACTCTGCCCAATTTACACATACCCCCACATCATAAACTGAAATACCAGCAAAACCCCAAACAGAACAGTTACCAAGCAAACTCTGCGCTCCAAAAGCCAAATGGCGCTCCCTCCCTTCTGAGCCCCACAGCGTGCCCAAACACCAGCTTACGTCCACATATATGATATTTTATATCCGGGAGAACCCGCTCAACATTGTATGATGTATTTGTCTTCAGTGGCACAAACTGGGCACAACATAGAAGGGGGTCTGCTGTGCTGGGGGAGAGAATTCTAGCTGGGGTGGCGGAGTGTTTAAACTAGGGCTGAGGAGGGAGGCCAATGTAGAAAATAAAGGGGTAGTTAGGTTATAGAGGGGTCAGACTATATTGGTGGGGGGAGAAACAGACGGTGGGGAGAGGACTAGGCAACAAGATAAGGAGATCTTTTTGTTACAAAACAGCAGTGAAAATAAAAAAGCCCAAATATCAAATAATCACATTTCTGATACTGAAAGTGAAACATTTAAAGGCAAGTTAAAGTGTATGTTCACAAATTCCAGAAGTCTAGCAAGCAAAATGGGGGAGCTGGAGGCCTTGATACTGGAAGAAAATATAGATATAGTTGGTGTTGCTGAAACATGGCTGGACTCTTCACATGACTGGGCTGTAAATCTACAGGGTTTTACACTGTTTTGGAAAGACAGGTTGAATAGTAAAGGCGGTGGTGTATGTCTGTATGTGAGAAGTGATATGAAGGTGAGTGTGAATGAGACATTAGAGGGTGAAGATTGTGAGGAGGTTGAAACCTTGTGGGTGGAATTACAAAGGGAGGTAAACACTGAAAAAATTACTTTTGGTGTAATCTATAGACCCCCCAATATAACTGAAGAGATAGAAGGTCAAATATATAAACAGATGGAGCGGGCTGCACAGGCGGGTACTGTTGTGATAATGGGAGATTTTAATTACCGGGATATTAATTGCTGTCATGGTTCGGCTTCAACTGCAAAGGGGAGACATTTCCTCAACCTGTTGCAGGAAAATTTTATGGGCCAGTTTGTGGAAGACCCGACTAGAGGTGAAGCTCTGTTGGATCTGGTCATTTCTAATAATGCAGAGCTTGTTGGGAATGTCAATGTTCGTGAAAACCTCGGTAACAGTGATCATAATATAGTTATATTTTACCTATACTGTAAAAAACAAACACAGGCTGGGAGGGCAAAAACATTTAATTTTAAGAAGGCCAATTTCCCCAGGATGAGGGCTGCAATTCAGGATATACTAGACAAAGAGAAAAAACACACGGCGCCACATAGTGCAATTATCCAAGGGTCATGGGAAAACAAAACACTAGGGCAAATATTCTCACCTAGGGAGGTTATGCTGACCAGGCAGAACACTGTTGAAAGGTGTGAGTCAAATCTCCATGCAGATCACCGCTATGGAAATACGTGAAAAGGAGACACACCCAGGGTGTGTGCAGCCAGATCCGAGGTATAGCTGCTGCCCAGATCCAAGAGCCGGTGAACGGAAATTCACCGCCAAACAATGAAGTAGAAAGAGAGGAAGAAAAGGACCAATATGCTAGTCGCTGGTATACTTAATTTTTGTTTTTAATATATGAATGGAGACAGCCTACGCGTTTCGACGCAGGACATGCGTCTTCATCAGGCCATCCATATTGGCATATTGGTCCTTTTTTTCCTCTCTTTCTACTTCAATTCAGGATATAGACTGGGAAGAACTAATGTTAAATAATGGGACAAATGATAAATGGGAGATTTTCAAATCTACCTTGGGTAATTATAGTGCAAAATTTATTCCTACAGGTAACAAGTATAAACGACTAAAATTAAACCCCACTTGGCTTACACCTTCTGTAAAAAGGGCAATACGTGACAAAAAAAGGGCATTTAAAAAATACAAATCTGAGGGTACAGCTGTAGCCTTTGTAAAATATAAAGAGCTTAATAAAATCTGTAAAAAGATAATAAAATCAGCAAAAATACAAAATGAAAGGCAGGTGGCCAAGGATAGTAAAACAATTCTTCAAGCATATAAATGCAAAAAAGCCAAGGTCTGAACATGTAGGACCCTTAGATAGTGGTAATGGGGAGTTGGTCACAGGGGATCAAGAGAAGGCAGAGTTACTAAATGGGTTCTTCCGCTCTGTATATACAACAGAAGAAAGAGCAGCTGATGTAGCCGCTGCCAGTGCTGTTAATATATCAGTTGATATACTGAATTGGATGAATGTAGATATGGTGCAAGCTAAATTAAATAAAATAAACGTACACAAGGCCCCGGGACCAGATGGGCTACACCCTAGAGTTCTTAAGGAGATTAGTTCAGTTATTTCTGTCCCCCTCTTCATAATATTTAGAGAGTCTCTCATGACTGGTATAGTGCCAAGGGACTGGCGCAGGGCAAATGTGGTGCTTATTTTCAAAAAGGGCTCTAGGTCTTCGCCGGGTAATTATAGACCAGTAAGCTTAACATCCATCGTGGCTATTGAGGGCTATTGAGGGACTATATACAGAATTATGTGACAATAAATATTATTATAAGTGACAGCCAGCACGGTTTTACAAAGGACAGAAGCTGTCAAACCAACCTGATTTGTTTTTATGAAGAGGTAAGCAGAAGCCTAGACAGAGGGGCCGCTGTGGATATAGTGTTTTTGGACTTTGCAAAGGCATTTGACACTGTCCCCCATAGACGTCTAATGGGTAAATTAAGGACTATAGGTTTAGAAAGTATAGTTTGTAATTGGATTGAGAATTGGCTCAAGGACCGTATCCAGAGAGTTGTGGTCAATGATTCCTACTCTGAATGGTCCCCGGTTATAAGTGGTGTACCCCAGGGTTCAGTGCTGGGACCACTATTATTCAACTTATTTATTAATGATATAGACGATGGGATTAATAGCACTATTTCTATTTTTGCAGATGACACCAAGCTATGCAATATAGTTCAGACTATGGAAGATGTTTGTGAATTGCAGGCAGATTTAAACAAACTAAGTGTTTGGGCGTCCACTTGGCAAATTAAGTTTAATGTAGATAAATGTAAAGTTATGCACCTGGGTACGAACAACCTGCATGCATCATATGTCCTAGGGGGAGCTACACTGGGGGAGTCACTTGTTGAAAAGGATCTGGGTGTACTTGTAAATCATAAACTAAATAACAGCATGCAGTGTCAATCAGCTGCTTCAAAGGCCAGCAAAATATTGTCGTGTATCAAAAGAGGCATGGACTCGCGGGACAGGGATGTAATATTACCACTTTACAAAGCATTAGTGAGGCCTCATCTAGAATATGCAGTCCAGTTCTGGGCTCCAGTTCATAGAAAGGATTCCCTGGAGTTGGAAAAAATACAAAGAAGAGCAACGAAGCTAATAAGGGGCATGGAGAATCTAAGTTATGTGGAAAGATCAAAAGAACTAAACCTATTTAGCCTTGAGAAAAGACGACTAAGGGGGGACATGATTAACTTATATAAATATAAGAATGGCACATACAAAAAATATGGTGAAATCCTGTCCCATGTAAAACCCTCTCAAAAAACAAGGGGGCACTCCCTCCGTCTGGAAAAAGAAAGGTTCAACCTGCAGAGGCGAGAAGCCTTCTTTACTGTGAGAACGGTGAATTTATGGAATAGCCTACCGCAGGAGCTGGTCACAGCAGGGACAGTAGATGGCTTCAAAAAAGGCTCAGATAATTTCCTAGAACAAAAAAATATTAGCTCCTATGTGTAGAAATGTTTTACTTCCCCTTTCCCATCCCTTGGTTGAACTTGATGGACATGTGTCTTTTTTCAACCGTACAAACTATGTAACTATGTAACATATTGTGCGTTAAAATGGCATATCAGTGGAAAATTTTAATTTTCACTTTGCACCATCCGCTGCGCATTAACGTCTTCACGCACCACGACTTAATAGCATGTCGTGGTGCGGGGGGTTATATATGGAGTGGGCTCATGCGCTGCGCCCGCGTGTATTACAGCTGACACCCGGGACTAATGGACAGGAACAGGGATCGCACTGTTACAGGAGCCTGTAAAAATGATATTATACTGCAATACATTAGTACTGCAATGTATTGTACCAGCGACCTAATGATCACTCGTTCCAGTCCCCTAAAGGAACTTTTGGGAGGTTTCCACTGTTTTACCTCAGGGGCTTTGCAAACGCGACATGGCACTGAAAACCAATCTGCGCTTCAAAATCCAAATGGCGCTCCTTCCCTTCTGAGCTCTGCCGTGGGTCCAAACAGCAGTTTAGTACCACATATGGGGTATTGCTGTAATCGGGAGAAGTAGCTTTACAAGTTTTGGGGTGCTTTTTATTCTTTATTCCTTGCAAATATCTTTTTTTTTATATTTTTTCAGACAAAAAAGTAGATTTTTACTTTCACAGGCAAACTCCAATAAATATAGCAGAAGACCTGTGGGGTCAAGATGCTAACTATACCCCTAGATAAATTCCTTGAGGGGTGCAGTTTCCAAAACCGTGTCACTTTTGGGGGATTTCCACTGTTTTGGCACTACAAGACCTCTTCAAACCCGACATGGTGCCTAAAATATATTCTAAAAAAAGGAGGCCACAAAATCCACTGGGTGCTCCTTTGCTTCTGAGGCCGGTATTTCAGTCCATTATCACACTAGGGCCACATGTGGGATATTTCTAAAAACTGCAGAATCTGGGCAATAAATTTTGTGTTGCATTTCTCTGGTAAAACCTTCTGTGTTACAGAAAAAAATGTATTACAAATGAATTGCATAAAAAAAAAAATTTTTTTTGTCAATTTCCCCTCTACATTGCTTTAATTCCTGTGAAACGCCTAAAGGGTTAAGAAACTTTCTGAATGTTGTTTTGAATACTTTGAGGGGTGCAGTTTTTAATATGGGGTTATTTATGGGGTCTATCTAGTACATAGGGCCCTCAAAGCCGCTTCAGAACTGAACTGGTCCCTGTAAAAATCGCCTTTTGAAATTTTCTTGAAAATGTGAGAAATTGCTGCTAAATTCTAAGCCTTGTATAGTCCTAGAAAAATAAAATAATGTTCAAAAAACTATGCAAATATAAAGTAGACATATGGAATATGTGAAATAGTAACTATTTTGTGTGGTATTACTATCTGTTTTACAAGCAGAAACATTTAAAATGAGAAAAATCATAATTTTTGCACATTTTCTCTAAATTTTGGTGTTTTTCACAAATAAGCAATGAATTTATTGACCAAATTTTTCCACTAATATAAAGTACAATATGTCACGAGAAAACAGTCTCAGAATCTCTTGGATAGGCAAAAGCATTCCGGAGTTATTACCACATAAAGTAACACATGTCAGATTTGAAAAAATGGGGCTGGTCCTGAAGGCCAAAATGAGCTTGGCCTTGAAAGGGTTAAGGGCTCAGGGGCGAGTCAGAAATGCTGTGTTGGGGGGAGCAGACAGTAGCAGCAGACTGCAGCCATCTATCCCAAATTTTATTGAATTTGAGAGGACAGTTTCTATGTTGGAATAACCATTTCTTGTGAGGTAACATACCACCAACCAGGGACAGCAATTCTGCAAATGTAGGGGCCCGACAGGACAACCAAGTCTTGGCTAACAGCTTTTTGGCATAATATAACTGGCATGCCCATGGCCGCGGGCCGTCAGGCTCACTCACCTCCTGATGGCCGCAGCCATGGATCTGTGAGCGCTTCTCTCGGTCGGTCCTCTAGGGTGCGCACCTGAGTTAAAGTACCAAATTAGCCCATGAGCACCCTGGACTATAAGAAGGGCTCTGCCCCTTTCTGCATTGCCTGACCTTTGTTGTCGTTACCCTAGTCTGTCTTTGCAAATGGTCTCCTAAGTGTTTTCCAGTTCCCAGTGTTTCCCGTTCCTGCTACCTGTAACCTGTATCCCGTGCTATCCTGGTCCAAGTGCCGTATTGAGTTGGAGTCGTGCTGCGCTGAGTACCACGCCAGTCCTCCTACACCACACCTGGTGCCTGCCTGCTGCCTAGTCCCAGCCGAGCCTGTCTTGCTACTGTCTGAGCTACCACAGGTACACCTATATGAACTATAGACTGTGACCTGTGTCCTGTTGGCCAGCTGCCATACCGTCAAGGCGGTACGGCCCAGTGGGTCCACGTACCCAACGTGACAGTAAGCTCAGGCCATGGACCCCGCTGGTCAATCCAAGACCATGATGATGTCACAAGAGATGCGGGCGGATGTGCTAGACCTCCTGTCTCGACAGGACCAACTCCTCCAGGCATTGAACATTATTGCACATCGGCTGGATGTGCAAGCTGCCGTCCCTCCTACTACACCTCCTGGCAGTACAGATCATCCGACTACACCTCCTGGCAGTGCTTATCCCCGATTTTCTTTGCCGCTAGCTCACCGCTATAATGGAGACGCGAAGACCTGCCGTGGATTTTTGAACCATTGCCAGATCCACTTTAGCCTGTACCCAACGTGACAATAATGTCTCTACAATAAATGTATGGATATGACAGGAGTCATAATCTGCAGGGCCAGGAGTGAATAGACAGATCTTGGGGCACAGCGGGACAAGAAACCCCATCTCATCGTTCACGAATTTGATAACCTGATCCCAGAACCTGGCCACCTTGGGGCAAGACCACACCAAATTATAAAAAGAACCCGAGGTGATTCCACATTTAGGGTACTCGTCAGGGTAGTCAGGACGAAAGCGATGTAATCTAGAGGTGGTATAATACGCCCTATGCAATATGTAAAATTGTGTGAGCCGCTAATTATAGTTGGATGATACCATTTTAGGAGAGGAGAGGGCTCTGTCCCACTCATCATCAGACAGCGGACCTATATCACCATCCCATTTTAATTTCAGCGGGACAAGCATAGATTCTCTAGACTTTCCGGATAATACGCCAAAAAGACAAGAAATCAGGTGTTTAGCAGGGGGAGAAAGCAGAAAGTTATGAAGTCGGAAGCTTTGGTACGTTATTACCCCGAGGCCCAGCTGAGTCAGAAGTGCATGTTTGATCCTTAAAGAGGCTCTGTCACCAGATTTTGCAACCCCTATCTGCTATTGCAGCAGATAGGCGCTGCAATGTAGATTACAGTAACGTTTTTATTTTTAAAAAACGAGCATTTTTGGCCAAGTTATGACCATTTTTGTAGTTATGCAAATGAGGCTTGCAAAAGTCCAAGTGGGTGTGTTTAAAAGTAAAAGTCCAAGTGGGCGTGTATTATGTGCGTACATCGGGGCGTTTTTAATACTTTTACTAGCTGGGCGCTCTGAAGAGAAGTATCATCCACTTCTCTTCAGAACGCCCAGCTTCTGGCAGTGCAGATCTGTGACGTCACTCACAGGTCCTGCATCGCGTCGGCCACATCGGCACCAGAGGCTACAGTTGATTCTGCAGCAGCATCAGCGTTTGCAGGTAAATCGATGTAGCTACTTACCTGCAAACGCCGATGCTGCTGCAGAATCAACTGAAGCCTCTGGTGCCGATGTGGCCGACGCGATGCAGGACCTGTGAGTGACGTCACAGATCTGCACTGCCAGAAGCTGGGCGTTCTGAAGAGAAGTGGATGATACTTCTCTTCAGAGCGCCCAGCTAGTAAAAGTATTAAAAACGCCCCGATGTACGCACATAATACACGCCCACTTGGACTTTTACTTTTAAACACACCCACTTGGACTTTTGCAAGCCTCATTTGCATAACTACAAAAATGGTCATAACTTGGCCAAAAATGCTAGTTTTTTAAAAATAAAAACGTTACTGTAATCTACATTGCAGCGCCTATCTGCTGCAATAGCAGATAGGGGTTGCAAAATCTGGTGACAGAGCCTCTTTAAATAGGAGAACAATTGGGAGGAGGGAAGAGCAAATTCCTCCTGCAGCTCTGGGAAGGTCTTAATACCAGAGTCAGAATACACATGGGATAGATATCAAATACCATTCATGTGCCAGGGTATATCAAAGGAGAGCTGTAACAATTCTGGGAGAGCTATACAGTGCCATAGGGGTGTGTGCCTAGTGATACCAGTGGAGTAAAAAATGTGCTGGGATACATCCCACACCAGTAGGGCCTGGTTCAGGATCGGATGGTCACGTAAGTTTTCACCGGTATGCAGTCGGCCCATTATGCAAGGGGTGAGCATAATGTGCACTAAATGCGGAAATAAGTAGGGTCTGAACTCTCACACGTTCGGCCGTTCCCCATCTCACCAGGGGAGACAACGAACTAGCTATAAAGTACCATTTAACACTGGGGAAAGATATACCTCCCTCATCCCATGGGGCGCATAGACGCCGGCTAGCCACCCGAGACCTACTATTATTCCACACAAAGGAGGTGAGTATACTTTCAATACACTGTAATAAATGGGCCGGGAGGTATATAGGAGATTGCTGGAGAATATACAGGATTTTAGGCATTAGGGTCATTTTAACAAAAATCACTCTCTCAGCTGTAAATAGGAGCAATTGGTTCCATCTGGCAACGTTGGTACGTAAAAAGGAAATCAAAGGGGTGATATTCAATGCTTCGAAATCAAAAACTGATCTGGAAATCTGTATACCAAGATACGTAATAGAGGTGGACCAGAGGAGTGGGGTAGAGATTGCCGAGGCAACAGGGACTGATATATCTAATGGTAAAATATGAGACTTAGACCAATTAATGGATAAACCAGACATTCAACCAAAACGTGTCATTATAGAGAGTACTATATGCAGGTACACCCCAGGGTCAGTGAGATACAACAGGGTGTCATCAGCATACTTGCTGGTCTTTTCTTGTACAGGGGAGGTTAAAACCTATAATACAGGGTTCTTTTCTGCGTATTTCAGCGAGAGGTTCCACTGCCAGCGCAAATAATAGAGGGGAAAGAGCGCAACCTTGTCGGGTACCTCTATACAAAGGGAAGGGGTCAGATGTCCAACCATTTAATGCCACCCGTGAGGATGGGGCAGAGTATAATTATTTCACCCATTTTATAAATTCTGGTCCGAATCCCAATTTCACCAGTGTCAAAAATAGGAAATCCCATTATATTGAGTCAAAGGCTTTAGCGGCATCTAGGGAAACTACGACCCGGGGGCCCACATCCTCATGAGTGGACTGCAAATTAGTGAACAGTCAGCGAAGATTGAGGGCTGTGGCTTTGCCAGGCATAAAGCCTGTCTGATTCGGGTGTATCAGAAACAGTATAACTGTATTAAGTCGTCTAGCCAAAAGTTTCGCCATGATTTTAATTTCAGTCTGGAGGAGTATGATGGGGCGATAGGAATCACATAGTGTAGGGTTTTTACCCGGTTTAGGCAGTACTACTATCGTCGCTTCCCTCATCGAACGGGGCAGTTCTCCAGAGTTCAAAGCCGCCTGGTAAACATCCAGGAGACGGGCAGCTAAAAAGTCAGCATGGGCCCTGTAAAATTCAACCGGGTGATTTAGATATCTGGAAGAAGGCCATGGACTCCAGAATCTCTTGTGCAGTAATGGGGCTATCTAAATACTCCCTGTGGGCAGGCGATAGTGAGGGGAGGGTTACCTTCTCTAGATATTCATCAATTTCTGTGGAGGAAGCGGATATGTGTTAGGAATATAATGTTTCATAGTATGAGCGAAAGGCAGATAAAATTACCTGTGGGTCAGAGGACTGGGTACCATCTGGAACCTCAAGCAGTGATATCACAGGGGGTTCCCTATCACCCTTGGCTATACAGGCTAAACGTTTACCACATTTTTCACCATGTTCATAATTTAATTGCTTGGAAAAGAATGCTTTTTTCTGAGCCTTATTATTCAAAGAGGTGTGGTACAAACGGACCTTGCAAAGCCATTCCAATTTATGATCCCTGGTCAGATTATTGATATATAAGTTCAGCTGCCAAGGCATCAATAGCCAGCTGGAGTTCATTATGTGACAAACCTCTCTTCAAGTCATTAATTGCTACAGAGGGCATATGCCTTGAAGGAGTCCCACACAACTAAAGGAGAAGCGCTACTGTCATTGTCAAGAAAAACTGATGCCACTTAGTCTGGAAATAGTCAGATGGAGGTAGAATTTTCAGCCAAAAGGAGTTCAATCTCCAGCGATTTGTTTGGGGGTATATTTGGGAGTCTAATACGTAAACGGCCAGAGGAGTGATCCAAAACAGACCTGGAAAGATACTCCGCAGAGTCTACAGCCGTCAGGAGGCAGGTGTGTACTAGCATTAAGTCAATATGGGATAAGGCCTGAAACAGCTAGAATATCATGAGAAATAGTTTATGATAAAGAAGACAATGTATCAGAACAAATTTACCGCTGGGGTCTACGAACATATCAATCAGGTGAAAGTGAAGGTGAAGACGGAGCTTGTCATCTGTTATGTGGGTCTCCTGAAGGCATATTATATCACAGTCATGCTTTAGTAAATAGCGAAATACCAGGGCCCTCTATATGTGATCGTTAAGACCCCTTACATTCCACGTTAAAAAGGAAACTAATTCGGAAGACATGGTAAAGGGTAAAAGTGCAAACCTAGGCCCAACCGATCAGCACGGACCAGTATATGAGCAGCATAATATACCTGAGACCTGGAGAAATTAGAAGCGTGATATGCATTGTGGAAATAAACATGTAGAAAATACAGGTGGAAACAAATCCCCTCCCCCCACCCTACTATCATGCACGCAAGCATGAAGTCTTGGATCCCTGAAACCAAAATAGTCGTAATAACAGAAGTACAAATTACAAACAGTAACTATCAAATAGCATATGAAAGTAGAGTGTAAGGGCACAGCCCACCCAGCAGAAAAAGGATGATGAAGGATGAAGGTGTCCATACGGTGAATGAATGATTCCCAGTTCCATCACAGAATGTCAGAGACTAGAAGTATTCTAGAAGCTTGGAATCGCAGGACAGTAGAGATACAAAGCTACAAATATCAGTACTTAGACATCCGTTAGATGAGGAGAACCAGCTTGACCACGAGAACTAGTTTCCAGCCAGTCGAGGACTTCCTGGGGAGTGGGGAAGAAATGCGATCTGCCATCCACCAGAACATTCAGCCGTGCAGGGTACATCATCGCGTATTTGAGATAGAGTTCTTTAAGCTTTTTCTTGGCAGTGAGGAACAAAGCTCTCTTCTTCTGGACCTCAATGGAAAAGTCAGGGTAAACTGAGATCTGTGAGTTGGCTTCAGGAATTGATCCTTGCTCTCTTTTAAGTTTAAGGATAGTGTCCCTGTCCCGGTAGTTGAGGAGTTTAGCAATAAACGTGCATGGTGGAGCTCCCGGAGGTGGAAGTTTGGACATAATATGGTGCACCCTCCACTGCAAACAGAGAACTTGTCCCTGACGAAGGTTCCGAACCCTCTGGCAAGCCTATAAAGCGTAGGTTACAGCACATCAGTCTGTTCTCCTGATCGTCCAGGTGCTGATGTAGTCTGGTGAGGCCCTGCTCAATGTCTCCAAGACATCTAGAGATTGCCGGGGCTTGGTCTTCCAGAGTACTGACTCTATTTTCCACCTCTGTCAGCCTTTCTCTGGTGTGCTGTGCATCCCTGCGTAGAAGAGAAATATCGACCTTAATCTCCTCAATACCTGTGGTGAGGGTTGTTTGACATGTTTGAATGGCCGCCAGTACCTTCAATGTGTCAGCATTAGAGTCCGACACAGCAGAGGCCGGCTGGTCTGGATCCACCAGGGTTTCGTCAGTGATCTGTGAGGAAGAAGGTGTAGTCGCCAAGGCGTTCGCTCTGCGAAACTGGTCGAGCTTAGCGGCAGATTTGGTTTGGGATTTCAGCGGCGCAATGACTGGGAGTTGAGTAGCTGTGAGTACAGCTGTATGGAGCACCAATGTGTATTTAGACCCCTGGGAGGGGATTCAGCACCCACACAATATTAAAGCGTTACATTACAAGTGAGTGAATATGGTATAGGGACCCAAGGTGGTCTGCAGAGGGACCCGTTGTAGAAGTCGGCAAAATAAACAGTGCGTTTGCAGGTGACCCACAAACAGGGTGGGTGCGGTATCTTGGCTACAGAGTAGTGGTCTGGTCGACAGCACAGGAGAAGTACGTGAAGATAAGGCCACAGGATGTAGCAGACTATCAAAAGAGTATAACAGGGGTTCAGTGGTACCTTCCCAGTGAGCTCCCAGACAGAACACCTGCAGTAAGTGGAGGCCTGCGGGGTTGGAGAGTTCCTACCCAGTGAGCCCTAATGGCAACAGGGCTTGTGTGCAGAGGGGAGGATGCCTCAGAGGAGGGGACTCACCAGTGGTGATATGGAGTCCCAGGGTGTTGTCCGCAGATGGTGCAGGGAAAGACTGCCTGGATAAATTCAAAAATGGCAGTCGCGACCAGCGTGAGCCACCTTGTAATGGCTGACTGGGTCCTTCCTGAGGCTGGCAAGTCACGGCACACCACCCTATAATCCTGGGCTGGCGATTGGTGACGTCGGTGCGCCCGAGGAGCTGTAAGGTTCCAGTCCGGCCGGAAGTAGCCTGCGTCTGGCTACTAATTAATTCAGGCCGGGGATGCAGCCCCAGACCAGGCCCAAAAGTCCCGGGCCGCAGAACACAAGGAGGAGGAGTGGTAGCGCCCCAGGAGTCCTTCACTCTGTAGGGGGAGCCTTCCCCGTAGACCCAGGAGGAGAGATGGAACAGCCACCGGTGCGAGGCCTCTCTGACTTCTGGCCACCCGCCGCTACGCGAGTCTGCAGCTTCAGCCCTGTCAGTAGGTCGCAACTGTCCGACAGGAGCAAGGACGCCATTATGGGTCCAGAAAGATGCACCAGCCTCCGCTAGTGTGAATATACCTCCTGGATGAGAGCTGGGACCACGTATACAGGAGGATTACCAGGGATGGTGTTCCAGAGATGGCAGCCCCAGCAAAACATGTCCGGCCAGCTCCACATCCAAGCCACGCCCCCTTGCCACTGTGTATTTAATGCGTTAAAAGTCAAGTTAAAGATCATTATATCTGTGTACGTCGGAGGACTCCCGCTGTATACCTGGGAAGCTCCTGATGTCACTGTCCACATAGACAATGATATCAAGAGCTTTCCAATGCTGGAGTCCTCGGCAAGAGCATCAGAAGCACTCCGGCCGAGGACTCTTTGAATGTCGGAGTCACTGGGCAGAGCATTGGAAGTGCTCTGCCTGTGGGACCCCAGCGCTGACTAAGCTCCTGACGTTACTGTCCATATATTAGACAGTGACGTCAGCAGCTTCCCTGGGGCTGGAGTCCTCGGGCCAAGCGCTACATAATGCTATTCTTGTGAAATCCGGCCCTGGGGATTCCATACAGTGGAATATATCGTCACATATAGGATCCCTCAGGATGAAATAGCAAAGTCCACTACGCTATTTCATCCTTCAAATAAAAAAGGTATACTGATGTATACCGAGCACTGAGACCCCCACTAATCGCTAGAATGAAGCAGCTGAAGCGCTCGTGTGAGCGCTCAGCCGCTTCGTGTCTGTCGGGCTTTTTCCGGAAAGCCGATGTATCGGAGTACGGGCTCATAGACTTTCTATTGAGTCCGTACACGATACATTTATTTCCGGAAATAGCCGAACAGACACGAATCGGCTGAGCATTCACACGAGCGATTCAGCTGCTTCGTTCAAGCGAATGGCTGGGGGTCTCAGTGCTCGGACCCCCACCGATCCAAACTTCTGACATGTCACTATGACATGTCAGAAGTTTGTCAAACGTTTAGCTACACTATAAATTGAGAAAAATGCTAATTTTTTAATTTTTTTCCTAAATTTTGGTGTTTTTCACAATTAAATACTGAATGTATCGAGCAAATTTTGCCAGTAACATAAAGTCCAATGTTTCACAAGAAAACAGTCTCAGAATCGCTTGGATAGGTAAAAGCATTTCGAAGTTATTACCACATAAAGTGAAGCATGTCAGATTTGAAAAATGTCACGAAGATCAAAAGTGGCCACAGAAGGAAGGGGTTAAATCAAGACTATTTGAGTTTTTATTTTTTTTATTTTAGATGCAAATGTGTATATATATTCTTTGAAGCCTTGTGTGAATGTTTTCGGGACTTGCTGCTGTCCAGGTCTCTTGAGTCTAAAAATCTACTCTTCTATGCAAAACAAAAACTTGATCTTGATATTTTTAACTAATGTAAACTACAACGCTTTTTCTTACCATATACATGGAAACAGGTGACAGATCCTCTGACTACTCAGATACTCAGATACTTTGACAGTTGGGAAGTCAGATTCTGAGCTTTTGGTAGATGATTCTGGTTATAGAATATATTGTGGTCTTGTGCAGTTCCTATCTAGTAATTTGGGAACGTGCATGCTAATGTAGCTCCATTTCATGTCTCCATATGAATGCTGAATCTATGATTTCTTTTGTTGCTCATCCTGGCTTCTCAAAGCTTTTCTGCTGTGTTATATACTATTTTCTATGGCAGCTATTAAATAATCATTTGTCTTTCCAAATCTCCTCATAACATCCACGCTCAAGTTGGCCAAACATATATGTTTATTTCATTGAGAAGAATTTAACAAGCTCGTGTCAGTGCCCTCCAGCACCATTTATGGGTACATACAACTATCACTATTTATTCCATTCCTTTGGGGGGACCTAAGGTGACCGAAAAACAGAAAATTTGGCATTTTTTTCATTTACAGCATTCGCCCTGTGGGTTAAATACAGATATATATATATATATATATATATATATATATATATATATATATATATATATATATATATAAAATAGTCCAGACATTTACGGATGCGAGGATATCAATTATGTATATTATTATTATTTTTATTTTTTTTACATTAGTTGAGAGAAAATGAGAAAAGGTTTTTTTTACTTTTAATATTTATTTTTGTACATTACTAAACGTTGGTAAACTATTTTTTTTTTTTTTTAGTTTAGTCCCCCTAGGGTCTTGAGCTAGCAATAATTTGATCTGGTACAATACACTGCAATACTTATGTATTGCAGTGTATTGTAATTTTTACCTGCTCCTTTTATGCCCTGTGTCACGATCTGTGAGTATGTGGACCCACTGGGCCGTAGCAGGTACGGGAACACTGGGAACAGGATAACACTAAGGGACCATTTGCAAGACTAACACGGGTAAACACAACAACGCTCAGGCAAGGAGTAAAGGGGCGGGGCAATTCTTATAGTCCAGGGTGATCATGGGCTAATAGATGATAATATTCATGTGCGCGCCCTGGCCCTTTAAGGCCGGGTACGAGCGTTCGCGCGTACCCTACGCGACACAGCAGAACGGAAGTGAGAGCTGACGTCCCCTAGGGAGGAGATGCAGGCCAGCTCTCATGGATCCATGGCTGCGGCTGTCGGGGGGGGGGGGGGGGTGAGTAATCCCGACAGTCCGTGGCCATGGACGCTACACCCTGCCTATAACAGAATTTTATTAGACAACAAATAATTACTCCTTGTGTGTTATGAGACCTACTCTAACCAAATTAATGTTCTGCCTATAACAGGGCTTAATGGGAGGACAAAGATGGCAGACCTGGGGGGCTCAATTAGGCTACAGACTACAGCCGACACCTGCCAAGTATAGAGCAAGTTCCACTCCTGACTTCCCTTTCCTAGCCATGATGTACAGTTATGTGAAATGTCGGGAAGGGGTTAATAAGCATGTTCACATTGAATAAAACTGTACTTCAGTTGTGCCCTTCCATTTACATGTTATAAATTCTAGTTGGTTGTTTCTTAGTTATACAGTATATGTTTTGGGGTAAATTTGATGACAACCAATATGGCTACCATTGCACCTTCCACGGGTGTTGACACCAGGTTTCTGTATGGCAACTCTGCTTAGTAATAAAATTGAATATAACCTGTATGTGCCTTTAAAAACACCTTGGTAAAGCATTCTCGTCAATCTAATTCTAATATTTAATGGAGAAATCGAGGGATATATAACTGCAGATACTGTAAATTCGCTTAGCAAACTTTATTGTGAACTACGACAATGTAATTATCATAAACCCTCACCCCATTAGTATATATAATAGACTCAAGACTTCTGTGAAATAATTATTCAAAGTTAAAGACAATTTCAACGATTGGATGTAGAGTCCAAGAGAGCTGATCCCAGGTCCTCACCATACAACACAAGTAAGAAAAGCAAAAGCAAGCACTTTAGTTGATTATGTATTTAATGCTGATGGTTCAGTTTTCCTGCATGGTCGTTGACAGCAGACCAAGTCCCTACAAGTCTCTATTTTGAAGGCTTGGACTGGGCCCCAGTGGGACCTGGTTCTGACACAATAATAGGCCCCAGTGATCCAGAAGTAGACAACCTCATTTGAATGGGATTTTGCAGACAATCGCTTGTTACTAGGGTCTATTTCTTATGGGATGTCACAAATAACCTATTAGACCTCTTGTTAGGTCCTGTGGGTACAATGATAACAAATATTACAATGCAATTAAAAAGTGGACGTGTACATTTTCTGTGTCAATGGACCTCTGGTGGTCCCAAGAAACACCAGTCCAATACCGACTATGGACCAACCATATGGTGCCTTTGTGAGACATTGTATTCTCCCTTTGTGACTCTCTGTGTGTCTGTGTATTATTGCAAGCATACGGAGAAACAATATTAGTGTCACGTAGGGTTCGTGGACCCACAGGGCCGTACCGCCTTGGCGGTATGGCAGCTGGCCAACAGGGCACAGGTCAGAGTCTATAGTTCATATAGGGTACCTGTGGCAACTTGGACAGTAGCAAGGCAGGCTTGGCTGGGACTAGGCAGCAGTTAGACGTCAGGCGTGGAGTAGCAGGACAGGCATGGTATACAGCACGGCTACAGCTCAGCACGGCACTAGATCAGGATACAGGTTACAGGAACAAAGAACACTGGGAGCAGGAAACACTAGGGGACCATTTGCAGACAAACTAAGGATACGACAACAACGCTCAGGCATGGGAGGATGGGACTGGGACCTTCTTATAGCCTAGGGTCCTCTGGGAGCAATCACCCCAATCTCCCACATGCGTGCACTTTGGCTTCTTAAGTCTGGACTGAGCTCGCAAGCGCACCCTGATGGTCACTGTGGAACAGGACGGCCGTATGTGCAGACATTTCTGGAGAGAAGGGCGTCCACTGGATGGAAGGAGTTCGTGGTCAGCGACCACGGACGTTACAATTAGCCAATAGCAGGCTATGTGCACCATATTACTGATCTGTACCCCACCGATATATTATACAATTGTGTGAATGAAGCCTAAAATGGATGCAGTCTACTCTGTAGCTGACTAGCAGGAAAAGTGAATTATTCACTGCTCCTGCCAGAGAGATGCACTCCTTCCACACTCTCAGAAAAAGTTGCCCTACACTTACTAATATGGCTGACAATGTTTGATGTAAGCTACTTGTTATCCCAGAAAACAAAGGCAGGAGTCTGAAACGCAGAAAATGGAGCTTACTAGAGAAAGACTGCGGACAGATACTTCGTTTTGGCTGAAGTTAAACGCCAAACTCCCAAAGTGCATAGTTGTATTTAACCAAAGACTAAAGTAATGCAGTTTCTCTTAGACTGGGTTCCCACGTAGCGTAGCATAAACACTACGAAAATTCTGCATCATTTACAGTAGCAGCAAAGTGAATGCAATTTAGAAAATCTCATATCCACTCTGCGGGGGGGAAAAAAACGCAGAAAAGTCAAATGTTCTGCGGTGCGACTTTTAATTCCACAGCATGTCAATTGATCTGTGCGAAGATGCTGCGTGTTTTGGCCTATAAACAATGTTGAACACTAAATCTACAGTGTTTCGGCAGAATAAAACGGACTGTTTGGTACGGATTTTTGTGACACATTTACCAGCGTTTTTCCTGAGATTCTGCTGCAGATTTTTTGTTGCAGAAAATCTGCAGCGTTTCCTGCGTGTGGGAACATACCCTTAGGAGAACATTAATAGTTCTGTAAGACTGCCTTTAAATTTGTGCATTTATATGGCTAGACAATTATGCAAAAAAATTCTTGATGTTTGTCACATACATGGCCTTTATTGCGTGCCAAGGAGTCTGGGGTCCCCCTCACTATTGGGGCAGGGCAAAAAGTAAAGGGGTGGGAGGTAAGGCAGCGGTGAAAAGCAAACTAGTAGGGTCTCTTTGGAGGGGCAGGGCAGAGACAGCTGGTGGGTATCAGGGGGCAAGGTGGAGAGACTAAGTGCCAGGGCTCAGTGGGGGCAGGAGGAGGGGATTTCTGGGAGAACAGGAAGTGGCATGGGTGACTACATCGGGCATGAGGGCGCCCGTGCCGCCCGTCGGAACGGGCCCCCACATGGCCGGCGGCGTACTATAGCAGGTATATCCAAGCTCTGCAATCTACTAGCGCCACCTGTAGCTCCCTGAAGGAGCGAAATCCCTGTGTGGCCGGCAGTTCCGCTCCTGGTGCGCTCCTCTTGATGTCTCTGTCCGTATATGGACAGTGACATCAGGGGCAACTCCCGAAGGGGAATGCCTGCCACAGCGTTGTCGACTCTGTGACCGTGGATTACACTCCAGGAGAAGCCCTTGACATTACTGTCCATAAATGGACACAAACGACAGGGGCTTCTCCTGGAGTGGAATCCCCTATCACAGCGTCGGCAACGCTGTGGACGGGGATTCTGCTTCAAGAGTTGCCCCTGATGTCACTGTCAATATATGGACAGAGACATCAAGCGGAGCACTACAGGAGCGGAATCCCCGGCCACAGGGAGCTACAGTGCTGCTATCTACAGGAAGGGGGGTGCTATCTACAAGGGGGCTGTGGGCTGTGTGACACTACCTGCCAGGGGGCTGTGTGGCACTACCTACCAGGGGTCTGTGTGGCACTACCTACAAAGGGGCTGTGTGGCACAACCTACAAGGGGGCTTTGTGGCACAACCTACAAGGGTGCTGTGTGGCACAACCTACAAGGGGGCTGTGTGGCACAACGTACAAGGGGGCTGTGTGGCACTATCTACAGTGGGCTGTGTGGCACTATCTACAGGGGGCTGTGTGGCACTACCTACAAGGGGGCTGTGTGGCACTATCTACAGGGGGAATCTGTGAGTGACGGGCTGATGGTCATTTTACTGTGAGTGGGAGGCTGTTGGTTATTTTACCGTGAGTGGGGGAGCGCTGATTGTAATTTTACTGTGACAGGGGGGCTGATGGTCATTTTACCGTGAGTGGGGGGCTGATGCTTATTTTACCGTGAGTGGGGGGCTGATGGTCATTTTACTGTGAGTGGCGGGCTGATGGTCATTTTACTGTGAGTGGGGGCTGATGGTAATTTTACTGTGAGTTGGGGGCTGATGGTAATTTTACTGTGAGTGGGGGCTGATGGTCATTTTATTGTGAGTTGGGGGCTGATGGTAATTTTACTGTGAGTGCGGGGCCGATGATTATTTTACTGAGTGTGGGGGGCTGATGGTTTTCAAGAGGTTTCCACCTCTGACCTCAAATTGAAATTAATATGGGGCAGTAAATACCTGCGTCGCTCGTTTGGAGCTTTTTTTCCTGCGTCTTTTGCATTCGCTTCAACAGCTTTAAAAAAAGGCAAAACAAAAAGGTCACATAACGCTGTCAGTTCCTGAAGAAATTTTGAGGTCGATTTTTTTTTGCCTTGCAAAAAACGTTGTGTGAACATACCTTACGAGTGTAGTGCTAGTTTTTAGCCATTTTCTGTCTTTCTCTAAACAGTTTTTGGTAGGGGTGAGGAAATTTTATTTTTCCAGTGGTGCCTCGAGTCCGAAAATGTTGGGAAACTGTGCACTAGGCTACAGGATCACGCCGGCCGATGCAAGGATCCCGTCGTCGAGCAGCTCAGTTCATCGTGGGAACGGGGCCTAGGTGAGTACAATGTTTTTTTGTTTGTTTGGGGGCACTGTCTACAAGGGGGAGGTGGGGGGCTGTATGGCACGATCTACAAGGGGAGGTGGGGGGCTGTATGGCACTGTCTACATGAGGGAGGTGGGGGACTGTATGGCATGATCTACAAGGGGGAGGTGGGGGGCTGTATGGCACTGTCTACATGAGGGGGGTGGGGGCTAGATGGCACTGTCTACAAGGGAGAGGTGGGGGGCTGTATGGCACTGTCTACAAGCAGGAGGTGGGGACTGCATGGCACTGTCTACATGAGGGAGGTCGGGGGGCTGTATGGTACGATCTACAAGGGGAAGGTGGGATGTATTGCACTGTCTACAAGGGGGAGGTGGGGGCTGTATGGCACTGTCTACAAGGGGGAAGTGGGGGATATGGCACTATCTAAAGGAAGGCTGTATGGCACAATCTACAGGGGGGCACTATCTACAGGGGGGGCTGTGTGTGGCAGCCAAGGGAGGGGGGCATTATACTATGTGGGGGCCACTAAGCGGACATTATACTGTATAGGGGTACTGCATGGTCCAATATACTGTGTGTGCACAATTAGAGGACAAAATACTGTGACCTTGGAGGGGTTATAATATATTATTATTATTATACTGTATGGGGGGAACTAAAGGGGCATTATACTGTGGGGGGGCATTATACTTTTTTATGGGGCATTTTTTATATGATGGGGGTAGGGCGCCAAAAGATAATTTTGCACGGGGCACCATCTATCCTAAGGCCGACCCTGTCACTACCCACCACAGGTTTGAAGGCTATGTAAACCTTTGAATGTGTTTTTTGTTGTTTTAACAGTCTGCTTGGTGCTATTTTGTAAATACTTTTTATTAAAAATTATTTTTACTTTGAGATACAGCTTCTTTGTATCCTGTATACAGAGCAGTTGTATCATGCACTGAAACCTTTATCTGTCAGGTCAGCGGGACTGACGGGTTCAGTGTCAGCGGGTCCTGCGTGTCCCTGTTCATAATTTAGATTTAATCGATAACAGGTGGATCCTGACCCACCGACACTGAACCCGTCAGTCCCGCTGACCCGACGGATACAGGTCTCAGCGCATGATACAGCTGCTCTGTATACAGGATACAAAACAGCTGTATCTCCAAAAGTAAAAATTATTTTTAATAAAAAGTATTTACAAAGTTTCATAACACACACTAATAAAATTTTTGTATAAAAAAAAAGAGGTGTACATAGCCTTTAAGAACTCTCCCCCTCCCCCAGGTATCCTCTCTGCTTCCTCTACCCCTACTTTCAGATATCCTCTTTTCCCCCAGTTATCATCCCCCTAGTATAATGTCTCCTTTAGTGTCATCCACCCTCCATTATTATCTCCTCCCCACTACACCATCATCTCCCTGTCATCTAAACCCCCCCCCATAGAAAGCAAGTGTCTTACCCAGGTCTGTATGACATCCTCCGGACACTGAAGCACCGCATTGTATCACTAGCAGGGACAGCTCTTATCTCCTGTGCTGCGTAACGGGACAATAAACCTGTCTTCTTCCTTTGCTTACATAGCCCGGAAGATAAGGCTGGGTTCACACTACCTATTTTCAGGCGTAAACGAGGCGTTTTACGCCTCGAATTACGCCTGAAAAAACGGCTCCAATACGTCGGCAAACATCTGCCCATTCATTTCAATGGGTTTGCCGATGTACTGTGCCGACGACCTGTAATTTTACGCGTCGCTGTGAAAAGACGGCGCGTAAAATAACAGCCTCGTCAAAGAAGTGCAGGACACTTCTTGGGACGTAATTTGAGCCGTTTTTCATTGACTTCAATGAAGAACAGCTCCAAATTACGTCCGTAATGGACGCCTCGCAAAACGCGAGCAATTACGTCTGAAATGCAGGGGCTGTTTTCTCCTGAAACTATTTCCTTAATTTCAGCCGTAATTGACATTATCGTGTGCACATACCCTTAGCGGTAAGAACTGCTGCTGGTGATACAAGACCATGAAGCAGAGCTGAGAGTGTATAATGCCGACATGGGTAACATTTTTATTGGGGGGATATGATGTGAGGAGGCTCCGGGCAGCAGCAGCCTGACAGACATTAGATACTGACACAGACATCACATAGTGACACAGACATCACATACTCACACCGACATCGCATACCGTACTCACTGTGTGAGGAGTCTTCTGATGCTGCTGCTGCCTGTCGCCTCCACTGCATTCAAACCTACCGCTGTCTTCATGACGTCTCCCTCCTTGTCTCCTCCAGACACGCTGTCACGCCGATGTGGAGGAGGAGGGGCTGGCTCTATGTGAATTGCGGGCCCCAAAGAACTAACCCTGGCTCAGTGATGGGACCTGTTCCTTTCCCCAAAGTGAAATCCTAAGGGACCGTTAGCAAATCAATTCCAGCAGTGGAGCACATTTATGACCGGGCCCCTGACGGCAGTACCGCCAGTAATGCCCTGATGGCGGCCATACATATACATATGTACCATTCTATAATAACGACTGTAGAATGACCTATTATAAATGTGTATTACAGTTCCTTTAACCCCTTAAGGATGCAGCCTTGTTTTGGCCTTAAGGCTCAGAGCCCATTTTTTAAATCTGACATATTTCACTTTATGTGGTAATAACTCTGGAATGCTTAAACTTATCCAAGCGATTCTGAGATTGTTTTCTCCTGACACATTGGGCTTTATGTTAGTGGTAAAATTTGTTGTATGTATTCAGTGTTTATTTGTAAAAAAATCTGCAAAATTTAGAGAAAATGTTTAAAAAATAGAATTTTTCTGAATTTAAATGCATCTGATGGTAAAACAAATGGTTATACCACCCAAAATAGTTACTAGTTCACATTTCCCATATGTCTACTTTAGATAGGCATCATTTTTTTAACATTCTTTTATTTTTCTTGGACGTTACAATGCTTAGAACATAAACAGCAATTTCTCATATTTTTAAGAAAATTTCAAAAGCCTTTTTTTTTAAGGTACCTGTTCAGTTCTGAAGTGGCTTTGAGGGGCCTATGTATTAGAAACCACCATAAAACTCCCCATTTAAAAAACTAGACCCCTCAAAGTATTCAAAACAGCATTTAGAAAGGTTTTTTTTTAACCCTTTAGGCATTTCACAGGAATTAAAGCAAAAGTGGAAGTTAAATTTGCAAATTTCATTTTTCTTGCTGAATTTAAATTTTATTACATTTTTTTCTGTAACACAGAAGGTTTTACCAGAGAAACACTACTAAATATGTATTGCCCAGATTCTGCAGTTTTTAGAAATGTCCCACATGTGACTCTAGTGTGCTTGTGGACTGAAACACAAGGCCCAGAAGCAAAGAAGAACCTAGTGCATTTGGGGGCATCTTTTTTTATTAGAATATATTTTGGGCAGCATGCCAGGTTTGAAGAGGTGTTGAGGTGCCAAAACAGTAGGAATATCCCAAAAGTGACCCCATTTTGGAAACTACACCCCTCAAGGAATTCACTTATGGTTGTTGTTACCATTTTTACCACTGTTTTTTCACAGCACGTATTTGAATTGGGCTGTCAAATTTAAAAAATGAAATTTTTTCCAATAAGATTTCATTTTTGATCAAAATTTCTTATTTTCACAAGAAATAGAATACTCCATATTGTTGCCCAATTTGTCCTGAGTGCAGCTATACCCCGTTTGTGGTGATAAACTGCCTTTTGGGCCCAGAGGTATCAAAGCAATCGAACCCACCAGAAGTGACCCCATTTTGGAAACTACACCCCTCAAGGAATTCATTTATAGGTGTTGTGACCATTTAGACGCTATCGTTTTTTCATAGAACTTATTTTAATTGGGCTGTGAATTTAAAAAAATTTAATTTTTTTCCAATAATATGTAGTTTGGGCTCAAAATTTCTTATTTTCACTTGAAATAAAACACCCCATTTTGTTGCCCAATTTGTCCAGAGTGCGGCAATACCCCATTTGTGGTGATAAACTGCCGTTTGGGCCCATGGGTGGGCTCAGAAGGAAAGGAGCGATATGTGTTCTTTGGAGTCCAGATTTTGCTGGATTGGTTTTCGGGTGCCATGTCGCATTTGCAGAGCCCCAGAAGTATCAAAGCAATGGAAACTCACCAGAAGTGACCCCATTTTGGAAACTACACCCCTTAAGGCATTCATCTAGAGGTGTAGTGAGCATTTTGATCCCACAGGTATTTTCTAAAAGGTAATGCGCAGCAGATGGTGCAGTGTGAGATTTGCAATTTTATATATATATATATGCCATTTCAGTGTCCAATATATTGTGCCCAGCATGCGCCACCGGAGATATACACCCTATAAATTGTAATGTGGGTTCTCCTGTGTACTGGCTGTTATCTGCTGCCTGGGCACACGGCAGGGCTTACAAGGGAAGGACCACCATTTGGCCTACTGGAGCTTTTCTGGTGCTAAGTCATGAATGCAGAAGCCCCTGAGGTACCAGTACAGTTGAAACCCCCAAGAAGTGACCCCATTTTAAAATCTACACCCCTTAAGGAATTAATCTAGAGGTGTAGTGAGCATTTTGATCCCACAGGTATTGTGTAAAAGAATATGCGCAGCAGATGGTGCAGAGTGAGATTTGCAATTTTCTATACATATATGCCATTTCAGTGTCCAATATATTGTGCCCAGCATGCGCCACCAGAGACATACACCCCATAAACTGTAATGTGGGTTCTCCTGGGTACGGCAATATACTACAAGTGGCTGTTATCAGCTGCCTGGGCACGCAGCAGGGCCCAGAGGGGAAAGATGAGGAGGATAAGCTGTGCGGAGTGCGTCAGGGTAGATGATAAATCTAAGGGATGTATGATAAACTTTAAAGGGAATGCATCACTAGAAAATTATTTTTAGTTTTTTTAGTTAAACAGTTACATGATTACACATTGTTCTAATTTTTTAAATTTTTTCACAAGTCAGGAAATATTATAAATTAGATTCTAATTTATAATATTTCCATGTGCCGGTCACTAGAGGGAGCAATTCCCAAAATTGCAGCATTGGCATGTGGTAAAGCAACCTCATTGCTTTATGCTGCAAAATTGGAGAAGACACACTCGCTCTAGTGTGCTCAAACAATCCCCCTCCTTTCTCCTGGCTAGTGTCAGGAGAAAGGAGGGGGTTCAATGTTCAAACCTCCTTCACTGTGTGCCGCCATTTTTTGAGCGAATGCACAGTGCAGTAGGCTTACATACAGTGGTAATCACACAGTAAAACACGAACATACACAAACATAACTTACCTGCTCCTGCCACCACCGCTGCCGCCGCTCCGTCCACTCCCTCCACTCCTAGTCCTTGCCTCTGAACACATGTCCGGAATCCGCGACCGTAAGTAGTCATCTTACTGTCCGGCCGCGGCTTCCGGTCCACATGAAAATGGCGCCGGATGTCGCTCGGCCGAAGACCTTCCTTTTGGACTGTGTGGGAGCGGTGCATGCGCCGTTCCCACACAGACGGCGTACACTATAGTGAATGGAACGGCTCCCGTTCGCATTCTCTATGGGGATGTGTAATGGCAGGAAGGAGGTGAAGGGAAAGTGAGCCCTAATCTACCCACCGCCCTGTCCCTGCCTACTTGCAACGACCCGCCCTAGGCGACGGGGTACAACTGGGCGGCGGTCCCTACGCTGTCTAAGTGCACGGGAGAACAAACAGGGAACACGCAAGGGAAGGGGCAGTAGCCCATGGAACGCCGCGAGGAAACGGAGCGGTGAATGAGAGTCAGGACCAGGATGAAGTGGAGTATACCCAAGTGAGCACGGAGGAGGAAGCAAGCCAGAGGCAAAGCAAAGCAGGTTAAGCGGAACTGCAGCAAGGCAGAAGCACGGCAGAAGCAGGCTGGAGCAAGCAGCAGTGGGGCCAGGAATCCAGAAGAATTACAAGCACTGAGGAGGAGAACACGGCAGGTAATAAAGGACAGGGGGCGGAGCTAACTCCGACTGACCAGGCCGCGATAGGCTCTCCCACTCCTGAGCCTGCCACCCTGGTTGGTGGGAGATGGTGTCAGTCGAACAGGTCTGGCCTCAGGTGTGGATTGATTAATCCCAGGAGTATACCTAGACGTAGTACCTGGCAGATCCCTAACAGTACTCCCCCTTTTATGAGGGGCCACCGGACCCTTACTAAGAGGACCCGGTTTAGTAGGGAAGAGAAGGTGGAACCTCCTGATCAATACCCCAGCGTGAACATCACGGGCAGGTGCCCAAGTCCTCTCCTCCGGCCCGTATCCTCTCCAATGGACCAGGTACTGGAGGGAGCCCTGGACCATCCTACTGTCCATAATCTTGGCCACCTCGAATTCCACCCCCTCAGGGGTGAGAACGGGAACAGGAGGTTTCCTCGAGGGGGACCAGGACGGGGAGCAGCGTTTAAGGAGGGAGGCATGGAAGACGTCATGTATGCGAAAGGATGGGGGCAGCTCCAGACGGAAGGATACAGGGTTGAGGACTTCAATGATCTTATAAGGTCCAATAAATCGGGGAGCAAACTTCCTGGACGGGACCTTAAGGCGCAAGTTCCTGGACGACAACCAAACCAAATCCCCGACGACAAACCGGGGGTTAGCAGAACGTCTACTATCCGCCTGAATCTTTTGTGCGCTCTGGGACGCCTCTAGGTTCTTCTGAACCTGGGCCCAGACAGTGCACAGTTCCCGGTGAACATCCTCTACCTCAGGATTATTGGAACAACCAGGGGAAACGGAGGAGAACCTTGGGTTAAACCCGAAATTACAGAAAAACGGGGAGAATTAGAGTTAACAGAAAGACATGACATAAGACATTCACTACCCCATTAGGTGAGCTCCCCAGTATTCTAATCAAACGTGGGACTATGCAACTGCAACCAGGGAAGACCTAATACCAGATCAGATGATAATCCCTGCATCACCAGTACAGAGCACTGCTCCAAATGCATGGAGCCAACCAGGAGTTCAAAAACAGGAGTATGCTGAGTAAAATAACCATTAGCAAGGGGAGTTGAGTCGATACCTACTACAGGGATAGGATAAGGTAAATCAATAAATGGCATCTTTAGAGACATAGCAAATTCCACAGACATGATATTAGCAGATGAGCCAGAATCCACGAAAGCACTGCCCGTGGCAGACCGGCCAGCAAACGAGACCTGAAAGGGAAGCAAAATTTTATTGCGTTTCACATTAACGGGAAATACCTGTGCGCCCAAGTGACCTCCCCGATGATCACTTAGGCGCGGAAGTTTTCCGGCTTTTTATTCTTGCGCCTGGGACAGGTGTTCAGAAGATGCTTGTCGTCCCCACAGTAGAAGCAGAGACCATTCATTATGCGAAACTCCCTACGTTGTCGAGGGGACATGGAGGCCCCGAGTTGCATAGGTACCTCCGAGTCCTCCGTGGAGGGGCGAGGAGACGGGACCTCGGGGGGGATCGCAGAAAAGTCAGAGGGGAGCACATTGAAGCGTTCAAGCTGACGTTCCCTGAGACGTCGGTCAAGTCGTACTGCTAGGGCCATAACCTGGTCAAGGGAGTCAGAAGAGGGGTAGCTAACCAGCAGATCCTTCAGGGCGTCAGATAATCCTAACCTAAACTGGCAGCTTAGGGCCGGATCGTTCCACCGAGAAGCTACGCACCACTTTCTAAAATCAGAACAGTATTCCTCAACCGGTCTCCTACCCTGACGTAAGGTCACCAGCTGACTCTCGGCTAAAGCAGTCCTGTCAGTCTCGTCGTAAATGAGTCCGAGGGCAGAGAAAAAACGATCAAC
This sequence comes from Rhinoderma darwinii, assembly GCF_050947455.1. Taxonomy (NCBI): domain Eukaryota; kingdom Metazoa; phylum Chordata; class Amphibia; order Anura; family Rhinodermatidae; genus Rhinoderma; species Rhinoderma darwinii. The sequence goes on from NC_134691.1 coordinate 254,200,296, forward strand.
AGAGGAAAGTTCAGGGGCGTCAGGAGCCAAGGAGAAGGCCCACTCTTGGGGCCCTTCCTGGAGTCGGGATATGATGATACCCACCCGCTGGTTCTCGGAACCTGAGGAGTGGGGTTTTAGTCGGAAATACAGTCTGCAACTCTCCCGGAAGGAGAGAAACGTCTTACAGTCCCCTGAGAACCGGTCAGGTAACTTGAGGTCGGGTTCTAGAGGTGAGGTGAGGGGAACTATTAAGGCAGCGTCACCCTGGTTGACCCTCTGGGCCAGGGCCTGGACCTGTAGGGAGAGGCCCTGCATCTGCTGGGTCAGGGTCTCAAGGGGGTCCATGATAACGTCAGCGTAGGAGAAATGGTAGACTAGGTATGGGCTTGTAATTATGTAATGGCAGGAAGGAGGTGAAGGGAAAGTGAGCCCTAATCTACCCACCGCCCTGTCCCTGCCTACTTGCAACGACCCGCCCTAGGCGACGGGGTACAACTGGGCGGCGGTCCCTACGCTGTCTAAGTGCACGGGAGAACAAACAGGGAACACGCAAGGGAAGGGGCAGTAGCCCACGGAACGCCGCGAGGAAACGGAGCAGTGAATGAGAGTCAGGACCAGGATGAAGTGGAGTATACCCAAGTGAGCACGGAGGAGGAAGCAAGCCAGAGGCAAAGCAAAGCAGGTTAAGCGGAACTGCAGCAAGGCAGAAGCACGGCAGAAGCAGGCTGGAGCAAGCAGCAGTGGGGCCAGGAATCCAGAAGAATTACCAGCACTGAGGAGGAGAACACGGCAGGTAATAAAGGACAGGGGGCGGAGCTAACTCCGACTGACCAGGCCGCGATAGGCTCTCCCACTCCTGAGCCTGCCACCCTGGTTGGTGGGAGATGGTGTCAGTCGAACAGGTCTGGCCTCAGGTGTGGATTGATTAATCCCAGGAGTATACCTAGACGTAGTACCTGGCAGATCCCTAACAGGATGTATGTGCCATATTCCATCTCTATGTGTCGTTAATCGACACATACAGAGATGAAAAAAAAAATTGCAGCCCCCATAGTAAAGTAAAAGTAAGAAAAAAAAAAAAAGTAAAACACAAAAACACAAATAAATAAAATTAATTTTAATAACACACTAAAAGCAAATTTCTATAAAAAAATTTTTTTACGCGACACCTGTCCTTTAAAACACTCTTTCATACAGAGCTCTGGTTTTTCGGTACAGGTGTCACATTGATATATTGTGTCCTTCCTTATCCCCCTCTTATAGCAGACTTTGCACCTCTTTTGACTTTTTCCCTTCTTGCCAGTTTGGGGAAATTCTCCTGGAAAGTGTTTCCCTAGTACGATGCGTGTGGCCTCGCTTCCAGAAATACTGGGTGGCCCCCTTCTTGGTCCCTAAAGATTAGGTTCTTGATAACCACCTCTTGAAATTCCAGGAAAGTTCCCCTCTGGCCTGCACATCGATGTAGCTAGCACGTACGCATTGTATAATGCCATCTGTATGATGTGCACGGCCAGCTTCTTATACCAAACCCTCGATTTCCGCATGGTGCTGTAGGGCTTCAGGACTTGATCTGTACCTATTGTAGTCCAGGATGCAGTCTGGTTTGGGGGGTTTCTTTACTGGTACCTCGTACTGGTACATGGGTACTGGTGTGGCCATGTATTGTTGTCAATACAAGGACATCTCTCTTGTCTTGTACTTGACACACAATATGTTGCTGCTAGAATGTGCCCTGCTCTCCCCCCTTCTTGTTTGCCCATGCAGAGTCTTAGGGAGGCCTCTCAGACTTTTTCTAGCAGTGCCGCATGCCTCAGTACTTCTGGAAGCGAGGCACTTGAAGAGTGGGACGCTGGTGTAAAAATTTTCCAGGTAGAGGTGGTAACCCTGGTCCAGCAGTGGGTGCACCAAATCCCACACAATTTTTGCATTAACTCCCAGTAAGGGGGGCATTCTGGGGGCTGAATACTGGTGTCCTTCCCTTCATATATCCTAAATTTGTAGGTATACCCTAAGTAAGTGGCGTGGTGACTAAAAAACAGCAATTCTACTATTGTTTATTATTAAAAAAAATTTACAGCGTTTACCGTGCGCTATAAATTACATATTCACTTTATTCTGCGTGGCGATACGATTACAGCGATACCATATGTTTATAGTTTTTTTTATGTCTTATGGCGTTTGCGCAATAAAATACTTTTTGTAAAATATCATTTACTTTTTGTGTTACCTTATTCCCCAAAGTCAGAACTTTTTTATTTTTCCATCAATAAAGCCGTGAGAGGACTTTTTTGCGTAACGAACTGTAGTTTCGATCAGAACCTTTTTCAGGTACATGCGACTTTTTGATCTCTTTGATTACTTTTAAAACTTTTATTTTCTTATTTTGACACAACTTTTTTAACTTTTTTTTTACTTTTTTACTTTGTCCCACTAGGGGACTTGAGGGCAGGAGGCCCTGATCGCTATTCTAATACACTGCACTACATGCGTAGTGCAGTGTATTAGAGCTGTCAGCTACTTACTGACAGCAAGCGTAGTGGGTCCTGACTTTGTCAGGACCCACTAGGCTTTCGTAGATGGCATAGCCGGACACGATTGTTAGACGTCCGGTTGCCATAGCCACCATCGCCGGCCCCTTTCGTGTAGCAGGCCGACGATGGTAGCTTAACTCCTAAAAAAAACGCGATCGCTATTGAACGCGGCTTTTAAGGGGTTAATTAGCGGGGACACAGCGATCGTACAGCAGTTGTCCCCGCTGTAGGAGCTGCGACAACTGTTGTACGAGACAGCAGCTGTCACAGCTCCTGTATGTGTCGGGAGGATGGCCGAAATGGCCATTACTCCCGTGACGTACTATTAGGTCATGGAGCGAGAACGATACAGCTACCATAACCTAATAGTACATCCAGGAGCGGGAAGGGGTTAAACTTTTTCAGTTTGTATGATCCCAAGTTCCAATGATTATATAAACCAAAAGACTACATCCACTAGTCATAAAATAAGAATTCCCCACTAGCTGCTGGTATGTTGAAACTTCTATTATTTTCCTCTTAAAATATAAATATAAGTTATGACTTTCACTTTTAGTACTTTTTCAGAAAAAAAAAAGTTTTTTGTTATAAGTATAGTTATGTTTGCCATTGTGAATATACTGCAAACACGCTGCTATTTGCAGCTTCGTATTAATGTATATGGCTACGATGGAGTGGCTGAGCTCAAACCCTCCACATCACCATTAGGTATGGTTGAATCTCTGAAGTCTAATGCATCTTGCTGTAAACACATTGCTGTATAACCGTGTATCAGGCTTAAACTTATACACGCAACATGTTTGCCAACGGTGGCTTTAAATGCCTCCATTTTAATCACTTTCATGTATAAGTTTCAGCCTTATATACAGCAATGCGTTTACAGCCAGTTGTATTAGACTTCAGCAATTCAATTATACCTAATGGTGATATGGAGGGTTTGAGCTCACTATGTATTCACAATGGCTAACATAACTATACCACGGTTGTCACGTACTCTCTTCCTGCGGCTCCCTCGGTCTCCAGGACATCGAGAGTTATTCGTTCGAGCATCGCCCGGCCTGGCAGTCTGCAGCCAATAGGAGCTCAGGAGCGTCAGGCCAATCAAAGCCCGGTGTCTGTAGTAATTGTCTGTAATTAGAGTTTCCTTGCCTGGTGCTTTCCCTTGTTTCAGACTCCCCTGAGCGACTTGCTTTTTGACTTCTTGTGACATGATCTCGACTGGACTCTTCTTTGTCTTCTGACTTTTGTTTTTTCCGCACTCTCCCGGTTTGACCCTGCCTGCCTGACTCCGCCTTTTGCGCCCGGACTTGTCCGCGGCGCAATTGCCCTGCCTCTTTCCCCGTGTACTTCCCAGGTTACACTTTGTTATTTTGTACTGTCTCTATCTTATCTGTTTGTCGGTTTCACTTGTACCAGTATAGCGAATGCCGCCCAGTTGTGCGCCGTCGTTTAGGTCGGGTCGTACAAGTAGATAGGGACAGAGGTTTGGGAAGAACAGGGACCTCACTGTTTACTGTGTATTTGTTCATAACAGAATTACAGACCATTACCTGCTCTTCCCTGTTGTCTGGCTTTGTTTGCCATGTACCCTTTGGTAGTGTTAACAGAGCAAATGCAGGGATTTACCCAATTGGTGCAAGGTCTGGCTCAGAGAGTCTACCAGCAGGGTCATGCCCCGCAGGTGGCCGCCCCTGTGTTACCCTTGGCAGCCTACCCTCCCGCACCTCTGCTGGAACCCCAAATCCAGTAACCCGATCATTTCTCTGGCGATAAAAAAAATGTTGCATCTTTTCGTGAGAGCTGCATGCTTTATTTTCAGTTACGGCCCCATGCTTCTGGCTCTGAGTCTCAACGTGTGGGGATCATGATATCCTGTCTACTGGGGGACCCCCAGGATTGGGCATTTTCCTTATCTCCCACTAGTCCCCAACGCTCCTCTGTCAACGCTTTCTTTTCCGCCCTGGAACATCTCTATGACGAACCCGACAGGACAGCGTTCGCTGAAACTCAGTTAGGGGGATTTCGTCAGGGTAAGAGGCAAGTAGAGGAGTGTTTGTCATCTTGTATGTCCACCTTAAGGCCGGATTCACACTAGCGTGTGCGTTTGCGTGTGCAAAGAACGCTGCGTTTTTCGCGTGCAAAAGTCACTTGACAGCTGGGTGTGTCAGCCCCGTATGATGAAAAGCACGCAGCCGCCATCATTATGACACTCTGTTTGGATGTTTGTAAACAGAAAAGCATCCTTTTCACAGCTGTTGCACGAATCACGCTTGTCCCACGGAAGTGCTTCCGTGTGGCATGCGTGATTTTCACGCACCCATTGACTTCAATGGGTGCGTGATGCGCGAAATATGCCCAAAGAACGGACATGTTGTGACTTTTTCACTGCGGACTCACGCAGCGTAAAAATCACTCACCTGTCTGCACGGCCCCATAGACTAATATAGGTCCATGCGACGTGCGTGAAAATCACGCGCGTTGCACGGCCATATATCCCGTTCGTCTGAATAAGCCCCAAGGGTCAGTCTCGTTGAGGAGGGGAACACTCTTCCTGAATTTATTCAGGACTTCAGTGACGTCTTTTCTAAAAAAGCCTCTGAAGAGTTACCTTCTCATCGAGTACACTATTGCGCAATCGACCTGGTACCTGGAGCCAAAGGTAGAATCTTTAATCTATCTTTCCCTGAGAGTGAAGCGATGAGGGAGTATATCCAGGAGAGCCTGGCCAAGGGGTACATCCACTCCTCCTCATCACCTGTAGTTGCTGGTTTCTTCTTTGTGGGGAAGAAAGACGGGGGGCGCCGACCATGTATCGACTACCGTCCGCTTAACAATATTACCATAAAGAACCAACACCCACTTCCGCTCATCCCCGATCTCTTTAATCAGATTCAGGGGGCCCAATGGTTCTCTAAGCTTGACCTGCGGGGGGCCTACAACCTGATTAGAGTTCATAAGGGGGATGAGTGGAAGACTGCCTTTAACACCCCCGAAGGCACTTTGAGTACCTGGTGATGCCCTTCGGTCTATGTAATGCACCAGCTGTGTTCCACACTTTTATAAATGATATTTTTAGAGACTATCTGGGCCTCTATTTGGTGGTATACTTAGATGATATTTTGGTGTTTTCCAAAGACTGGGATTCGCACGTCAAACATGTCAGGACTGTCCTCCACATTCTCAGGGAGAATAATTTGTTTGCTAAATTTGAAAAATGTAGTTTTGGTACTCAAGAGATGCCTTTCTTGGGACGCATCCTTACCCCTGAAGATTTCCGCATGGATCCTTCCAAGGTCCAGGCGGTATCTGACTGGGTTCAGCCTGCTTCCCTGATAGCCCTCCAAAGGTTTTTAGGGTTCGCAAATTATTACAGACGTTTTATTCAAAATTTTTCAGTAATCGCCAGACCCCTTACCGACCTCACCCGTAAAGATGCGGATCTCTCCCGGTTTGACCCTGCCTGCCTGACTCCGCCATTTGCGCCCGGACTTGTCTGCGGCGCAATTGCCCTGCCTCTCCCTCCGTGTACTTCCCAGGTTACCTTTTGTTATTTTGTACGGTCTCTGTCTTATCTGTTTGTCGGTTTCACTTGTACCAGTATAGGGAATGCCGCCCAGTTGTGCGCCATCGTTTAGGTGGGGTCGTACAAGTAGGTAGGGACAGAGGTTTGGGAAGAACAGGGACCTCACTGTTTACTGTGTATTTGTTCATTACAGCGGTGTTTTAACAAAAAAACTTTTAATAACATAGTAATAAAAGTGACATATATTATATTTTTAAGTAGAGAATAATAAAAGTTTCAACACACCAGAAGTAGTGGGGAATTCTTATTTTTGGACTTCTGGTTGTAGTCTATTGGAGTATATATTTGTTATTTAATAGATTCCCCCTGCATAGGTGTTTAGCCTGGGACACACTGCCAATGATGACTCAATCTATTCTTTGTTTTTCAGCGGAAACTAAGATCTGTTTCAAGTACTACCATGGTGTGAGTGGAGCTCTACGTGCTACAACTCCCAGCATCACTGTGAAAAATCCATCTGCCCCAGTAAGTTATTTTCTTACAATGATATTAATGGATTAATATATTTTCTGAAGTTTGTTCTTATTTCTATATGTAGTCTCACTCAGACTACTGTTATGACACAAACACATGTTCTATCTGGCCAACTTATTTTAGCCACCACACATTATATAGAACCTCTCATACTGTACATGGACAGGTATACATATAAGGAGAATGGACTTACTTACAACAGTATGTAAATGACCTGAGGTGATCGTTTCAGGACCAGGAAGCGTATTTATGAGCTTTATAAAACGTCAAACAGTCATATCTCTGGTCATTTACAGAATGCGCAGAAAAACGTTATCATGTAATTACAGATTTATTATGTAATGTTCTTTGGAATCGATAGTAAGCACCAACTTGTATGCATAACGTGCACGTGGCCTGCGAGTGGTTTAGGGGGAAAATAGGAGGTGACAGGTTACCTTTAAGGAAAAACTCACTCCTCTGCTGCATTATAGGAACTGTTAAGCATAGGTCCTATCTACAAGCTTGTCGACTGTTCCCAATTACAACCAGCAGAATCATAAATGCTGCTCTAGAGTACAATACATTCTGTAACTAAGGCAATGTAATCTGTTTTGAAATTTCTACAAATATATGTATATATATATATGTATACACACTTTATAATGTACTTAATGGTGCATAACTATATAATGGTAAGCATACTCACATACATACAGTATGCTTAGCACATTCACTGTAACAATGCGAAGAAGTGGACACATGGTAGAAAAAGCATCAGTTTACCTTTCCTGCCTGCAAAAGTATGTTCCCACCAGTTGAGACATATATATATATATATATATATATATATATATACACACACACGTTGGTGCACTGTAATCTCCTTGTGATCTTCAAATTCTGAAGTACACCTTTGAACTGAATTTCTTTTGCGCCCTAAATGCAAAATGATGCCCCCCCCTTCCCTCAGTGTTAGAGATAGCAGCGGGGAGGTTGCTTGCAGGGCCGGCTCTAGGATAGATGGCACCCTGTGCGAAATTATCTTTTGGCGCCCCACCCCATCATTAAAAAAAAATGCCCCATAAAAAAATTATAATGCCCCTTTAGTGCCCCCATACAGTATAATAATAATATTTAATAATATAATATATTACAACCCCTTCAAGGACACAGTATTATGCCATCTGCAGTACCCCTACGCAGTATAATGTCCGCTTAGTGGCCCCCACACAGTATAGTGCCCCCCTGTAGATTTTGCCATACAGCCTCCCTGTAGACAGTGCCATAATCCCCTACCTCCTTTTCGTAGATCGTGCCATACAGCCCCCCACACCTCCACCTTGTAGACCGTGCCATACAGTCCCCCACCTCCCCCTTGTAGATCGTGCCATACAGTCCCCCACCTCTCCCTTGTAGACAGTGCCCCCAAACAAAAACAAAAATTGTACTCACCTAGGCCCCGTTCCCACGATGAACTGAGCTGCTCCATGACGGGATCCTGTAGCCAAGTACAGAGTTTCTCAACCTTTTCGGACTCGAGGCAGCACTGGAAAAACAAAATTTCCTCAGGGCCCCCGTACTAAAAATAGTTTTGAGAAAGACAGAAAACTGCTAAGAACAAGCACTCCACTCATAGGGTATGTTCACACATGTTTTTTGTGCCACACCTCCCTGCTCTGGTATAGTGCCGTCGCTACCGCTATAGCAGCCGCAGCAGCTGCTAGCGGCGCCACCGCCCTGATGCTCGGTGTCACCGTTAGCAGCCGCTACGGCTGCTACAGCGGTAGCCACGGTCACTAAGTGAAGAAAGGGCAGGGGTGGAAAGGCGCCTAGAGTTAGTGTGTGTATCCTCGCTGGTAGTTGCAATGGCGCGGGGATACACACACTCGCTGGCGCCACAGTGTGGCGACTGGCGCCCTGTACGACCACACTGGTCGAACATATCTAAGGCCGGCCATGGGTGCTTGTACACAGCAGGTCAGGGTATAGAAAAAGCATCTTTAGCCTGTGTGCTCTCCTCCCTATCTACACTATGATACTAATAGCATGTGTGATCTGCCCTCCCTGAATGCTTGGATGCTGTCCCTCCTCTCCACACATTGAAATTCTGTGAACAACCTCCTCCTCCCTGCTAATATCTCTAAGGCTGGGTTCACATGACTTATTTTCAGGCGTAAACGAGGCGTTTTACGCCTCGAATTACGCCTGAAAACACAGCTCAAATACGTCGGCAAACATCTGCCCATTCATTTCAATGGGTTTGCCGATGTACTGTGCCGACGACCTGTAATTTTATGCGTCACTGTCAAAAGACGGCGCGTAAAATAACAGCCTCGTCAAAGAAGTGCAGGACACTTCTTGGGACGTAATTTGAGCCATTTTTCATTGACTTCAATGAAGAACAGCTCCAAATTAAGTGGACGCCTCGCGAAATGCGAGTACGAGCAATTACGTCTGAAATGCAGGAGCTGTTTTTTCCTGAAAACAGCTCCGTAATTTCAGCCGTAATTGACGTTATCGTGTGCACATACCCTAACACTGAGAGAAGGGAGGGGGAGAGCAGTTGAGTCAGCTGTCAGAGGCAGCTGACTAACAGATTTGAGTTAGAATTTTCAGCAGACCAGCTGCCTACAGAAGTTGCACAGACTCTACTGGCAGCGTAAAAACCAGCATAGATAGTGCCACAGACTGCTCCCTGTAGTTATTGCCACACACTGCTCCCTGTAGATGCCACAGTGCCCCCTGTAGTTAGTTCAACATGGCCCCCCTGTAGATAGTGCCACAGTGCCCTCTGTAGATAATACCACAATGCCCTCTGTAGATAGTGCCACGCTGCCCCCCCTATAGATGCTACACATCCCCCCTGTAAAAGATGCCACACAGCACCTCTGTAGATGACGCCACACGCACCCCCTGTAGATGATGCCAAACGCAGCCCCTGTAGATGATGCCACACGCACCCCCTGTGGATGATGCCACACACCCCCTGTGGATGATGCCTCACACCCCCTGTGGATGATGCCACACAACCCCTGTGGATGATGCCACACACCCCCTGTAGATGATGCCACACACCCCCTGTAGATGATGCCACACTTTTGTAGATGATGCCACACAGCCCTTGTAGATGATGGCACACCCCCCTGTAGATGATGGCACACACCCCCCCTGTAGATGATGGCACACCCCCCTGTAGATGATGGCACACAGCCCCCCTGTAGATGATGGCACACAGCCCCCCTGTAGATGATGGCACACAGCCCCCCTGTAGATGATGGCACACAGCCCCCCTGTAGATAATGGCACACAGCCCCCTGTAGATAATGGCACACAGCCCCCTGTAGATGATGGCACACAGCCCCCTGTAGATGATGGCACACAGCCCCCTGTAGATGATGGCACACAGCCCCCTGTATATGATGGCACACAGCCCCCCTGTAGATGATGGCACACAGCCCCCCTGTAGATGATGGCACACAGCCCCTCTGTAGATGATGGCACACAGCCCCCCTGTAGATGATGGCACACAGCCCCCCCCCCGTAGATGATGGCACACAGTCCCCCTGTAGATGATGGCACACAGCCCCCCTGTAGATGATGGCACACAGCCCCCTTATAGATGATGTGCAAAAACCAGCATAGATAGTGCCACAGACTGCTCCCTGTAGTTATTATACAGGCCCCTTGTAGATGATGTCACACAGCCCCCCTGTAGATGATGCCGCACACAGCCCCCCTGTAGATGATGCGGCACACAGCCCCCCTGGAGATGGTGCCACACACAGCCCCCTTGTAAATAGTGTCACACACATCTCCCCGTAGATAGTGCCACATACTCCCCCTGTAGAGAGTGCCACATACTCCCCCTGTAGATAGCCTCCACACCCTGTAGATAGAGCTATTGTGGCTCCCTCTATGAACGGAATCCCCGGCTATGCGTCGGCAATGCTCTGGCTGGGGATTCTGCTTTAGGAAGTTCCCCTGACGTCACTGCCCTTATATAGACAGTGAAGTTGTTAATATATCAGTTGATATACTGAATTGGATGAATGTAGATATGGTCCAAGCTAAATAAAATAAATGTATACAACGGCCCGGGCCAGTTGAGTTACACCCTAGAGTTCTTAAAGAGCTTAGTTCAGTTATTTATGTCCCCCTCTTCATAATATTTAGAGATTCTCTAGTGACTGGTATAGTGCCAAGGGACTGGCGCAGGGCAAACGTGGTGCCTCTTTTTAAAAAGGGCTCTAGGTCTTTCCCGGGTAATTATAGACCAGTTAGCTTAACATCAATAGTGGGGAAAATGTTTGAGTGGCTATTGAGGGACTATATACAGGCTTATGTGACAAAAAATAGTATTACAAGTGACAGCCAGCACGGTTTTACTAAGGACAGAAGTTGTCAAACTAACCTGATCTGTTTTTATGAAGAGGTGAGCAGAAGCCTAGACAGAGGTGCCGCTGTGGATATAGTGTTTTTGGACTTTGCAAAGGCATTTGACACTGTCCCTTATAGACGTCTAATGGGTAAATTAAGGACTATAGGTTTAGAAAGTATAGTTTGTAATTGGATTGAGAATTGGCACAAGGACCTTATCCAGAGAGTTGTGGTAAATGATTCCTTCTCTAAATTGTCCCCGGTTATAAGTGGTGTACCCCAGGGTTCCGTGCTGGGACCACTATTATTCAACTTATTTATTAATGATATAGAGGATGGGATTAATAGCACTATTTCTATTTTTGCAGATGACACCAAGCTGTGTAGTAATGTTCAGTCTATGGAAGATGTTCGTGAATTGCAAGCTGATGTGGACACACTAAGTGTTTGGGCGTCCACTTGGCAAATGAGGTTTAATGTAGATAAATGTAAAAGTTATGCATCTGGGTACCAACAACCTGCATGCATCATATGTCCTAGGGGGAGCTACACTGGGGGAGTCACTTTTTGAGAAGGATCTGCGTGTACTTGTAAATCATAAACTAAATAACAGCATGCAATGTCAATCAGCTGCTTCAAAGGCCAGCAAGATATTGTCATGTATTAAAAGAGGCATGGACTCGCGGGACAGGGATATAATATTACCACATTACAAAGCATTAGTGAGGCCTCATCTAGAATATGGCGTTTAGTTCTTGGTTCCAGTTCATAGAAAGGATGCCCTGGAGTTGGAAAAAATACAAAGAAGAGCAACGAAGCTAATAAGGGGCGTGGAGAATCAAAGTTATGAGGAAAGATTAAAAAAATTAAACCTATTTAGCCTTGATAAAAGACGACTAAGGGAGGACATGATTAACTTATATAAATATATTAATGGCACATACAAAACAATATGGTGAAATCCTGTTCCATGTAAAACCCCCTAAAAAAAGGGGGCACTCCCTCCGTCTGGAGAAAAAAAGGTTCAATCTGCAGAGGCGACAAGCCTTCTTTACTGTGAGGACTGTGAATCTATGGAATAGTCTACCGCAGGAGCTGGTCACAGTAGCTATAGTAAATGGCTTTAAAAAAGGCTTAGATAATTTCCTAGAACAAAAAAATATTAGCTTCTATGTGTAGAAATTTTTCCCTTCCCTTTTCCCATGAAAAGGGAACTTGATGGACATGTGTCTTTTTTTTTCCAACCATACTAACTATGTAAACTATGTAAGTCATGGGCTCACTCTATGAGCAGAATCCCCGGCCAGGCGTCAGCAAGGCTTTGGCCGGGAATTCCGGCGCTCTAGGAGGAGCCCCTGACTTCATTGTTCATATATGGACAGTGATGTCTGTGGCTCCCTCTATGAGCGAAATCCCCGGCCAGGCGTCGGCAATGCCGGTGATTCCGCTGCAGGAGGTGCCTCTGACGTCACTGCCCTTATATGGACAGTGAACTCATGGGCTACTCCTGGAGCACTGGAATCCCTGGCCAAAGCATTGCTGGCTCTCTGGCCGGGAATTCCGCTCATAGAGCCCTGACTTCACTGTCCATATAAGGGTAGTGACGTCAGTGGCACCTCCTGCAGCGGAATCCCCGGCCAGGGTGTCGGAAACTCTTTGGCCGGGGATTTCGCTCCAGAGGATTGAATGGCAGAGCAAGAAGTGCATAGTTTCCTGCTCTGCCATAGTATTGAGGACGCAGATACAATTGAATGTAGTAGTTCCTGGAACATTAATTTGCCGGGACTGTCTCTGTAAATTCTGGACAGTCCCGGCAAATTCTGGTCAGTTGGCAAGTATGGTACAGGTGTCTGTCCCTCATTCAACTAAGAAATCTGTGTAAATATTGTGGAAGATTACTATCAAGAGATGTAGGCACAACAGGCTCAGAACAGACAGACAGTGAACCAAAGGAAAAAGTCCAAAAATAGGGCGTGCATGTCCCTTATAGACGCATTGCATTGCATGCATTTTAGCATCCAGAGAAGACACAGCCATCTCACTTTAGGCAAAACAGAAAATAAATCCTGCTCAGCTGAGCACTAACTAAACAATACCTTTTATTAGTCCCATTTATATTAGGGCCACTCTTAGGCAGGGTTCACACGTAACCTAAATACTGTGGATTTTCCGCAATGGATTTCTTTGCAAAAAATCTGTAGCATAATACGGTAGCAGCAAAATGGATGAGGTTTGAACAAATCTTATCCACACGTTGCATAAATGATAAGCGGAAAAAACGCTCACAGCGGACATTCTGGCCGATAAACTGCACCACAATTTGTGTGAACTTACCCTAAATGGCACTGGAGACCACGCAGTGTCATATGTTACTCACAGGTTCTTTGTGGACAAATATTAAATGGGTTGTCCACTTTTTATTTTTTCTATTCATTTATTTATAGAATAGGAAATCGTAGAGATTTCTAATATACATGTATTTAGACAGTCATGTGACCCACATCATGTGACCCCTGGCATTCAGGTAACATTGTCCAGGTATATTTTTCGGTCAATACTGGATTATTATAGGAGGAGAAGTTATAAAGTATTTCTACCTCCAGCAACATCTCATCATCGTGTCTGTGAGGAGCAGCTCTTACATTTTTCACCGTGTCTCCTCTCTTTGTTGTGTGTGTGTGTTTTTTGTTTTAATTTAACTTTATTAACAACATGACGACATCACCTAGAGACAGGCAGTTATTTTATAAACCATCTAGAGACCCTGAATACACCGGCACAGTGAAGTAGCTGTTCGTCCTTATACCATACCTCCCAACTTTCAAGTATTGCAAAGAGGGACAACCGATGCGTAGCACGCAACAGCAATATTTTTCTCTTACTTTCTTTAAAGCCATGCTTTTATTTATAAATTCTTTTATTTATACATTTTTACAAATATGACACGTTAATGACAAAAGAATAGTGATGTTAAACAATAATTGGGACTCAGTAAAGCCACGCTTTTAATCCCGCCCATGCACACCTGTTACAGCCCACACAGTATCATGCTCCCAAAGTGCCTCCCACACAGTATAATGCCAAATAGTTGCCCCAAACAGTATAATGCCCCTATAGAATCCCCCATACAGTACAATACCCCCATAGTTGCCCCGAGACAGTATAATGCCCCCTTAGCTGCCACCATACACTATAATGCCCCTATAGCTGCCCCCATACAGTACAATGCCCCCTTAGCTGCCCCTAGTGCCAGTGTTCACATATAAAGTGCCAGTGCCACGTAGATATTGCCACAGTGCACATGTAGATAGTGTCACATACAGGGCCCATGTAGATAGCGCCACAGTGTCCCCTGTAGATAGTGCCACAGTGCCCATGTAGATAGTGCTACAGCCCCCTTAAAGATAGTGCCACACCCCCTGTAGATAGTGCTATCCCCCTGTAGTTATTGGGACTCCGTCTAAAGCGGAATCCCCAGCCAGAGCATCGGCCACGCTGTGGCCAGGGATTCCGCTCCAGAAAGAGCCCCTGACGTCACTGTCCATACATTGACAGTGCCGTCAAATGCTACCTCTAGGAGCGGAATCCCTGGTCAGAGCGTCTGCAATGCCCTGGTCGGGGATTCCGCTCTAGGAGGAACCACTGATGTCACTGCCCATATATGGACAGTGACGTCTGGGGTTCCCTCTAGGAGGGGAATACGTGGCCAGAGTGTCGGCAACGCTCAGGCCAGGGATTCTGCCCCAGGAGGAGCCTCTGACGTCACTGTCCATATATAAACAGTGACGTCAAGGGCTTCCCCGGGCTCAGCACTTAAAGTAGCGCTGTGCCTGAGGAATCCTCTGTACTATTGCTGAAGCAGGGAACTTACGGTTCCCTGCTTCAGCACTGGGTTCAACTGTATCTGCGTCCTGTGGACACAGATACAGTTGACACCGGGAGTCCAGGACATACTACCTGCCGCCAGGGACAGAAGGGCCCCACCCGAAATGTGTGTGTGGGTGGGTGGTGGTTACATGACTATCGCCATCTTTACTCATATTCAGTTAGTCTGTGGATACATTACACAGGACTAATTTGTGGGCTATACCATTCCACTGTGACTCATGCACTATAATAAATGGATGTGAGTAGAATTTATAATACATGTATAATAGAAAACTGTATGATTTCCTATTCTACAAATAAGTAAAAAAAAAGAATAAAAACTCGACAACCCCTTTAACTAGGAGCTGGTCCTAATAACCGAGATGGACTAGGAATTGAAGAACGCGCCCTACTCTTCCCCAATCTAACTCCCATTTCCGGCTTTTCCAAAAAGCCAATTTTGAAAAGTGTAAGCTTTCCATTAAAGACCAAACGTTCCCTGGAGCTTACGGGTGTATTGACACAGTGCCATAATGTTTGCCATCCTACTATAAATGTTATACTGTAAATGTAAGAATGTGCAGATGTGCTTAGTATGGATCATTCTCTATGAAATGTACAGTGTCCCAGAAAAAGGTTTACTTTACAGTAATACTTGCTCATTCATGTTCTAAATGCCACAAAGCCCAATGAATGTCCACAAACATGAATGAGAGGCCTCCACATAGTCTGGCCTAGTTGCAGCATTCAGATTTTCTCATCCATGTTGCTTCCCTTTATTGACTCAAGAGGTTTCCAGTCGAGAACACTTTAGGCATTACTTCATCTGCCGCAACCAATAGTCAGGTCAGACCTTTTGAAAGCTTCACCTAGGGGAATGCTGTCTCATCTGGTGCGTCTATAGGGTATTATATGCTAAGTGAAGGCATTATATCACCATGGTTCCATTCTGAGAAAGTGTTACCCGGGAGGTCTGCTTGCAATCAGTGACTATATAGTCACTGTACACTTCTTGTAAATGGAGTACATCATTTTCATTACTTATTATTCATCAGTAATATTTTTATCTTAATGGGATTATCTGGTATTATCGTCTGTAACTGTAGACCATGGCTTAGATTTAGTGTATAGAGAGATAGCACTATCAATATAGAGTTCACTATCTATCTGGGCACTGCGACTTTATATGTTCACTGGGGGCAGCTAAGGGGGCATTATACTGTATGGGGGGCGGCTAAGGCTGCATTACACTGTATGGGTGCAGCTATGGAGAATTATACTGTATGGGGCAGCTATGGGACATTATACTGCATGGGGCAGCTATGGGGGCATTATACTGTATGGGACAGCTATAGGGGCGTTATGCTGCATGAGGGCAGCTATGGGTACATTATACTGTATGGGGACATTTGTGTGGGCATTATAGTATTTGGTGCATCTGTGTGGGCATTATACTGTATGGGGGCAGCTATGGGGGCATTATGCTGTATGAGGGCTGCTATGGGGCATATTACTGTCTGGGGGAATGTGTGTGGGCATTATACTGTATGGTGGCATCTGTGTTGGCTTTATACTGTATGGGTACATATATGGGGCATTATACTGTATTGGGCAGCTATGGGGCATTATACTGTGTGTGGGTTCTATGGGGGCGTTATACTGTGGGGAGGCACTATGAGAGCATGATACTGTGTGGGCTAAACTGAGTGTGTTAGAGGTGTGGCTTAAAAGGGAAAAAAAATGCTAAGTCCCACTTTATAATACTTGGAAGTTGGGAGGTATGGCATTAATGCCTTTATCAGCAGCATATTTTTGGGCCTTAAAAACCAAATGCAATAATTTATTTTTTTGTATGAATTGTTCTAACGGCTATAATTTTTTTCTTTATTTCTGCACCATTAGTATACAAACAGTCTTTTCTTTTTTGTAGTTAACATAATAGAAGTTATTTGGGTCTCCTACCTGCAGCTGCATGATTGTGCAACCTCTAAGTCTGTGGGATATCTCTAAATGTCTTGTCAGGGTTATGAGTAGATCACATAGAAATAAGCTTTAGGCAGTGGCGTAGCTATAGGGTAGGCTTAGATACATGGCCCATGTGTGATGCTGTTTTATGCGCCCTGTATCTAAGCATGTTACATGTTAGGCTTAGATACCAGGCCCCAGCAAACAGTTATCTTATACTGTATAAGATTACTGTCTGCTGGGGCACTGTATCTAAGCCTACCATGAGGTAGTTGGACTACGACTGATTAGAGGACTACTTCGATGATGTTTTTCTTTATTTTCAATAAAATGGTAAACGAGGATTGTGTGTGGGTTTTTATTTCAATCAAATATTTTTTCTATGTCTTTGTGTTTTTTATAAACTTTATTACTGCCACCTTAGTAATGGCCGCTGGCTGATCGCAGCGTCCATTACTAAGGCGGGGCTTAGTGTTAGCCGATGCAGAGGCTAACACTAACCCCCATTATTACCCTGTAGCCATCGCCACTAGGGGTACCGGAAAGAGCTGGGTGCGATCCAGTACCCGACCATCTGTAGTCCTGGTCGGATACTGAGGCGGCCGCAGGCTCGTATTGAAAGTCCAAAAACATTGGGTGTTCCCACCCTGGTAATGCTAGCCTGCTGCTGCTATGTTGCATCTGGCTGTTTATAAAAAATGGGGGGACCCCACGTCATATAAAAATAAATAATTAGAAAGAACGATGTGGGGTCCCCCCATTTTTTATAAGCAGCCAGATACATATCAGCAGGCTAGCATTACAAGGGAGGGAAGGGCCACAGTTTCTGGCCTTTCCCAGTCTAATAATACCAGCCTGCGGCTGCCCCAGTGCCTAACCATCGCTAAAGATGGTCAGGTGCTGGATCACACCCGGCTCTTACTGGTACCCCTGGTGGTGGTGGGTATCGGGGTAACAATTGGGGTTAGTGTTAGCCATTTCACCAGCTAACATTAAGCCCTGCCTTAGTAATGAATGCTGTCAATCAGCCAGCTAAGGTGGTAGTAATAAAGTTTAAAAAAATACAAGGATTTACCATCTGATGGCTCCGGCTATGGACATCTGTCTTTTCGGCGTCAGCTCCCTCCAGGTAGACGCCGACACTTACTTCCGGGTCCTCAGACTGTTTCCCGCAGGGCGCGCGCACCCGCACGACCTTTAAGGACCAGTACGCGTCCAGCTGTCACCAACCAATAATTAGCCCAAATGGCTGTTGGACTATAAAAAGGGGCTCTTCCCTCTTCTTCCTCGCTTGAGCGTTGTTGTATACCTAAGTTTGTCTTGCAAATGGCTCCCAGTGTTTCCTAGTTCCCAGTGTTACCCGTTCCTGCTGCCTGTACCCTGTATCCCGTGCTATCGTGTCTACTGAGAAAGTAATGTCGTCCGCTGCATCCACCGTGCCACCTGCGGTGAAAGTCAAGTCGTGCTTCCGCTACTGTCTACATTGCCTCAGGTACCCATTCTGGACTATAGACATTGTTTTGTACTTTGTTGGCCAGCTGCTACCCCGCTACGCGGTACGGCCCAGTGGGTCCACACCCTGCGCCGTGACAGTAGTCCTCGAATCCGAAGTAGTCCAACAACCGAACCTGTAAAACAATTATTATACTTACCTTTCCAGGGTCCAGCACTGGAGCCGCATTGTCAGCGTATCTAATCTGATCCATAGCTATCGTAGTGCTATAGATATGCTGTTTCCTATACATATATGTATTGTAATGAAGGGGGTAGGGAAACGGACAAGTGAGCCCTAATCTACCCACCACTCTGTCCCTGCCTACTTGCAACGACCAGCCCTAGGCGACGGGGTACAACTGGGCGGCGGTCCCTACGCTCAGTAAGTGCACGAGACAAACAGACAAGGTGTTAGGGATCTGCCAGGTACTTCATCTAGCTATACTCCTGGGATTAATCAATCCACACCTGAGGCCAGACCTGCTCGACTGACACCATCTCCCACCAACCAGGGTGGCAGGCTCAGGAGTGGGAGAGCCTATCGCGGCCTGGTCTCTCGGAGTTAGCTCCGCCCCCTGCCCTTTATTACCTGCCCTGTGCTCTCCCTCAGTGCTTGTAATTCTTTTGGATTCCTGGCCCCACTGCTGCTTGCTCCAGCCTGCTTCTGCCGTGCTTCTGCCTTGCTGCAGTTCTGCTTGACCTGCTTGCTTGCCCTGGCTTGCTTCTGTCTCCGTGCCTGCTTGGGTGTACTCACTTCGTCCTGGTCCTGACTGTTCGTTCGCCGCCCCGTTTCCTCGTGGCGTTCCGTGGCTACTGCCCCTTCCCTTGCGTGTTCCCTGTTTGTCTTCCTGTGCACTTAGCCAGCGTAGGGACCGCCGCCCAGTTGTACCTCGTCGCCTAGGGCGGGTCGTTGCAAGTAGGCAGGGACAGGGCGGTGGGTAGATTAGGGCTCACTTTCCCTTCACCTCCTTCCTGCCATTACATAATTACAAGCCCTTACCTAGTCTACCATTTCTCCTACGCTGACGCTATCATGGACCCCCTTGAGACCCTGACCCAGCAGATGCAGGGCCTCTCCCTACAGGTCCAGGCCCTGGCCCAAAGGGTCAATCAGGGTGACGCTGCTTTAGTAGTACCCCTCACCTCACCTCTAGAACCCGACCTCAAGTTACCTGACCGGTTTTCAGGGGACCGTAAGACGTTTCTCTCCTTCCGGGAGAGTTGCAGACTGTATTTCCGCCTAAAGCCCCACTCCTCAGGTTC
Source organism: Rhinoderma darwinii (assembly GCF_050947455.1). Lineage (NCBI taxonomy): Eukaryota > Metazoa > Chordata > Amphibia > Anura > Rhinodermatidae > Rhinoderma > Rhinoderma darwinii. The sequence goes on from NC_134691.1 coordinate 254,219,814, forward strand.
CGAGAACCAGCGGGTGGGTATCATCATATCCCGACTCCAGGAAGGGCCCCAAGAGTGGGCCTTCTCCTTGGCTCCTGACGCCCCTGAACTTTCCTCTGTTGATCGTTTTTTCTCTGCCCTCGGACTCATTTACGACGAGACTGACAGGACTGCTTTAGCCGAGAGTCAGCTGGTGACCTTACGTCAGGGTAGGAGACCGGTTGAGGAATACTGTTCTGATTTTAGGAAGTGGTGCGTAGCTTCTCAGTGGAACGATCCGGCCCTAAGGTGCCAGTTTAGGTTAGGATTATCTGACGCCCTGAAGGATCTGCTGGTTAGCTACCCCTCGTCTGACTCCCTTGACCAGGTTATGGCCCTAGCAGTACGACTTGACCGACGTCTCAGGGAACGTCAGCTAGAACGCTTCAGTGTGCTCCCCTCTGACTTTTCTGCGATTCCCCCCGAGGTCCCGTCTCCTCGCCCCTCCACGGAGGACTCGGAGGTACCTATGCAACTCGGGGCCTCCATGTCCCCTCGACAATGTAGGGAGTTTCGCAGAATGAATGGTCTCTGCTTCTACTGTGGGGACGACAAGCATCTACTGAACACCTGTCCCAGGCGCAAGAATAAGAAGCCGGAAAACTTCCGCGCCTAAGTGATCATCGGGGAGGTCACTTGGGCGCACAGGTATTTCCCGTTAATGTGAAACGCAATAAAATTTTGCTTCCCTTTCAGGTCTCGTTTGCTGGCCGGTCTGCCACGGGCAGTGCTTTCGTGGATTCTGGCTCATCTGCTAATATCATGTCTGTGGAATTTGCTATGTCTTTAAAGATGCCTTGTATTGATTTACCTTATCCCATCCCTGTAGTAGGAATCGACTCAACCCCCCTTGCTAATGGTTATTTTACTCAGCATACTCCTGTTTTTGAACTCCTGGTTGGCTCCATGCATTTGGAGCAGTGCTCTGTACTGGTGATGCAGGGATTATCGTCTGATCTGGTATTAGGTCTTCCCTGGTTGCAGTTGCATAATCCCACATTTGATTGGAATACTGGGGATCTCACCAAATGGGGTAATGAATGTCTTATGTCATGTCTTTCTGTTAACTCTATTTCTCCCCGGGAGGAGGTAAACACGCTTCCTGAGTTTGTTCAGGACTTCGCCGATGTGTTTTCTAAGGAGGCCTCCGAGGTGTTGCCCCCCCATAGAGATTACGATTGCGCTATCGATTTGGTGCCTGGTGCCAAGCTTCCTAAGGGTAGGATATTTAATCTTTCATGTCCTGAACGTGAAGCGATGAGGGTGTATATCCAAGAATGCCTGGCCAAGGGTTTCATTCGCCCCTCGACTTCTCCTGTAGGTGCTGGCTTCTTCTTCGTGGGGAAGAAGGATGGTGGTCTTAGGCCGTGCATTGATTATCGTAACCTGAATAAGGTCACCGTAAGGAACCAGTACCCACTTCCTTTGATTCCGGATCTTTTTAATCAGGTTCAGGGAGCCCAATGGTTTTCTAAGTTCGATCTACGGGGGGCATATAACCTTATCCGCATCAAAGAGGGGGATGAGTGGAAAACTGCGTTCAACACACCCGAGGGTCATTTCGAATACCTGGTCATGCCCTTTGGGTTGTGTAATGCCCCTGCTGTCTTCCAGAATTTTATTAATGAAATCCTGAGAGAGTACCTGGGTAATTTTCTTGTTGTGTACCTTGATGACATACTGGTGTTTTCCAAGGACTGGTCCTCCCACGTGGAGCATGTCAGGAAGGTGCTCCAGGTCCTTCGGGAGAATAATCTGTTTGCTAAGACTGAAAAATGTGTCTTTGGGGTACAGGAGATACCATTTTTAGGCCAAATCCTCACTCCTCATGAATTCCGCATGGACCCTGCCAAGGTTCAAGCTGTGGCGGAATGGGTCCAACCTGCCTCCCTTAAGGCGTTACAGTGTTTTTTAGGGTTCGCCAACTATTACAGGAGATTTATTGCCAACTTCTCGGTCGTCGCTAAGCCTCTTACGGACCTTACCCGCAAGGGTGCCGATGTCCTCCATTGGCCCCCTGAGGCCGTCCAGGCCTTTGAGACTCTCAAGAAGTGCTTTATCTCGGCCCCCGTGCTGATTCAGCCCAACCAAGAGGAGCCATTTATTGTGGAGGTTGACGCTTCCGAGGTGGGAGTGGGGGCCGTCTTGTCCCAGGGTACCAGCTCCCTCACCCATCTCCGCCCCTGTGCTTACTTCTCTAGGAAGTTTTCGCCCACGGAGAGTAACTATGATATTGGTAACCGCGAACTTCTAGCCATTAAATGGGCTTTTGAGGAGTGGCGGCACTTCCTGGAGGGGGCCAGACACCAGGTAACGGTCCTTACGGATCACAAGAATCTGGTTTTCCTAGAATCGGCCCGGAGGCTTAATCCTAGACAAGCTCGGTGGGCACTATTCTTTACCAGATTTAATTTCTTGGTTACCTATAGGGCTGGGTCCAAGAATATTAAGGCTGACGCTCTGTCACGTAGTTTCATGGCCAATCCTCCTTCCGAGAAGGATCCTGCTTGTATTTTACCCCCTGGTATAATCGTCTCTGCCACGGATTCTGATTTAGCTTCTGATATCGCGGCTGATCAGGGTGCAGCTCCCGGGAACGTCCCTGGGGACAAACTGTTTGTTCCCCTGCAATACCGGCTGAGGGTACTCAGGGAAAACCATGACTCCGCTCTATCTGGTCATCCTGGCATCTTGGGCACCAAACACCTCATTACCAGAAACTATTGGTGGCCTGGGTTGCCTAAAGATGTTAGGGCTTACGTCGCCGCTTGTGAGGTTTGCGCTAGGTCCAAAACCCCTAGGTCCCGACCTGCGGGCCTACTACGTTCCTTGCCCATTCCCCAGAGACCTTGGACCCATATCTCCATGGATTTTATCACCGATTTGCCTCCATCTCAGGGCAAGTCGGTGGTGTGGGTGGTAGTCGACCGCTTCAGCAAGATGTGCCACTTTGTGCCCCTTAAGAAGCTACCTAACGCCAAGACGTTAGCTTCTTTGTTTGTGAAACACATCCTGCGTCTCCATGGGGCCCCAGTCAATATCGTTTCTGACAGAGGGGTACAATTTGTTTCCTTATTTTGGAGAGCTTTTTGTAAAAAGTTGGAGATTGATCTGTCCTTCTCCTCCGCCTTCCATCCCGAAACTAATGGCCAAACGGAAAGGACCAACCAATCCCTGGAACAATATTTAAGGTGTTTCATCTCTGACTGTCAATTCGATTGGGTCTCATTCCTTCCCCTTGCTGAATTTTCCCTGAATAACCGGGTCAGTAACTCGTCAGGGGTCTCCCCGTTTTTCTGTAATTTCGGGTTTAACCCAAGGTTCTCCTCCGTCTCCCCTGGTTGTTCCAATAATCCTGAGGTAGAGGAGGTTCATCGGGAACTGTGCACTGTCTGGGCCCAGGTTCAGAAGAACCTAGAGGCGTCCCAGAGCGCACAAAAGATTCAGGCGGATAGTAGACGTTCTGCTAACCCCCGGTTTGTCGTCGGGGATTTGGTCTGGTTGTCGTCCAGGAACTTGCGCCTTAAGGTCCCGTCCAGGAAGTTTGCTCCCCGATTTATTGGACCTTATAAGATCATTGAAGTCCTCAACCCTGTATCCTTCCGTCTGGAGCTCCCCCCATCCTTTCGCATACATGACGTCTTCCATGCCTCCCTCCTTAAACGCTGCTCCCCGTCCTGGTCCCCCTCGAGGATACCTCCTGTTCCCGTTCTCACCCCTGAGGGGGTGGAATTCGAGGTGGCCAAGATTATGGACAGTAGGATGGTCCAGGGCTCCCTCCAGTACCTGGTCCATTGGAGAGGATACGGGCCGGAGGAGAGGACTTGGGTACCTGCCCGTGATGTTCACGCTGGGGTATTGATCAGGAGGTTCCACCTCCTCTTCCCCACTAAACCGGGTCCCCTTAGTAAGGGTCCGGTGGCCCCTCATAAAAGGGGGAGTACTGTTAGGGATCTGCCAGGTACTTCATCTAGCTATACTCCTGGGATTAATCAATCCACACCTGAGGCCAGACCTGCTCGACTGACACCATCTCCCACCAACCAGGGTGGCAGGCTCAGGAGTGGGAGAGCCTATCGCGGCCTGGTCTCTCGGAGTTAGCTCCGCCCCCTGCCCTTTATTACCTGCCCTGTGCTCTCCCTCAGTGCTTGTAATTCTTTTGGATTCCTGGCCCCACTGCTGCTTGCTCCAGCCTGCTTCTGCCGTGCTTCTGCCTTGCTGCAGTTCTGCTTGACCTGCTTGCTTGCCCTGGCTTGCTTCTGTCTCCGTGCCTGCTTGGGTGTACTCACTTCGTCCTGGTCCTGACTGTTCGTTCGCCGCCCCGTTTCCTCGTGGCGTTCCGTGGCTACTGCCCCTTCCCTTGCGTGTTCCCTGTTTGTCTTCCTGTGCACTTAGCCAGCGTAGGGACCGCCGCCCAGTTGTACCTCGTCGCCTAGGGCGGGTCGTTGCAAGTAGGCAGGGACAGGGCGGTGGGTAGATTAGGGCTCACTTTCCCTTCACCTCCTTCCTGCCATTACACAAGGGTACACAAAGCTAAGGGAAAAGGGGCAGTTGCCCACGGCAACGCCGTGAGCAACAAGAGTGGTGAACGAGCCGAGTCAAACCAGGAGAGAACGAGGTACCAAACGCAGAGCAGGAGAGTAGTCAGTAAGCCAGGGTCAGTATGGAGCAGGATCAAATAGTAGAAGCTGTAGCTGGGCCAGGAAACCACACGAGAAGAATCACAAGCAAAGGAGGAACAGGAAAGGCAGGTATAAATAGACAGAGAGCGGGAGCTAGCTCCGTCTGGCCAGGCTGCGATAGGCTCTCCCACTCCTAAGCCTGCCATCCTGAGTGGTGGAAGATGGAGTCAGTCTCAGAGACATAGACTCAGGTGCAGACTGATTACCTATGGGCGTATACACAGAAGTTGTGCCTGGCAGATCCTTTACAGTACCCCCCCTTTTATGAGGGGCCACCGGACCCTTTCTAAGTGGACCTGGTTTATTGGGGAAATGAAGGTGGAACCTCCTGACGAATACCCCAGCGTGAACATCCCGGGCGGGTACCCAAGTACTCTCCTCAGGCCCGTATCCTCTCCAATGGACCAGGTACAGGAGGGAGCCTTGGACCATCTTGCTGTCCACAATCTTGGCCACCTCGAATTCCACCCCCTCAGGGGTGAGAACGGGAACAGGAGGTTTCCTCGAGGGAGCCAAGGACGGGGAGCAGCGTTTAAGGAGGGAGGCATGAAACACGTCGTGTATCCGAAACTATGGGGGCAACTCCAGTCAGAAGGAGACAGGATTGAGGACTTCAATGACCTTATACGGCCCAATAAACCGGGGAGCAAACTTCTTGGACGGGACCTTAAGGCGCAGGTTCCTAGACGATAACCACACCAGATCCCCGACCATAAACAAGGGGTTAGCAGAACGTCTTCTATCAGCCTGAGTTTTTTGTACGCTCTGGGACGCCTCTAGGTTCTTCTGAACCTGAGCCCAGACTGTGCACAGTTCCCGATGAACGACCTCTACCTCGGGATTGTTGGAACTACCAGGTGAAGCGGAGGAGAACCGTGGATTAAACCCAAAATTACAGAAAAAGGGGGAGACCCCTGACGAATTACTGACCCGGGTATTAAGGGAAAATTCGGCGAGGGGAATGAATGAGACCCAATCATATTGACAGTCAGAGATAAAACACCTTAAATATTGTTCTAGAGACTGATTAGTCCTCTCCGTTTGGCCATTAGTTTCAGGATGGAAGGCAGAGGAGAAGGACAGATCAATCTCCAACTTTTTACAGAAGGCTCTCCAAAACAATGAAACAAATTATACCCCTCTGTCCGAAACAATATTGACAGGGACCCCATGGAGACGCAGGATGTGTTTGACGAACAAGGTAGCTAACGTCTTGGCATTGGGTAGTTTCTTGAGGGGCACAAAGTGGCACATCTTACTGAAGCGGTCTACTACAACCCACACCACCGACTTGCCTTGAGATGGAGGCAAATCGGTGATAAAATCCATGGAGATATGGGTCCAAGGTCTCTGGGGAATGGGCAAAGAACGTAGTAAGCCCGCTGGTCGGGACCTGGGAGTCTTGGACCTAGCACAAACCTCACAAGCGGCGACGTAGGCCTTAACGTCTTTAGGCAACCCAGGCCACCAATAGTCTCTGGCAATGAGGTGTTTGGTACCCAGGACGCCTGGATGACCAGATAGTGCGGAGTCATGACTTTCCCTAAGTACCCTTAGCCGGAATTGCAGGGGAACAAACAGCTTGTCCTCAGGAAGGTTCCCGGGAGCTGAACCTTGATCAGCCGCAATTTCCGAGACTAAATCAGAATCAATAGAAGAAATGATTATACCAGGAGGCAAAATACAAGCAGGATCTTCCTCCGAAGGAGGGCTGGCCATGAAGCTACGCGACAGTGCATCGGCCTTAATATTTTTAGACAAAGCCCTATAGGTAACCAAAAAGTTGAATCTGGTAAAAAATAGCGCCCATCGAGCTTGTCTCGGGTTTAGCCTCCGGGCAGATTCTAGGAAAACCAGATTCTTGTGGTCGGTAAGGACCGTTACCTGGTGCCTAGCCCCCTCCAGGAAGTGGCGCCACTCTTCAAATGCCAATTTAATGGCTAAGAGTTTGCGGTTGCCAATATCATAGTTACTCTCAGTGGGCGAAAACTTCCTGGAGAAGTAGGCACAGGGGCGGAGATGAGTGAGGGACCTGGTACCCTGGGACAAGACAGCCCCCACTCCCACCTCGGATGCGTCAACTTCCACGATAAATGGCTCCATTTGGTTGGGCTGAACCAGCACCAGGGCCGAGATAAAACACTTGTTAAGGACCTCAAAAGCCTGGACAGCCTCAGGAGGCCAGTGGAGGAGATCAGCACCTTTGCGAGTGAGGTCCGTAAGAGGCTTAGCGATGACCGAGAAGTTAGCAATAAATCTCCTGTAATAATTAGCGAACCCCAAGAAACACTGTAACGCCTTCAGGGAGGCAGGTTGGACCCATTCCGCCACAGTCTGGACCTTGGCGGGGTCCATGCGAAATTCATGAGGAGTGAGGATTTGACCCAAAAATGGTATCTCCTGTACCCCAAACACACATTTTTCGGTTTTAGCAAACATTTTGTTTTCCCGAAGGACCTGGAGCACCTTCCTGACATGCTCAATGTGGGATGACCAGTCCTTGGAAAACACCAGTATGTCATCAAGGTACACTACAAGAAATACCCCCAGGTAATCTCTTAAAATCTAATTTATGAAATTCTGGAAGACCGCAGGAGCATTACACAACCCAAAGGGCATGACGAGATATTCGAAGTGACCTTCGGGCGTGTTAAACGCAGTCTTCCACTCATCCCCCTCTTTGATGCGGATAAGGTTATAAGCCCCCCGTAGATCAAACTTAGAGAACCATTGGGCCCCCTGAACCTGATTAAAGAGATCAGGAATCAAAGGAAGGGGATACTGGTTCCTTACAGTGACCTTATTCAAGTTACGGTAGTCAATGCATGGCCTAAGACCACCATCCTTCTTCCCTACGAAGAAGAAGCCAGCACCCACCGGAGAAGTAGAGGGGCGAATGTAACCCTTGGCCAGGCATTCCTGGATATACTCTCTCATGGCTTCACGTTCGGGACAAGAAAGATTAAATATCCTACCCTTAGGGAGCTTAGCTCCTGGTACCAATTCGATAGCGCAATCGTATTCTCTATGAGGAGGTAACACTTCGGAGGCCTCCTTAGAGAAAACATCAGCGAAGTCCTGAACAAACTCAGGTAGCGTGTTCACCTCCTCAAGGGGAGAAATAGAATTAACAGAAAAACATGACGTCAAGCATTCATTACCCCATTTGGTAAGCTCCCCAGTATTCCAGTCAAACGTGGGATTATGCAACTGCAACCAGGGAAGGCCTAAAACCAAATCGGACGATAATCCCTGCATTAACAGTACAGAGCACTGCTCCAAATGCATGGAGCCAACAAGGAGTTCAAAAACTGGGGTATGCTGTGTAAAATAACATTTAGCAAGAGGAGTGGAGTCGATACCCACTACCGGGACAGGTTTAGGCAAATCAATCAAAGGCATGGCTAGAGACATAGCAAATTCCACAGACATGATATTAGCAGAAGACCCTGAATCCACGAAGGCACTGCCGGTAGCAGACCTACCACCAAAAGAGACCTGAAAGGGAAGCAAGATTTTATTACGTTTCATATTTACGGGAAATACCTGTGCGCCCAAGTGACCTCCCCGATGATCACTTAGGCGCGGAAGTTTTCCGGCTGCTTATTCTTACGCCTAGGACAGGTGTTCACTTGATGTTTGTCATCCCCACAATAGAAGCAGAGACCATTCTTCCTGCGGAACTCTCTACATTGTCGGGGGGACACGGAGGCCCCGAGTTGCATAGGTACCTCCGAGTCTTCCGTGGAAGAGCGAAGCAACGGGACCTCGGGAGGCATCATGGGGGAGTCAGAGGGGAAAACACAAAACCGTTCAAGTTGTCGTTCCCTGAGACGTCGGTCAAGTCGTACTGCTAAAGCCATAACCTGGTCTAAAGAGTCAGAACAGGGATAGCTAACTAGCAGGTCTTTCAAGGCGTTCGACAGACCCAACCTAAACTGGCACCTTAAGGCAGGGTCATTCCACCGAGAAGCTACACACCACTTCCTAAAGTCAGAGCAATACTCCTCCACAGGTCTCTTACCCTGACGTAAGGTCACCAGCTGACTCTCGGCAAAGGCAGTCCTGTCAGTCTCGTCATAAATGAGTCCGAGAGCAGAAAAGAAACAGTCAACGGAGGAAAGTTCAGGGGCGTCAGGAGCCAGGGAGAAGGCCCATTCTTGGGGCCCTTCCTGGAGCCGGGACATAATTATACCCACCCGCTGGCTCTCAGAGTGGGGCTTTAAGCGAAAGTAGAGCTTACAACTCTCCCGAAAGGAGAGAAAAGTCCTCCGGTCCCCTGAGAACCGGTCAGGCAACTTGAGGTGGGGTTCAAGAGGTGAGGTGAGGGGTACTACCATGGCAGCGTCAGGCTGGTTGACCCTCTGAGCCAGGGCCTGGACCTGTAGGGAGAGACCCTGCATTTGCTGGGTCAGGGTCTCAAGGGGGTCCATAGTATTGTCAGGGACCAGGGTAGACTAGGTATATGGGCTTGTGATTATGTAATGAGGGGGGTAGGGAAACGGACAAGTGAGCCCTAATCTACCCGCCACTCTGTCCCTGCCTACTTGCAACGATCCGCCCTAGGCGACGGGGTACAACTGGGCGGCGGTCCCTATGCTCAGTAAGTGCACGAGACAAACAGACAAGGTTACACAAAGCTAAGGGAAAAGGGGCAGTTGCCCACGGCAACACCGTGAGCAACAAGCGAGGTGAACGAGCCGAGTCAAACCAGGAGAGAACGAGGTACCAAACGCAGAGCAGGAGAGTAGTCAGTAAGCCAGGGCCAGTATGGAGCAGGATCAAATAGTAGAAGCTGTAGCTGGGCCAGGAAACCACACGAGAAGAATCACAAGCAAAGGAGGAACAGGAAAGGCAGGTATAAATAGACAGAGGGCGGGAGCTAGCTCCATCTGGCCAGGCTGCGATAGGCTCTCCCACTCCTAAGCCTGCCATCCTGAGTGGTGGAAAATGGAGTCAGTCTCAGAGACATAGACTCAGGTGCAGACTGATTACCTATGGGCGTATACACAGAAGTTGTGCCTGGCAGATCCTTTACATGTATATATATATATATATATATATATATATATATACACGCACACACGTTTCTTGGGCACAAACATGTATTGGGGCTACTGCCCCTGATGTTTTAAGACCTTAGCGATGCCCCTGGGTGCTAGTGCTGCATCGTTGGGTCACTTAGACCCAGCGATGCAGCTAAAAGCTGCGGGCAGTCGGCCATGAGAAGAAGTTTGGGGGGCCCCAAGAAGGACGGGGCCCATCAGCCTTTAGCTACGTCCCTGGCTTTAGGCAATGTTCATTGTCGATTCTGTCAGGATTTAGGCGTGGATTCCACACCTACGTTCTAAAAGAATCTGTTAGCATTCTGCCGGCAATGCAGGAGAATGGGGTATTTTATACCACATTGACATGCTGTGGGAAAAAAAATATTGTTGCAGACCCCACGCTGAAATCTGTGGATTATCTCCTTTGAATAATAATGAAGCTTGTGCGCATATTGATCCACATGCGAATCCGCAGCAAAAATCAGAGTTTTAGTTTCAGAATCTGTCATGGATTATCTTAAAAATTCACGTGCAAAACCTAGGGCAAATTCTGACAATGTGAACATACCATTATGTTACAATACTATGCAGAGGTGTTACTTATATTAAAGAGAGTTTTTCAATCTGTATTATTATTTTTATTACAACGACTAATACAAATTTTGTTAAAAATCACAGGTGTAATTGAAGGTGTATAAGATGCATATCAGTTCATTTCTATTTCTGTGGAGTTTCAGGCCATTTGAGGAGGATTGCAGCACAACTCTAAATGGATGAGGGGGGCTTGAAAGGCAATATAGTTGGAGCAAAGTATTTTAGGCCATGGCTACTACTCCCTTGGGACCTAACCTTTTTCCCATGTCATTGGCTTTTTTCTATGTGACTGTGAACTAATAAATGTTTTATTAGTTATAAAATAATTTTAATCAAGGCCTGATCATTTGTTCATTTTATCCCTCTCATCCTCAAATAGACCCTGAAGATCTATTTGTCTTGAATTGACACATAAACACCTCACTGTAGAACAATCCATCCCTCATCCTAACCAGAGCACTCCCCCTTGGAAACAAAAAGGATGTCCAATAACTGGAGGAATTGCGTGTGAGCAACAGTTTCTCCAATAACACATGCTGTGTTAGGCTAAGATCGAACACACTTTTGATGCGATTTTTGTGGCAGTTTTTGGCTCAAATTTTTTTAGGGAAAAAAGTGGATACAGCAGAAAGGAGTCAGAAATATTTTTTTCTTTAGACTGGATCCACACAAAGCTTTTTGCGGCATTTTTAATGGTGTTTTTAATGTCGTTGTTTTTTTTAGTGTGGCCAGATGTTACATTAACCCCTTAAGTACACGGACAATTTTTGCCTTGAGGACAGAACAATTTTTTTTATATTTCCCTCTTTGCATCCCGACGCTCATAACTTTATTTTTTATTTTTTGTACGACGTAGTTGTATGAGACTTTGTTTTTTGCGGGGCGAGTTGTACTTTATGTAGGTACCATTTTTTGGTACAAATACATTATCGTTTAATTTATATAATTTTTTATTTTGGCGAAAATGCTGAAAAAAAGAAAGTTCCGCTGCAGTTTTAATACTTATTTTTTTTTACACCATACACCGATCATCATAAATAATGTTATACATTTGTTGTACAGGTTGTTACGGTCGTGGCGATACCAAATATGTCTATATTATTTAATGTTTTGGGACTTATATTTTAAAACGTTTCTTATAAAACAAATGTGTGTTTCTGTGTATATTTTTAACTTTTTATTTATTTATCATTAATTTTTTTTACATTCAATTAACTTTTTTTTTTAATCCCATAAAGGGATTTTTCATTTTGATTTAGATTTTTTAACTGTAATGTACTGGCATAGATCTGTATGCCAGTACATTAGCCTGTGTACGGATTGTACACAGGCAGTTGTTAATGCATATCTCAGTATGCCCTAACAACAGGAAATATGTTCAGACAGCCCTGGGGTCCTTCAATGGACCCTGGACTGTCTGGCCATACAAGTTATGAGCTTCGATCACGTCACAGTTATTTTCTGTGATGCGATCAAAGTGCAGTCCCCCCTCCTTGAACGCCGCAATCAGCTTTTATCACGGCATTCAAAGGGTTAACGACGGAGAGAGGATGTTTCTCTTCTCTCCGCTGTTAGAGCGGGGCCGTGGCTATATATTACAGCCGTTGCCCCGCTCTCGATCGCGCGCACAGACGGCTGTCACACAGGACGAGAATGATCGTCCCAATGCGAGAAGTACCCGGCTCAGGACGAGCATTCTCGTCCTGTGTCGTCAACAGGTTAAAGTCTGTTTGTGTTGTTTTTGAGGCAATTTTGTGGCCAGTGGTGTTTATTTCCAAAGGCAGCATGATCTGGGTATGGTGTTTTTTTCAGGTGTTTTTCCCTTAGGCTTCTCTATAGGACTTCAAAAATGCCATAAAAAAAGCATGTACAAAATGACACCAAATGAAAAAGGTCACTAAAAACGCAATAAAATATGCATGTTTCCTTTTAGAACTGCTAGTGCTTTCAGAAACGGTTTTTGATGCAGTTTAAACTGTCAAAAAAATTCTGTGCGTGAAGGAGGCCTTATACCTATTGTTCCTTTTGGATTCACTTTTGGCTCTGGCTCAAAAAACGGATCCAAAAACTGCATTTAAGCATCATTCACAGAAAGAATTTTCCTGGCGATTTAAACTGCACTAAAAGACACTTCTAAAAACACTAGCACTTTTAACACATAACAGGCATTTTTAGTGGTGTATTTTTGTGGCATTTTTCATTTGCTGTTATTTTGTCCATGCTTTTTGTCTGGCATTTTTAAGATCCTATAGAGAAACCTGTGATCAAAAAGTCGCATGTACCTGAAAATGTTACCAATAAAAACTATAGCTCACCCCACAAAAATCAACTCACACCGCTTAATCAACTGAAAAATAAAAAAGGGAATGCGTTTTTACCGCTATTTGCGGTGGTTTTGCGCTAACGCGTCAAACAAACGTGCCAAAACTGCTACGTGTGAATTTTATTTTTATAAAACAAATTTAAGTTTTTAGCGATTTTATGTTGCAATTGACCCGCAGAATAAGGCCATTTTCACACGTGGCAGAATTTTTTCGCTGCAAATATTGGTGCAGATTCGGGCCAATTACGCAACGAATCTGCATCAACAGATTTCAGTTTTTGCATTGCAAAGGCTGAAATCCGCAGGGAAACTCAGCTGCTTCTCTGCAACATAATGTTCATGCTGCGGAGGGAAAATTCTCCTCCACAGCCTAATTTCCGCACAGTTATCTCCTGCAACGTCTGAACTCAGTTTCCTAAAATTGTATAGAAACAAATTTAAAAAACGGCTGCTGCAGAATTCCACTGCGGACTGTCCGCAGCGTAATTCAACAGCAATTCCGCCACGTCTGAACGTGGCCTAAAGCTAACATATTGTTTTTATCAGACGGTGAACACCGAAAAACAAAACCCAAAAACCAATGGAGGAATCACAATATTTTTCCCATTCCACACCACAAATAATTTTCTTCCAGTTTCCCAGTACATTATATGGTACAATAAATGGTGCTGTGAAAACCTACAACTTGTGCTTCAAAAAACAAGATCTCATACGGCTATATTGATGTAAAAAATAAAAAACTTAAGGCTTTTGTAAGGTGGGAAGAAAAAAGAAGAAAAAAGGGCTGCAGGGGGAAGGGGTTAAAAATTATGCCTACATAAGGAAGACATATGTTACACCTTATTTATTCGTGTGATATCATTAACCAATTTAGAATTTACGATTTCTAATTTAGCAAAATGCAAATTTTTACAAATTTTCTTTAGGGCATGGCCAGACGTGGCGGAATTGCTCTGCAATTCCGCTGCGGACAGTCCGCTGCGGTAATCCGCAGCGGACATATTCTCTATTGGTTTCCATTGGTTTCCACACCTTTTCAGTTAGGTTCGTGCTGACATGGCGGAAAACTCTGCTGCGGACCATAGGCTGCGGTGCGGAATTTGGTGTCCGCAGCATACTCTGGCTGTTGCGGACGTGTAGCGAACTTGTTGCGGACTCATCGCGGAATTTCTCCATTGATCTCAATGGAGATTCTAAATTCTGCAATGAAATCCACAGATGTTATGTGTGTTGCGTTGCGTATTGTTTTTTTCGAACAGGATATTACTTCATCTGGCTGGACCTATGTGTTTCTACACGTAAAAATGGCACGGGCAGGCCCATAGAAGTCTATGGGGCTCCCGTAATTACGGGTGACTACGTGTGTGCACCCGTAATTACGGGAGCGTTGCTAGGCGACGTCAGGATATAGTCAATGTCCAGGGTGCTGAAAGAGTTAAACGATCGGCAGTAACTGTTTCCGCACCCTGGACAGTGACTACCAATCACAATATAGATCAACGTGTAAAAAAAATAGAAGTTCATACTTACCGAGAACTCCCTGCTTCTTCCTCCAGTCCGGCCTCCCGGGATGACGTTTCAGTCCAAGTGACGGTTTCAGCCAATCACAGGCTAATCACAGGCTGCAGCGGTCACATGGACTGCCGCGTCATCCAGGGAGGTCGGGCTGGATGTCGAAAGAGGGACGCTTCACCAAGACAACGGCCGGGTGAGTATGAATTTCTTTTACTAGGGAAAGGGCTGTCCTTTCTCTCTATCCTGCACTGATAGAGAGAAGGGAAGTGCTCTTCACCTGAATACGCAACGCCTGATCCGCATCAATTTCCTGCACATTTTAGGCACAGCCGCAACAGAATCTGCAACGCAGATTATGTGCGGCATTGATGCGGACAGTGTTGGCAGAAACACGCCACGTCTGGCCATGCCCTTACACTTTTTTTTTACAAATAAAGTGTAATCATATCGGTCAAAGTTTACCACCAAATTAAAATATGTGTTACGAAAAAACCTTCTCAGAATGACTTAAATAAAAGCATTCCAGTTATTACCACATAGAGTGACACATATCAGATATGAAAAGTGGGGCTGCGTCCTGTAGTTCAAAATAGGCTGCGTCCTTAAGGTGTTAATATTTGTACTGTTAAAAAAAATTCTAGCATCCTTGATTAAACTGAACTGTTGTTTACTTCATTTGATCCTTTACACAGAGTTTTAGGGCTTATTTAGACGAACGTGATATACGTCCGTGCAACGCGCGTGATTTTCACGCGCCTCGCACGGACCTATGTTGGTCTATGGGGCCGTGCAGGCCGTCCGTGAGTTTCACGCAGCGTGTGTCCGCTGCGTAAAACTCATGACATGTCCGTTATTTGTGCGTTGTTCGCGCATCACGCGCCCATTGAAGTCAATGGGTTTTCGTGAAAATCCCGTGCTGCACACAGAAGCACTTCCGTGTGACGCACGTGATTCGCGCAACAGCAGTAAAAAGTATTAATGAAAACAGAAAAGCACCACGTGCTTTTCTGTTTGCAAACATACAAACAGAGTGTCATAATGATGGCGGCTGAACGAAAATCACGCAGCCACGCAGCATACGCAGCTGACACACGGAGCTGTTAAGTACCTTTTGCGCGCGCAAATCGCTGTGTTTTTTGCACGCGCAAAAGGCACACGCTCGTGTAAATCCGGCCTTAAGGGTATGTTCACACACACTAATTACGGACGTAAATCGGGCGTTTTACGCCTCGATAGCGTTGACAAACATCTGCCCATTGAAAGCAATGGGCTGACGTTTGTCTGTTCACACGAGGCGTTTATTTACGCGCCGCTGTCAAATGACGGCGCGTAAATAGACGCCCGCGTCAAAGAAGTGACCTGTCACTTCTTGGGGCGTAATTGGAGCCGTTATTCATTGACTACAATGAAAAGCAGCGCCAATTACGTCCGTAATGGACGCAGCGTTCAAGCGCCTGCACATGCTGTTACGGCTGAAATTACGGGGATGTTTCCTCCTTAAAACATCCCCGTAATTTCAGCCGATACGGACGCTGTCGTGTGAAAAAAAAAAAAAAGGGGTAGCCAGGTTAGAGAGGGGTCAGACTATATTGGTGGGGGGAGAAACAGAATGTGGGGAGAGGACTAGACAACAGGATAAGGAGATCCTTTTGTTACAGAACAGCAGTGTTAATAAAAATTCCCAAATAATGTCAAATCACGTTTCTGATAATAAAAGTGAAAAACTGAAAGGCAAGTTAAAGTGTATGTTCACAAATGCCAGAAGTCTAGCAAGCAAAATGGGGGAGCTGGAGGCCTTGGTACTGGAAGAAAATATAGATATAGTTGGTGTTGCTGAAACATGGCTGGACTCTTCACATGACTGGGCTGTAAATCTACAGGGTTTTACACTGTTTCGGAAAGACAGGACAAATAGGAAAGGTGGTGGTGTATGTCTGTATGTGAGAAGTGATATGAAGGCGAGTGTGAAAGAGACAATAGTGGGTGAAGATTGTGAGGAGGTTGAAACCTTGTGGGTGGAATTACAAAGGGAGGTAAACACTGAAAAAATTACTTTTGGTGTAATCTATAGACCCCCCAATATAACTGAGGAGATGGAAGGTCAGCTATATAAACAGATGGAGCGGGCTGCACAGGCGGGTACAGTAGTGATAATGGGAGATTTTAATTTCCGGGATATTAATTGGTGTCTTGGTTCGGCTTCAACTGCAAAGGGGAGACATTTCCTCAACCTGTTGCAGGAAAATTTTATGGGCCAGTTTGTGGAAGACCCAACTAGAGGTGAAGCTCTGTTGGATCTGGTCATTTCTAATAATGCAGAGCTTGTTGGGAACGCGTCAATGTTCGTGAAAACCTCGGTAACAGTGATCATAATATAGTTACATTTTACCTATACTGTAAAAAACAAACACAGGCTGGGAGGGCAAAAACATTTAATTTTAAGAAAGCCAATTTCCCCAGGTTGAAGGCTGCAATTCAGGATATAGACTGGGAAGAACTAATGTCAAATACTGGGACAAATGATAAATGGGAGATTTTCAAATCTACTTTGGGTTATTATAGTGCAAAATTTATTCCTATAGGTAACAAGTATAAACGACTAAAATTAAGTCCCACATGGCTTACACCTTCTGTGAAAGGGGCAATACATGACAAAAAAAGGGCATTTAAAAAATACAAATCTGAGGGTACATCTGCAGCCTTTGTAAAATATAAAGAGCTTAATAATATCTGTAAAAAGGTAATAAAATCAGCAAAAATACAAAATGAAAGGCAGGTGGCCAAGGATAGTAAAACAAATCCCAAAAAATTCTTCAAGTATATAAATGCTAAAAAGCCAAGGTCTGAACATGTAGGACCCCTAGATAGTGGTAATGGGGAGTTGGTCACAGGGGATCAAGAGAAGGCAGAGTTACTAAATGTGTTCTTTAGCTCTGTGTATACAACAGAAGAAAGAGCAGCTGATGTAGCCGGTGCCAGTGCTGTTAATATATCAGTTGATATACTGAATTGGATGAATGTAGATATGGTTCAAGCTAAATTAAATAAAATAAATGTGCACAAGGCCCCGGGACCAGATGGGATACACCCTAGAATTCTTAAAAAGCTTAGTTCAGTTATTTCTGTCCCTCTTTTCATAATATTCAGAGAATCTCTAGTGACTGGAATAGTGCCAAGGGACTGGCGCAGGGCAAATGTGGTGCCTATTTTCAAAAAGGGCTCTAGGTCTTCCCCGGGTAATTATGGACCAGTAAGCTTAACATCCATCGTGGGGAAAATGTTTGAGGGGATATTGAGGGACTATATACAGGATTATGTGACAATAAATAGCATTATAAGTGACAGCCAGCATGGTTTTACTAAGGATAGAAGTTGTCAAACTAACCTAATCTGTTTTTATGAAGAGGTGAGCAGAAGCCTAGACAGAGGGGCCGCTGTGGATTTAGTGTTTTTGGACTTTGCAAAGGCATTTGACACTGTCCCTCATAGACGTCTAATGGGTAAATTAAGGACTATAGGTTTAGAAAATATAGTTTGTAATTGGATTGAGAATTGGCTCAAGGACCGTATCCAGAGAGTTGTGGTCAATGATTCCTACTCTAAATGGTCCCCGGTTATAAGTGGTGTACCCCAGGGTTCAGTGCTGGGACCACTATTATTCAACTTATTTATTAATGATATAGAGGATGGGATTAATAGCACTATTTCTATTTTTGCAGATGACACCAAGCTATGTAATAAAGTTCAGTCTATTGAAGATATTCATGAATTGCAAGCGGACTTAAACAAACTAAATGTTTGGGCATCCACTTGGCAGATGAAGTTTAATGTAGATAAATGTAAAGTTATGCATCTGGGTACGAACAACCTGCATGCATCATATGTCCTAGGGGGAGCTACACTGGGGGAGTCACTTGTTGAGAGGGATCTGGGTGTACTTGTAAATCATAAACTAAATAACAGCATGCAGTGTCAATCAGCTGCTTCAAAGGCCAGCAGGATATTGTCGTGTATTAAAAGAGGAATGGACTCGCGGGACAGGGATGTAATATTGCCACTTTACAAAGCATTAGTGAGGCCTCATCTAGAATATGCAGTTCAGTTCTGGGCTCCAGTTCATAGAAAGGATGCCCTGGAGTTGGAAAAAATACAAAGAAGAGCAACGAAGCTAATTAGGGGCATGGAGAATTTAAGTTATGAGGAAAGATTAAAAGAATTAAACCTATTTAGCCTTGAAAAAAGACGACTAAGGGGGGACATGATTAATTTATATAAATATATTAATGGCACATACAAAAAATATGGTGAAATCCTGTTCCATGTAAAACCCCCTCAAAAAACAAGGGGGCACTCCCTCCGTCTGGAGAAAAAAAGGTTCAACCTGCAGAGGCGACAAGCCTGCTTTAGGGCAGATTCAGACGAACGTTGCGTTTTTGCGCGCGCAAACAACGCGGCATTTTGCGTGCGCAAAAAACATTTGACAGCTGCGTGTGTCATCCGTGTATGATGCGCGGCTGCGTGATTTTCGCACAGCCGCCATCATAGAGATGAGGCTAGTCGACGCCCGTCACTGTCCAAGGTGCTGAAAGAGCTAACTGATCGGCAGTAACTCTTTCAGCACCCTCAACAGTGAATGCCGAACACAATATACAGCAACCTGTTAAAAAAAAAAAAAAAGTTCGTACTTACCGAGAACTTCCCGGCCGTTGCCTTGGTGACGCGCCTCTCTTGACATCGGGCCCCACCTCCCTGGATGACGCGGCAGTCCATGTGACCGCTGCAGCCTGTGCTTGGCCTGTGATTGGCTGGAGCTGTCACTTGGACTGAATTGTCATCCCGGGAGGTCAGACTGGAGGAAGAAGCCGGGAGTTCTCGGTAAGTCAGAACTTCGTTTTTTTTACAGGTTCATGTTTATTGGAATCGGTAGTCACTGTCCATGGTGCTGAAACAGTTTAACTCTTTCAGCACCCTGGACAGTGACTATCTCCTGACGTCACGTACCGGAATTTTTTTTGCCGGGTTCGGCCAAAACGAGTTCGGCCGAACCCGGTGAAGTTCGGTTCGATTGTCCGGGTTCGCTCATCCCAAAGAATCTCCATTTGGATGTTTGGAAACAGAAAAGCACGTGGTGCTTTTCTGGTTACATTCATCCTTTTGACAGCTGGTGCGCTGTTTCAGTCGGTTCGCACGGAAGTGCTTCCGTGCGACCTGCGTGGTTTTCACGCACCCATTGACTTCAATGGGTGCGTGATGCGCGAAATACGCGGAGATATTGAACATGTCGCGCTTTTTTCGCAGCTGACAAACGCTGCGCAAAAAGCACGGACTGTCTGTACTGCCCCATAGACTTGTATTGGTCTGTGCGTGGCGCGTGAAAACCCGCATGGACCGAATACACGTTCGTGTGAATCCCCCCTTACTGTGAGAACTGTGAATCTATGGAATAGCCTACCGCAGGAGCTGGTCACAGCAGGGACAGTAGATGGCTTTAAAAAAGGCTTAGATAATTTCCTAGAACAAAAAAGTATTAGCTCCTATGTGTAGAAATTTTTTACTACCCTTTTCCCGTCCCTTGGTTGAACTTGATGGACATGTGTCTTTTTTCAGCCGTACTCACTATGTAACATACCCTAAAGCGAGATCTCAGCTGCTATTGTAAGCCTCATTTCTATGGAGGCTCTAAATTGCCCAAAAAGGAACTTTGCATTATATAGCCTGCAAGCTATTTATGAAGTTAATGATCCCAGTTTTAGCTCTTCTCCTAAATAAATATAATAAACAATATAAATAAATATAATATAAATATAATATAAATAAACGACAACTGTGAATCAAGGACATTGTTTATTTCAGATTGTACGCAGGCATTCCGTTTTTTTACTCGCTGTTTAGTCACTTCTTTGTTTTTTATTAATAATTGGTATTCCCACCACTTTTTATGCGGCTGTTATGAAAAACGGAAAAAAAAAAAGTGCATGTCATCGTGAGTGGCTTAAAAAAACGTCTGAAAATCAGGAGCTGTTTTCCCTTGAAACCAGCTCCGTATTTTCAGACGTTTTTGAGCTTGTGTGTGAATATACCCTTAGGGGCCGTTTTTCGGCTGTTCACGGCCCGAAAAACGGCCGAAAAATCGGAAGCAGAACGCCTCCAGGCATATGCCCATTGATTTCAATGGGAAAAACAGCGTTCTGTTCCAATAAGCCATTTTTTTACGCGGCCGTTTTTCAAAAGGGCTTCGAAAAGAAGTGCAGGTCACTTCTTGGGATGTTTTTGGAGCAGTTTTTCATAGACTCTATAGAAAACAGCTCCGAAAACGGCCGTAAAAAAAGCCGCGAAAATCATGAGTGGCTTAAAAAACTTCTGAATATCAGGAGCTGTTTTCCGTTTTTGACTCAGCGTGTGAACATACCCTGACAGAACTGCAATAATACAAGAGCAGCGTAACTATTTTACCTTTAGCAGCAATCAAGAGATGGTCACATATTTTCCACTGCCAGCCTGCAAATGTGACTTTTTTATTTTGCAATTCATAAATATGGCAAAAATGTAACTCTGCTGAAAACCGTGCCCAGTTGTCTAACATGAATCACAAAGTGAAACACGTGGCATAAACAATAATTGTTTTTGCCATAAACACTTAAAAATTCAAGCACTCACAATACACATCATTATTTGCACTGAGGATGCACCGAAAAACTGTAGCACAGAGCTTGGTACATGTTGGCCTATGTTCTTGTACCTGAGTTTCCCCTCTCATTCCCATAGCAGCTGCTATTAGTAATACAGCTATAGCTACATTCATGCAATGTACGTATTCCCATACTTGCCAACTCTCCCCGAATGTCCAGGAAACTCCTTGTTCCTGCAGTCCTCTTCACTCCCAGGTGCCACCGCAGACAACGTCCTGGTGCCATTTTGTGCGCCAGTGCCCCAGAGTTAAGAGGATTACAAGCTGCAGGAATGGGTAGAGGTGAGTATCTGGAAAGTCTAGTCTGTGGTCTGTATTTGCTTATGCGATCTGGTCTGGGGTCTGTATTTGTTTACGGGGGTTGGGGTTTCTATTAGTTTAGGAAGTCTGGTCTCGGGTGTGTGTTTAGGGGGCTTATCTGGTGTCTGTATTTGTTTATGGGGCTGGTCTAGGGTCTGTTATTGCTTTATGGTTCTGTTCTAGGTTCTGAATTTACTTAGGGGTCTGTATTTGTTTAAGGGGCCTGGTCTGGGGTCTGTATTAATTTTGGAGTGCGATATAATGACGTAGGTTGGGGACATGGTAAAAAATATTTTACTTATCAGAATCTCCCTGATGTCCCTTTTTGGATAAATTGGATAAAATATAAAACAAACACTGCTTTATGTACTTATCCCCTGTAGAGATGTAAATAAAATCAACACAATCATCCAACTTGTAAAGAGGTTGTACACACAAAACATGATCCCCCCATAAATATATATATTAAATCCCATTGAGTCTAATGAGCAAGAAAACTCCCCTTTTCACTTTACCAGTAATTCTTTCACACTAGGCACAAGGCAGAATGTTTTCATCTAAAAGGACTGCTGACAGATGGTTCTAATATATACTTCTCAAGTTTTTTAAACGCTAAAGAGGGACATGTACTACGTGCAGTAAATATATTTAAAATGTTTTATATTTAAAGTGGAAGCGCCACTTTAAGCTGTCTTCAGGACGCGGTTACACTTGAACTATATCCCTATGGCAAAACAGGGAGCAATAGGCTCCCTTCCCGGCCATTCTCTAAGCCACAGGTCTCTTTAGGTCTGCAGCCATCAAGACGGCAGGGCATCAGCGTCTAAGCGCAGGCGACGCATTGACATCACTGCGTTGTGCCGGGCTGCTACCTCACTGGCCTGAAAAGGCCTCAACAGCTCTGCTTGTCATGGGATTAAGGTAAGGTGAGTATACGTTTTATTATTTGACTACTTTTTATGGAGCAGTGTTGGCCCCAAGGAGGGCAGTGTTGGCCCCAAGGAAGGCAGTATTGGCCCCAAGGATGGCAGTGGTGGCCATAGGGGGCAGCATTGACCACAAAGGGAACTATTGGCTACAGTATAAGTGGGCACTGTTGGCTATAGTATAAGGGGACACTGTTGGCTACAATATAAGGTGGCACTGTTCACTATTAGGGGTCACAAAGTTGGGTATTTTTTATTGTGTTTGGGCACAAGGTGGGTGTTATGGCTGTTTGAGGGCAGGAAGGGGGTATCCTTTCTGCCCCAAAACAGTAATACCAAACCCCCTTTGTGCCTCTAGACAATAAAAATACCCACCTTTATTATATTCTAGGGGACACAAAGTGGGCATTATTACTTTGTAAGGGGCACAAAGGTGGGCATTTTTAGTGTGTGATAAACACAAAGGGGGTCATTATTACTGCGCGTGTTGGGACAGAAATGGGGCATTAAATTGTCAAGGGACACAAAGGGGGCATTATTAGTTTGTAGGGGGCACAATGGTGGGCAACTTAAATATGTTGGAGCACAACAGGAACATTATTACTTTGTGGGGCACTAAGAGTAGCACTATTAGGGTATGTGCACACTACCTCATTTCAGACGTAATGGAGGCGCTTTACGC
The DNA here is from genome assembly GCF_050947455.1 of Rhinoderma darwinii. Lineage (NCBI taxonomy): Eukaryota > Metazoa > Chordata > Amphibia > Anura > Rhinodermatidae > Rhinoderma > Rhinoderma darwinii. The sequence continues at coordinate 254,242,590 of NC_134691.1, forward strand.
CTCGCATTACGCCTGAAAAGACGGCTCCAATACGTCGGCAAACATCTGCCCATTGCTTGCAATGGGTCTTACAATGTTCTGTGCAGACGAGCTGTCATTTTACGCGTCGATGTCAAAAGACTGCGCATAAAATTACGGCCACGTCAAAGAAGTGCATGTCACTTCTTGGGACGTAATTGGAGCCGTTTTTCATTGACTCCAATGAAAACCAGCTCCAATTACGTCCGTAAAAGACGCCGCGAAAAACGCATGCAATGTTAAAAACGTCTGAAATTCTGGAGCTGTTTTCTCCTGACGTTTTCAGACGTATTTTGCATTGCCGTGTGAACATACTCTAACTGTGTGGTGCCTAAATGGAACACTATTACTGTTTGCGTAAGACCCTAGCATTGTGCCAGGAAGAGCTAGAGATCAGAGCTGCAGCGTTCTGCACATCATCTTCTGAATTGACTGAATGTGACAGTGTTGCTCGTACAATATTTCAGCCTCACTTTTAATTTTGCCCAGGGCCACACTTTGTCTAAATCTGACTGTCCACAGCTGGATCATGAGCCCTCATAGTGTTCTTAAAGAAATAAAATCAAGAAACTAAGGGGATATAAATTCTAAATGTTTCAAATTGTCCTGCAAAGGAAATGAACATTGTTCATAACTTGTCAAGGAGAATAGAATTTTCAGATGTGGCTCGCTAAACTGGTATTTGATCTATAAGTAACAGTCATTGTAATACGAATCTAATGTGTCTAGCACAGAACATATGCAAATGGAAACCAACTGTCTGATATTGCTAATCCCATAAAATCCCCATGATAATCATTTTTAAAATTTTAATCCCTCTGCTTCCTTGATCCTTTCCTAAAAAAAAACCTATTAATCCCAATACACGTTTTTATCTTAAGCGCATTGTAGGATTTTCTAGGAAAGTGCAATTCTCAAATAATCACATCACAAGTAAGGGCTAAAGTCATTCGGATGATTGTTTCACATCATGACTTGCCCATAAGAGATATATCTTCCAATTTGAATTCTCATCTCTAGGACATCGATATTTCACAGATCAGGGTCTGTTTTTTAGGGGGGTGGCAAACAGGGAATTGCCGGGCAGCCAGATGAGAGTGGAGCATGTAGACCTTCAGTACCCAGGACCAACTGGGGGTTTTACAATTAACACCATATTATTTGGACACTGAATGGCATTTTTATTTGGGCAATGAATGGCAGTATTGTGTGTGAAATATATAGCAGTTTTATTTGGGCACCATATGGTGGTATTATTTGGTTGCTTTATGGAAGTATTATTTAGGCACCAAATGGCTGAATTGTGTGGGCACTGTATAGAAGTATTATTTGGCATTGTATAACAGAATACAGGTATACACATTAAGGTAAAAAGTGCACATGTATCTGTGTTCCGTGTATATATATTTTGTAAGTATGAGAACAACTGACCAGAAATGGCAAGGGTTAGGCTACTTTGCTTGTTGCCCAGGGCCCCATTTTTTTTTAGCCCTGAGATCAGTATACTAAAGCTTTTCTAGTGTTCCAAAGCATAAATGTCATTCTGTTAAGTGCTGGTAAAAAAAAAGAAGCCCTAAATGTTCCATACAGAATACAAATACCCCATCCACAAACTTGCATGAACGCCCACACACACACAAGTACACAACACGATACACATCACATTGCTTTTTCCTCCTCTCCAATTCATGTTTTTCTTTCCTATTATAGGGTCTATAATTCGGACATCAGCAGCTACTCTAAGGCCTAGTTGACACAGAGTTCTTTGGCAATGTTTTTGACGTGGAAACCGCATTGGAAACCGCACCAAAAAACGTCTGAAATCACCTCCAATTGATTTCAATGGGAGGCAGAGGCGTTTTTTCCCACGAGCGGAAAAAAACTCTTACGGCGTTTCCGTCTGTGACCTCTCATTGACATCAATGGGAGGCAGAGAAAGCATTTTTTTGCGGTGGAATTGCAGCGATTCCGTTACGTGTGGACAAGTCCTAATGCCTAGTCCACTCATGGCGTAAATATTGCGGCTTTTCCGCAACATACTTCGTTGCGAAAAATCCTCAGCATGAGGCGGGCGCGATTTTTGAGCCGCAGCATGTCAATTGTGTTTACGGAATCGCCACTATTTTCTTGCGGGTTTTCACCATTTAATTCAATGGGGATCTAAAACCTGCAACAAGCACAAGTGTTGCAACTTTTGCGGCAGAATGGCAGCGATTACGCCACAAAAATCGCAAATTAGAAAAAAAACAACCTATTTCTTTTACCTCTGACGTTCCTCAGGCCGGCTTCCTGGGATGACGTTTTATCCCACGTGACAGCCGCTGCAGCCAATCACAGGCTGTAGCTGCGGTCACATGGGATGAAATGTCATCCCAGGAGGCCGGCCTGGATGACGTCAGAGGGTCGGCCTCCTGGGATGACAATTCATCAATGTGACTGCCGCTGCAGCCAATCCCAGGCTGCAGTGGTCTCCAGGGATGAAATGTCATCCCAGCAGGCCGGCTGATTCTACAGTTTAATGCAACGGACATTCCAGGCGAAAAACTGCACTACAATTTGGTGCGTTTTTTTGCCCGGAATTCCCTGTGGCCACCAGGGCGGATACGCTGTATACCTTTACGCAGCGTATCGCCCTGTGTCAACTCAGCCTAAGGGCTTGTCCACACGTAATGGAATTGCTGCAAAAAATGTCCGCAGTATTTACGCATCAACTAGCAGACAATCCACAGGATAGGTCATCAATATAGGATCGGTGTGGGTCCGACACCCAAACTCCGCACCGATCAGATGTTACGGCTGCCTCCGGACGCCAAAAGCTATTCACTGTATAGTGGCCATGCTAGGTTACTGCAGCTCTGCTCCTATTCATTTGAATAGAAGCAGAGCTGCAGTACTGCAACATGGTCGCTGTACAGTGGTTGGATCCTTTTGCTTCCGGCACGACCCCTGCATAGTTGACAACGCCCAAAGGCAGCCGGAACGCCCACCAATCATATACTGATGACCAATCCTGTGCATTGGTCATCTGTATAAAAAATAGCCCCCAAACTGGACAACCCCTTTAAGGTTCCCATTCAATGGCAATAAGCAGAGATCTTGAAAACTGTGACATTGATTCAGAAAGTATATAAAATAAATTGCAGAAATTATCATTATAAAATTAATCATTTTTATTTCCCGAAAGTAGAATACCCCTTTAACAATCCATTCACCTGTGTGATCTGGACATGATCAGTGCCTCTTGTTAGGGTATGTGCACACACAAAATAAAAAACGTCTGAAAGTACGGAGCTATTTTCAAGGGAAGTCGCGTTTTTCACTGCGTTTTTAACGGTCGTTTTTGGAGCTGTTTTGCTATAGAGTTTATGAAAAACGGCTCCAAAAATGGCTGAAGAAGTGACATTCACTTCTTTTTCGAAGCCTTTTTTTTACGCGGCGGTTTTGAAAAACTGTCGCATAAAAAACGCCCCGTGAGAACATAACGCCATTTTTCCCATTGAAATCAATGGGCAGATGTTTGGAGGCGTTCTGCTTCCAATTTTTCAGCTGTTTTTCGGGACATTTATGGCCCGAAAAACGCCTGAAAACACTCGGTGTGAACATACCCTAAGGGTATGTGCACACACAAACTCAAAAACTTCTGAAAATACGGAGCTATTTTCAAGGGAAAAGAGCTTTTGATTTTTAGAAGTTTTTTAAGCAAACTCGCATTTTTCGCAGTGTTTTTGATGGCTGTTTTTGGAGCTGTTTTTGAGAGTCAATGAAAAACGGCTCAAGAAGTGACGTGCACTTCTTTTTCGCAGGCGTCTTTTTTTTTTTTTTTTAATTCTTTTTTTTTCCATTTTCCAATAAACAAGAGACGATAGTGCAAACATCAGCAGCACAAACATCGGCTCGCAGGCCAAAACAATTCTAGTATGAAGAGCAGACATAAGAATAACGCCCATCTGAAACAAAAATGGACAGTCGCCCTATGCACCCTGAACCCGCAGCCATGCACAAAGGACCATGAGTAGGCATAACACAGAGAGATAGTAAAGCAAAAAGAAAAGAAGACAGAGAAAGGAAAAGAAGGGAAGAAAACACACAATGCCCCCTGTGCCTCAGGAATATATTCAAGAAGCCATAATGTTCCTGAACTCGACAGAAGATTGGAATCTGAGCCAATGATACCAAGTTTTGAGAAATTTAGCATGAGTCCCTCTCATGGATGCCGTGAACTCTTCCATTCTCATAATCTCCTGGATCTTACCGAACCACATACCACAGCGCTGGGATACACGCTATAGCTGCATTCACCAGATGGCGAACCACAGAGCGACGATACATAGATAATGGCGCCTCGTACAGATGGAGCAGGAAGAAGGCCGGTGTACGCGGAAGATGGAAATCCGTGAATTTGGAGGAGATACGCCACACCTCTGACCAAAAATCTGTCAGCAGTGGGCACTCCCAGAAGATATGTAAGATCGTTCCCACCTGGTCTCCACATCTCCAACACAGTGGCGAAACCGCAGGAATCATTGTATGCAACCTGGAAGGCACTCGATAACAACGCCACATCTTAAAACCCGCCTTCTGAAGCCTGCTAGCCATGGTGGACTTATGTGTCATTGTGAACAAACGGTCTTTATGTTCTGTTGAAAATGTTAGGCCCAAGTCCCTCTCCCAGCTGCGCAGGTAGGAAGGTGTGGGAAGATTAGATGGGGAAATTAGGAGGGTATATAGCCTGGACAGAGAGTGACGCAACGTGCCCGTACCTGTACAAAAGAGCTCAAAAGGTGAATTATCCCGCGCATGTTCCGAAGGGTTAGGCAAGGACATGAGAAAATGTCTCAATTGAGTGATCTGCCAAGCGGTAAAAGGAAGAGGGTCAGACAGAGCCGCTAACTGTGGGCCAGTCATCCAAGCCTCCCCTTGTAAGAAATGCTCAGTTGCCCCTTACCTGCCTGCAACCAACGCCGGAATGGACCCCGTTCTCGCCCCGGAGGGAATGCAGGATTGCCCAGGACTGGGAAGAGGGGGAGGGAAACGGGGAAATCTCCTTCCGGGGAAAGAGCCGGGATGCAACAGCCAATGTGGGACCAATCGTCGGGTGCGTCCGCGCTGATAGGGGAGTTTCCCTGCCCAACCAAGGCAGAGCCTGCAAAGGAACTGCCAGCATGGACTGCTCCATCAAAACCCACTGTTTAACCTCCGTATGCCTGAACCAATCCAAAATCCGTGACAGGTGTGAGGCCTGGTGATAAGAGACAAAGTCCGGAAGACCCACCCCACCCTCACACCTGGAACGGAAAAGCATGGAGCGGGCTATACGGGCTGGCTTCCCCACCCATATGAATCTATGGAGTAAGGACAACAGGGCTTGAAAAAAGGTGCGGGGGATATGAATCGGCAGAGCCTGAAAGAGGTACAAGATCCGCGGCAGGATATTCATTTTAAAAATTGCACACCTGCCGAACCAAGTAAAGGTGCCCGTCGTCCAGGAATCCAGGTCGCTCTTTACACGTTGGAGGATGTCTGAGTTGGAGCGAACCTGAGACAGGAAGGGCTCCAGGCACAAAATGAAAATTAAGGGACACAAGGGACAACCTTGCTTCGTGCCGTTAGAGATAGCGAGCGGGGACGAAAAAGTACATTTGACCTTAACACGGGCAGAGGGAGAGGAGTAGAGGCTCGAAATCCATTGCATCATGTGAGTGCCCAACCCAATATGCCGCAAGGTGGCCAGCATAAAATCCCAGTCGACCCTGTCGAAGGCCTTCTCCGCATTCGTGGACAGCAAGAGCGTGGGCAGGGCTGCGGCAGCCGCGTGGTGTGTCAAGTTAATGGCCCTTGTGGTATTATCTCGAGCTTCCCTAAGAGGCATGAAGCCTACCTGATTGTAATAGATCATATTATGGAGGAGGGGGGTAATCCTATGGGCTAGGATCTTAGCAAACAGCTTCAGATCCACATTTAGCAAAGAGATGGGGAGATAGTTTTGACATATGGATGGATCCTTCCCCTCCTTGGGTATCACCGTAATGTAGGCCCGCAACGTGTCCGGAGGAAGGGAGCGCCCTTCAGTAAGTGAGTTGAAGGCATGCAGGAAATGGGGAGAGAGCAGGTCCGAACAGGCCTTATAGTATTGTATGGGCAAGCCATCAGGACCCTGCGCTTTCCCTGTCTGCGAGTCCTTCAAAGCCCAAGACCACTCCTCCGGGGAAATAGGCTCCTCCAGGACAGCGATGGCCTCCTGGGGGATACATTTCATCCCTGAGGTATGCCTCTATCAGCTCCAAGCGGCTCCCCCCCATCCGCAGATGGAGAGGCCTTGTAAAGGATCTGCCAGACACAGCTTCTGTGTCGACGCCCGTGGTTACTCAGTCTGCACCTGCTCCTAAGTCTGATAGAGTGACTCCTTCTTCCACCACTCAGGCTGGGAGGCTGAGGAGTGGGAGAGCCTATCACAGCCTGGCCAGACGGACCTAGCTCCCGCCCTCTGTCTATTTATAATTTGATTTCCTGCTTCTCCTTTGCCTGTGATTCTGCTTGTTTCCTGGCTCTGCTGCTGCTGTTTGTACTATTTGTCCTCTGCTTCATATTGACCATGGCTTTACTGACTACTCTCTTGCTCTGCGTTTGGTACCTCGTACACTCCTGGTTTGACTCGGCTCGTTCAATACGCTTGTAGCTCACGGTGTTGCCGTGGGCATCTGCCCCTTTTCCCTTAGCTTCTGTGTACCCTTGTCTGTCTGTCTGTCGTGTACATAGTGAGAGTAGGGACCGTCGCCCAGTTGTACGCCGTCGCCTAGGACGGGCTGTTGCAAGTAGGCAGGGACTGAGTGGCAGGTAGATTAGGGCTCACCTGTCTGTCTCCCTACCCCGTCATTATAGGACTGAGGAATATTATAAAGGGAGTGGTAATAGGCCCGGAAGGCCTCAGAAATGTCATGGGGAAGGTGCATACGCCTATTGCTGGAAGCATGGATATGGGGAACATAGGTACGTGATCGGGTTTCCCTAAGTGCCCGCTCCAGGGTCTTACTAGGTTTGTTACTGAATTCATAGAAATGGTGTCTACATTTAACCAGGGAGGCCCTAGCTTTAGCAAGACAGAGGGAACAAACCTGAACTCGCAGCTGCCCCAGCTCCGCCCCCACAACCCGATCCAAGGAGACTGTTCCAAGAGACGTATTCGGGACAAAAGATCCAACAAGTAAGCCGACCTCTCCTTTTTAAGTTTAGAACCTATACGGATGAAGGAACCGCGGATCACACTCTTATGATCCTCCCAAATACAAAGCGGGTCAACCTCTGGGAAAATATTTGTGTCAAAATACTCTCGGAGATCCCTATGAATGTCCGATACCACCGTCGTTTCCTGCAGGAGAGAGTCGTTCAAGCGCCACTGCCAGGAGCGAGGGTGAGCCGCTGGTAGTGAGAGGGAAAGAGTGATGAGCGCATGATCCGAGAAGGTAATCTCATCAATGGAGGCTGAGGAGAGGTCAAAGAGGTGGGAGTGACGTAGAAAGAAATAGTCCAATCTGGAGTATGTGTTGTGAGGGGTCAAAAAGAAAGTATAGTCTTTTGTTGATGGGTGCAGAAGCCGCCACGCATCGACCAATTGGTGCTCGTGCAACAACCGGTGTATACGACGGTGAGCTGACCTAGGTAAAGACGAGTGCCCGCGCGAGAAGTCTAATGCAGGATCTAAGGTGATATTCAAATCCCCCTCAGTATTAGAGTGCCTTCCAGCAAGCCATCCAACTCAACCAAAACCCTCTCCAAGAAGGCAACCTGACCAGTGTTAGGGAGATAATATGAAGCCAGTGTGAACAGTGTGTTAGCCAACCTACCTTGCACGAAGAGATACCTTCCCGCTCCATCCGCCCGAGTCTCCACATGCTCCTAAGGAAGGGACCGCGAGATCAGAATGGAGACCCCTTTGGTCTTGGAATGCGGTGACACACTTTGGTACCCCTCCGTATATTGAGAGTCCGTCAATTTTGGTTTACAATCTGCCCGGAAGACAATGGTGATGTTAGACATATTGGGAGAAAAGGAAAAACAGAGAAGTGAAGGCAAGGGGGGAGAGAAAGACCCCCTTAGACGGGACAAAAGTATCCAGAAATTAGAAAAATACTGCCCTACTAGAAGTGGAGTACAAAACCCATCACCAACATATCGCGTGTTATGCCGTCCTCAGGAGGAAAATACCCTCTGACCCCGACACAACAACACGGAACCCTAATGGGGAACGAAGAACGACAGCGGCGCAAAAGAAGCAATCCCTCAAGGAAATACAAATTAAATTAATAAGATCAAAATGAGCTAGACGGAACCCCGGACCCAACCGACAAACTATTGTGGACAGTTTTGACCCCCCCCCCCGGCCCCTGACAGCTATACAGATGTAAATCCCCCTAAACAATAACCCCAGACCCAACATACTGAACATAATGTCCCGTGCACGGTCACCACCAGTTCCGACAGCTGCCTCTCATGAAGAACGCTGCAAAGGAAAAATTAAAACTTCGCTGTGGGGGGAAGAAAACTAGGCTGTAAAAATCAGGTAGGACCGTCTCTGCGAGGGGAATGCCGTCCACGTGACCTCAGCTCGGCAGACCCATCTCCGGAACGAGGCGGATTCGGGCACGCAGGATCCGGATAGGAACCTCCTCTGGGAAAGAGTGATGGGGGGGCTCTGTCCAATCCGGGAGCCGTACTGGGGAGATCTCCAGAAAACGGAAGGCTTCTTCCAGGTCATCCGGGGAGCGGACAGCAAACGAGTGTCCTTGACAGCGAAGTATGATGTGGAAGGGATGGCCCCAGCGATAGGTAGCGCCCGCCTCTTTAGTTGCCTCCAGCAAGGGGCGGACAACCCTGAGCATGTGGAGAGTCAATCTGGAGACATCCGGCAAGACAGTAACTTCAGAGCCATTGAGGGGATTGGCCCCCTCCTCCCATGCCCTCCGTGCAATATCCTCCTTCTGCTTGTAAAAGTGCACTCTGCATATGACATCCCGCGGACGATTACTTTCCCTGGACCAAGAGCCCGCCAATCTATGCACCCTGTTCATCTCAATGGCCACATCACGCGGTCTGTCCAAGAGCTTATTGAAGATATGAGTAACCGCATCATATAACCCCTCCGGGGGCACAGATTCTGGGATGCCTCAATTTCAGATTGTTCCGCCTCCCCCAATTTTCCACATCAACCAGGTGTAATGAAAAATCCCGCATTTGGGTAGATTGGGTTTCCACAGTCTGAGAAAGAACCGAGATGTCCAAGGTGTGGACAGAGTTCTGGCTTTCCAAAGTGTCCACCCGTGCCGCCAATAAGCGTACCTCCTCTGAAACAGCCCCAATGGCCCTATCATGCTTCTCTTCCAGCCGGGAGAGGCGTACATCCAGATCAGATTTGGTGGGCAATACCGCACCATTTCCCATAACTCCGCCAATGTCTGTTCCATGGAGGGGGGGTCGCTGGGATGAGGCAGCATGGTGGTCCCCTAATACAACTGATGGGGTAAAAGGCCCCCTCACAATGGCCGGCGTTCCCTGACTAGGGTGCAGCCAATCCACTGGGGGCGAGTGCCGGGCAAGGGAAAATAGCGCCGGGACCGCCCCATCCTGCAAGGCCGTGTGGCCAGGCTTCCTGCCCTGATCTGGCTAGAGATGGGGCTGGAGGGGGAGAAGGACATCCATTACCAGCGGAGGGGACGCCCCAGACATGGCTGCTGTGCCCTAACCTACCTCCAACGGCGAGATGACAGGAGAGCAGACCTGGGAGCGGCAGCCGAGGTTCACCGGGACAGAGGAGCTGAAGACAGGTGAGCACTCACGTGCTGGCGGGGTCTGACTGCGGCCTACACCGGAAGTGGAGGAAGGCCGCGGAGAAGTTCCGTCACGCCGGGAACGGAGGAACCGGTCGATGGATGGGGTGCCGAGATGGACAGCGAGGCTCTTGCGGTGCCTCCCCTTCGTCATCGCTCGTCTGGAACAGGTAAGTAAGCCAGGTGTGGGCGATTTTCTGAAGAGTGGGTCCGGAGCTTCAGGGACACACGTCTTCACACAGCCATGCCAAAGCCACGCCCCCCCCCCCCCCCCTGGGCGTCTTTTTACGTGCCGTATTTGGAAAAACAAGGCGTAAAAAAACGCCCTGTCGGAACAGAACGCCGTGTTTCAAATTGAAATCAATGGGCAGATGTTTCGAGGCGTTCTGCTTCCGATATTTCTTTCGTTTTTTCGAGGCGTAAACGCCCCGAAATACGCCTGAAAACACTCCGTGTGAACATACCCTTAGAGTTTGTTGGTATGATATGTTGTTGGAAACTTCGCAAGCTTGTTTGCCATTTTTCTAAATCATCTTGTGGTTGCTAGATTTAATTTATTTTATGACGCTTGTTTGACTTTTCAGGCACGCTCTAACTTTCACCTACTTCTAAAATGATCATGCATTTTGCACAGGTAAACTTTGTGTAGGTTTTATGGTACATAACTTTTTATTATACAATTCTTTACATGAAAATGAAGAACCCCTTTAAAATAATCATGTTGTAACTTGATATACTGTATGTGGCCTTCAATTTCATTGAATGACATGGTTTATGTCACACTTGCCAGCGCACAGGAGATGTTTTCATGCCTGGAAATCTGTGTCTGGCACTCAGCTACAGTAAATGGATAGTTCTGCTGGTGTTTTATGTAGATATGACTGAATTGAAATAATCCTATTTGAAATCATATTGATACATTCTCTGCATATCTTGGATGAGCATAGAAATTGTCAGTATGGCACTGAGGCCTTTGGATATTCTAGGCAGCTGTCAGAATAATTATGAAAGACTTTGAGCTTCACAATTAGATTTACAGGGCACTTGCTATCCATCTCAGATAAAGCAACATTTACTTCTGCTCCATTTGTTCTGACAGCCAATCCTAAGGATGCATCCTACAGTGTGAGCACGAATGGTGCCACAACCTGCTAGTAGACATAGTAATGAAGTACTCATTCACTGAGTGCTCATTTCCATAACGTTGCTCTGGTTAACAGAATATGATGCTAATAGGCCACATGGATAGATCGAACAAGTAACTAATAATTGTTTTCAAACTGATATATTTTCAGTGCATACATGTATAATTTTCCAAAGGCTCTGTTCAAATCACGCTATGTGAACACATTCAGTTTCTGCCCTCTACAAGATCCCCCTTTCCTTTTGGCCCATGTCTGGGTGGTATGCATCGGCATACCTTTTTGTTCCTGTATAGTAAAGCAACGCAGACTGCGCTTTACTATACAGTGGGCCACCGTATGAAGTGTCAGAGGTATATATTGAGGAATACTTGAGACGTAAACTTCCGACATATGCTCATAGTATGATGTGAACAGTGCCTAAGCTGTGAACAAAAGCCCATCAACATTTGTTAAAAATCATTGACAGGTCAATGCTCGAAATTTTGTTCTCCCTTACTTTTAGGGCTGGGTTCACACGAGCATGTTACGTCCGTAATAGACGGAACGTATTTCGGCCGCAAGTCCCGGACCAAACACACTGCAGGGAGCCGGGCTCCTAGCATCATAGTTATGATTACAGTATGGGACAGTATTTCTGCAGCGAGGCAGGGACTCCTAGCATCGTACATAACTATGATGCTAGGAGCCCGGCTCCCTGCAGTGTGTTCGGTTCGGGACTTGCAGCCGAAATACGTTCCGTCCATTACGGACGTAACATGCTCGTGTGAACCCAGCCTAAAAGAAAATGCAAAGCAGTGTAGACTAAGGGTATGTGCACACGATAGCTGCCTTTTACGTCTGAAAAGACAGACTGTTTTCAGGAGAAAACAGCTGCGTCGTTTCAGACGTAAAAGCTCCTCCTCGCATTATGTGAGGCGTCTTTGACGCCCGTAATCTTCAGCTGCTCTTCAATTGACTTCAATGAAGAATGGCTCAAATTACGTTGCAAAGAAGTGTCCTGCACTTCTTTGCCGAGGCAGTCAATTTACGCGTCGTCGTTTGACAGCTGTCAAACGACGACGCGTAAATGACAGGTCGTCGGCACAGTACGTCAGCAAACCCATTCAAATGAATGGGCAGATGTTTGCCGACGCATTGTAGCCGTATTTTCAGACGTAAAACGAGGCATAATACGCCTCATTTACGCCTGAAAATAGGTCGTGTGAACCCAGCCTTAGGCCCCATGCACACGACCGTATTTTCATCTATCCTGAAATACTGTCCGTAAATACGGATCCGTATTGCATCCGTATATACGGAAGGGTGTCCATAAATACGGTGCGTATTGCATCAGTTTTCCATTCGTATATACGGATTCGTAAAAAAGAGGGAGGATGCAAATTATGTCATCATCATGTTGCCTAACAACGCTTCCGCAAATGGAATCCGTAGCTGTCCGTAATTTACGGAAGCTCCCATAGACTTCTATGGGAGAGTCTGTGCCGTAATTACTGACCAGAATAGGACAAGTTCTATAATTTTTTCAACATGGACACCCATCAGTAAAAATACTGAAAGGTGTCTGTGGCCAATAGAAATGAATGAGTCCATAATTACTGTCAGTAATTACTGTCTGTAATTACTGATGAATAATATGGTCGTGTGCATGGAGCGATAGGATAAGTTCAACTATGACTGACTTGCAGCAGATTTGTATTGCAGATACAACACTTCATATCCACTACGATTTACAGCACAATGCATGTGAATGGGGTTTTCAAAAGTGTGAGATCCGAAGCAAATCCTCAACAAAATCCAGGGAAAAAAGTCTGCCACATTAAACTCAGCGAGCATACCTGAGGGTATGTTCACACGCACTGTTTTCAGACGTAATTCGGCCATTTTACGCCTCGAATTACGCCTGAAAAAATGGCTCCATTACGCCTACAAACATCTGCCCATTGCTTTCAATGGGTTTTACGATGTTCTGTTCCCACAAGGTGTTATTTTACGTGTCACTGTCAAAAGACGGCGCGTAAAAACACGCCCGCGAAACAGAAGTGCATGTCACTTCTTGGGACATTTTTGGAGCCGTTTTTCATTGACTCCATTGAAAAACAGTTCTAGTAACTTCCGTAAAATACGCCGCGAAAAACGCGAGTTGCTTGAAAAACGTCTTAAAATCAGGAGCGGTTTTCGCCTGAAAACAGCTCCGTATTTTCAGATGTATTTTTCTAAGCCGTGTGAACATACCCTAACTTTTCGGGTAACTTTCAGAATGAGCTGTCATTTGTGTGTACATGAGGAATAACACTATTTCTGACCATTATATGACTTTTATCCTGCGTTTTTCAGCAGTTTTCCCCTCTGCAGGCTCTATCTCTAATTCTTATTTTTTTTTTCAGAGAAGAGAAGAATCCTGCTTTCCTATCTTTATCATATATATTTATTTATGTATATATATATATATATATATATATATATATATATATATATATATATATATATATACATAAGCTGCAGCAGCATGGGGGAGATTATACAGCAGTAATGAACAGTGTAGCCAGAGGCGTAGCTAGGTTCTCCTGCACCCGGGGCAAAGATTCAGATTGGCGCCCCCCCCCAACTTATTTCCCGACATCTCCTTCCCCCTTGCCATGTTTGCTTTCTCTACCAATCAATGAGGTGTCAGACACAGCCCCTTGTAGATAGTGCGACATACAGCCACCCTTGTAGATAGCGGCACACTCCACCACTTGTAAATAGCGGCACAAACCCCCCCTTGTAGATAGTGCCACACAGCCCCCCTTGTAGATAGCGGCACACTCCACCCCTTATAGATAGTGCCATACTCCCCACCTTGTAGATAGTGCCACACAGCCCCCCTTGTAGATAGCGGCATACTCCACCCCTTGTAAATAGCGCCACACCCCCCTCGTGTAAATAGCGCCACATTCCCCCATTTTAAATAGTGCCACACTGTAAACAGAGCGGTGAGCGGTAGCCTACCGCTACCACTCTCCGCTCTGCCTGGCATGACTTAGCGGAGGAGCCGAGGAGGTCATGTGGCGCAAGCAGCGGCGGAATTTCTTCTGACTAGGGTCGGTGACAGCCAGGGCCGGCCTAAAGTTGGATGGCGCCCTGTGCGGGACTCTCTATTGCCGCCCCCTACAAAAAACTAAAATTAACCACATATATAGACACGCACATACTGGAACATATATACTGTACATACATAAAGACAGATATTTAGACATACAGGCAAATATACATACACACATCTAGAATATATACATACAGGTAAATATATAGACATACAAACACATACACACACACACACACACCAGCAGATAAATACACACAGGAACATATACAAATACATAAAAGGCACATATATACAAGCACAAAGACACATTCACAAACAGACCCATATATACTCACACAGGCACATATATACCCAGTACAGATAATGTTGTCGATTTCACGTGCAACCCTATGTAACACCACAGATAACACAGTGATAAGTCTCTGAGTACAGATAATGTAGTAGATGTTACCTGCAGTTCTATGTAACACTACAGATAACACAGTGATAACTCTCGGAGTACAGATAATGTAGTAGTGTTACCTGCAGTCCTATGTAACACCACAGATAACACAGTGATAACTCTCTGAGTACAGATAATGTAGTAGATGATAACTATACCCACAGACACATGTAAACACACACACACACACAGGCATATATATAAGGGGCAGCAGAGTATATAGGGGGCAGCAGAGTATATATGGGGCAGCAGAGTATATAAGTGGCAGCAGAGTATATAAGGGGCAGCAGGGTATATAGGGATCAGCATGGTATTTAGGAGCAGAAGGGTATATAGGGGCAGTATGTTATACAAGGGGCAGCATGTTATATAAGGGGCAGCAGGATATATAGGGGACAGAAGGGTTTATAGGGGCAGCAGGGTATATAGGGGGCAACAGGGTATATAGGAGGCAGCATAGATATCTGCACTTTATCTGTTCTACTTTAATATTGAACACACACTTTTACAAAGAGACATAAACACATGCAGAGACATATATATATATATATACACACACACACACATACACACACACAAACATACTGTATACACACTACACACACATATACAGATAGACACAAAGGACACTCACCATGTATCCTTGCTGACAGGATCAGAGGTTTCTTGCAGGACTGGCTGAGGGCGGAGCTTCCTCCTCTGCTTCTCGGCTGTTATTTACTCTGTGTGTGTGTGCAGAGC
Organism: Rhinoderma darwinii; assembly: GCF_050947455.1. Classification (NCBI taxonomy): domain Eukaryota; kingdom Metazoa; phylum Chordata; class Amphibia; order Anura; family Rhinodermatidae; genus Rhinoderma; species Rhinoderma darwinii. The sequence goes on from NC_134691.1 coordinate 254,257,842, forward strand.
ACACAGTAGACGCAGAGCCCAGTGGCGCCCCCTACATGCTGGGAGGGTGCAGCACGGGAGTGGACCCGAGTCAGAACGCCGCTGCATGATCTCCTGGCTCTTCCTAAAGCTGATCACTGCTGCAGGTGTCCGACATACAGAGCGCCAATCAGCAGCGGTCAGCTGCTCTGTGGCGCCCCCCTTCCCTACCACCTAGTTGCGCCCGGGGCACATGCCCCGCCTGCCCCCCCCCCCCTAGCTACGCCCCTGGTGTAGCTGAGAATTCATCACTGGGGTGACTTACTAGAAAGCTGTGGCAGCGTCTGGGTCTCCTTTTGCCTTTCTCACTCTGCATAGACTTCTATAAGCAGCATGTAACCTGATCCCTCAGTGAGCTGATAGTCTGTCTTTCCTTGAGGAGATGGAAAAAGCAGTTAATTCAGAGTGAATGAAAAGATATGAGGGATTGAGAAAAAAAGAGCCTGATAAGTGGAGAAAGAGGCATTTTTCTCTATTAAGATATAATAAAAAGTTTCTTATATTCACTTGAACAATTGATTTATGTAAAGTTTCTTGAATAGTTAGTGCCATTTAATGCTGGGTTCTCCCCCTCTGTAACTTGTAACTCCCCCCACCATCTAAGCCTTAGATTGTCATGGATCCTCATCCCTGGACCCAAATGTCTCTGTACAGCCACCAACCTCAGAGGTCAGTGCAGGGATGCAGAGTATGGCACTATTTACTTATATAGGGTGCAACCCTATTTATCTGGGCAATGTATACATTATGTATATTGCTGCTGTATGACAGTATCTGACCACTGTATATAGGGTCATAATTAAAGTATGTTCACACGGCCTATTTTCCGCCGTTTTTAGGGCCGTAAATGCCTGAAAAACGGCCGAAAAATCGGAAGCAGAACGCCTCCAAACATCTGCCCATTGATTTCAATGGGAAAAACGGCGATCTGTTCCGATGGGCCATTTTTACGCAGCCGTTTTCAAAAATGGGCGCGAGAAAGAAGTGCAGGTCACTTCTTGGGATGTTTTTGGAGCCGTTTTTCATTGACTCTATGGAAAACAGCTCCAAAAACGAGTGGCTTAAAAAACGTCTGAAAATCAGGAGCTGTTTTCCCTTGAAAACAGCTCCGTATTTTCAGACATTTTTGACTCAGCGTGTGAACATACCCTGCGGAACCCAGGACAAATTTTGGACCTGCGCCCCCCTCCACCACCAGATATATATATATATGTATATATGTAGATATAGATATAGATTAAGAAAAATATGTATATATATCGCAAAGACCACATAGCTACCAGATAATTTGTTATGTAGATAACAATATACCTCTAAATAGTAGTCGTACAGTTTACAAATAAAACCACTATACAAGAAAAAAAACATTATCACCATACATATTACTTCTATACCACTACATTGTGACTGAATAATACCCCCATACTATTACTACATAAAAACACACTATACAAAGACCAGCATTATAACGATATAGTGGTAGATGTCACTGCCAGTTCTAAGCAGGCACCCTGCAGAGTATTATCAAGCTGCAGAGCATACAAGATACGTCAGCACAGATTAGTTGCAGTTACATGCAAAATGCATTTATATCCAGTGACTTTGAGGTAACTAATTCTCTGATTGGAGTCTTTCCTTTCTTCTCCATCCGGGCCAGACTGTCATGACGACTTCTCCCGGCCAAGACTTGTCTCTGCAGAAATGCTCAATTGCTCAATACTCAATCTGTAAGGGCATGACCACATGTAGCGGAATTGCTCTGGAATTCCGCTGCGGACAGTCCGCAGCGGAAATCCGCAGCGTACACGTTTCTCCATTGCCTTCCACAGATTTTTAGTTGTGTTCGTTTACACGTTGCGGACAATTCCGCTGCGTAGCATAGGCTGCGGCGCGGAATTTGGCGTCCGCAGCATACACTGGTTGTTGCGGACGTGTAGCGGACTTGTTGCGGACTCATTGCGGAATTTCATTTGACTTCAATGGAGAGTCAAAATTCCGCAATGAAGTCCGCAGATGTTATGTAGATGTTATGTGTGCTGCGGAGTGTATTGGTTTTACTAACATGACATTTCTTCATTCTGGCTGGACCTATGTATTTCTAGGTCTACAGCCAGACTGAGGAAGTCAATTTTGGCTCCCGTAATTATGGGTGACTACGTGTGTGCACCCATAATTACGGGTGACTACGTGTGTGCACCCATAATTACGGGTGACTACGTGTGTGCACCCATAATTACGGGTGACTACGTGTGTGCACCCGTAATTACGGGAGTGTTGCTAGGCGACGTCAGTAAATAGTCACTGTCCGGGGTGCTGAAAGTGTTAAGCGATCGGCAGTAACTGTTCCAGCACCCTGGACAGTGACTTCCGATCACAAGTTACATCAACCTGTAAAAAAAATAGAAGTTCCTACTTACCGAGAACTCCCTGCTTCTTCCTCCAGTCCGGCCTCCCAGGATGACGTTTCAGTCCAAGTGACGGCTGCAGCCAATCACAGGCTGCAGCGGTCACATGGACTGCCGCGTCATCCAGGGAGGTCGGGCTGGATGGCGAAAGAGGGACGCGTCACCAAGACAACAGCCGGGTAAGTATGAATTTCTTTTTACTTTTACTAGGGAAAGGGCTGTCCCTTCTCTCTATTCTGCACTGATAGAGAGAAGGGAAGCCCTCTTCCCCTCAATACGCAATGGCTAGTCCGCATCAATTTAATGCCCATTTTAGGCAACGCAGATTCTGTGCGGCATTGATACGGACAGTGGCGGAAGAAATCTGCTACGTCTGGGCATGCCCTAACAGGGCCCGTACCTATAATATTGAAGTCTTCTTTCATGGCAGATGCACCAGGGCCCTTATGTGACTGCTACCCTATAGTTACATTCCTGATGACCAGTCTGTAATGTCAATAGGTGCCATCAGTTGTCTTCAGTTTCTGGGACAGATAGTATATGTCTGACAGCTTCAATTGTCAGCCATATTACCTCTCATGGGGCTAATTCAGGCTAATTCAGACATGTCAGAAAAAGTAGAGAAGAGGATTCATAAATATTGTATTCGGCTTAATTTTTTTTTATCAATCTGCCCACCATGCCTCAATGAAAGAGAATTCCATATAATATTAAAAATGTTAGGACGGTGCAATGCATGAAATAATCAATTATTCAAAGAACACCAGCGGGAGAGAATCCCTGTGTCATGCACTGCCCATTCAGGACCAACACTAGGCGCAACACAGTTTACCAGTTTTTCCTAGAACATTCCATGTTGGAATACTTTGTTCCTTAAATAAAAAATAATTATTCAAAAACTGTATTGTGTGTTTATATGGCTATATATGAACACAATACAAACATAGATCTTTATATTCATACTGCATCCATATAAGAGACCAGTTGGATACGTGTACAGTATGTTATCAAGCACTGCCGGCCCCCTGCGGCCACAGTGCTTATGATCAGAACTCAACATTTAATATGTAACTTAGACTGTAGATTACTATGTGTACCCTTTTATTTCAACCGTATTTATATAAAATGAATGAACCTTTTAAGTTGTCTCAATTTGGAGATTTGGTACTCAGTTGTACAATTCTGCGCAGTCAACTATCGCTTGTCCATGTAGTTATCTCATTGCCAGTAAGCATCTTTTGTCTTGTATTTTTCATACAAAATCCATGTGCTGCTGCATGATTTTTCAGAGTCTACAGTATTTTTCATCTGTATAGTAGGCTGCACAGTATTCAGCATGAATCGTGACTGGCAGGAAATACTCTGTAATATTACAGCCAGAACGGAGATTAACTACAGAGAGACAAAAATAGCATCTATGGCCACTGGATCATGTGTAGTGTTCTGCACGACCTTGTTTTACATCTGTTGATGTGTCATCCATACACTATCCTTACTTGCACTACAAAAGTCCTTCAAGGCATGCTTATGTATAAAATGCGAACATCGCAGTCAATTCATATCAAGGTATAAGACAATCTTGCCAATGATGTGACTATATATTGCAAAGAATTTCAGCTGCATATTGCCATATAGTGTGTGAAAAGAATGGACAAATAATAGGTCCACATACACTAGTTGAAAGACAATAGCCCTAAATGTGAAGAACCATGCTTTGATTGCAATGGAGAAGAGTTATTTACCATTGTTTACAAAAGGTAGAAAATCTTACTAAACTATAGCATCCAATCAGATGATTGCTATTATTATACGGCCTGTTGTAAAATGTATTGTTTGGTTCTCATTTGAGCGCCTAAAATGGTTATTACGGTTTCAAAATATAAAGCTTATTCATTGTTATACAGTTTATCAATATACTTTGTGTTTCACTTCATCACATTTTCAAGATCTCTACTTGCAGCCATTCAATCGGATAATTCATTGTTTACTTCCAGTGGATACAATTCTGTCCAAGGTCATGTGATGAACACACAGGTGCACGACTCGTTACAAGACACCGCTCTGATACACATGCTGTAATAACAAGCTGATTATCTGACTTCTATAATTGGGTATCACTACAATAATCTGCCGTTCCCTGCACAGTGGGTGGACATGCGCGTTGCTACGCAGGGAAAAAATTAAGAGGGACGCATGGCTAAATCAACGCTGCTGCCCCTTCATTCTCAGGATTAGTGGGGGTGCCAGGTCAGACCCCCACTAATCATAAGGTGATATGCCATCACTTTATTCGATGGTAATAATACTTTAAATATAGCTCGGTTGGAACGCTTTGCTTGTGTGAATACAATAACTGTTTTTTTCAATCTGGAAGTAGACGTATGAGAAAGATATCCCAGTTATAAAGCATCTCTGTAGAACGTTGAAGAAAAACATTCAGGCCTTGGGTCTACTAATGGCAGGGTAGTGGTACAGTGCTATTGATCCATATTGATTGTGTCTAGAGGAATAGCACTAATGGAAAAAATGTTCTTGACACCAATCTCACGCCATCTTTTCTTTATAGATCTTTAAAAGCATTAACACTGAAGAAGCATCAAGCGGGCAAGGCAGCCGAAGACTCATCAGTTTTACTTTATCGGGTAAATATTTTACTTAATTCTTTGCAAATTGTGCAAATTGACAGTTGATTAGGAGATAAGCCTATGATAGTACGTTAATGTATGTATTAGATGTATTGTCATGTATGTGCTTGTTTATATGTTTGTGATTATGGGTAAAATGTGAACTGGTCTTTGCTAGGCCAGCCATACACTAATGTGTATGGTTGGCCTAGCAATGACCAGTTCACATTTTACCCATATTCACAAACATATAAACAAGCACATACATGAGAATGGCTGACAATTATTTCCTTTATTCTCCATTATCATCCAAGCTCATCTTGGCCAACCTTACATATTGGGTTCTGTGGAAAAAGAAAAGGTGAGTGTCAGGCAGAAATGTGGGGCTTCCTTTCTCAGAGGACCTAAGGAGGTTAATTTGAATGAAGTGTATCTAGTAATTCCCATACACACCATATCAATGGATGCCATTATAATGGTGGAATCTGTCAATAATGTTGGGGTCTGTAGTCCTGAATAGCTGTTCAATAAAAAAAATATAAAAAATTATTGCAAAATTTAAAAAAGTTATTTATTTATATTTTGGACCTTATCTACAAAACCATGTCTTTTTAAGAATCCAGTAAACTTTCACCTTAATGCCCCTTCACATGACAAAAGTTTTAACTTTTTTATTTTTTTGTTGACATAGCTGTATGGGGCCTTATTTTTGGAGGGCAAGTTGTATTACACAAGAGTTCCCAATGACACATCAAAGGGAGTCCCCCCAAAGTTATACTTACCTAGTTGGTGCCATTCAGGAGCTCAAAGGGGGTCTTCATTCCACATTAATTTGTTCAGGAAATAACTTTCTGCTCATGCATGCATGGTTTCCTACGCAGCTCATGAAAATAGCTGCTTGGAAACTTCACAAGCAGCCGTGCTAAAGGAGCCTCCCGTGTGAACGCCCCTTAGAGGATATCAGGAACGGCAGGGACTAGGTAAGTATAACTTTGAGGGTGGGATGGCCGCCTTTCCACCTGGAAAAATCTGCATTCTCAGTTTTTTCCCATATGGTCATGATGAATATATAAATCAAGGACACCATACTGTAGAGCATCGCATGATCACTGCAGTGTTTAAAAGTGAAAAGGAGATGTAGTCCTGCTCTTGACATGTATGTATATACTGTATACACATTGTCATTCTTTAAAGGGTAACTAAACGTTCAACAAACTTCTGACATGTCGTAGTGACATGTCAGAAGTTATGATTGGTGGGGGTCCAAGCACTGGGACCCCCACCAATCGCTAAAATGAAGAGGCAGAATTGCTCGTGTGAGCACTCAGCCACTTCGTTTCTGTTTGGCTTTTTCCAGAAAGCCGAATTAGTGGTGTACGGTCTTGTAGACTTTCTATTGAGCCCACACTCTGATACATTGATTTCCGGAAAAAGCTGAACAGAAATGAAGCGGCTGAGCGCTCACACGAGAACTTCTGCCGCTTTGTTTTAGCGATTGGTGGGGGTCTCAGTGCTCCGACCCCCACCAATCAAAACTTCTGACATGTCATTATGACATGTCAGAAGTTTGTTTAACATTTAGTCACCCTTTAAGGGATTAAAGGGAAACGCCAGTAAAGCCTAATAACTAAAATATGTTATGGATTCATTCACATATGATTGAATGGGATTACAGTGGTTGTCAGAAAGTTTGTGCATACATGACAGGCAGGGAATGTCACATGTTGTTATAATTTGTTTACTGAATTAAAATAAAAATGTAATTACTATATAAAAGCAGCAAAACATGTAAAGTGCTGAATAATACAACAATGGTAACGTATAGAACGAAGTGTATAGTATATTATCAGTGACTAATGTGAGGCCTTGATGGATAAATGATAGATATATTCTACATATATAAAAGTGTAATATAATCCATTGTACAATGAATTTCATGCCAGCGCCTAATTTCAAACAGTGTTCTCTAATGGGAGAATGTCACAATAACACTTTAAAAAAAAAAAAAAATTATCAAAGGAATGTTTTCCCCCAATTTCTTAGAAATTACTTCCTGCACAACACATATTTTCTATGCTGGATTCAATTAATTCTTTCACCCATGCTCCCAAGACCATATACATTATTATCAGAACAGAGCTACTTGGAATTTATATAGTAAAATCCTATTACCATTTAATGATATCATATAGAATAGGGAATATGGTATTGCATGGATGTTCAAAGCAGCACCATACATGTTAGGCCCCATTCACACGAGCGTGAATCACGTCCGAGTGCTGTGCATTGAAACAACGCACAGCACACGGACCCATTGATTTCAATAGGGCCATTCACACATGCATGATTTTTCACGCAGCGAGAGTCCGCTGCACGAAACCCACTGCATGTCCCATATTGGGGCATTATCACGCACCTACACGGCCATTGAAGTCTATGGGTGCGTGAAAACCACGCACCGCACACGGATGTACATGCGTGTGCGGTGCGTCATTTGCCCATCAATTCAGTTGAGAATAATAAAAAAAAAGAAAATACGTGCTTTGTGAGTACGTGAATAACGCATGCCCCTCGCAAAGCACACTGATGCATAACGCAACACACACGGACCCGATTCACGCGAGTTTTTCACGCACGTGAATCTGATACACTCGTGTGAATGAGGCCATAGGCATAGATATACTGGCTTAGGAGCAATATTACCATGGGAATTTCTTTATAATGTTGGTAACTATGAATAATAAAATAATCTGGTATAGTAAAATACCAAAGTCTTCTAGACATTAAGCCTGGGTTCTCACTGTGCAGATTTGCTGCAGATTTTGCCTGCATTTTATAAGCCAAAATCAAGATTTCATGTAGATACAGTTTGTGGACAGTATTCAAAAGTGTGGCTTGCCACATTATTCATTTCGGCAAAAATTCATATACCCTATCAGCTGTGTTTCCATACATTGTTTATGTTGTTTTTTTTGCATACATTTTGAGTATAGCTTTTTTAGCAAAAAATAAACAACGTGTATGCCCCCAGAATGTGATGTGAATGGGGCCCTACTACCCACCACAACTTACTGTACTCCATGATTTGTATTTCAAAGTGATTTTTTTTTTAACTTCCAGCTACCATTAATTTTAACACTTTTTTTTTTTCACAAACTGAGGCATAAAATGATAACACTTCCTAAAAAAAACCTGTAAAAATGATTTGCACAAAAAAGACACAATTCTAAAATACTGAAATTATAGTCAGACATGTTTTCTTTTTGGTAATAATAAATTTGTTAGATTAGCACCTCATCATGCGTGGTAATAAATAACAGCCAAAGCCTGAATAGGTAGATAAATATGCAGACAGTTTTAAGAGCTGCATTGTAGTGTTCAATTCATTTACGCAAACTCTGCGTCATTGGGCCCTGAGTCATATTCAGTCTATTTGTGTCACCGAACAAAAGTTCTTTGGATAGGAAATGTGTCATTTAATATGGGCTGAAATGTAAACAAGATAGAGAGGTAGAGTAACCCCAAACAGAACATCAGTATCAAAGATTTTTATTTTCTTTCACAATCAAGTATAGCATAAGCATTCAATATAAGTGGGTAACGGCTATACAAAGATTATACTGGTAGTGCCGGGGCCGGTTTTAGACAGTGTGGCCCTGGCCAAAGGTAAAAGTGGGGCCCCAAATGTTGGATTAGGGCCTGTTCACATCTGCGCCAGGAATCCGTTGATGGCTTCCATCAGACCATAACAATAGCGCAGTCGACTGCCCTATTGATTCTGCCCAAAAAAACGTAAACCTTACGGAATGCAAACAAACTGAAACCATTTGCAATGGAATCATTACCATTGAAATCAATGATAATGCAAACGGAAGCTATGGTTTCCATTTGACTTTCCGTTGATGAGTTCCTGTGTGGTTGATGAGTGGTGTGCAGAGAATTGCATCTCTGATTTCTAACGCATCCAGGAGTGTTGCAAGCCCCAAAGAATATGTCCCCCCTCTCTCACAAAAAAAATATCTATATACATATACAGTTATAAAATCATACCACTATACCAGATGAAATATGAAATACACAACTTAATATCATAAGACCATGCTACGCTGCTTCCGTAACTGGCATTCACTACTATGGGACTTACTGAAACATCGTAGCTGAGCGAGCTACGCTGTTTTTGTAACTCCCGACCATATAGTCAGGAAGTGGCCGGGAGGCAGCGGGAGCGGGTTTAGGGGGCCCCGTTCTAGAGATAAATGCGGGTCCCAGAGGTGGATGTGGGTCCCAGACCCGCATAGGTGTCTATCTGACATTTATGACATATGCTGTGGATATGTCATAAATGTCCCTGATGGGAAAACCCCTTTAAGTTGTATGGTGCCTTGTGTAGTATCTTCTACCGCTATGAGTCTATGAGGGATCTGTATAAAAGGGGTCCGCACAAGTGAAAATCGGCCGTGAAATACGGACGTTTTACGCGGTCGACTTGACACGTGAATAAAGCCTTATACAATCGTATAATATAGAAATACCCAAACCATACAGTGCACAAATAATGTAGACATAGAATGCTCAAATACACCGCATTCCAAATTATTATGCAAATGTTATTTTTCGCTGATTTTCCTAAATAGTCGATGCAAATAACAGTCAGTATAATCTTCAAGCCATCAACCGTTGGAGTATAATGCAAATTTTATTGAACAAATCTAATGATAACAGATTTTTTTTTAGAAGTAAAAGACTCAAAATGCAGTTTCAAATTATTATGCACAACAGAGATCAAAACATTTTAAAGGTTGTAAAGAGAACTAAAATGGTAATTTGTTGAATTTGCAGCATCAGGAGGTCATATTTACAGAAATCAAAAGCTCTTTCAATCAAAAAAAACTTAACAGGCCAAGTTACATGTTAACATAGGACCCCTTCTTTGATATCACCTTCACAATTCTTGCATCCATTGAATTAGTGAGTATTTGGACAGTTTCTGCTTGAATATCTTTGCAGGATGTCAGAATAACCTCCCAGAGCTTCTGTTTTGATGTGAACTGCCTCCCACCCTCATAGATATTTTGCTTGAGGATGCTCCAAAGGTTCTCAATAGGCAAAACAGATAAAAACAAGGACATTTATGCAAAAACACCGAAAAAGGCCATACTTACAAATGGACACAGCCAGGTCAGAAACGCTGATGAAGGCGAGTGAGCAGGTGCTTTAAATAATAATAGCCACTCCCACTAGTCTTGAGGGGAGTGGTATGTGGTGCATGGGATGTGTAGTAAGAAATAATAAATGAATAGTGTATGTGCAAGTGTAATAATGTAAGTGAAATATAGGGGGCAGTAATGAGTAAAGTGCCTAAAAAATAAATGAATAATGGGATGCAAGTGTGTGAAACATGGAGGGATAGTGTGTAAGTCATGAGGCGCAACGTGACTAGCCAGGTAGAAGCCTATTTGTGACGCCTTGATAATTCATAGAGCGGGCTACCCTGCTTGCTAGGCCAAACAACAACACACCATGCTCTCCCAGCATCAAAGACCTGGCTGTGTCCAAAAGAAGCGAATATAAGTAATAATGAAAAATACCTGGGGTATTAGTGATCATTTTGGCCAAAAGGACGCAAGCTCGCAATCCACGACAAGGATCCCCAGACTCAATAGGGTTGAGGTCAGGGGAACATGGGGGCCACACCATGAGTTTCTCTCTTTTTCTGCCCATAGCAGCCAATGACACAGAGGTATTCTTTGCAGCATGAGATGATGCATTGTCATGCATGAAGATAATTTTGCTACGGAAGGCACGGTTCTTTTTGTACCACGGAAGAAAGTGGTCAGTCATAAACTCTACGTACTTTGCAGAGGTCATTTTCACAATGTCAGGGACCCTAAAGGGGCCTACCAGCTCTCTCCCCATGATTTCAGCCCAAAACATGACTCCGCCACCTCCTTACTGATGTCGCAGTCTTGTTGGGACATGGTGGCCATTCACCAACCAGCCACTACTCCATCCATCTGGACCATCCAGGGTTGCACGGCACTCATCAGTAAACAACACGGTTTGAAAATTAGTCTTCATGTATTTCTGAGCCCACTGCAACCGTTTCTGCTTGTGAGCATTGTTTAGGGGTGGCCGAATAATAGCTTTATGCACACTTGCATTTATATGGATACACCTAAATAAAATGGGAATGGTTGGTGATATTAACTTCCTGTTTGTGGCACATTAGTATATGGGAGTGGGGAAACTTTTCAAGCTGGGTGTTGACCATGGCGGCCATTTTGAAGTTGGCCATTTTGTATCCAACTTTAGTTTTTTCAATGGGAAGAGGGTCATGTGACACATCAAACTTATCGAGAATTTCACAAGAAAAACAATGGTGTGCTTGGTTTTAACGTTACTTTATTTTTTCATAAATGCCATAAATAAAAATTAAAAACTCCACTCGTGGATGCCTACCAAGCAATCAGAAAAATGCTGCGAAACCCAAGTTTTCATTTAGTCCTAGAGGTTGTACCGTCCTAAGTGTCCAAATCCATTTGGACTCTAGTTGGAGAAGCCTTTTCACCAGTGGACCACCTCTTAAATCCAGGTAAATTTGATCAATAGAGGCCATTTCTTTAACAATATAGAATTGCAAGCATGATGTCGAATAAAGTGTCGAGGTATAGTTTTTAACTGTTCTTCATCTTCAGCCTTTGTCACTTTTACTCCATCAATGTCACAAACATGTTCGCGAACTCTAGGTTTGAGATCTCTTGTAGTTTAACCCTATATACATTTTTGGACAGGGGCACACCATCATAGATTACTTCTTTAGTCGTACATGTTATAGGCCATGTGATCTTATCGGTTTTAGATCCGAGTGAATCAATGAATTACATGCTACGTTAGATGTTTTGACACGCTATGCATTTGCCACATGGTGTGTAGCCCCATTTGGGTTTTGATGCCCCAATGATGGTATTTGGGGGCTGTGGGGTATAATAGCTTGCTACTAGAGTGTTCCTAAAGTGTTTGGCCTTCCAACTGCTATGGCTGGATATGTTGGTACAATCTTTGCAAAGATAGGGCCTATGAGTAATATTGGCCGGTAATTTCTTAGCTCCTCCCTCATTTTATCCCAACAGTTATGATATGTGGTAACATATCTTACCTGTTAGTTGGCTTTTGATCTAGTATTTGTTTGTAATAGACGTACTGTTTCCATTAGCTCTTACATACGCCTTCCTAATGTGCTTTCTTTTGTAACCCTCTTCAAAGAATCTTTGTGATAAATCTTGTGATTGTCTTTGAAAGTTCTGATCAGTTGAAAATATCCTCTTTATTCGAAGAAATTGGCCAACAGGTATGGCCTCTTTAGTCCTCTGTGGATGAGATGAAGAGGCATGTAAATACAAATTTACTGATGCTATGTTCCGATGAACTTTAGTTTAATTAAAACCCTCATGACCTCTTTTGATCAATACGTCAAGAAAATCCATCTGAGAATAGTCAGCCTTCCACGTTAGTTTGATGTTTACTAAATTGTTATTCAGTTCAGAAATAAAAGAGGATAATTCTTCTTGAGTCCCCTGCCAGATCAGGAATATGTCATCAATGAACCATGCCCAAAAAATGAGACTCCCTAAACCGACAGGAACAGGTCCCTCTCCCACAGCCCCAGGAACAAATTGGCATATGAGGGGGCACAAGCCGGCCACATTGCCATTCCCTGGCCCTGCGGGAAGAAGCAAGGTGAAAAAATTGTGCATCAAGACAAATTCAAGTAATGTAACTAGAAATTAAAACAGATGCTCCTCCGTATTGCTGGTGTGTAGAAAATATGTGATTGCCTGAAGGCAATCATGATGATGGATATCAGTGTAGAGTGACTCGACGTCCCACGTCACCAATATCATATCATCTGTCAAATGGATTCCATCCATTCTCAAGAGATCAGCTGAATCTCTGAGGTATGATGGCAATGTATCAACTAATGGCTTAAAATGATGATCAACATACTTACTGATGTTATCAGTAAGACTAACTCGGCCTGATATAATCGGTCTCCCAGGTGGTACTTTACGGTTCTTGTGCACCTTAGGTAGTAAATCTAAGGTGGCGACAGTCGGTTCTGCGATAAACAATGAATCTCTCAGTGATTTGGTGATGATTCCCCTTTGCATTTTGCATTGCCTGAATCAAAATGTGGGCCAGTGATGTGCTGAAAGAGGACAGGGGATTAATTGTTAGTTTTTGATAACACTCGCCATCTCTCAACTGACAATACACCTCCTTTTCATACATTAGACGTGGCCAAATGACCACGTTGTATCCTTTATCGGCTGGCTTGTAAATTACATCATTTAGTTTCCTTAACTTGATGAAGCTTGATCTTTCATGCCTGGTCAAGTTATCATTAGAAGCTACAACAGGGTAAAAGAGACACGGCGCCACATAGTGCAGATTAACATGGTAAAAAGAGAGCAAGAATATCACAGATAGTGCTCACCTTATAAGTGTTTAAATACTGGCAGGTACAACACTTGTAGTAAAATGTGCACTGTATGATAAAACAGCTGCTGCCTAGTCCGGTACGCAACAACCAACAGAAGTTGCCAGTGAATAGTTAATAGGAAAAACGAGGAAAAAAGGACCACAGCGCTGCTGTTAGTATGGATTTAAAATGAACGAAAGTTCATGATTTAATATATAAATAAATGGAATATAGCGTATATATCCGTATATATAGCGTTTATAAAGAATATCATCAAATCATGACGCACAACCCAAACACTAAGGAATAGAATAAACAAACATAGATTTAATGAGAAGGGATTCCTAAGGCCCCATGCACACGACCGTAAAAACTCCCGTAATTACAGCCCGTAATCACGGGCCTATAGACTTCTATTGGCCACGGGTACCTCCCCACATGCTTACGGGAAGGTGCCCATGCCGTTGAAAAAGATAGAACATGTCCTATTTCAGGCCGTAATTACGGCACGGGCAGCCCATAGAAGTCTACGGGTGACTACGTGTGTGCACCCGTAATTACGGGAGCGTTGCTAGGCGACGTCAGTAAATAGTCACTGTCCAGGGTGCTGAAAGTGTTAAACGATCGGCAGTAACTGTTTCAGCACCCTGGACAGTGGCTACCGATCACAATATAGATAAAGCTGTAAAAAAAAAAAAATAAGACGTTCATACTTACCCAGAACTCCCTGCTTCTTCCTCCAGTCCGGCCTCCTGGGATGACGTTACAGCCCATGTGACCGCTGCAGCCAATCCCAGGCCAATCACTGGCTGCAGCGGTCACATGGACTGCCGCGTCATCCAGGGAGGTCGGACTGGATGTCAAGAGAGGGAGGCGTCACCAAGACAACGGCCGGGTAAATATGAATTTATTTTACTTTTATTACGGAAAGGGCTGTTCCTTCTCTGTATCCTGCATGGATAGAGAGAAGGGCTGCCGATTAGTGCAGTGCAATTTTGCAGCCAAAAACGTACCCGTATTCACGGGCACGGGTCCGTAAATACTGGTACAATACGGGTCGAATACGTGTGACCAAGGACCTGTATTTACGCTAGTATTTACGGGTGGACAAAAATACGGTCGTGTGCATGAGGCCTAAAGCAGAGTGTTTCCAGGCATTGTGTGTACAAACATGATTGTAATTTTGATAATATTATAGTTACCCCCATAGAAAGCATTTCTGCAGATATACCCAATAGATTTATTAGATTAAAACAGAGGGAAAACTTTTGGATATACAAACTTAGGTCATTCAAGCCATTGGGGTGAAAAGTCCTAACTGAGTCTGCACTGGATTAGTATCATTATAATGTGTCTCTTTTTTCATATATTATATATGTACTTTTTATTTTTATTTTCTATCTTTTATTATTATTTCTTATTTAGTTATTATTATCATCATTATTTCGTCCATTCTTTCATGATTTTTTCTTATTTCTGTGATATATATATAATCGTATTGCATTTTTATACAGTTTATTAATTTATCTTTAAAGGGAACCTGTCACCAGCATTTCACCTATTAAACCAGCAATACCTGGTGGTAGTGGGTAAAAAATCATTTCTATACAACCTATAATTGTCTTCTTAGTCGGCTCTGTAGCTTTAGTATTAATTCTTTTAGTGTTCACGCTCCGTATGCAAATGAGCATAAAAGAGTAAAATCTTCGTTTGAAAAGAGTCAAATCTTCATTCCTCAAGTCTTTCCGAGTTTACTCCGTCTCCTTACTTTTGATTGACAGCACCTTGCCTCCCCCCAGCACACAAAATCCTGCGCTTGTGCATTGATGACCTGTTCTGGTGTGCGCGCACAAAGGGACACCGGATTATTATGATAAAATGCGCAAAATGTTTGCAGACCGTTGTTTACAGTCTGAGTTTAGGGGAGGGGATAACGCCAATAAACTTTTGATAGCAGCGGCCAGTGAGGGATAAGTAAAGTTCAATAGGTGAAATGCTGGTGACAGGTTCCCTTTAATTTATCTTTCACTTAGGCCTCATGCACACGACCATATTTTTTCCCACCCGTAAATACTGGCGTAAATACAGGTCCGGTGTCACACGTATTCGACCCTTTTTGCACCAGTATTTACGGACCCGTGCCCATAAATACGGTTCCGGAATCACCCGTATTCCACCCGTATTTACGGGCACGTTTTCGATGCAAAATTGCACTGCACTAATCGGCAGCCCCTTCTCTCTATCAGTGCAGGATAGAGAGAAGGGGCAGCCCTTTCCGAGGTGAAAGTAAAAGAAATTCATACTTACCCGGCCGTTGCCTTGGTGACGCGTCCCTCTCTTGACATCCAGCCCGACATCCCTGGATGACGCGGCAGTCCATGTGACCGTTGCAGCATGTGATTCGCCTGTGATTGGCTGCAGCGGTCACATGGGCTGAAACGTCATCCAGGGATGTCGGGCCGGATGTCGAGAAGGACGCGTCACCAAGGCAACGGCCGGGAGACCGGACTGGAGGAAGCAGAAAGTTCTCGGTAAGTATGAACGTCTTTTTTTTTTTTTACAGGTTGCTCTATATTTTGATCGGAATTCACTGTCCAGGGTGCTGAAAGAGTTACTGCCGATCAGTTAACTCTTTCAGCACCCTGGACAGTGACTATTTACTGACGTCGCCTAGCAACGCTGCCGTAATGATGGGTGCACACATGTAGCCACCCATCATTACGGGAGCTCCATAGAAAACGGGAAGGTAGCCGTGGCCAATAGAAGTCTATGAGCCCGTTATTACGGGTCGTAATTACGACCCGTAATAACGGGAGTTTTTACGGTCGTGTGCATGAGGCCTTAGGCTGTGTTCACACTGAGTTTTTTGCAGGTGGAAAATTCCTCATGCAAAAACTGCTCCAGTAGGTTTTTGCGCACTGGTTTGACAAAAACTCGTCAAAACACTCGTCAAGGTTTTTTTTTCCTCTTTCTGTCTGATTGAAATTAGGTTTTGGAGGCGGAAACCGCCTCAAGATGGGTCATGACGCTTCTGACCGTGACGCGTTTTTTTTACTCGCGGTAAAAAAACTCGTCCAACTCCCATTGAAATCAATGGGAGGCATTTTCGGGCGGTTTTTGAGGAGTTTTTTGGCGCGGTTTCTGTGTCAAAAAACTCGTCAAAAAACTCTGTGTGAACAGGGCCTTCATTTATCTTTTACTTACCCTTTTTGAGTATTTTGCTGCTTCTGGTCTGATTATCAGCCACACCTTTTGTTGGTTTATGCGATCAGTCTCCTTATTTTCGTTTGCATGTCATTCTGCGTTTCACGAGTCCTTTTTGGTCCCTCACAACCACCGTAATTTTGCGGTTGCCATGACACCAGGGACGCTATTTTGAGCGCAGTCCTTTCATTCGCATTTTGCTTCGTACAGTGTCTTTTTCTTTGCTTTTGTGGTGAGATTTGAATGGATTTTATTACATTAGCATATTTTTTTACTACTGTCATCTGTTTTTTATTAAGTATCTGCATTTAAAGTTTTTAGGAATTTTCATGTTTTACATTTTGGTGTGTGTCGCATTTTTTTATTGTTACTAATTTGTATCAATACTTAAAATTATATTTAGCTACATTACTCATGTTAGTGATCTATAACATTTTTCTATTTATTATTATAGTTATAAAGTTATAAAGTTTTTAGGCAGTACGTTTTTGCGACGTAAACCATTAAACTTTGACCTGTCTTTTTGGTGTTTTTTTCTTTGTTTTAGAAAAAAAAATAATTGTATTGTGCTGTGTATATATACCCCTGTCATTTGCTTGTATTTTATTGGCCTGATGAAGACGCCAGTCCGGCGTTGAAACGCGTAGCTTGTCCATCTACTTTCCATTTATTTATATATTAAATCATGAACTTTCGTTCATTTTAAATCTATACTAACAGAAGCGCCATTGTGGTCCTTTTTTCCTCCGTTTTCCTATTAAGTTATCATTAGGTAATGAAGTGGGAATTTGTTTTAATTCTCTGGTAACTAATTTAACAAACATTTAGCGTATACTTTGGGAGCTTTCCACAACATATACGCTAAACCTAGGACCAAAACGTAGTTCCTAACACTGCCAGGCAGTAGCCTAGATGGCATTTTCTGATCCATAAACTAGGGAATGAAGATGTCATCTTGTGCAGCTGCCTTTTGCGCTTCAAGTGTTGGATCAGGAGTGCAAGCTTCAGGAGCCCAGGTCATCAGGTTCAATGGCGCCCCCTTTAAAACTGACAGGTGATGCATCTTGAGCAACCAAATAGATGGCACACCCCTGAGACCGGCCCTGAATAAGTAAAAGAAGCTATTAATGTGCATGTAATATACCATATAGGTGCATATCCATTATTATATTTTATTGTTCTGTTTGTCCGAGTATCAGCAAGCTAAAGGTTTATATGTAAGGACATGCTCATCATATCAAGAGTTCTGAAGGACTGTTGATATTTATGATAAATTCTTATCCCATAAACTCTTAGTATTGTTTTATTTTTCTGTATATGATAGCTCATAGCTTACACAATATTTTCATATTTATTGAATTTTAAGACTTCCACGCTCTGGGTTTAAAGAAAGGGATGTTCTTCAATCCAGACCCGTATCTGAAAATCTCCATCCAGCCTGGAAAACACAGTATCTTCCCCGCACTTCCTCATCATGGCCAAGAGAAAAGATCAAAGATTATATGCAACACAGTCAATCCTGTCTGGAAGAGAGAGGTATGACATTTGGGTTTATGGAAGGGAAAATCTAGCTAAAATCATCTTCTGGCGTCATATAGACATACTAGAAGATGAGATCAGATGTGGTCCACGAGATCGCATCCACACTGATTCACAAAATGTTGGGGCCATGGTGCTCTATAGGTCATCCAGATCCCTCGCTGCTCAATGGTTATTACATACATAGTTACATAGTTACATAGTTACATAGTTCGTACGGCTGAAAAAAGACACATGTCCATCAAGTTCAACCAAGGGACGGGAAAAGGGAAGGTAAAAATTTCTACACATAGGAGCGAATATTTTTTTGTTCTAGGAAATTATCTAAGCCTTTTTTAAAGGACAGGTGTCGCGAAAAAACTTTTTTTCATATAAATTTGCTTTTAGTGTGTTATTAAAATAAATTTTATTTATTTGTGTTTTTGTGTTTTATTTTTTCTTTCTTTTACTTCACTATGGCGGCTGCCATTTTTTTTTTCATCTCTGTATGTGTCGATTAACGACACATACAGAGATGGAATACGGCACATACATCCCCATAGAGAATGCGAATGGGAGCCTTTCCATTCACTATAGTGTACGCCGTCTGTGTGGGAACGGCACATGCGCCGCTCCTACACAGTCCAAAAGGAAGGTCTTCGGCCGAGCGACATCCGGCGCCATTTTCATGTGGACCGGAAGCCGCGGCCGGACAGTAAAATGACTACTTCCGGTCGCGGCTTCCGGACATATGTTCAGAAGCAAGGACTAGGAGCGGAGGGAGCGGCGGCAGCGGCGGCAGAAGGAGCAGGTAAGTTATGTTTGTATATGTTCGTGTTTTACTGTGTGATTACCACTGTATGTAAGCCTACTACACTGTGCATTCGCTCAAAATATGGCGGCACACAGTGTAGGAGGTTTGAACATTCAACCCCCTCCTTTCTCCTGGCACTAGCCAGGAGAAAGGAGGGGGATTGTTTGAGCACACTAGAGCGAGTGTGTCTTCTCCAATTTTGCAGCATAAAGCAATGAGGTTGCTTTACCACATGCCAATGCTGCAATTTTGGGAATTGCTCCCTCTAGTGACCAGCACATGGAAATGTTATAAATTAGAATCTAATTTATAATATGTCCTGACTTGTGAAAAAATTAAAAAAATTAGAACAATGTGTAATCATTTATATACTAACAGTTTAACTTAAAAAAAAAAAATTCTAGCGACACATTCCCTTTAAAGCCATCTACTGTCCCTGCTGTGACCAGCTCCTGCGGTAGGCTATTCTATAGATTCACAGTTCTCACAGTAAAGAAGGCTTGTCGCCTCTGCAGATTGAAGCTTTTTTTTTTCTCCAGACGGAGGGAGTTTCCCCTTGTTTTTTGAGGGGGTTTTACATGGAACAGGATTTCACCATATTTTTTGTATGTGCCATTAATATATTTATATAAATTAATCATGTCCCCCCTTAGTCGTCTTTTTTCAAGGCTAAATAGGTTTAATTCTTTTAATCTTTCCTCATAACTTAGATTCTCCATGCCCCTTATTAGCTTCGTTGCTCTTTGTATTTTTTCCAACTCCAGGGAATCCTTTCTATGAACTGGAGCCCAGAACTGAACTGCATATTCTAGATGAGGCCTTATTAATGGTTTGTAAAGTGGTAATATTACATCCCTGTCCCGCGAGTCCATGCCTCTTTTGATACACGACAATAGCCTGCTGGCCTTTGAAGCAGCTGATTGACACTGCATGCTGAAATTTAGTTTATGATTTACAAGTACACCCAGATCCTTCTCAACAAGTGACTCCCCCAGTGTAGCTCCCCCTAGGACATATGATGCATGCAGGTTGTTCGTACCCAGGTGCATAACTTTACATTTATCTACATTAAACTTCATTTGCCAACTGGATGCCCAAACACTTAGGGCGGATTTACACGAACGTGTAGTACATCCGTGCAACGAGCGTGTTTTTCACGTGCGTCGCACGGACCTATGCTAGTCTATGGGGCAGTGCAGACTGTCAGTGATTTTTGCGCAGCGTGAGTCCGCTGCGTAAAACTCACGACAGGTCCTATATTAATGCGTTTTTTGCGCATCACGCACCCATTGAAGTCAATGGGTGAGTGAAAATCACGCGCACCCCATGGATGCACTTCCATGGGATGCGCGTGATTCGCGCAACAGCAGTCAAAAGTATGTTTGCAAACAGAGAAGCACCACGTGCTTTTCTGTTTACAAACATCCAAACAGAGTGTCATAATGATGGCGGCTGTGCGAAAATCATGCAGCCGCACATCCTATGTGATGACACACGGAGCTGTTAAGTGCCTTTTGCGCACACAAAACGCTGCGTTTTTTGCGTGCGCAAAACGCACACGCTCGTGTAAATCCCCCCTCAGTTTGTTTAAATCCACTTGCAATTCACGAACATCTTCCATAGACTGAACTATATTACATAGCTTGGTGTCATCTGCAAAAATAGAAATAGTGCTACTAATCCCATCCTCTATATCATTAATAAATAAGTTGAATAATAGTGGTCCCAGCACTGAACCCTGGGGTACACCACTTATAACCGGGGACCATTCAGAGTTATAGTTATAAAGATACTGGTAACATTTTGCCAAATTCTATTGCCGCAACAGATTGCTTAAAGGTGATCTGTCAGTAGGTCCTCTACGTGATTTTTATTTAATTTGCATAAAGGGCCTTATGTTCGGACTAAATTGCTGTCTCCCAGGCAGGCACTGCTTCCCCTGAGACACATAAAGTGGCTGGGATCAAGTAAGACTAAATAGGCTATCAACAAGAGACAGGAAGTCCTGGTTTGTAGACAAACACCTATTAGTGTCTCCATATAGAGATAGATACTGCCACTGTACACTAGATGGCAGTGTGCTACACATTATGTCTATGTACAATCGTTCTGATTGCCATGCAAGTTAAACTTAAAGGGGTATTCCCAACTCAGACATTGATATGCTATAAATGTCTGATAGATGCGGGTCCCATCTCCAGAACCCAACTCCCGTTCCATCTAGCTCAGCTGTTTCCGTAACCATCATTGAAAATTTTCTTTACTCTTGATAAAAATAATTAAACATATCTTTTCTTTGTATAATACAACTCATAAGCAATGCAATGCAACATCTGCCATGATTAAGTAAGTTACCTCCTGTTCCAGCTGTGTTGCCTTTGCTTGCAGTGTAAGGGTCAGATCGCATGGCGTTTTTTGGGACTGATTTTGACGCGGAAACGGCGTCGGGATCAGCTCCAAGAAATGCCCCAAATCATCCCCAATTTGTTTCAATAGGAAGCAGAGGCGTTGTTTTTTTTTTCCATGCTTTTTCTTGGAGAAGTTTCTGCCTCTGACCTTCTATTGAAATCAAGGGGAGGCAGAAAAATCCTGCGGCGCTCGTCTGGAGCATTTTTTTTTACTATTTTTGCATTAGATTAATATAGCTAAAAAAAAAGCGGAAAAAAACGTGGGGGGAAAAAAAGCTTCAAAAAACGCTGACATTCTGCCTCAAAATACCTGGAGGATATTTTGAGACAGATTTTTTTTTGCCTGACAAAAAACACCATGGATAAAGTATTGAACAGAGCACCCGCGCCCAACTAACATTGTGCGATTTATAGTACTGTTTTATTATGTAGAAGAGGGACCTTTTGGGCCCCCTATGGTACTGGGGGCCGGGTGTGACTGCTACCTCTGTATCCGCTACAGCTATGACCCTGCGTTGAAACATATATTGGTGGTGGTAACCTATAAGTATAAACCATTTGACTGCTCTTGTTAACGGATATAAAGAGTAGAGGTGATAAGTAGGGTTTATATTATAATAAATGTAATACATACACATTTTTTTTTTAATACGCTTTTCTCTGCAATAATAAATCATATATAAACATTATAGGATTTTATAGTATACAGTATAGTATAGGTACATTACCCATGCAAGCACAATTCCCCTGTTTCAGAGCCGCATTTATTTATAGTAGTTAGGTCTATCAAATTTATAGCAGATAGATCTACCAAATATGTTGTATAAGACTCCAGACAAAAGTTGAAAAGAGTCATTTATCCCTCACCAAAAGTTTCACGTACATCTGCCTGGGCTGATTCAGAGATCCAAGAGGTACTTTTTGCAGGCTGTCCCAGTTGGATTTTCATATTTTGCCTTGAGTGTCAGTTTAAGTATTTTACGTAATGAACCCAAATATAAATAACTACAGCATGCATCAATAAAATACATTAACTAAAGTAATATTGACACCATTTCGAAACATCACGTATGTGTATGGAAGTGGTTTGTTACTTTCATAAAGTCCACAAGAATAATAAACATACACATATTTGGTATGCCTGTATCCGCACAATAAAGTTCTAAAATAAACAGTAAAAAAAACATAAAAAATGAACTATGGCAGCATTACTGTTTTCATGCATTTCACCATTTTAAAAAATTCATTTATATTTACCGTTAGTGACCGCCAATACGCCTTTTCACGTCGGCCACTAACGGGCTTGATTCTGATGCATATGCCTTTTCACGGTGCTGTATCAGAATAAAGCAGCGCCGCCGGGAGCAGTAAAAGCTCCCTGTTCTCTGCTACCGCCGGTAGCTGTGGGCTTGGAGCAGCGAAATCCGCCCGTTTGACCCATTCGATGCGGCGCTCATAGCGAGCACCGCATCTGAGTGGTTTTGGAGGGAGGGAGCTACAAAAGTAATGCAGTGTATTATAAAAGCGATCAATCGCATAGTAAAGTGGGGACTTTACTATGCGATTGATTGCTATTAACTTTATTAAACTTTTTTTAACGTTTTTAAATAGTCACACTAGGGGTAGTGTGACTAATCAAAAAGGTTCATGAAAGAAGAAAAGAGACCCCAGCAGCTGGTAGGAATTAAAGGGAATGTGTCACACACACTAATTACGGACGTAATTCGGGCGTTTTTGCCCCGAATTACGTCCGAAAAATGCGCCTCAATAGCGTTAACAAACATCTGCCCATTGAAAGCAATGGGCTGACGTTTCTCTGTTCACACGAAGCGTATATTTACGCGCCGCTGTCAAAAGACAGCGCGTAAATGGACGCCTGCATCAAAGAAGTGACATGTCACTTCTTGGGGCGTAATTGGAGCCGTTATTCACTGACTCCAATGAAAAGCAGCGCCAATTACGTCCGTAAGGGACGCGCCGTTCAAGCGCCTGCACATGCCGTTACGGCTAAAATTACGGGGATGTTTTCTCCTGAAAACATCCCCGTAATTTCAGCCGTTACGGACGCTGTCGTGTGAACATACCCTAAGAATGATGAAAGTGAAGTGAATTACTTTTCAGTTGACCGGTTCACACGCCGTGTATTTGACATGTTTTTTTTTTTGCACATTTTACGTGCAAAAAAACACATAAAAAAACGCTTGATTACACTTGATTTTGCGTGTTTGGGGGATTTGTGTGCGTGTGTGGGGGGGGTGCTCGCCGCTGATTCTTCAAAACAGCTGATAAGCGGATATGAAGTATCAGCGGCGCCCGTTCACACTCCGCTCTGCCACACACACGGGAAAAGCCTTAAAGGGGTCGTCCAGGAAAACATGGCGCCGCACCTGTCCTCAGGTCGTGTGTGGTATTACAGCTCTGTCCTATTCACTTCAATGGAGGTGAACTGCAATACCAGACAACCTGAGGACAGGTGCGGCGCTGTGTCTCCAATCCGGACACTCCTTCTGTCCTGAGATGACCCGACGTGGGAGGTGGGTGTCAGAGCCACCCACCACCATCACTGCAGACAAAACCACACAACTATAGCATGAGGGCAGGGCTTGTCCTGAGTGCACTCTCTCTTGTTATGGACAGATTTATAGTCACATGAACCCCGTCTGATGAACCGGTAACCTAGGTCCAATCACATGACAGAGGGGGATCACCAAAAACCCTGTGCCCCCTCAGCCTGTCCATCCAGCCATTTCCTAGTTATATCTGCTTCTGGGAAAGCTGGGTGACCACAATTACCCCTCCTACTGCAGTGTTTAGGGATGTGACTAATGAACCTCTTACACTCCAGTAGGAGGGGTAATGGTGGTCACCCAGCTTTCCCAGACCCCTGAACGGTAAATCTCTCTAGTTGTGCTGAGACTGTTTGGGAATGTGACTAATGAACCTCTCAGTCTCAGCACAACTAGAGAGATTTATCGTTCAGGGGTCTGGGAAAGCTGGGTGACCACCATTACTCCTACTGGAGTGTGTTTGGGGATGTGACTAATGAACCTCTCACACTCCAGTAGGAGGGGCAATGGGGGTCACCCAGCTTTCCCAGACCCCTGAACGGTAAATCTCTCTAGTTGTGCTGAGACTGTTTGGGAATGTGACTAATGAACCTCTCAGTCTCAGCACAACTAGAGAGATTTATCGTTCAGGGGTCTGGGAAAGCTGGGTGACCACCATTACTCCTACTGGAGTGTGTTTGGGGATGTGACTAATGAACCTCTCACACTCCAGTAGGAGGGGCAATGGGGGTCACCCAGCTTTCCCAGACCCCTGAACGGTAAATCTCTCTAGTTGTGCTGAGACTGTTTGGGAATGTGACTAATGAACCTCTCAGTCTCAGCACAACTAGAGAGATTTATCGTTCAGGGGTCTGGGAAAGCTGGGTGACCACCATTACTCCTACTGGAGTGTGTTTGGGGATGTGACTAATGAACCTCTCACACTCCAGTGGGAGGGGTAATGGTGGTCACCCAGCTTTCCCAGACCCCTGAACGATAAATCTCTCTAAGGCCTCATTTACACGAGCGTAATATACGCGTGTGCGACGCGCGTGCTTTTCACGCGTGTCGTACGCACCTATATTACTCTATGGGGCAGTGCAGACAATGCGTGATTCGCGCAAGAGCTGTCAAACTGAATGTAAACAGAAAAGCACCACGTGCTTTTCTGTTTACAAACATCCGAACGGAGTGTCTTAGAGATGAGCGAACCGAACTTCACCGGGTTCGGCCGAACTCGTTTTGACCGAACCCGGCAGGAGACAGTCACTGTCCAGGGTGCTGAAAGAGTTAAACTGGTTCAGCAACCTGGACAGTGACTTCCGATCCCAATATACGTGAACGTGTAAAAAAAAAAAAAGTTCTGACTTACCGATAACTCCCGGCTTCTTCCTCCAGTCTGACCTCCCGGGATGACAATTCAGTCCAAGTGACAGTTGCAGCCAATCACAAGCCAAGCACAGGCTGCAGCGGTCACATGGACTGCCGCGTCATCCAGGGAGGTGGGGCCAGATGTCAAGAGAGGCGCGTCACCAAGGACGCGTCACCAAGGACGCGTCATCAAGGCAACGAAGTTCTCGGTAAGTGCGAACCTCTTTTTTTTTAAACAGGTTACTCGATATGGTGATCGGAATTCACTGTCGAGGGTGCTGAAAGAGTTACTGCCGATCAGTTAACTCTTTCAGCACCCTGGACAGTGACTGACGTCGACTAGCCTCATCTCTATGATGGCGGCTGCGCGAAAATCACGCAGCCGCGCATCATACACTGATGACACACGGAGCTGTCAAGTGCCTTTTGCGCACGCAAAACGCTGCGTTTTTTTGCGTGCGCAAAACGCACACGCTCGTGTAAATGAGGCCTAATTGTGCTGAGACTGAGAGGTTCATTAGTCACATCCCCAAACAGTCTCATCCCCAAACAGTCTCAGCACAACTAGAGATTTATCGTTCAGAGCTTTCCCAGAACAGTTGTATCATGTGTCCTTCATACAAGGGGGGGCGTTAGGGGGGGGGCCCATAGGGGGGGCGTCGGGTGTCACGAGAGCGGCGGTCTGTGAGATAGAGAGTGGGATATGCAGAGACACAGACCTTACCTGCAGTACAGCTGGTCTTCAAGATGGCGCCTGCTATCTCCCTGCAAACAGCTGCTCTGCTCTGTGTGACTCTGACCTGCGTCTGCGCAGTACAGAGACAGAGAGCAGAGTCAATGGAACGGCTCCCGTTCATTGACTCCTATGCACTGTAGCTGCCGTATTCCATCTCTGTATGTGTCGTTAATCGACACATACAGAGATGAAAAACAAAATGGCAGCCCCCATAGTGAAGTAAAAGTTAGAAAAAAGAAAAAAGTAAAACGCAAACACACAAATAAATAAAATGTATTTCAATAACATACTAAAAGCAGTATTATATTAAAAAAAAAAATTCTGCGACACCCATCCTTTAAGGACAATGTATTTACAAAAAGCTGTTACCAGCAGAGAAATTCCTTTAAATCCAACTGCCAATGAACAAATAAATGACTAAATAAAAAAACAAATTTTATTGTGCTTCTAAGAGCAAAAAGACTGACTACACTGGTGGGGGGGCTCTGATACCTCCACATTTTAATCTAATATATACCTCCGTTGCTCCTCATATGTGTCAGTTGTTTGACTCGCTGGTCTGCAGCCGCGAGCACCATTGAATGCAATACATATATACATGGTCAAATGTGCACAGCTCTTACATACCTTAAACGGAGGTGATGTTACTCATTTTAACAATTCAGTGTAGTCAGTCTTTTTGCTCTTAGAAGCACAATAAAATGTGTTTATTTATTTAGTCATTTATTTGTTCATTGGCAGTTGGATTTAAAGGAATTTCTCTGCTGGTAACAGCTTTTTGTAATCAAAAAGGTTAAAACAAGTTTGATAAATAAATAAATAAATAAATAAAAATTCCCAAATTTTTTAAAAAAGTTAGACATATATGCCAGAATTGCTGCTTTCTGTTCATCCTGCCTTCAAAATTTTTTGTTCAAAAGTGATCAAAAAGTCGCATGTACTACAAAATGGTACCAATAAAAACTACAAGCCGTCCCGCAAAACAAAAGCCCTCATATAGCTGTATCGGCGGAAAAATGAAAAAGTTATGGCTCTTCATAAATGGAGACACAAAATCAAATAATTTTGAAAAAACTGAGTTTTTACTGTGTAAAAGTAGTAAAACTTAAGAAATTGATTTAAATTTGGTATAATCCCAACTGTAATGACCCGCTGAATAAAGTTATGTTATTTATACCACACAGTAAATTGCGTAGATTAAGGACAGAAAAAAAGAGTGGCGAAATTGCTGGGGTTTTTTCTATGTACCCCAAAATGCTGCTATTAAAAAAAATACAACTTGTCCCGCAAAAAACAAGACCGTATACAGCTACGTCGACGCAAAAATAAAACGTTATAGCTCTTTGAATGCGGCGATGGAAAAACTTAAAAAATAGCTTGGTCATTAAGGCCTAAAATAGGCTGGTCATTAAGGGGTACAACATTAAACCATGCAAAATATGCACAATGATAGGGTTGTT
Organism: Rhinoderma darwinii; assembly: GCF_050947455.1. NCBI lineage: Eukaryota > Metazoa > Chordata > Amphibia > Anura > Rhinodermatidae > Rhinoderma > Rhinoderma darwinii. The sequence continues at coordinate 254,285,425 of NC_134691.1, forward strand.
ACGTTCCGTTAATGATTCAAATTTACTGCCTGAAGTAGAACGATTAAAATATTGTTTAATTGATAAATCTTTAAAAATGAGCTATCCTAGCCCTAATTTCAATAGAACAGGCTCAGATACGGTGGTCAGTCATGAAGAGAGGAATACTCGTGTGATGATGTTATTCCAACCACCAAGCAAAACCTCTCCCCTTATAGTATATTGCACTGACACACCTCACTGAAATAGGGGATAATCCAACGCGTTTCCGTGCCACTAGTACAGGTGACACATCATCAGGGATTATCAATTCGGTTTATTTATTGTTTCATCTATTACTGCCGGTAAGCACAATTGTGTGCTAAATTGAACCTCACGGCGCGTGTACGACTCTAATGCATTGGCCGCACACGCGCCGGCGAAGTTCCGGTCTATTTGACAGGCCAAAGCCCACCCACTCAGCTGACGTAGCTGAGGCCAGGCACCAACCCGCAGTAACCACGTCAGAATGTGACGTTGCAGGAAAAATGCCGAGCCTCCTATCCAGCAGCCAATCAGCTTTCATTTGAACGCTACAGCGTCCCACGTTGCCTAGGAGATCTCCAGGCGGATCATATTCGCTGCCGCATGAATTCAAGACCTATACACAAATGCAGATCAGACAAGAAAAACAAGAGAACCGATAAAAACACAGGGACATATACAAAAACACAGAAAAAGGCCATACTTACAAATGGACACAGCCAGGCCAGAAATGCTGATGAAAGGGCGAGCAGGTGCTTTAAATAATAATAGCCACTCCCACTAGTCTTGAGGGGAGTGGTATGTGGTGCATGGGATGTGTAGTAAGAAATAATAAATGAATAGTGTGTGTGCAAGTGTAATACTATAAGTGAAATATAGGGGGCAGTAATGAGTGAAGTGCCTCAATAGAAATAAATGGATAATGGGGTGCAAGTGAGTGAAACATGGAGGGATAGTGTGTACGTCATGAGGCACAACGTGTATAGCCAGGTAGAAGCCTATTTGTGACGCCTTGATAATTCATAGAGCGGGCTACCCTGCTTGCTATGCCAAACAACAACACACCATGCTCTCCCAGCATCAAAGACCCGGCTGTGTCCAAGAGAAGCGAATATACATAATAATGAAAAATACCTGGGGTATTGGTAATCATTTTGGCCAAAAGGACGCAAGCTCGCAATCCACGACAAGGATCCCCAGACTTGCGAGTCCCTAACTCCTAAACTGGAACAGAACGTTCCTGATGCACAAACAGAACCGATAAAAACACAGGGACATATACAAAAGCACCGAAAAAGGCCATACTTACAAATGGACACAGCCAGGCCAGAAATGCTGATGAAAGGGCGAGCAGGTGCTTTAAATAATAATAGCCACTCCCACTAGTCTTGAGGGGAGTGGTGTGTGGTGCATGGGATGTGTAGTAAGAAATAATAAATGAATAGTGTGTGTGCAAGTGTAATACTATAAGTGAAATATAGGGGGCAGTAATGAGTGAAGTGCCTCAATAGAAATAAATGGATAATGGGGTGCAAGTGAGTGAAACATGGAGGGATAGTGTGTACGTCATGAGGCACAACGTGTATAGCCAGGTAGAAGCCTATTTGTGACGCCTTGATAATTCATAGAGCGGGCTACCCTGCTTGCTATGCCAAACAACAACACACCATGCTCTCCCAGCATCAAAGACCCGGCTGTGTCCAAGAGAAGCGAATATACATAATAATGAAAAATACCTGGGGTATTGGTAATCATTTTGGCCAAAAGGACGCAAGCTCGCAATCCACGACAAGGATCCCCAGACTTGCGAGTCCCTAACTCCTAAACTGGAACAGAACGTTCCTGATGCACAAACAGAACCGATAAAAACACAGGGACATATACAAAAGCACCGAAAAAGGCCATACTTACAAATGGACACAGCCAGGTCAGAAACGCTGATGAAAGGGTGAGCAGGTGCTTTAAATAATAATAGCCACTCCCACTAGTCTTGAGGGGAGTGGTGTGTGGTGCATGGGATGTGTAGTAAGAAATAATAAATGAATAGTGTGTGTGCAAGTGTAATACTATAAGTGAAATATAGGGGGCAGTAATGAGTGAAGTGCCTCAATAGAAATAAATGGATAATGGGGTGGAAGTGAGTGAAACATGGAGGGATAGTGTGTACGTCATGAGGCACAACGTGTATAGCCAGGTAGAAGCCTATTTGTGACGCCTTGATAATTCATAGAGCGGGCTACCCTGCTTGCTATGCCAAACAACAACACACCATGCTCTCCCAGCATCAAAGACCCGGCTGTGTCCAAGAGAAGCAGGGTAGCCCGCTCTATGAATTATCAAGGCGTCACAAATAGGCTTCTACCTGGCTGTGATTTGATTAAGGGTGACCGTACATGTTGCGGTTGTGTGCTTCACATGTACTTGCTGCATCCCCAAAAATTCCATATCCAAACCGCGGCAATTTGTGGTAAAATGTGTGTAGTTTATGGTGCGCGGTATCTGGCCACACAGCACAAACCTCTACGTGATATGATGATAAAGTTCCACTTTAGTACCACTTTCCGTAATGCTGTGACATTACTGGTGTCATTGCCACACAATTCTACCCATCACCTGGCAACAGCTAGTGGGCTACAAACACGGAGCCCATGCTCTGAAGCCACTAGGTGGGAACATGTAGTCTACAAGATACAACATTTTAGCAAGTGAGGGATTTACTAAACACAGATGTCAGTTTGAATTATATTCATTGAAATCATATGTAACCATTTTCTTAAAATGTCTCACAGCAAGTGCACATTAATTGGTGTGTGGGACTACTTTCTGTCCCCTGGCATACAGAGCTGCATGCTTTTAGAGGATAATTAAAAGAGCATCTAATAAATATTTAACATTGTTGCCAGTAGAGATGTTAATTGCAATAGACCACGTTTATATTTAATATATGATGTGCACGTTTCACCCATTGCTTTGTCAGTACCAGCTCTGCGGATATTTCTTAAAGCTGACATGACTAAACTACAATCTAACAAAGCAACATTTATTTTGATCTGTACACATCACGTTAAATGTTTACGTTTGGCACATATGCCAGTAAAATTTTCCAACGCATTCACTGAATGTAAACCCCCAAAGTAGGCAGTTGTGTGCCCTACAGTTTTATACGTCATCCATATCAGGCGGTATACTTTTTTTGCAAAGACCAACTGTGTAGGAAAGCGCAGCAGGAAATCCTTTTGGCATGTATAGGGGGTCTGTGGGCACGTTCCGCGTGTGCGTTAGGAATATTTTGCGTCACTGAACATACACAACAAATGTGTGCCTAACCCAGTATTTATACAGCTGCAACATATTCCACAGTGCTGTACACAGATTGTAATCATTGATGGAATTGAAAAAGAGGGACGTAATATGTGGTGCCACATGAAGGTGTTGAAATATTTCTTAAGTGACACAGTTCCCCCATTACAGGACCAACCACGTTAATGATTTTGCTCCTGTACAGAGCCAATCACTCAGCCTCCATTGAAGATACAGCCACAGCGTCAATATTACCAAAAACTGCATCAGTGCCTGCATAACAAAACTAGCCTGAAATAGATCCTCGGTAACAGAACCGGCTGCAACAATGCCCTGAAAAAAGAGGCAGCCTGCAACAGTTGAAAGCTGTGACAGAAACCTTCTGTGCCTTCCTACCCCTTAGGCTTTATTCAGACGAACGTGAAAAAGGTCCGTGCAACGCGCGTGATTTGCACGCGCGTTGCACGTACCTATATGTGTCTATGGGGCCGTGCAGACATGTCCGTGGTTTTTCCTCAGCGTGAGTCCGCTGAAAAAAAGTCACGACATGTCCGTTCTTTGGGCGTTTTGCACGCATCACGCACCCATTGAAGTCAATGGGTGCGTGAAAACCACGCATGCCGCACGGAAGCACTTCCGTGCGAACTGCGTGATTCTCGCAACAGCTGTCAACAGGATGAATGTAAACAGAAAAGCACCACGTGCTTTTCTATTTACAAACATCCAAACGGAGTGTCTTTGAGAAGAGCGAACCCTGACAAGCGAACCGAACTTCACCGGGTTCGGCCGAACTCGCTTTGGCCGAACCCGGCAAAAAAAATTCCGGTACGCGACGTCCGGATATAGTCACTGTCCAGGGTGCAGAAAGAGTTAAACTGTTTCAGCACCCTGGACAGTGACTTCCGATCCCAATATACATGAACGAGTAAAAAAAAAAAAGTTCTGACTTACCGATAACTCCCGGCTTCTTCCTCCAGTCTGACCTCCCGGGATGACAATTCAGTCCAAGTGACAGCTGCAGCCAATCACAAGCCAAGCACAGGCTGCAGCGGTCATATAGACTGCGGCGTCATCCAGGGAGGTGGGGCCAGATGTCAAGAGAGGCGCGTCACCAAGGACGCGTCACCAAGGACGCGTCACCAAGGCAACGGCCGGGAAGTTCTCGGTAAGTACGAACCTCTTTTTTTTTTTTAACAGGTTGCTAGATATGGTGATCGGAATTCACTGTCGAGGGTGCTGAAAGAGTTACTGCCGATCAGTTAACTCTTTCAGCACCCTGGACAGTGACTGACGTCGGCTAGAATCATCTCTATGATGGCGGCTGCTCAAAAATCACGCAGCCGCGCATCATACACGGATGACACACGGAGCTGGCAAGTGATTTTTGCGTCCGCAAAAACGCCATGTTCGTGTGAATCCAGCCTCAGGGTATGTTCACATGGCTTATTTTCAGCCATTTTTCGGGGGCCGTAAACGCCCCCAAAAACGGCTGAAAATACGGGGGCTGAACACCTCCAAACATCTGCCCATTGATTTCAATGGGAATAACGGCGTTCTGTTCCCACGTGGCATTTTTTTACACGCCCGTTTGTAAAAACGGCGCATAAAAGAATGTTCATAAAAAAAAAGTGCATGTCACTTCTTGAGCCGTTTTTGGAGCCGCTTTTCATTGTCTCAATAGAAAAAAAGCTCCAAAAACAGCCGTAACAAACGCAGCAAAAAACACCTTATGCATAAAAATCGGCTGTAAAGCAGGGGCTGTTTTCCCTTGAAAACCTCTCCGTATTTTACAGCCGTTTTTTGTTTAGCGTGTGAACATATCCTTAGGGTATATTCACACACTCAAGTAAAAATGGCTGAAAGTTACAGAGCAGTTTTCAGAGAAAACAGCCACTGGTTTTCAGCCGTTTTTGAAGCTGAAAAGGTTTTTTTGAGGCGTTTTTTCTAGACGCTTTTAGAGCTGTTTTTCTATTGACACAATGAAAAAACAGCTCCAAAAAACGGCACAAGAGACATGCTAATTTTTATGTTTTTTTAAAATGGCGGCGTAAAAAAATGCCCCGTCTGAACGAAACACAGTTTTTCCCATTGATTTCAATATGTAGATGTTCGTAGGCGTTTAGCTAATGTTTTTTCAGGCGTATTTCGTGGCGTTTACAACCCCGAAATATGCCGGAAAGCACAGTGTGTGAACATACCATTAGATTGAGAAACTAGAAACTTAACCCTTTTCCACATGTAGACATGCATGTACGTCATCGGCAGCAGGTATTTTCAGCATTCCAAAGTACCGTTGATAATAATTTAAATATATGTGAGATAATATTTTGAGCCTCAGATCTACCCTGTTCAGCAATTTATAAAATGTATACTGTAGAGAGACCTAGCATTGTCTAGAAGATCTGTACTCATGAAAATATTGAAGAAGTTTCTCTTCAAATTTTTGGCCAATTTTCGCTAGCACTATCACTTCCCATAGGCCATCAATGTCTGATCAGTGGAGGTCCGACCCCTGGGACCTCCTATCAGCTAAATGAGACGTGCCCCTTGATTGTTAACACTGGCACAATGCCTCAGTCCCATTCAATTGTTAATAAAAATAATCCATAAAGCTTAGCCTATGTACTAATGATCTCTTGTTTTCACAGCTATTCAGCTTTGTTTCTCTTCCAACTGATGTCTTGGAAATTGAAGTAAAGGATAAATTTGCAAAAAGCCGCCCGATCATCAAAAGATTTTTGGGAAAGCTGTCTATGCCAGTACAGAGGTTGTTAGAAAGACATGCCATTGGGTGAGCATTACTTGTTTTTTATGTTTGAATTATCCATAATAATTGCTCAAATATTAGCTATGAATGCTAAAAAAAAAATAAAAAAATGATGTAACTTCTTAAAGCTGCAAAGAAATTTCTCATTCTTTTTTTATAGTCGGCCATAGACATAAATAGACATAAACTGTATGACTTAGGCCTTATTCACACGAATGTGTTTAACGTCCGTAATACGCGTATGAAAATCACGCGCTTCGCATGGACCTATGTTAGTCAATGGGGCTGTTCAGACATTCCGTGATTTTCACGCAGCGTATGTCACGACATGTCCTATACTTGGCAGTTTTTCGCGAATCACGCACCCATTGAAGTCAATGGGTGCGTGAAAATCACCCGCAACACATGGAAGCATTTCCGATGTCGCGAGTGATTCGTGCAACAGTAGATAAAGAAATGAAGGAAAAAATAAAAGCACTTCCTATATTTCTTTTTCTAAACATCAAAACCGCGTGTCATAAGGATAGCATATGCGTGAAAATCACGCAGCCACGCAGCAAACACTGATGACACACGGAACTGCAACGCGCAAAAAAGCTGTGTTTTTTTGCACGAGCAAAACTTTCACGTTCGTGTGAATAAGGCCTTATGATGAGCTGATCACAGAGGGTTACACTGCTGGTAACCCGCACAATCAGCTGTTATCAGCCAGACAGTTCTAATTTTCCTTGAAGCAAAGTTGCAGGAGCGATGCTGCATTACGTGGCACCTATTGATATCATGAATGGACTAGATAGGTACTCTAGAGGGCAAGTCTCTCTTTGTAATGGCTCTCCACTTTGGCTAATAAAGGGGAGTTCCAAGCAGGGGATCTCCTTTGACATTCATTTGCCCTTATAGGCCATATGAACAGGGGCTATAGAAGCAGCACAACCCCTTTAATTTCACTCAGAGTTGAATTTTCAGGTTTAAGTGAAGTTAGGTTTTAATTTTGAATCTTTAGCTAATATATTGTTTTAGAAATTCAATTTTAAGTTTAGTGAAATTTGTTATTGACAGGCAGACTAAAAAAAATTAGGCTGGGTTCACACGACCACATTAACGTCCGTAATGGACGGACATATTTCGGCCGGAAGTCCCGGACCAAACTCAGTGCAGGGAGCCGGGCTCCTAGCATCATAGTTATGTACGATGCTAGGACTCCCTGCCTCTCCGTGGAACTACTGTCCCGTACTGAAAACATGATTACAGTACGGGACAGTTGTCCTGCAGAGAGGCAGGGACTCCTAGCATCGTACATAACTATGATGCTAGGAGCCCGGCTCCCTTCACTGAGTTCGGTCCAGGACTTCCGGCCGAAATACGTCCGTCCATTACGGACGTTAATGTGGTCGTGTGAACCCAGCCTAATAGCGCCAGTCTGGTTGGTTTTACTAATACGGCGTTTCCAATGTATTCTATACTTCTAACATGTATTCTAACCTAATGTATCTGACTATAATCTGATTATAATCTCTGACTCTCACATTTTATGCTTAGGGATCGTGTTGTCAGCTACACCCTGGGCCGCCGGCTGCCTACAGATCATGTCAGTGGACAACTACAGTTCCGATTTGAAATAACTTCTTCTATCCACCCTGGTACAGTATTTCTGCCTCTTACAAACATTTTATTCAGCAAGATCAATCATAATATATTTTCTGATGGGTTTGAGAGGCACACTCCAGACAAGACTGTTTTATGCATGAAAAACATCAAAGAAATAATCTTTGTGTCATGCACCGCCCCCTCAGGACTTAGGCTATGTTCACACAGGGCAATCGCTGCATAATAGCACACAGCGTATCCATCCTGGAACCCACAGGGAATTCTGCCTGAAAAAATGCACCAAATTGTGGTGCAGTTTTTCGGACGTAATGTCTGCAGTGGAAAACAGTGGTTGAAAAAAAAACAACAACTTTATACTTACTTCGTTCTATGTTGTCATGGCGATGCGTCCCTCCGTTGTCTGTACGGTCCAGCCTCCTGGGATGACGCTGCAGCCCATTTGACTGCTGCTGCCTTTGATTGGCTGCAGCAGTTACATGGGATGAAATGTCATCTCAGGAGGCCGGGCTGGACGAAGAAAATAAGAAAGTGTCACTATGACAAAGCCTAGGTGGTAAGTATAAACCTTTTAATTTGTTTTAAACCAAAGAAAGGTTTTTTTTTTCTCAGTTGCGATTTGTTAAGCAGAATAGCAGCTTTTCCGCCGCCAAAATCGTAACATTTGCTATTTGTTGCGAGTTTTACCTCCCCAATGGGGAAAACCCGCAACGGAAAAGCAGCGATTCCGAAACATAAATTTACATGCTGCGGATTAAAAATCTGCACCGCAGGTCAATTCATGAACGGCTTTTCGGCCGATATTTTTACGCAGCGTGCGGATGAGACTTATTCAAATCTCATCCACTTTGCTGCTACTGTAATACGTTGCAGATTTTCCGCAATGAAATCCATGGCAGATAATACGCAGTGTTTACGCTACCTGTGAATATACCCTTAAAGTTTTCCTTTATTGTCTGTGAGAAAAATATTTATAAGCAACAGATGCAATACCCTTCCTAACACTTACTTGTTATCTGACAATTATAGCTACTTTACAGTGCCAATATTATCTTAATATCAGCTATCACTTAGGCTTCATGCCCACTTCAGTCTTTTTCTTCAGGGTGCTAGCCGTTTTTCTGACAGCTAGCACCCTGACCCATTCATTTCAATGGGGCCATGCACACTTCAGTTTTTTTTACAATCCCGTTGCTCTATCCGACAAAAGTAGAGCATGTCCTGCTTTGGCCGGAGATTCCGTGACCGTGAAGCCCATGCAAGTCAATGAGTCCGTCAAAAAAACTGAAGTCACATGGAAGGCATCCGTGTGCCGTCCGTGTGTGATGGAGCCGTTGCTTAGCAACGGCCAGGCGGGCAGAAGTACATTAGAGATATTACACTAATCGGCAGCCACTTCTCTCTATCCATCACTGATCGAGGGAAGAGGCTGCTGATAAAAATAAAATAAAAAGTAGTTCATACGTACCCCAGTCGTTGTCTTGGTGACGAGTCCCTCTTCTTCCTTCAGTCCCACCTTTCTGTATGACGTGGCAGTCCATGTGGCCGCTGCAGCCTGTGATTGGCTGCAGAGGCGGTCACGTGAGATGAAGCGTCATCCCTGGAGGCCGGCCTTCTGACGTCATCCAGTCCTGCGTGACCGCCACTACAGCCTGTGATTAGCTGCAGCGGTGACATGGGATGAAACGTCATCCCAGGAGGCCGGACAGGAGGAAAATGCAGGGAGTTCTGTGTAAGTATGAACTGATTTTTTTATTTTTTATTTCATTAAAATTTTATTTTGCGAGCGCCGAGTATGGTCATTCTTCAGCGCTAGTCACTGTCCAGGGTGCTGAAAGAGTTACCGCCGATCAGTGAAGCCCATTAACTCTTTCAGCACCCTGTACAGTGACTAGCGCTGAACAACCCTGCTCTTTCAGCACTCTGGACAGTACTAACGGAAAAACGGAGTGCACACGGAAACCACACGGCCGCTAAAACGGGCACACGGATCCGTCAAAAACGTCCGTTAAAACGGTGAAGGAAGTGTGCACGAGGCCTTAGCCCCTTTCGGATCACGTTTGGAAGATTTGCTCTTCCGACCTTGTTTCGAGTTTCAATCCTCATTTTAAAAAAAAAGAAGTTGTTTTATAATATACACATTATTCCTACTAGGCACCATGTTCCAGTTCTCAAAATGTTTGTATTTAATTCTGTTACAAATGCAATTATTTTATTTTTTTCTAAAAATGCTGAGTAATATTTATTACTAATATTATTATTGTTTACATGTGGACCACCTATACAAAAAACTTATGTAAACCATGCAGTGTGACTAGACTTCTAGGATATGGGTAAAACTCCCCCCTCATGTGGTCTGATATGAATTATTTAAGTATATACTGCTCTATCTGGGTTACGAATTAACTACATTGGTATGTTTCCAGGAGCAGACATTTTATGGTTACTCTACAAGTGATTTTTCCATTTCAGTAGCACAGGGCTTAGTTATACTATAAGGTCCAATTACATTGTATGTTTTTCATTGGAGTTTTTTCTTTTTAAAAAATATCTCATATATGTAATGATTTTATAATTGTTATAAGTAAGATTTGGAAATATTTTATACAATAGTGATAGTGCACTTTTTTTCTATATATGGTCCAAAGGATTGTGAAGTTACTATCTGTCACTAGGCTTTTGATAATAGGTGGACAATGAAGACTCAAATATGATATGTCCATCCCAATGATATATACTGTTACGGTCTTTGGGTATGCGGACCCACAACACCGCTCCGCCGTAGCGGAGTGGCAGCTGGCCAAGTCACAGTCTATGCAAAAGTTCTTAGCACAAGGGTACCTGAGATAGTCCAGACAGTTGCAGAGGCTTTGGCACAGATGGGGCTTGATGTGGCAGGTAACGCCAGATGTGGCGGATGATACCAGGAGTGGCAGGTGACACCAGACGTGGTGTATAACAGCAGGCGTAGCAGGAGACATAACACAACTCCAACATTAGAAAGGCTCAGGAACAAACACAGCACGGGATACAGGATACAGGTAGCAGGGCACAGGAACACTGGGAGCAGGAAACAACTAAGGGACCATTTGAAATACGAACACAGGTAGACAACACCAACGCTCCGGCAAGGAGTGGAAGGGCGGAGCCCTTTTTATAGTGCAGGGTGATCCGGGGATAGGTTAGGGAAACTTTAGTAAGTGCGCGCGCTAGCCCTTTAAAGGCCATGGCCGACTGCGAGTGTACTCTGTATTAGACAGTCCCGGAAGGGACAGCTGCACAAGCTGGCGTCTCTCCGTGGAGGGAGACGCTGGCAGATGGCCAGGAGGCTGAGGTCACGGGTGTTCGCCTATGGGGAACGGCAGCAGTCCGCGGTCGCAGTTGTTACAGTACCCCGCCTTTACGGCCCCTCTTCTTGGGTCCGGAGCATGAGAGGAATTTTTAATGAGGGTAAGGTTCTCTTCTGGCTCCCTGGACCTCTCCTCAGGACCAAACCCTTTCCAGTCCACCTGATAGAATGTCCTTCCTCCTATTCTCTTGTAGTGCAGAATCTCCTTCACCTTGAACACACCAGAAGAACCGCTGGGAGCAACTGAAGAACTAACAGCTTTACTGTAGCAGTTCAGGACCACAGGCTTAAGGAGGGATACATGGAATCAGTTGGGAATCTTGAGAGTAGGAGGCAACCGAAGTTTATAGGATACAGGGTTTATCTGTTGCAGAACTTTGAAAGGACCGAGAAAACTGGGAGCGAATTTGTGAGAAGGCATCTTGAGCCTAATGTTTCTCGAGGATAGCCAGACATTGACTCCAGGAGAGAATTGAGGAGGAACTTGTCTTCTTTTATCGGCATTCTTATTCATGCGGTCCACTGCTTGGAGAATCGCAGCCTTAGTTTGCTGCCAGATGTGAATGAATGAGCCAAAAGAAGAGTTAGCTGCCGGTACTTGAGTCATGGCTGGCACAGGAAGAGGAACGCGAGGATGCTGGCTGTACACAATGTAGAAAGGAGGTGAGGCAGTAGACTCACTTGTGTGATTGTTGTATGAGAATTCCGCCCCAAGCAGGAGTTGTACCCAATTGTCATGTTTGACGGAAATAAAATGACGGAGATAATTCTCTAAAATTTGATTGGTCCTCTCAACGTGACCATTGGACTGTGGGTGGATGGCAGAAGAGAAGTCCAGTTTAACATCTAGCAGGTTTCACAGGGCTCTCCAGAACCTGGATGTAAACTCTACATCCCGGTCCGAGACAATATGCAGAGGAAGTCTGTGTAGCCGGAAGATGTGCAGAATAAACAGATTTGCCAGGTGAGGAGCAGACAGGAGGCCAGTCAACTAAATAAAATATGCCATTTTAGAGAAACAATCCACTACTACCCAGATCGTAGTACATCCATCTGAGGGGGTAAGGTCAGTGATAAAGTCCATAGCGATATGCTGCAAAGGGGCATCAGGAACAGGCAGTGGTAGTAGCAGACCAGCAGGTTTGGAGTGGATAGACTTGTTCGAGGCACAGTTCATACATGGTGAGACATAGTCCGCAACATCTCCAGGCAGAGTGGGCCACCAATAGTGACAACCTATTAAGTCCTGTGTCTTACGGACACCAGAGTGCCCAGCTAGTTTAGAGTTGTGTCCCCAGAGGAGAATTCTCTTCCGGTCAGCAAGACGGACAAAAGTTTTTCCAGGAGGAATGTGTCTAATTTGCAGAGGGTTAGCGGCAATAATCCTAGAAGGATCTATAATGTATTGAGAAGTCTCCTCAGAGTCATTAGTTTCAAAGGAGCGAGACAAGGCGTCAGCCTTCACATTCTTGTCTGCAGGATGGAAGTGAAGCAAAAACTGAAATCGCGCAAAGAACAACGACCATCTGGCTTAGCGTGGATTTAATAGTTGGGCCGAATGTAGGTACGTGAGGTTCTTGTGGTCAGTATAGATGATCATAAGATGGATAGCACCCTCCAGCAAGTGGATCCACTCCTCTAAGGCTAGGAGAGAATAATTTTGAGAAGAAGCCACAAGCCACCATCTTGCCTTTAGAGTTCTTTTGGCATAGTAGTGCTTCCACCCCCAGAAAGAACTGCCGAGAATCATCTGGGTGATGGAGAACGGAGGCTGAGGTAAAAGTGCACCTGAGGTTAATAAACGCTGATTCTGCCTCCAGGGCCAAACCTTGGCATTCACCCCCTTCTTGGTGAGTGCCAAGATTAGAGCATTTAGAGACAAGAAGTTCAGGATAAATTGCCGGTAGAAATTAGCAAATCCCAGAAAACGCTGTATGCAGGCCCTCTGGATGTGGCCATTCTAAGACAGATTTCACCTTCTCAAGATCCATCTTGAGTCCACGGTCAGATATGATGTAACCCAGGAAAGGCAGAGAGCTCATCTCGAGCACGCACTTCTCGGGTTTAGCATATAGGTGATTACTCCTTAAGAGCGACAGAACTTGGCAAACATGCTTCCGATGCGTTATCAAATCAGGAGAGTAGATCAGGATGTCATCCAGATAGACCACCACACAGACATACAAGTCCCAGAAAATGTAATTTACAAACTCCTGGAACACAGCTGGAGCGTTAGACAGACCAAAGGGCATCACAAGATATTCGTAGTGGCCGTCTCGGTTGTTAAATGCGGTTTTCCACTCGTCACCTTTGCGGATACGAATCAATTTATAAGCTCTGCATAGATCCAGCTTTGTGAACACTTATTTTTGACCGTAATTTGATTCAGACCCCGGTAGTCGATACATGGACGAAGAGATCAGTCCTTTTTCTTCACGAAGAAGAAGCCATCTCCGGCCATGGAGGAAGATTTCCAGATGAACCTTCTCTCGAGGCTCTCCTCAATGTAGACGGACATGGCTAGGGTCTCTGGCAGGGAGAGAGGATAAACTCGCCCTCGAGGTGGTGAGGTATCAGGGAGTAACTCAACAGTGCAGTTGAAGATGCGATGAGGAGGAAGTCTCTGCTTCCTTCTTACTGAAGACTTCTGCAAAACTAACATAATGAGACAGTAGATTGGAGAGTGACTGAGGCAGTGGAGACAAAACAGGACGAACCTGTGGCAGGCAACGGCTAAGGCCCCATTGGAGGACCTCTCCAGAACTCCAGTCGAGAACCGGAACGTGTAGACGAAGCCATGGCAGGCCCAGCAGAACAGGGTTGATTGCTTTAGGTAGAACGAGGAAGGTAATCTGTTCCGAGTGGAGAATTCCGATTTGTAGTGTCAGTGGTTTAGTGACAGACACAATAGGATCGGACAATGGTAGTCCATTCACAGAGGCAACAGCCAGGGGTCTCTCCAGAAGAACTGTGGGTAGATGTAGGCGATCCACTAAATCCTGCTGGATTTGCATCTGCTCCGGAATCCAGATAGGCAGATGAGGAGTGTGATGTCACTCCAGAGATGATGGTCACAGAAATGGATAACTTGGGTGAGGCTTTGACGTTTGCATCGTCCCACCTAGGGTTGTCTCTCCAACCATATCTAGGCGCTGGAGTTTCCCAGCTTTTGTGGACATTATCGCACTAAATGGAAGAGTCTGCTCTTTCTCCTGCCCGGACAATTTAATTCTGTCTACCTGCATAGGTTCCTCAGGTAAAGCAAAAGGAAGAGGCAATAGTGGTCTCTGGAGTGAGGGTGCCGGTCTGTGGAAACGTCTCTCCTGCCAAACCCGTTCCTGGATCCCCATGTCGACCTGGGTAACCAACAGGATAAGAGCATCCAGGGTAGAAGGAAGATCACGGGCTGCTAACTCGTCTTTGATGTGCGAGGACAGTACCTGCCAAAATGTAGACACCAATGCCTCATTGTTCCAAGCCAAATCTGCTGCCAGTGTACGTGAGGAGATGGCATACTCTCCAACTGTGGACTCTCCTTGCTTGAGAGTTAGCAGAGTGGCCGCTACAAAGGATGTTTGACTCGGCTCCTCGAACACAGTACGAAAAGTCTCTAGGAACAACGCCAGCTTCGAGAATTCGGGGCCCTCTCGTTCCAAGATGGGGTTTGCCCATGCTAGGGCATTTCAGCAAGAAGGGAAATGATGAACGCTACTTTGGCCTCACCAGAGGGGACGAGGTGAGCACGCAGTCTAAAATGGATGGTACATTGGTTGAGGAAACCTCTACAGGCTCTAGGGTCACTGCCAAAGAGAGATGGTAGAGGCAGCAAAACTGTGGATTCCGGAACAGACAGGAGGAGTAACAGCCAGTGGAGCGTCAGCAGCAACCTGAGGAGGAGTTGATCCAGTCGGGCAATGATAGAGTTTACTGCCATGAGGAGTTGATCCTGGCATGCACGCAGGTCACGCATATCTGATTGCATCACCTGAACCGTGGTTTTATATTGGCCAGCGGGCTCCATGGTCTGAGCATACTGTCATGGTCTTGGAGTATGTGGACCCACTAGGCTGCTCAGCCGTAGCGGACTGGCAGCTGGCCAAGTCACATTCTATGCAAAAGTTCGTAGCACAAGGGTACCTGAGATAGTCCAGACAGTTGCAGAGGCTTTGGCACAGGTGGGGTTTGACGTGGCAGGTATCGTCAAATGTGGCGGATGATACCAGTAGTGGCAGGTGACACCAGACGTGGTGTATAACAGCAGGCGTAGCAGAAGACACAACGTGACTCCAACACTAGAAAGGCTCAGGAACAGATACAGGATACAGGTAGCAGGGCACGGGAATACTGGGAACAGGAAACAACTAAGGGACCATTTGCAATACGAACACGGGTAGACAACAACAACGCTCAGGCAAGGAGTGGAAGGGTGGAGCCCCTTTTTATAGTCCAGAGTGATCCGGGGATAGTTTAGGGAAACTTTAGTGAGTGAACGCTGGCACTTTAAGGCCAGGTACGAGCACGCACGCACGCGCACCTTATCCTGGACGGGAAGGCCGCACAAGCTGGTGTCTCTGTGGAGGGAGATGCTGGCAGACGGCTAGGAGGCTGCGGTTGCGGCTGTTCGCCGATGGGGAGCAGTGGCGGTCCGCAGCGCGGTCGTTACATATACATTATATTGACAAAAGTATTAGGAGACACCTTTTAATTATTGAATTCAGGTGTTTCATTCAGTCCCATTGCCACAGGTGTATAAAATCCATCACCGAGCTATGCAGTCTGCCTTACAATCATTTGTGAAAGAATGGGTCGTTCTAAAGAGCTTGCTAAATTTGAGCGTGGTGCTGTAATAGGATGCCACCATTGTAACAAGTCAGATCGTGAAATTTCTTCTTCTACTACTGTAGATTTTCTACCATCAACTGTGAATGTTATTATTGCAAGGTGGCAGCATTTAGGAACCACAGCAACTCAGTCACAAAGTGGCAGACCATGTAAAGTTACAGAGTGGAGTCGCTGAGTGCTGAGGCGTATAGTGCATAAAAGTCACAAACCCTATGCTGACTTAATAACTGCAGAGTTCCAAATCCCCTCTGGTATTAACATCTGCACAAAAACTGTGCACCGGTAGCTTTATGGCATCAGTTTTCATGGCCGAGCAGCTGTATGCAAGCCTTACATCAACAAGCACAATGCCAAGCGTTGGATGGAGTGGTGTAAAGCACATCGTCACTGGACTCTGGAGCAGTGGAAATGGGCTCTGTGGAGTGATGAATCACACTTCACTCTCTGGCAGCCTGACGGGCGAGACTTGGTTTCGCGAATTCCGGGTGAACGTTACCTGCCTGACTGCATTTTGCCAGCTGTAAAGTTTGGGGAAGGAGAACTAATGCTATGGGGTTGTTTTTGAAGAGTTGGCCTTAACCCCTTGGTTCCAGTGCAGGAAAATCTTAATGCTTCAGCATACCAAGACATTTTGGACAAATGTATGCTTCCAACTATGTGGAAACAGTTTGGTGAAGGCTCTTTTCGGTTCGGTTCCAGCATGACTGTGCCCAGTGCACAAAGCAAGGTCCATGAAGGTTGGGTGAGTTTGGTGTGGAAGAACTTGACTGGCCCGCACAGAGTCCTGACCTCAACCCCATCGAATACCTTTTGGGATGAACTAAAATGGAGATTGCGAGCCAGGCTCTCTCGTCTAACATCCGTGTTTGACCTCTCAAATGCGTTTTCAGATGATAGAGCAAAAATTTACACAGACAAACTCCGAAATCTTGTTGAAAGCCTTCCCAGAAGAGCTGTTTTAACTGCAAAGGGAGGGACCATATAACCGTGTAATATAACATGTTTGCATATTAGTGTATCTACTGTAGACTAGAGGAGAACTTGTATGTGCATGTGTACATATTTACTGGACGTAACCATGGAAACTAGAATAAAAACATCCAGATTACTTTATTAATTGTATGTATTTATATTACTTATTCATTAATACTGTACAGTCACCTTCTTTGTACTTTTTGGTTTACTGAATGTATAATTTTTTTTTCAGATGACGAAGACATCTCTGTCTCTACAGACCCTGATCCAGTGCTTAATGAAAGTCCATTGCGCCACCCAGTTGAAGTCCTCTCTATTGAGCCCCAAAGGAGAACTTCAGTAGCTACTGAAATACCAACATCAGAATTGCCAAATGGATGCATTTCTGGAGCTGCATATGATAAAAACCCAACAATAGACAGTAGATCAATAAGTCAAAACAGTTTACATAAAACAACAATAGTAAGTACAAGTCGTGGGACTCTTTTGGCTAATGCATCGGAACATATGGATAGCACCCCAGCTGATGTCTATTTACCAGTAACAGCTCCAGATTTTGAGCAGGAGATGACTGTTCCTTCTGAATATGATGCCAAAGTAGAGATAAATGTAGATCCTAATGCAACAACTGAGGGAATTGGAACAGATATTTTAAATGCTGAAGAGGCAAGTTTGCCAATTGAAACAGACAAGGAGCAAGACAAAAATGTTGAAGAGCTAGAAGAATTGTGTCAGATAGTGGATAATGAACCTAAACTTAGGAACACTGTAAAGAGAAAAACTCGGCCTTGCTCTCTGCCAGTGTCCGAGTTAGAAACTGTTATAGCATCTGCTTGTGGAGAACCTGAAACACCCCGCACACACTACATTAGAATTCACAACTTACTACACAGTTTGCCATCTGCTCAAATGGACGGAGATGGAGAAGAGGAAGAAGAGCAGAACAGCGTAGAAATTGATGAAGAATCAACAGTGAAGGAGATGTCTGAGAAGGACATTGTGAGTGAAACTGAAACCATGGCTGCTGATCCTTCTCTTGAAAATGTAGCAGATGAAGCCGATGACCTAGAAAACGATATAAGTACGTTGACCCATGATAGCTCCATTGATCACCCACCTGTTTGTAACCATCTCTGTATGGATGGAGAGCACCCTAGGACCGAAAGTGAGAGTGACTCTAGTCCAAAGGTTCATGGGGATCATGACTGTGACACATGTGACACCTCATGCTATAGCACTTCCTGTTATAGTACTTCATGCTACAGTACCTCTTGTTATAGTCCTTCCTGTTATGATAGCCACAATCGATTTTCCAGCCACACTCGTTTCTCTTCTGTGGACAGTGCCAGAATTTCAGAAAGTACTGTCTTCTCCTCTCAAGATGACGAGGAGGAGGAAAACAGCGCATTTGAATCCATGCCTGATTCTAATCAAAGCCCAGAGCCAGACAGGGACCATGGTGATGGGTCAATCCAATGGTCTGATGATATCTCTAGTCAAAGTATTAATTCAGAAAGGACTCCTGGTGTCCCAGAATCTCCAGTTGCAGGGCCAAGCAGTAGGAGAGAAGGTTAGACTGAAGCTTTTTCAATGGATGCGTCTAAAAATGGAATGTTACACATTTTAATTCATTGAAATATTTGCTATTTATGCTAGTGTATACTTTACTATCATTATGTGTATAATGTAAATATATATATATATATATATTACTGTCTTACTATAAAGTGCTATCATGCAAATCTACAGCATGAGACCTCTAGACAGGAAGAAATCTCTCTTCTCAAATTGCTCTAAAGGGGGAGATCACGGCCCCAAAAACAGCCCTGCTGCAAATGTAAGTGATGCTTTAAGGTGTCCAAGACAGAGATAGGTCCCGCAATACTTGTCGCACAACAAATAATATGCCATACTTATCATGAGATTTGTTAAATAGCTGAACAAGTAGATGAGACTCATTTCTTAATTTCATGAAGATTAGAGTGTTGACAGGTCATCTTTAAACCATTAATTCAGCTCATATCGTACTGTATTTCTATCAGATGAAAAAACAATTTGC
The DNA here is from genome assembly GCF_050947455.1 of Rhinoderma darwinii. NCBI lineage: Eukaryota > Metazoa > Chordata > Amphibia > Anura > Rhinodermatidae > Rhinoderma > Rhinoderma darwinii. The sequence goes on from NC_134691.1 coordinate 254,304,325, forward strand.
ATGCAGCTCTTCTCTTTTATCAGTTACACATTTAAAAAATGTTCCTTCATATGGTCCTGCACCCATTATCACAGACTTTTAGGGAACACCCAGAAGGTGAACATACTGCTTTAAAGAGACTCTGTCACCGCATTATAAGTGCCCTATCCCCTACATAAGGAGATCGGCGCTATAATGTAGGTGACAGCAGTGCTTTTTATTTATGAAAACGATCTATTTTTACCAGTTTATGAGCGATTTTTAGCTTTATGCTAATTAGTTTCTTAATGCCCAAGTGGGCGTGTTTTTACTTTAGACCAAGTGGGCGTTGTACAGAGGAGTGTATGACGCTGACCAATCAGCATCATACACTTCTCTCCGTTCATTTACACAGCACTAGCGATATAGCTATATCGCTATGTGCAGCCACATACACAAAGACTAACATTACTGCAGTGTCCTGATAATGAATATACATTACCTCCAGCTAGGATATGATGTGTATTCAGAATCCTGACACTTCTGAATCTTTTCTGTGAGATTACAGCAAGGCAAACGTAATCTCGCGAGATTACGATGTAACCTGTCATTTCAAACGAGATTACGTTTGCCTTGCTGTAATCTCATAGAGACGCTACAGAAGTGGTCAGGATTCTGAATACACATCACGTCCTGGCTGGAGGTAATGTATATTCATTGCTAGGACACTGCAGTAATGTTAGTGTTTGTGTATATGGCTGCACATAGCGATATAGCTATATCGCTAGTGCTGTGTAAATGAACGGAGAGAAGTGTATGACGCTGATTGGTCAGCGTCATACACTCCTCTGTACAACGCCCACTTGGTCTAAAGTAAAAATACGCCCACTTGGGCATTAAGAAACTAATTAGCATAAAACTAAAAATAGCTCATAAAGTGATAAAAATAGATTGTTTTTCTAAATAAAAAGCACTGCTGTCACCTACATTACAGCGCCGATCACATCATGTACAATATAGGGCACTTATAATGTGGTGACAGAGCCTCTTTATAACCTTTAATAAAAGTGTGGCCTATAGCAGTGGCAGACACAGACAGCTGAGGGCCCCCATGCAAGAACAGTATATGGGCCTCTTGCTCTCCAATATCCCATCATAGATCACCCCATTACGTCTCCCTAATTATCCATCATTAATTGTTAGCCATAAAATTCATCATCTCAGCCAATTACATGCTAACTAACAGACAGAAGAGGACTGCTATAAGTTGACAGTGGGCCCCTTTACCTACTGGGCCTTTGTGCAGCTGCACAGGTTGCACCAATGGTATGTCCGCCCCTGGCCTATAGGCATCAGCCTGGGCAAAGTGCAGTTTTCTACTGTACATTCCCCATCCCAACAGTCCCCCCAATTACTGATTATGGGGTTATTAGTGGGCATCTTTGTTGCTGTAAAGGGCCATGCCAATATTATGGTTGGCAATATTTGAAAATGTTTTCTAGGGACAATTTACCTCCATACCTCCAGACATTGAAGTATTGAAAAAAGGGACAATTCATGCGGTGCACAAAATGCGCCGCAGGAATTTTTTTTAAGTTAGGCCTCTAATCCCACCCAATCCCTGTCCATGTTCACCCATTTGGCTTTTTGCCCCACACATTTTCATGTTCCCATACAGTATTCTCCCTTCATAGTGCCCATACACATTATTATGCCCCCATAGTACCTCTTCAAACAGTTTAATGTCCTCACACACAGTATAATAACCCCATAGTGCCTCCTTGCAGAGTTTAATGTTCCGATAGTGTCCCCCACACACAGTATCATGCCCCATAGTGCCCCCACACAGTTTGATACCCCTTCATAGTGCCTCTCTACACAGTATAATGCCCCCATAGTCAGTGGCGGATTAAGTGTACCCTGGGCTGCTGACATAACTTGGGCCCCCTCCTTCCCCCACACACGGAATTCAACCCCCCCCAACCCGCTGACACTGTACCCGTCAGTGCCACTGACCTGATGGATACAGGTTTTAGCACTAGATACAGGATATAAAGCAGCTGTATCTCAAAAAGTAAAAATCATTTTTAATAAAAAATATTTAGAAAGTTGCATCAAACACACTGATACACTGTTTTATTAAAGAAAAAGAAAAAATAATAATAAATTTTTTTTTTATAACATCTCTCTTTAAAGTGTAACTAAACTTTTAACATGTCATAGTGATATATCAGAACTTTTAATCGGTGGGGGGTTCGAGCACTAGGACACCCACCGATCGCTAAAGTGAAGCGGCAGAAGCGCACGATTGAATGCTGCGCCGCTTCCCTTCTGATCGGCATTCCTCGGAGTGGTGTACGTCCGTACACCGCTTGTTCGGCTTTCCGAGAAAAGCAGATCGGAAATGAAGTGCCACAGCGGTCACCTAAGCGCTTCTGCCACTTTGTTTTAGCGATCCATGGGGGTCTCAGTGCTCGGACCCCCACCGATCAAAACTTCTGACATTTCATTATGACATGTCAGAAGTTTTTTAGAAGTTTAGCTACGCTTTAAAGGGATTTTCCCTTGAGGGAAATTTATGACATATCCTGTCAGATAGGTGCAGTTCCCAGAGGGGGGACTCGCATCTATCTCTGAAACCGGGCCCCCTAAACCCTGTTCTACCTCTTTCTGCTATCGCTGCCTCTCAGCCACTTCCTGACCATGGACTTTCCGTAACTCATAGTAGTGAATGGCAGTTACGGAAGCAGCGTAGCATGCGAGCTATGCTGTTTCCGTAACTACCATTCAGTTCTCTGGGACTTACAGAAACTGTGTACCAGAACCAAGCTCAGCACATAAATACATCACCAGAACAAACCTCAGTACATATATACATCACCAGAACCAAGCTCAGTATATAAATACAGCCCCAGAACCAAGCTCCGTACATAAATACAGCACCAGAACAAGGCTCAGTACATATATACAGCACCAGCACAAATACAGCTCAATTTAGTGCAACCCCTGCTGTATCGGTTTGTATGGATAAAACTACAGCTCCCAGCATGGCCCGAACAATGGTAAGGATATGCTGGGAGTTGCAGTTTCCCCCCAAAAAATATCATACCACCCATCATCTTGCTGCAGATCATACAGTAACTACAGTACTGATTAGAGGCAGAATAAACATTTACATTAAGTGACTCACCGGTGACGTCTCAGATTCTAGTTTTTCTTTTTCACTTTTCTTCTCCATCCGGTCCAGACCTCTATGACTTCTCCCAGCCACAACCCATTTCTTCAGTTTTCCGCTCAGATGTCTTGGGCTTCTCACTATTCAAACATTTCTGCATCTATAAATAAGGATAAAGTTAACATGGTGCCCCACAATACGTCCCTATATATAATAGTACCATACACTGCACCTCTAATTATAATAACGCCATACACTGTGTCCCTGATTATAATAGCACCATACACTGTGTCCCACACACACATAGAGCCCCCTGTAGATAGTGCCCCCATAGAGCCCCCTGTAGATAGTGCTCCTATAGATAGTGCCCCATAGAGCCTCTGTAGATAGTGCCCCACATATAGCCCCCTGTTGATAGTGCTCTACATATAGCCCCCTGTAGATTGCGCTCTACATATAGCGCACCCTGTATATAGTGCCCTACATCTAGTCCCCCTGTAGATTGTGCCCCACATGTAGCCCCTATAGATGGCGCTCTACATATAGAGCCCCCTGTAGATAATGCTACCCACACTTTTTAGTTGAAAACAACAAAATGTATATACTCACCGTGATCCCGTTCCCGCACTGTCCTGTGTCAATGCAGGCCTACTCTCTTCTGAGCAGGTCTGCTGGGGCTGAGCGACGCCAATGTGCCATTGAAAGGCACTGACTGGCAGGGCAAAATGACATGCCCCGTCAATCAGCGCCCTTAAACAATGGAAGCTGTGTGATGACGTCATCGTGCCGCTACCATCGCTGATTGGCAAGGCAGAATGACTTCCCCCGCCAATCAGCGCCTTTCAACAAGTTGAAAAGCGCTGATTGGCGGGACAACTCATTCTGCCCTGCCAATCAGCGTCACTGTAAGGCACTGAATGGTCGGGCACGGAATGTAACCGGCCATTCAGTGCTTATGCATGTAATTGTACCTGCGTTCTATAGACGCAGGTACAATTAGTGCAGGAGGGGGTGGCGGCAGCTGGTTTCAGTTGCGCTGCCGCCACCACATAGAGGCAGCAGGGCAGACGGTGCAGACCTATTCCCTCTCAGCCTGCCCCTCCTGCCCATTAGCGGAGCTAGCGCGCTGCAGTGTGTTTTTTTTTTAAATGATGTGCGGTTCTGGCGGCCATGGGCCCCCTGGGAGCCGTCCATGTCATAATCCACCACTGCCCATAGTGCCCCCACACAGGCTAATGATCCCATAGTGCCTACCCACATTATAATGCCCCGATAGTACCCCTCACACAGTATAATGCCCCAATATTGCCTCCCCACAGTATAATGTCCCCATAGTTCCTCCTAAAAATAAAACAAATACTCACCTAGCCCCATTCCCACAATGAATGGAGGAGAGCTCTCTGCAGGTCTTCTCTAGTCTGTGCTATGTGTGGCTCAACGCAGAAAGGTACGGTGACATCACTCCATCATGCCTGTCTGTGCCAGGCACCCTGCTCCACCATTGGTTTCAACTGTATATGCTGGATCCAGGACGTTTGTGGGGAATGTAAGCACTGTGGCCAATTCAATTTTTTTTCCTGCACTACAGCACTCCCAGGGATCTTCAGCACATCCCTATTCTTTCGCCAGGACCCAGACCAATGAGAAAGTAATAAAAAACGTTCTGTATGAATGATTACAATGCGGCAGTATAACTGGAAGCTCTTGTTTGTAGCCAATTTCATTTATTTCCAAATTGAAGAATTCTTATAACTTTGCAGACTTGGAGCACTGATTATGGTAACCTGAATTATATTAATCCAATGATGACTGAGGCTGGAGCAGAGTACTGTCGGGAAACATGACACAGGATTTTAAAGCAAACCTGCATCTGTACAATACATAAATCATTCGATTAACCTGCCCAGCTGTCAAATAGACCCCCAAATATGATCACCACGTAGTCCAAAAAGAAACATTTTCCAACGTCATATCTGCATTCATCTGCTTGATGTCCAAAACTTTTTTCTTGAGTAATGTATATTTGTATTTATATATGATCAGCATTCCTATTTATGGCCTTTGTCCTCTACATTGTATGTGGAATGTTATAGGATTTTTATCCTGGGCTTATGTGCTATGTATTTGTTTAAAAATGAGGGTTATTATACAATCCATTCCAAAAGTCTTCAGACCCTTTACATTTTTTCACATTTTGTTATGTTGAGGACTTGTGCTAAAATTACGTTTTCCCCCATCATTCTGCACTCAATACCCCATAATGACCAAGTGAAAACAGAAGGTTAGTAATCTTTGCTAATTTATTGAAAAGGGAAAACTAAACTATTGCATTGACATAAGTATTCAGGCCCTTTACTCAGTACTTAGTTGAAGCACCTTTGGCAGCGATAACAGCCTCCAGTCCTCTTAAATATGATGCCACAAGGTATGCACACTTGGATTTGGGCATTTTCTGAAATTCTTCTCTGCAGATCCTCTCAAGCTCAGGTTGGATGAGAATCATCTGTGGACAGCCATTTTCAGGTCTCTCCCGAGATGTTCGATTGGGTTCAAGTCAGGCTCTGGCTGGGCCACTCAAGGACATTCACAGAGTGTTGTCTTGGCTGTGTGCTTAAGGTCATTGTCTTGTTGGAAGGTGAACCTTCGGGCCAGTCTGAGGTCCAGATCACTCTGGATCAGGTTTTCATTAAGAAAATCTCTGTACTTTGCTCCATTCATCTTTCCCTCAACCCTGACAAGTCTCCCTGTCCCACCTGCTGAAAAACACCCCCACAGCATGATGCTGCCACCACTATGCTTCACTGTAGGGATGGTATGGGGCAGGTGGTGAGCAGTGGCTGGTTTCTTCCAGACATGGCGCTTAGAATTGAGGCCAAAAAGTTCAATCTTGGTTTCATCAGACCACAGAATCTTGTTTCTCATAGTCCGAGAGTCCTTTAGGTGCTTTTCTTGCAAACTCCAGGTGGGCTTTTATGTGTCTTTTACTGAGGAGAGGCTTCTTTCTGTTCACTCTGCCATAAAGCCCAGATTGGTGGAGTGCTGCAGTGATGGTTGACCTTCTGGAAGTTTCTTCCATCTGCACAAGATCTTTGGAGCTCAGCCAGAGTGACCATTGGGTTCTTGATCACCTCTCTTACCAGGGCCCTTCTCTCCCGATTACTTAGTCTGGTGAGGCGGCCAGCTCTAGTAAGAGTCCTGGATGTTCCAAACTTCTTCCATTTAAGAATTCTGGAGGCCACAGTGCTCTTGAGAACTTTCAGTGCAGCAGAATTTTTTTTGTACTCTTCTCCACATCTGTGCATCCATACAATCCTGTCTCTGTGGTCTACAGGCAGTTCTTTCCTCCTCATGGGTTGGTTTTTGCTCTGATATGCATTGTCAGCTGTGAGACCTTATATATTGACAGGGGTGTGTCTTTCAAAATCATGTCCAATCAATAGAATTTACCACAGGTGGACTCCAATCAAGGTGTAGAAACATTTCAAAGATGATCTAGAGAAATGGGAGCCCCCAGAGCTAAATTTCAGGTGTCATAGCAGTTGAAATATTTTCATTTTTAATACATTTAATACATGCAAACATTTCTAAAATTATGTTTTCACTTTGTCATTATGGGGTTTTGAGTGCATAATGATGGGGGAAAATTTTTATTTTTTATTTTAGCCCAAGGCCTCAACATAACAAAATGTGAAAAAAATGAAAGGGTCTGAAGACTTTCCGAATGCATTGTATATCTACATTTTCAGGGTTTATACATTTTATGCTTTGTAAATATAAAGTATGCTTTTAGCTTTGTAGTATTTCACATAAACTATTAGTTAACTGCATAAACAACATTAACCTAATACAGTATATTGAAATTAGAGTTTTTACCATCATCTAAAGTGATGGAATATCGCTATTATGATGATCGCTGGGGGAGAAATTTCTGGGACCCCCACCGATCCTGAGATTGAAAGGGGCACAGCACTGCTTTAGAACTGTGTCACTTTAACGTTTTCATTTGCATAGTAACACTCTAGGCCACCCGGTTGTGGAGGGAAATGCAGCTTGAGCCCATTTACTTGAACTGAGTCTATCAAGCACCACAGCATAATTGGATATGTCGAACATGGTGACATGTTTCTCCTACATAGTTTGCAGGGCAGCTTACTAGCCATTTTTGCTTGTCCTGTTTAATACAGAACTACAGTGTATCATGGTTTTGCAGCATTATTGCATCTCACCTGAAGGTATATGTGGCACAATACTTTGGCTACTACAGGAAGTGATCTTGCCATATGACATCTAACATCACCATGTAGCACGAGCATTGCTCAGAACTCTAGAGTCGAATAAAGTAGTTGCACAGATGTATATAAGGCTTATGTTTCAGAGCACTAAACATGTATGTCACAATTTTACTACAATTCTTTAAAGCATTTATGTAGCTTTTTCATTTGGTATCTGAATGGATCAATTGGCATGGTCACCTGGTGTAGTGTGACTCTACTGGTCCTCATAAGTTAAACAAAAACTTCTTTATCTTGCAATAAAGATTTCTTTATATAAACATACAAATCACATCACAATACAGGTATCATATTACTCACCTGTGTGTAAAGTCCTAAAGTGATATAAAAATTAGTCAATTTCTGTAGATTTCCCCCTTTCTCAAGCAAGTTTCTTGAGAAAAGGAGTGGACTACCGTAACATCACACCGGCGGACTGCACCACATACTCTACTTCCAACAGCGTCTCCGCGTGAAATTATACTAACCTGGAGTATGGACTACTTTTGATATGACTATCAGACTTTGCACACGGGTGATTTTTATGATACCTGTATCATGATGTGATTAGTATGTTTATATAAGGAAATCATCGTGCTTATTTTACTTATAAATACTATGAGGGTTTAGAGATCCTATGTTGCATGCCGGTTTTATAAGTGATATTGCTTATCCTACAGTTGTTATTATTTATTACATGGTATACTTGTATTTTATAACATTTTAAAGTACTTTGGAGTATTGTAAGTGAAGCTGCTCAACTGATTGGCAGGCCATTTGGCGGTCCTCTTGTTAAAAACTGAACAGCTCTGTCTTCATTTAAATCCCCTAAAATTTTTACATGAATGAGTTAAAAAAATACAAATTTGCATTTGTCATACAAAATTCTATAAACATTGTTACTTTTGTACCACACTTTTCCTTCCTTCTTTTTTCTAGGTGACTGTCCTTTACCACACAGCACCCCACCTGTTAGTCAGTTGCCGTCTCTGAGATCAGACCATCATCATTACCCTACCATTGATGAGCCTCTTCCTCCAAGTAAAATAATTTTTTATCAATAAATGTTTATTCCTTCAGTAAGACTTTGTTCACACTGGTATCATGGCTTATATTTTCATGGGATCCGTGACTCTTATGATGGATCCATAATACTCCTTAATGACCCATTATGATCCGCTTTACAGATTTAATATAACCTGTTATGATCTGCTATATTTTTCCCCTGTTAAATTAAAACTGGGTTGTCAGGTTTCTGTTTGTTTTACTGGATAGTATAGTGCAAAATGTAACACTATTCTGATTGTCAAGTGAAGACTGATGTAAAAAAGACTAATGCAAGTGCATCTGAGATTCCATAATGCAGTGGGACAGTTAGTTTTTCTCACATCAGATTACTTAACAGTCCCCGGTGTAAAGACTACACTTCCCATAATTCAGAACACCAGAAGGAGCTCTGTACAGACATTAAACAATAATGGACTGCTGGGAGATTTCTGCTCTGAAGCCTGCAGAACAGTAAATACATCCCTTGTCTATGAAACAGTCTAAAGATCAGTACAAGAAGTAATGCAATGCATTTATTCAACTTTTCACATAGATCAGTTCTACATGTAGCAGTAAAATACTGTTCAAAGGTGAACATATGCTTTAATATTGTCAAATAGCACACAAAAAAACATGATTTTCTCTATATTAGTTAAAATATTTTCCATTAAATGTTCTGTGTGACCAAAATGTTAAATTGTACTTCTTGTTCACATGTATATGTAATTATCTTTTAGTATATTTCTTCTAACTTGTTTCTGTGCAATCTAGACTGGGAGGCTCGAATTGATAGCCATGGCAGGGTGTTTTATGTGGATCATGTGAATCGCACTACAACATGGCAGAGACCTACAACAGCTGCCACACCAGATGGAATAAGTAGGTCTGGGTCTGTCCAGCAGATGGAGCAATTAAACCGCAGGTTCGTATTAGAGAAGGTATATCTGGAACGAAAATATATACCACTATCTGGAATAAAACTTCTCTGTCAGTTCTGTGAACCTCAGTGGGTCAATGAATAACCAGATGAATAGAATTGAGATCTGCAATTTAAAAAAAATGATGTCTTCGTATGTTATGTTCTACAATATCTTACAATACATTTTTTTAGTTATTTATCAGTTTAAAATGTTTCCATGGCGTATGTTTGGGAAATACAGCGGCCGATTGTAATCAATGTGGCCGCAGCGATGCATCATTCACATCACCCGGTCAGGTGTCATATTCACGTAGCAGCATTGAGTCATTGGGTGACGCTATATTGACGAATGGAGATGCATCATCACAGCCATATTGATTACATATGACTGCAGTGTTTCTAAATGGGGTACCTTGGCTACATTTTTTTTAAAATTCCTAATCCATATGTCTATTTTTTTTTTATTAGCACCAGTACAGTCACATAATCCATACATTTGTCCCACTATGGCTCAAATTAAATACATGAATAAGGTTAAAAGTCATATATGAGAATATTCTAGTCTAGTCTCTCCATCTATAATATATGGACAGAAGTATTGGGACACACCTCATTGAATTCATGTGTTTCATTCAGTCCCATTGCCACAGGTGTATAAAGTCAAGCACCTAGGCAGTCTGCCTTTACAAACATTTCTGAAGGAATGAGTCTTTCTAAACAGCTCACTGAATTCCAGCGTGGTACTGTAATAGGATGCAACCATTAAAACAAGTCAGTTTGTGAAATTTCTTCCCTCCTAGATATTCCATGAACTGTGGTAATATTGCAAAGTGAAAGTGTTTAGGAACCGCAGCAACAAAGTGGTAGACCAAGTAGTGTTACAGAGTGGTGTCGCCGAGTGCTGAGGTGCATAGTTCATAAAAGTCACCAATGCCCTGCTGACTCAATGACTGCACAGTTCCAAACCTCTCCTGGCATTAACATACGCACAAAAACTGTGCCGGGAGCTTTATGGTATTGGTGTCCACAGCCAAGCAGCTACATGCAAGTCTTACATCACCAAGCACAATGCCAAGTGTCGGATGGAGTGGTGTAAAGCTTGCCGCCAGTGGGCTCTGAAGCAGTGGAAACGTGTTCTGTGGAGTGACAAATCACGCTTCTCTATCTGGCAGTCTGATGGATGAGTCTGGGTTTGGCGAAAGTCAGGAGAACGTTACCTGCCTGACTGCATTGTGCGAACTGTAAAGTTGGGTGGAGGAGGGATAATGCTTTGGGGGTATTTCTCAGAGGTTGGCCTAGGCACCTTAGTTCTAGTAAAGGGAAATTTTAATTCTTCAGCATACCAGGACAACCTTGTGGGTACAGTTTGGGAAAGGCCCTTTTCTATTCTAGCATGACTGTGCTGTAGTGCACTAAGCAAGGTCCATAAAGAATAAAGACCTGGTTAAGTGAGTTTGGTGTGGAAAAACTTGACTGGACCCCATACAGAGTCCTGACCTCAACTTCATTTAACACCTTTGGAATGAACTAGAACGGAGATTGTGAGCCAGGTCCCCTCGTCCAACATCAGTGTCTGACCTCACAAATACTCTTCAGGGTGAATGGGCGTAAATTCCCATAGACACACTCCAACATTTTGTAGAAATCCTTACCAGATTAGTGGAAGCCGTATTAGCTGCAAAGGAGGGACCAACTCCATATTAATGCCTACAGATTCAGAATGGGATGTCCTTATATCTCCTGTGCGTGTCCTAATACTTTTGTCCATATAGTCTTTATCTATCTATCTCTCTGTCTGTCTGTCTGTCTGTCTGTTTGTCTGTCTGTCGGTCTATCTACACCATTTAGCCATAAAGTGGGCTGCAATGGCACCTATCAAGAGGTGGGATATATTAGGCATCAAGTGACCAGTCAGTTCTTGAAGATGATGTGTTGGAAGCAGGAAAAATGGTCATGCATAAGGATCTGAGCGGTTTTGACAATGTTCAAAGTGTAATGGCTAGATGACTCGGTCAGAGCATCTCCAAAATGGCAGATTTTGTGGAGTGTTCACGGAATTCAGTGGTAAATACCTACCAAAAGTGGTCCAAGGTAGGACAAAGAGTAATTCAGCGACAGGGTGTTGGGCACCCAAGGATCATTTACGTGGATGGGGAGTGAAAGTAAGCACGTCTGGTCCGATTCCACAGAAGAGCTACTGTGGCACAAATTGATGAAAAAGTTAATGCTGGCTATAATAGTTAATGCTGGCTATGATAGAAAGGTGTCAGAACGCATAATGCATTGCAGCTTGCTGCTTTTGGGACTGCGTACAAGCAGACCGCTCAGAGTTCAGAAAGCTCCTACAATGGGCGCGTGAGCATCAGAAATGCACCATGGAGCAATGATAGAAGGTGGTCTGGTCTGATGAATTATGTTTTCTTTTGCATCATGTGGATGGCCGGATGCGTGAGCGTGAGCATCACTTACCTGGGGAAGAGATGGCACTGAACTATGGGAAGAAGGCAAGCTGAACGAGTCAGTGTCATGCTCTGGACAATGTTCTGCTGGGAAACCTTGGGTCCTGACTTTCATGCGGATGCTACTTTGACACATACCACCTACCTAATGTCAAGGCTGTGGGGTATGTGGGTCCACTCGGCCGCCCTGCCATAGCGGAGTAGCAGCTGGTCAAGCGAGAGCCAATAATAGTCTCTAGAACAAGAATACCTGGGTAGATGACTTGTGCTATTGGAAGCTGGCTTGTGCCGGACTATCGGAAGCTGGCTTGTGCTGGACAACAGGACTTGTCTCGGATACAGGACATGGATACTGAAGTCGTTTCGGATACTGGACTTGGCATGGACACCGGACACGGATACGGAAGCCGTCACAGACACAAGACTTGACACGGACATGGATACTGAAGTCATCACAAACACAGAACTTGGCACAGACACTGGACACGGACACTAGATATAGGACACAAGATACAGGATATGGAAAATAGGACATGAGATACAGGATTACGCTTGGGAACCTTTGCAGACCAATGCAGGGTTAGATACAACATGCTGGGATCAGGATTTACTTGGGTAGAGTTGAAGCACCATAATAATAAAGCCACCAGTCACTTTTTTTAAAAACGTAAAAAATGCTTGCTCGTCTTGGAAAGAAAGGGGGTGTCACTTCTTAATCATGTTACATGACATTTGTTTCTTAAAGTTTTCCAACTCTTTTTTCCTTTCACAAAAATACAATCCGGTGTAAATAAACCATTTGAGAAATACAGTGCAGTTCCTGCAAATGTCAGAAACAAAATTGTGGCACTTGATTAAGATAGCTTTCAGCCTAAATGCTATTCATTGCAATGTAATTGTACCAGAAAACTGGCGCAGTTGCATTGATAAATAAGCCCCAATGTACCATACATACGAATTATTTATCACGCAATACTATGTCCATATTTCTATTAATGTAGAATGACTTACAAGCCATTTAGGAGATTCTGGATTACTTACCACTCACTATAGCACTGGTCACCAGTTTTGTTCAAGAATTTATGATCGCTTGAATGTGCACACGGCTTAAATTTTATGGAACTATGACACATAAATTGATCTCACTTTTCTCTTTGTACTAATTGTTAATTGTTTTATGCATTGCAAAATTAAGGTACCAAAATATCCAGAGGACCATTGCAACTGAAAGGCCAGAAGAAGAATCTGTTGGTCGAAATGATAGACTCCTTGGGATTGGTGATTCAGAGACTGACTTGTCAGAGGCAAATTCAGGTACTGCGAGTTATGTTTATTAAAATGTGTGTTAGAAAAAAAAAAATTGAATAGTATGAATGTAATGGGATGACTTAGTACTTCATTAAACTAGTTTCTCTTTATCCCAAATGGATTCCCTCCTGAAAACATCTAAAGATATCAATGACATAAGAGTGTAAAGATAAATATTCTTCAATGATACCAGGTTTAGGCCCTGTTCACTCAAAATCCGTCTGGAATTTTGAGACCGATTTTGATCTGTCTGCATGGCGTTTGCCGCGTCTTTCGCAGCATTTTTCTCCCGCGGAAAATGAGTGCCGCGTCATAAACGGAGCGAAATACGCTTTCTATGCCTCCCATTGACGTCAGAGACGCAAACGCCTGAAGATAGGGCATGTCGCTTCTTTTTCCGAGAGATGGTTTTTCCGCTCACGGGAAAAAAACGCCTCCGCCTGCCATTGAAATGAATGGGAGGCATTTTCGGCCGTTTTTTGGCGCGTCTTCCGACGCAGTTTCTACGTACAAAAAGTGTCAAAAAAAACTCTGTGTGAACAGGGCCTTATATTATCTAATGTTTGTTTTAAACTTGGCCCTCACTGATAATGTAACTAACATTGCACAGATCACTCTGAAAGGGCCAGACACACATGAATAATACACAATATAAATGACCGCTGTTTAATCCATTAAAGGCTATGTACACCGTTGAAATAATATTCTTTCTTTTTTTTCTCCTAAAGTGTGTTTTGTGCAACTTTCTAAATACTTTTTATTAAGAATAATTTTTACTTTTTTAGATACGGCTGCTTTGTATCCTGTAAACAGAGCATCTGTATCTAGCGCTGAAACGTGTATGCGTCACGTCAGCGGCACTGACCGGTTCAGTGACAGCGGGTCCTGCGGCTCCTGTAACAGGTGGATCCTGTACTGTGACTTATTCCAGCCACGACTCGTCTCTGCAGAATTTGACACACAGACATGTTGATTTCTCGCTTTTCCAGCACCCTCCCAAACTATACCCGATCCTCTAAACAAATTTGTAATCCACAGTGCCCTAAAAACTATAAAAGTGCCCCATCACAGTAATAATGCCTGCTTTGGGGCTCCCGTAGCTAGTGTGGCAGTACCACAGTGTACCCTGTAAATAGCGCCTACAGCATCCTCTGTAGATAGTGCCACACACAGCCCCCTGTAGATAGTGCCACGCACAGCCTCCTCTAAATAGTGCCACACACTGCCTCCTGTAGATAGTGCCACACACACCCCCCTCTAAATAGTGCCACGCACAGCCCCCTGTAGATAGTGCCACACACAGCCCCCTTGTAGATTGTGCCACACACAGCCCCCCTTGTAAATAGTGCCACACAGCCCCCTCGTAGATAGTGCCACAGAGCCCCCTCGTACATAGTGTTGCACACTCCCTCTTGTAGATAGTGCCACACAGCCCACCCCCCTTGTAGATAGTGCCATGCAGCCCACTCCCTTGTACATAGTGCCACACAGCCCATCCCCTTGTAGATGGTGCCACACAGACCCACAAACAAATACAATTTTTTTTACTCACCTCGCCCCATTCCTGCGACATACAGAGACAGGACCCTTGTGTAGGCTGTCATGATCCAGTGAAGTCATCACCCCGGCCTGCGTGATTCTGTCCGAGTGTCTTATAGCCTGCAGGCCTAACATAGGCTGTAGCCTAGTGAATGGCGGAGCAGGTATCTGCTCCACCATAGTATTCAATTGTATCTGTGTACTGAGGACACAGATACAATTGAATGTGGCAGTCGCTAGCACACCACCGGGCATAACGGGACCCGTGCCGCCCGCCACATAACATTTATGATCTGGACGGCACGTGTACCGTCATATCGCTGGCCCTGTAGCAGCCGCTATGGCTCAGTTTGCCCCCCCTTAATTCCGGCCCTGCATACGGGTCTCATCAAGCTCTCACTACCAGTCGTGGCCTGATACAATGTACTGACAGTGGGTAGCGTCAGGACATGTGCTGCGTCGGAACATTGTGACGCAACACTTAGGACGTTAAGTGCGGCAGCTGGCTGTGCGCCACAACTGCGCCGTCCACTCCCTCCTTCCAATTCTCTCCTCTTCTTTTCTCCCCTTCGTCTCCCTCAGCATGCAACGTGGCAGATACAAGGTTCTGATGCCAAAAAACGTCAGTGCCTTATATGCGACGCAGCACTCAACGTCCTGAGTGCTGCGTCACATACAACGTCATGACACTACCTGGCATTAGTATGTTGTATGAGCCACAACATTCTAAGGGATCCTGAGGGGAGAAGAAAAGCGGTGATGTGAGTATACTTTTTTCTTTGTACAATTTTATTTTTTTTGTCCAAAGGGGAGCGTAGTCTGATCTGGGGGGGCAAGGTCTCTACCTTGCTACACCCTGCAGAGGGAAATCTACGCCAGCTAAGCGATTTCCGCTATAATTCACGCCAGCTTACGCATACATTATAAAAAATTTGTCAGCCCGATTTTGCCATTTCTCCTTTTGAGAAGCCACAGCCCTTTTTATAAATGTGCCAATGGCAGCATAAAAAGGCCAAAAGTCACAATTTGCTGCACAAATTGCGACATTTGGGCCCTTTTACGACTTTTATACACCAGAAAACTAGTGTAGAAAGGCTAATTAATTCCCGCCATAGGGAGTGCATAGTACATAAAAAAAAACAAAGACAATCTCTTAGAAATCTTAATCTAGATCAAAGTGTTACTATATCTGGCTGCTTGAATACTGTGACTGCTTGGGAAACTTTTTATGACACTAGCTAAAACTGGAAAATATTGCTTTACTCAAATCATAAATGAAAGAATAGTTTATTTCTACCTTAAGGGCCTCATTAGCAACAAGTCCAATCTTCTTTGAATCAGTTTAACACATGAGGCCCACTTTTTTCTGACATCATTGGAACTCTAACAGCAGGCGTCTGCACTTTTTTTATTTTACAGAGCTGAGAAGAGATGCAACGTTAACACCTATAAATTCCCAGAAAATAACCCTGTTATTACAGTCTCCAGCTGTCAAGTTTATAACGAATCCTGAGTTTTTTACTGTGCTGCATGCAAACTATGTGAGTATTTTTTGCATTTTACAGGAGCTCTGTCACCACATCATAAGTGCCCTATTTGCTACATACTGTGATCGGCGCTGTAATGTAGATTACAGCAGTGTTTTTTATTTAGAAAAACAATAAATTTTGACCAAATTATGACCTATTTTAGATTTATGCTAATGACTTTCTTAATGCCCAACTGGGCGTTTTTTAGCTTTTGAGCAAGTGGGCGTTGTAAAGAGAAGTGTATGATGCTGACCAATCAGCGTCATACACTTTTCTCCATTCATGTACTCAGCACATTGTGATCTTGCGAGATCATGATGTGCTGTCATTTACTGACACATTAACGTTACTAAAGTGTCTTGAGAGTGAATAGACATCGCTTCCAGCCAGGACGGGATGTCTATGCACAATCCCGACACTTCGGTAACGTTTGTGTGGGACTTAATGACAGCAAGCGTGATCTTGCGAGAGCACGCTGTAAATGACAGAACAGCGTGATCTGGATGTGCTGTGCTGTAAGTCCCACACAAACGTTACCGAAGTGTGGGGATTGTGAATAGACTTTGCGTCCTGGCGGGAAGAATATCGGTAAATAATGTTATGGTTATTTGTTAAACATAATAGGCCTTATTTATCAAAACTGCCCTTATTGTCAATAGCAACCAATCACAGTGCAGCTTTAATTTTGCCGTTTAAGAAATGAAAGCTGAGCTCTGATTGGTTTCTATGGGAAACCAGGACAGTTTTACTGTATGGTTCTGAATGTTTCTGTAAACAAACTTTGCTTCCTAACTTTCACGTTTTAAATAAAGAGAATGTTCATTTTGTCAGATTTCCCATTTATTATATATTTTCCTCCGTTCATATGCATAGCTTCTTTAAAAATTCTGTTAGTTTTTCCATGGAAACAGACAGCAGTTTATCTCCACTTCATTGCAAGAGATTTAACTGGTTGATGACTCGCGACGAGTATGCTCGTCATGAGCGGCAGGACTTTGCCACATCAGGACGAGCATACTTCTCTGTGTGTGTGCCCGTGTGATCAGGAGTGGGGCAACGGCTGTAATACACAGCCATAGCTCTAATGGCGGAGATAAGAGAAACATCTAATCTCCGCCGTTAACTTCTTGAATTCTGCGAACGTTGCACTCAAGGAGAAAAACGGGAGGGGGACCCCCATTTGATCGCGTCACAGGGAATCCATATGACGCAATCAGGGAACATACCCTCTATGGGCAGACGGCACAGGGTCCAATAAAGGACCCCAGGGCTTTCCTACCGTATTTCCTGTTGTTAGGGCATATTTAGGTATGCCCCAACAACTGCCTATGTACTATCAGTACATAGGCTAATGTTCCTCATATAGATATATGCAAGGCAATAAAGTTAAAAAATAAAAATTAAAAAATCTTCCTATGAGAAAAAGTAAAATTAATTAAATAAAAAAACTCAGTAAAAAAAATACACTAATTAATATACACATATTTGGTATTGTCACGGCCACAACAACATGCACCATAAAATGCATTAATTATAATGATTAGTATATGCTGCACAAAAAAAATAAATCTGCAGCGGAACTACATTTTTCTGCATATTTGCCAAATAAAAAATTTATATAAATTAAACAATAATGTATATGTACCAAGAAATGGCACCTACATAAAGTTCAACCCACAAAAAACAAACCCTCAGAAGCTATGTCGAACAAAAAGTTATGAGTGTCGGGATGCTAAGAGGAAAAAATGTAAAAATTGTTCTGTCCTCAAGGTGATACTTGTCTAATCGCTTGGACCCCCACAGATTGCAAAAGCAGGGGTCCCAAACCCCCATTTCTCCTCACTGCACTCACCCCAGTGAGGAAGAGCTTGAATGTAGCGGCGGCCTGTGGGAGTTCAATGTCTACGTAATTACCGTAGACTTTAAATGGAGCAGCAGTGAGCATACTCGACCACCGCTCCATTCAAAGTCATCATCATTGCAGTCGAGCAGTAAGGCGGAATGGGGGTTTGGGACTCCCGTTTTTGCGATTTGGTGGGAGTCCCAGCAGTGGGGCCCCCAGCGATCAAACAAGTATCCCCTATGCTATGGATAGGGGATAATTGTCAATTCTGGGACAACCCATTTAACTTCTTAACTTTTTTAATCCCTTAACAGCGAGTGATGGATGCCTGCCCATCCTCTCCAGTCTTCAATGTCGGAAAGAAAAGAAGCCTGGTTCTATTTTTTTTTCTAATGCAAGACATTGTTTTGCATATGAAACTGAGACCAAGTTTGGGCTCTAGTCCTGAAAAGTGTTCAACTCCCATCTGAGTTTCCACAATGCACTAGTCTATTGTAACAGAAAGTCTGGACCTAAAAAGTATTGCTGTTATGACAGTGTCCCTTTAATGGCAGTGTTCAGACATGTATTTAAAATATAACAGATAAATAAATAAGAAAATCATATTATGTCACTTGGTTATTAAAGGGGTTTTCCCATCAGAGACATTTATGACATATCCAGGGCCGGTTTTAGACAAAGTGTGGCCCTGGGCAAGGTTAAAAGTGGGCCCCAAATGCTGAATTAGGGCTTGTTCACATCTGCGTCGGGCTCCATTGATGGCTTCTGTCAGACCTTTCCGTCAGGGGAACCCATGAACACAAACCAAACGGAAACCATAGCTTCCATTTGCATTACCATTGATTTTAATGGTAATGCTTCCTTTGCAAATGGTTTCTGTTTGTCTCCGTTCCGGAAGGTTTTGTTTTTTTGCGGAAACTATAGCGCAGTAGACTGTGCTATTGATTCCGTCAAAAAAACTGATAGTGCCACACAGCCCCTCTTGTATATAGTGCCACACAACCCCCCTTAGTAGATAGTGCCACACAACCCCTCTTGTATATAGTGCCACACAACGCCGCTTAGTAGAGTGCCACACAGCCCCTCTTGTAAATAGTGCCACATAGCCCCCCTCCCTTCTATTTAGTGCCACTCCCTTGTATATATAGTGCCACACAGCCCCCCCTTGTATATATAGTGGCACACAGCTCCCCCTTGTATATAGTGCCACATAACCTCCCTTGCATATAGTGCCACACAGCCCCCCCCTTGTATATAGTGGCACACAGCCCCCCCTTGTGTATATAGTGCTACACAGTGCCCCCCTTGTATATAGTGCTACACAGCACCCCCTTATATATATAGTGCCACAGAGCAATCCCCCTGTGTATTGCCACACAGCCCCCTCCCTTGTAGATAATGCCACAGAAACCCCCTCACTTGTATATAGTGCCACACTTTGCCCCGCCTTGTATATAGTGCTGCACAGCGTCCCCACTTGTATATAGTGCTACACAGCGTCCCCCCTTGTATATAGTGCTACACAGCCCCCCTTGTATATAGTGCTACACAGCACCCCCTTATATATATAGTGCCACACAGCAATCCCCCTGTGTATTGCCACACAGCCCCCTCCCTTGTAGATAATGCCACAGAAACCCCCTCACTTGTATATAGTGCCACACTTTGCCCCGTCTTGTATATAGTGCTACACAGCGTCCCCCCTTGTATATAGTGCTACACAGCCCCCCTTGTCTATAGTGCTACGCAGTGCCCCCCCTTGTATATAGTGCTACACAGCGCACCCCCCTTGTATATAGTGCTACACAGGGCCCCCCCTCGTATGTAGTGCTACACAGGGCCCCCCCACGAGTCCTGTGTAGCACTATATACGAATATAGTGCTACACAGGACCCCCCTCGTATATAGTGCTACACAGGGCCCCCCTCGTATATAGTGCTACACAGCGCTCCCCCCATTGTATATAGTGCTATGCAGCACCTCCCTTGTATAGAGTGCTACACAGCGCTGCCACCATTCTTGTTGTATATAGTGCTACACAGCGCCCCCCCCCTTGTATAGTGTGCTACACAGTGCCCCCCCCCACTGTATATACTGCTACACAGTGCCCCCCCTTGTATAGCGTACTACACAGCACCCCCCCCCCATTGTATATAGGGCTACACAGCGCCCCCCCTTGTATATAAGTCTACACAGCGCCCCCCGTTGTATATAGTGCTGCTACACAGCGCCCCCTTATATATAGTGCTACACAGCTCCCCCTTATATATAGTGCTACACAGCACTGCCGCCCTTGTATATAGTGCTACACAGCGCCCATCCCTTGTATATAGTGCTACACAGCGCCCCCCCTTATGTATAGTGCTACACAGTGCCGCCCCCCCTTGTATATAGTGCAACACAGTGCCGACTTCACTTCTATATAGTCCTACACAGCCACCCCTCCCCGTATACTGGCATTCAGCCATCGAAAAACAATAAAAAAAATTGTACTTACCTTGTCCCGTTCCCGCGACGGACGGAGCAATGTAGTACCTCCAGACATAACGTACCTTGAGAAAGCGTGTACCAGCACGTGAAACGGCCGTAGGCTATTCCACATCCTGACCTAGATCTCTTTTTGTAATAAAGAAAATATTTTTTGCCAGCTTCGGTGAGTGCCTCGATCATTCCTCTACATATATACCTCCAGACATAACGCATGCGCGGACCAGCGTGATGCACTTACGTCATCACGCTGGCCTGCGCAGGGAGTCTTCCCAGCATCTTATAGGCTGCAGACCTAACGTGGCCTGCAGCCTATAATATTAATTTGTATCTGCATCCTGAGAAGGTAGAGACCAGTGAATGTGGCTGTCACTAGCAAAAGAGCCCCCTTTGGTGCTAGCGACATCACCGGGCATGAGTGGGCCTGTGCCGCCCGGGCCATAAATGTTTTGGACCGGGTGGTGCGGGCCCTAAGAGGATGCTGGCCCTGGGCAATTGCCCAGTATGCTCCCCCCTAACGTCGGCCCTGGACATATCCACAGGATATGTCATAAATGTCAGATAGATGCGGGTCCCACCTCTGGGACCCGCGTCTGTTTCTAGAATGGGGCCCCCTAAACTCCATTCTAGCTTTTTGTGCTCACACTGCCTTGCGGCCACTTACTGATTACATGGTCGGGAGTTACATATCCAGTGGATATGTCATAAATGTCCCTCATGGGAAAACCCATGAGGGCGGTAAGATTTAACAGTCTGGTGTTAATTGTAAATATACATATCCTTACTCACTATATTCTCTACTAGGGAAGCCAAGTTGTTATTACTGTGTTATTTCATAGCATTTCACAACATAATCATAAACTTGGGGAATTTTATTCTTCCATTTTGTATTTAATCATTTATTAGTGACACACATTTACATATACAGTCAAACTTAAAATGTGCTTGTACGTTCATTTTCATTACTGCACCTGCATTCTATAAAATACATTTGTTTTTTCCATCAATAAAACACGTTTTCTTGTGGGAAAAATATCAGTCATACATTAACATGTTGTCAGTAGAAGATTTCAGCAACAGTTTTTATTTAGATTTTTCTCAAATAAACATATTACACATATCTCAGACATAGTTAATAATTTTATTAACACTTATTTTCACAAAGCTAATGTACAGGTGACATGAATATAAAAAAAAATCTGCACATTTAAATACAGGGCTTTTCCTGTCTAGCTAGTCTATACTACATTATCCTTACATGACCAGTAATGAATTCTACGGGCAATAATAAAAAATCATATTTAGTTAGATTTACCAATACTATTTCAAACAAAAAGTAGAAGTTGCCCATAGCAAAGAAACAGATTCCACCTCTCTTATCAAGAAGCAACTGTACTTTCAGAAAACATTTGATGTCATAGCCACATATGAGAATTTTTGATCGGTGGGGGTCCAGGTGCTAAGACCCCCAAAAATCACTGAAATTACGGTACAGAAGCGCTTGGAGAGCCAAACAGTCAAGCGCTTCTGTACCTTCATTTCAGTGATTTTTGAGGGTCTTCGCACCCAGACCCCCACCGATCAAAAATTCTCATGTCGCTATGACATATCGAATGTTTTCTGAAAGTACAGTTCATCTTTAATTTAATACTTAAAGTAAAGAAAGCAGAACCAATGGCATATTTGACATATTGTAATCAATATATGACAATATTATAACACTGTAATCAATCTCTAAATTGTTATCTTACCCCATGTCAGAGTGCCTACAGAGTCTTCACTAACAGCACCTGCTTGAAACACATGATTCTGAAAATTCGCCGGGACGCCAGGAATTTTGAACGCTATCAGCACAACAGAGACCTAGTGAACTTCATTAATATGTTTGCTGACACTAGATTGGAGTTGCCACGTGGCTGGGAAATTAAAACTGACCAACAAGGAAAGGTATGATATAAAGAACTAAATAGAAATAGGGAGCTTAAAGGGTTATTTCCATCTCAGTCATTTATAGCATATTCTTAAATGTGGATCCTGTCTGGCTTGGTTTCCCCAGGCCAGAGAGGGGCTCACACCTTTTAGAAATTTATAGCATATCCTGTGGATATGCCATAAATGTCTGAGGTGAGGCTACCCCATTGATGGTTATGTCCAATCATTTTATATTGCTCCAATCCATCTAAAATAAAAAGTAAAGCAAATTTGCTAATAATCTTGATTAAAAATATCTTACAATTTTATGTCTGTAGCTCATACGCAGACCTATGTTTCTTCATGGTTATAGGCTCCACCTCACTGCTTTTCATTCCTCTATTTCTCTCCCTCTCATCTTCTTCCTCTTTCTATGACCCTATGTATATGTTAACATACATATCCCTTTTTTTCCAGTCTTTCTTTGTAGATCATAACAGCCGAGCAACAACATTTATTGATCCACGAATTCCTCTTCAAAATGGCCGACTTCCAAATCATTTGACTCACAGACAGCATCTTCAGAGGCTTAGAAGTTACAGTGCTGGGGAGGTAATTCCACAAGAAGTTTCTATAATATAAATACATTAGATGGCCTGAAGTATGTGGACACCTGATCATCACACCTATATGTGCTTGTTGGACATCCCATTACAAAACCATGGCCGTTAATATGGAGTTGGGCCCCCTTTTGTGGGTATACCAGCCTCCAGTCTTCTGGGAAGGCTTTCCACAAGATTTTGGAGTGTGTCTGTGGGAACTTGTGTCCATTCAGCCAAAAGAGCATTTGTGAGGTCAGGCACGGCTGTTGGGTTAGAAGGCCTTGCTTGCAATTGGCATTCCAGGTCATACCAAAAAGGTTTGATGGGGTTAAGGTCAGGGCTATCTGCAAGCCACTCTAATTCCCCAACACCAGACTTGTCATACTATGTCTTTATGGACCTTGATTTGTGCACAGGGGCCCAGCCATGCTGGAACAGGAAAATGTGTTGTCTGACATGTCTTGGTTTCTGTAGCATTAACATTATCTTTCACTGGTAACAAGGGGCCGAGCCCAAATCCTGGTAAACGGCCTCAGACCATCACTTGGACCCTACTCCACTAAATTTTACAGTAGCCACTATGCATTCCAGTATGTAGCGTTTTCCTGGTGTCTGCTAAACCCAGATTTGTCTTTGAGACTGCCAGATAGTGAAACGTGATTTATCACTCCAGAGAACACATTTTCACTGCTCCAAAGTCCATTGGTGGTATGTGTCACACCGCTCTAGTTGACGCTTATCATTGTGCTTAGTGATATTAGAATTGTGTGCAGATGCTGAACTACGGAAACCCATCTCATGAAGCCCTGACGCACATTTTTGTGATTATTTCACTTCCAGAGAAAGTTTGGAACTCTGTAGTGAGTGATGCTACAGAGGATTGACGATATTTATGCACAACTTGCTTCAGCACTCAGCTGCTCCGCTCTGTGAGTTTGCGTTGTCTACCATGACTGAGCTCTAATTATTCCTAGACACAATAACAGCACTTAGGGTGAGTTACACATAGTGTAAATGCTGCTGACTTTTCTGCAACTGATTTTGGTTCTGAAAATCTGCAGCATAATACATTAGCAGCAAAATGGATGAAATTTGAACAAATCTCATCCACACTCTGTGTTAATGTTGAGTGGGAAAAAAACGCTTAGAAATTGATCTGCGGTGCGTTTTTTTTAAACCGCAGCACGTCAATTGTATTTGTCTAACCACTACTTTTGTTTTGCGGGTTTTCCCCCATTGATTTCAATGGGGAGGTAAAACCTGCGACAATTAGCAGATATTGCATTTTTTAAGGCGGAAAAGCTGCGATTCCGCCGCAGAAAACTCAATTCAGAAAAAAGAGAAACTCTTAGGGTATGTGCACACACACTAATTACGTCTGTAATTGACGGACGTATTTCGGCCGCAAGTACCGGACCGAACACAGTGCAGGGAGCCGGGCTCCTAGCATCATACTTATGTACGATGCTAGGAGTCCCTGCCTCGCCGTGGAACTACTGTCCTGTATTGAAAACATGATTACAGTACGGGACAGTTGTCCTGCAGCGAGGCAGGGACTCCTAGCATCGTACATAACTATGATGCTAGGAGCCCGGCTCCCTGCACTGTGTTCGGTCCGGTACTTGCGGCCGAAATACGTCCGTCAATTACGGACGTAATTAGTGTGTGTGCACATACCCTTATACTCACACAGAATTCTGTGCATCTTCACCAAGGCCGGCCTCCTGGGATGACGTTTCATCCCATGTGACCGCTGCAGCCAATCACAGGCTACAGCAATCACATGGGATAAAATGTCATTCTAGGAGGCCGGTCTGCAGGACATCAGAGGGTAAGCATGTTTTTTGTTTTGTTTTTTAAACGTGCAGCAGACATTCCGGCTGAAAATCTGCACTACAATTTGGTGCGGTTTTTCGGCTGGAATTCCCTGGGCCGCCAGGATGGGTACCTGTGTGAATAATGCCTTACAGTTGACCAGGGCAGATCTAGGAAATCCGAAATTTTACAAACGAACTTGTGGCAAAGGTGGCATCCAATGACTCTTCAGTACGACCCATGCTACTACTAATGCCTGTCCGTGAAGATTGCATGGCTGTGTGCTTGAATATATGCACCTGTTTGCATTGGGTGTGGCTGAAACACCAGAAGTCCATAATTAGGAGGAGTGACCACATCATTTTGGCCCTGTATTGTAAAATTGCAGCAACGTGTTTAGCATTGTTGCCTAGTTGTGGTAAGACATTGGATGTCATTTTATTTCATTACTTATTGTCTTGGAATTTACTTTCCTGTGAACAAGAGTGGGGGTGGTTCTATTTATTTGCCATTAGATGTAGAACTGTATTGTTTCCAAATAGTAGAATCACCAATTTTAATATAATGCTAATGGTTTGGTGTGTAGTTGGTGCTGTTTTAATCATAATCCTGACTTCATTTGTTAATAAAGTTTGTTGGGTTATGTCGTTTTTATGGCAAATTACTGCATTTTTAAATTGCATGTATGTATTCTGCTAGGCATCAGAGGTTTCCAGAAACAGAGGGGCATCACTATTAGCAAGACCAGGCAACAGTTTAGTTTCTGCAATCAGAAGTCAACATCAACCGGAATCAGTACCTTTAGGTAAGTATAAATATGCATTTGTTTAAAGCCTAAAGCTGGCCACGCAAGAGATTTTGGGACATTTTTTATGCCAAAGGCAGATATTTGCGGAAAAATCGATCTGCTGTGTTGGATTTTTTCGGTCATTGTTGGATGCAGTCATTGCCAATACTTTAAACGTTTTTAGTGCCAAACTACAGATGTGCACCCCAACGATTTAAGCCTACGTCACAGAACAAGGAAGAAATCAATCTGCTAAATGTTGTCAATTTATCGCTTTAATTTATGGCGTTGTCATTCAGAACAACAACCCTCACAGACCAACTGTAAATAAGTAATTTTAGTAAGCAGCCGTCTTTACTCTAAACCTAATTGCTTAGTCCTCCATGTCATTGTTTGGTGTGGCCTCACAATAGGGACCTGCTTACCTGCGATATGGAGGAAAATTGCGGTCACTGCTTATTTTCTTGTCCTTAACCACTTTGCTGCTGCAACA
Source organism: Rhinoderma darwinii (assembly GCF_050947455.1). Classification (NCBI taxonomy): domain Eukaryota; kingdom Metazoa; phylum Chordata; class Amphibia; order Anura; family Rhinodermatidae; genus Rhinoderma; species Rhinoderma darwinii. The sequence continues at coordinate 254,330,468 of NC_134691.1, forward strand.
ATTTTCTAGATTTTGCCATACACAACAAATAAAACCAGAATTATAAAATCTGAAAATGAATATTATACCCACATAAACATGTATTTTATTTAAGTAGAGACCGTACACATTTTAAAATGCCACCCAACACTTTACACTCATGGGCGTCATCATGCAATTTAACATCAAAATGTATCATTGTGTAAAAAAAATAGTGATATGGCTAAAAAACTGACCCAAGCAGAGCCTGAGATTCACAACTCTTATTTAGTTTAAGATGTGCAGAGTTTATACATGCAACTTATGTCTATGTCTACAAATATCCTCACAATAAAGGGCAAAACTGAAAAGACCAAAAACTCTGTGATCCAGTTGCTAGTAGACATCTGAGTCACTGAGTTGACAATTGTTCTGATTAGGCGCAAGACTTGATGAGCAACTGCTTATCTTCTCACCCCTGTAGTAGGAAATAAAAATTCTCATAAATTTGACAATCAGACATCACATATCCCACATAATTGGTAATAGAAGTGATAACATGAGGAAAAGTTCCCACTTAATCCCGTTGGGTCACCCCCCCTTGGGAAGACTGTACAGGGGACAAATATCAAGCTTAGTACATCTGTAATCTGGTTGTTATGGCTTCTCATTTAGGGCTACCCTCAGATTTTACAAATGAACTCTAAAGTTTGAGGACGAGCAGCAGTTATTGCAACTAATTTATCTCGGTAGTAGAAGTATCATGAATTAATAGCTGTGTAAACCAAACGCTAATCATTAATTCTAGGAAAATATTTCTTCATTTCAGCGTATAATGACAAGATTGTTGCATTTCTGAGACAGCCAAATATTTTTGAGATGCTTCAAGAACGTCAACCAAGTTTAGCACGGAATCATGCACTCAGGTACCTGTCCTTTTATTTCTAAAAGCAAAACACACTACTCATAGGCCGGGTTCACGCGTAGCGTAAATACTGTGGATTTTCCGCAACGCATTTAATTGCAGAAAATCCACAGGGTAATACAGTAGCAGCAAAGTGGATGAGATTTGAACAAATCTCAACCACATGCTGCATAAAAAAAACTTCATAAACTGACCTGTGGTGTGGTTTTTTAATCCGCACCATGTCCATTTGTAATGCAAAATCGCGTCCAGCTCGGCCTCCAGGGATGACGTTTCACATGGGATGAAACGTCATCTCAGTAGGCCGGGTTGCAGGATGTCAGAGGGACACATCACCAAGGTTATAGCCAGGGTAAGTATGAAAGTTTTTTTTTTTTTGTTTTCCTGCACTGCTTTCCGCAGTGGAAATACCACCCGAAGAAACTGCACTACATTGTGGTGTGGTGTTTCGGACGGAATATGATGTAGTTTTATGCAGCGTTACCCGGCCCGTGAGAACCCAGCCTTATGATTCATTTTCTACATTGTGACTGTTATATTGTTATTTAGAACTTGAAAGACTGGCATTGTATACACAAAGGGGGGGGGGGCTTTATCAATACACAGAAACTGTGCCAAATTTATCACAGTGGCTAATGGTGTGTAATCAATTTTTCGCATCTTGCTGGACATATTAGACACCTCTTGTCTGGCGTACTTTACACCTGTACTTGTATCAAAAAAAGTATTTACTATATCTGGTGCATTTTACGACCCCTCCCAGTCAAACCTTCTTTTTTTTTTTTTTTTACACAAAAAGTGTCATGAACACATAGTAAATCTGGCGCACAGAATGTAGGCCAGTTTATTGCGCAATTAAAGCCAGAATTCTGGCAAATTTTCACTTTTAAATTTACCCCAATTTATCTGACCTTTGGGCTTTTCCACCATTTATTGAAAGGTAACATAAAAATATTAGATCCATGTATGCCGGATTGATTTATACAGGACTCAAACTGATAGCAAAGTGTATCACTTTTCATGAGTCGTCACCAGTTTCAACGTGCGCATTTTTTATAGGATTCGTTGTCTTCAGTGACAGATTAAAAAAACAGTTTAGTTCAGTTTCAGAGCAAAACAACATATTAAAAAAACATTGGTGGGGACCCAACCTATATAGTCCAGCTCTGCGCAGGTTAGGTCTTTTATCATTAGTGTAAGGCTTTATTCAGACGAACGGAAAATACGTGCGTGCAACGCGCGTGATTTGCACGCGCGTTGCACGGACCTATATGTGATTTTTCCTCAGCGTGAGTCCGCTGAAAAAAAGTCACGACATTTCCGCTCTTTGGGCATTTTGCACGCATCACGCACCCATTGAAGTCAATGGGTGCGTAAAAACCACGCATGCCGCACGGAAGCACTTCCATGCGAACTGCGTGATTCGCGCAAGAGCTGTCAAAAGGATGAATGTAAACAGAAAAGCACCACGTGCTTTTCTATTTACAAACATCCAAACGGAGTGTCTTTGAGAAGAGCGAACCCGGACAACCGAACCGAACTAAACCGGGTTCGGCCGAACTCGTTTTGTCCGAACCCGGCAAAAAAATTTCCGGTACGCGACGTCACGAGATAGTCACTGGACAGTGACTATCTCGTGACGTCACGTACCGGAAATTTTTTTGCCGGGTTCGGCCAAAACGAGTTCGGCCGAACCCGGTTTAGTTCGGTCAGGGTGCTGAAAGAGTTAAACTGGTTCAGCACCCTGGACAGTGACTTCCGATCACAATATACATGAACGAGTAAAAAAAAAAAGAAGTTCTGACTTACCGATAACTCCCGGCTTCTTCCTCCAGTCTGACCTCCCGGGATGACAATTCAGTCCAAGTGACAGCTGCAGCCAATCACAGGCCAAGCACAGGCTGCAGCGGTCACATGGACTGCCGCGTCATTCAGGGAGGTGGGGCCAGATGTCAAGAGAGGTGCGTCACCAAGGGCGCGTCACCAAGGCAACGGCCGGGAAGTTCTCGGTAAGTACGAACCTCTTTTTTTTAACAGGTTGCTAGATATGGTGATCGGAATTCACTGTCGAGGGTGCTGAAAGAGTTACTGCCGATCAGTTAACTCTTTCAGCACCCTGGACAGTGACTGACGTCAGCTAGAATCATCTCTATGATGGCGGCTGCGTGAAAATCATGGATGACACATGGAGCTGGCAAGTGATTTTTGCGCGCGCAAAACACCGCGTTTTTGCGTCCGCAAAAACGCCACGTTCGTGTGAATCCAGCCTAACTACCATATTAGCAAGTTTAGCTGCTGCTACAGGGCTCATCTCTACACAGAGGAAAGGGATGCCGTTAGCGATCACTATAAGGGAATGTTCAGACATGGCGGATTTGCTTCAGAATTCCGCTGCAGACAGGCTGCATTGGAAATCCGCAGCAGACTTTTTTTCTTTGGTTTCTATTGCTTTTTAGGAAACTTAGTGCAGATGTTGCGGAAAATAACAGTGCAGAAACCAGCTTGCAGTGTGGAATTTACATTCCGCAGCATGCACAGTCTGTTGCAGAGAAGCAGCGGATTTTCACTACAAGTCCGCTGCAAAATCTGCCACATCTGAATAAACTGTCAAATATGCATATTTTGCTGCAGATTCGCTGCGTAATTGCGTGATTGTGGCAGCGGTAAATTTCCGCCACGTCTGAACTAAGTGGTGGAACTAGGCATATAGAAAATCGAATGGAACCCTATTCTGTTTTCGTTAGGAGCTCCATATTTACTTGTTGCGCCCCTGACTGGGACCGCCAAGTATTCCTTTTTTCATAAACATTTGCATATTATTCCCTTTTGGGTGCTATGTTCCCTTATGGTTCGCGTTTAGGTTGTCTACTTGTAATTTAGGGACCCCTTTTTACGCCATTGGTTTGGTTAGAGGTTTTGTATTTTGTTCCTTTTATAAAGAGGACAAAGCAGACATGATATCTCCTCATGCTGTCTCTGATGATGTAAAATTCCAGTAAAAATCCAGTAAAATTTTATTTCATATGCCTAATAACTTTGTCGCAACTTAGGCTGTCGGTGCATCACAAAGTGAAATCTACGCCAGGTACAAGCTGGCGTAGATTTCCCCTACAATTTATGACCATTTCTGGCGTAAATTATAGTAAATTTGTCGAGCCACGGGTGGCCGACTAATTTTACTGTATATCCTGTCCCCTTTTTAAAAAGTGGTGAGAACAATTTTCAAGTGGATAAAGTTCCAATTTTTTGCGCAAAATAGGTGTGCGCCAAAATTTCCTTTTATTTTCTTAATAGAGTCCTCTCTTAGGGCACATTCAAACTAAGCAAAAATTTCACACTGTGGATTTTCCTGCAAATTTGCGGAGAATACTCAACGAATCTACATCAAAATTAGCATATATGAGGGCTCGTCCAGACATGGTAGATTTTTCAGCAGACTTGCCGTAGTTTTCAGCCTTTGCATTGCAAACGCTGAAATCCGCAGTGGAAAATCCGCAATACACTGTGCATGCTGCGGAAAGTAAATTTCGCACTGCAAGCTAGTTAATGCACAGTTGTTTTCCTCAATGTCTGCACTAAAAAGCTATACAATCCAAAGGGTTCCACAGCGGCCTGTCTACAGTGGAATTCCGCGGCTAATCCGCCATGGCTGAACGTGCCCTGAGAGTCTTAACTTAGTATGATTATCAGGGGAGAACAGCAATAATCTGCAAATGTTTACCTTATATAGTGAAGGAAATAAGTATTTGATCCCTTGCTGATTTTGTAAGTTTGCCCACTGTCAAAGTCATGAACAGTCTAGAATTTTTAGGCTAGGTTAATTTGACCAGTGAGAGATAGATTATATAAAAAAAAAAAAAAGAAAATCACATAGTCAAAATTATATATATTTATTTGCATTGTGCACAGAGAAATAAGTATTTGATCCCCTACCAACCATTAAGAGTTCAGCCTCCTCCAGACCAGTTACACGCTCCAAATCAACTTGGTGCCTGCATTAAACAGCTGTCTTACATGGTCACCTGTATAAAAGACTCCTGTCCACAGACTCAATTAATCAGTCTGACTCTAACCTCTACAACATGGGCAAGACCAAAGAGCTTTCTAAGGATGTCAGGGACAAGATCATAGACCTGCACAAGGCTGGAATGGGCTACAAAACCATAAGTAAGACGCTGGGTGAGAAGGAGACAACTGTTGGTGCAATAGTAAGAAAATGGAAGACATACAAAATGACTGTCAATCGACATCGATTTGGGGCTCCATGCAAAATCTCACCTCGTGGGGTATCCTTGATCCTGAGGAAGGTGAGAGCTCAGCCGAAAACTACACGGGGGGAACTTGTTAATGATCTCAAGACAGCTGGGACCACAGTCACCAAGAAAACCATTGGTAACACATTACGGCGTAATGGATTAAAATCCTGCAGTGCCCGCAAGGTCTCCCTGCTCAAGAAGGCACATGTACAGGCCCGTCTGAAGTTTGCAAATGAACATCTGGATGATTCTGAGAGTGATTGGGAGAAGGTGCTGTGGTCAGATGAGACTAAAATTGAGCTCTTTGGCATTAACTCAACTCGCCGTGTTTGGAGGAAGAGAAATGCTGCCTATGACTCAAAGAACACCGTCCCCACTGTCAAGCATGGAGGTGGCAACATTATGTTTTGGGGGTGTTTCTCTGCTAAGGGCACAGGACTACTTCACCGCATCAATGGGAGAATGGATGGAGCCATGTACCGTCAAATCCTGAGTGACAACGTCCTTCCCTCCACCAGGACATTAAAAATGGCTCGTGGCTGGGTCTTCCAGCACGACAATGACCCGAAACATACAGCCAAGGCAACAAAGGAGTGGCTCAAAAAGAAGCACATTAAGGTCATGGAGTGGCCTAGCCAGTCTCCAGACCTTAATCCCATCGAAAACTTATGGAGGGAGCTGAAGATCCGAGTTGCCAAGCGACAGCCTCGAAATCTTAATGATTTACAGATGATCTGCAAAGAGGAGTGGGCCAAAATTCCATCTAACATGTGTGCAAACCTCATCATCAACTACAAAAAACATCTGACTGCTGTGCTTGCCAACAAGGGTTTTGCCACCAAGTATTAAGTCTTCTTTGCCAAAGGGATCAAATACTTATTTCTCTGTGCACAATGCAAATAAATATATATAATTTTGAATATGTGATTTTCAGTTTTTTTTTTTTAGATAATCTATCTCTCACTGGTAAAATGAACCTAGCCTAAAATTTCTAGACTGTTCATGTCTTTGACAGTGGGCAAACTTACAAAATCAGCAAGGGATCAAATACTTATTTCCTTCACTGTATAAGTGCCAATTTATGCCAGTTAAATGTAATGTTTTCAATGTTGACCTTCTTTCCACTTACCAATTTTATTTGAAATGGGGAGGCTTCCCTCTAAGATATGACGTACAGTATGTTTATATGTATGTTATGTAAGTGCATTATGTGTTTGTTTGTTTGTTTGTTTGTTTGTTTGTTTGTTTGTTTGTTTGTTTGTTTGTTTGTTTATGTATTCATGTATCTACTTGGATCATTTAATCCCTCTACATAAAACAAAATGCAGGGTATGTTTATTATATTTGCATGTCACCTGTAGTTACAATATATCCTTTCATGTTACAGGGAGAAGATTCATTACATTCGAACAGAGGGCACCCATGGTCTTGAGAAATTGTCTTGTGATGCTGACTTAGTTATTCTTCTAAGGTACAGCAAAGACATGATATTATATAATTCGAGACAGAGAAGCCAGCCAGAACACAGGAGTGCAGATTGACTGCACTTAATATTCTGAATACATTTCGGATCTACCTTAAAATATGTGCTTTTATTAGAAAATTTGAGAGTTAGAACTATTTTTAAAGGGAACCTGTCAACATTTTTGAGGCCTCAAAACTGCTGACTGAGCGATATAGGGAAAGGAATTTTAACTGTACCTTTTTTCTCGGTCATGCAACTTGCATGACCGAGAAATCGACGTTTGTTTCCCCCCGACGCAGCAGTCGCAAACAGTGGCAGATAATCATAGGAGCGTTTGGGGCACCCGGGGCACATGGCTGCCCAAAGTACATTGCAGTTTTGTAACTTTTTTGCCGCGAATCGCAAATGAACCTGCCGACATAAGGTGAGATGACCTTATCACTGCAGTTCTTGTTACTGAAGAAAGACTTGCAGGTCACATGACCCTGTATCAATACCTATACCAATCCAGGCCAAAAACCCATATAATGATCTACGTATATCAATACATAAATACAATACCTATAAACATATATGTAGATACTACCATGTAAATACTAAAATCACATAATAGCACACCATTTGTACCATACAAAAGATTTTTATTATTATTCTCCAAAAAGATTAAAACCACAATGGCCATCAAGACCTAAAATTCTGTCATTTTAGGTCTTGATGCCCTTTGTGTTTTTTATCTTTTTGGAGAATAATAATAAAAAAAATTTGTATGGTACAAATGGTGTGCTATTATGTGATTTTAGTATTTACATGGTAGTATCTACATATATGTTTATGGGTATTGTACACATGACCATGTAGGCAGGTCCTAGTATAGCATCAAGACTCCATAGAGAAGGCTGTGAGCTGCTATGTAAGTACATGGGGTCTGTATTAGTTTAAGGGGTCTGGCGTCTGTAGTTAGGGGGTCTGGTCTGGGGTCTGTATTAGTTTAGGGGTCTGGGATCTATTAGTTTAGAAGTCTGTATTTAGGGGTCTTGGTTCTGTATTAGTTTACCGAGTCAGGTCTGGGGTCATAATTAGTTTAGGGGGTTAGATCTGGGGGTCTGTATTTAGGGGCCTGGGCTCTGTATTAGTTTAGGGGTCTGTATTTAGGGGTCTGTCCTGTGGTGTGTATTAGTTTAGGGGGACAGGTCTGGGGGTCTGTATTTAGGGGGTCTAGTCTAGGGTCTGTATTTATGTAGGTTTTTTTGGGGGGGGTCTGTATTTGTTTAGGGGGCATCTGGTCTGGGGACTGCAATAGTTTAGAATGTCTGGGGTATGTATGTATTCTAGGGTTTGGTCTGGGGTCGGAATTTATTAGTCTGAGTTAATGTTTGGGCCTGGGGTCTGAATTTGCTTAGGGATCTGGTCTGGGGTATGGAACAATTTAGGGGGTTTGGTGTCTGATTTTTTTGTGTATCTATAGAGGCTGGAAATTGCTGCAGAAGCAAAGAGGTCTCAGTAGGAATCTCTGCAGTCATCAGGAGAAGTCGCCATAACGGTCGATGTCCGAGATGAAAAGAAAAGAGAACGACTCCCATCAGAACAGACGTCACCTGTAAGTCACTGGATTTAATAGAGAATCTGTCATCTCTCCTGCAATGTCTACTATAGGAAATCCTTGTATTCCACAAAATGTCTTTGTGTAGCCCAGGACTAATAGACAAATTCATGTTACCATTCGCATTGTCAAGAGAATGTGTCCCTACACAGTGTGATGTTTTCAGTGATGGTTGGAGACTGTCAGTATATAGGGACACAGCCCTTTGACAAGGGGAATTGTAACACCCATTTGTCAATGCTCACACAGAAAGGTGGTGTTAACTATAGGCGCGGCAGGGCGGTGGTGGATAATAGGGGCCGAAGTTTGGGAAACAGCCCAGGACTTAATCCGCCACCGGTTGCAAGTGTCACTCTCTGCCCTGAGTGATGGCTCTAGCAGCCAATCATTAGACTGCTAGAGCTGTCATTCAGAGGAGAGGGTCAGGACTTGCAGTGTGCAGTGCAGAACACTTGCACATCAAGTCCCGCCTCAGAGGCACTTCCGATCGGCACGCTAGGGGAACTACATATAATTTGCTCTGTAATGTGGCTTTCATGACCAAGACAAAAGGTATGTTTAAACTGCTGACAGGTTCTTCTTAAGAATTATACAGGTTATACTCTTCCGAGCACCATGCTTCTTTGTCTATTTGCTTGATGGTTTTTGCATCCTTGACCTAATGTTGATGCCATTGTTAGTGTATTGATAAATCTGGGATCCAAAGCAAGTGACCACACTAGTTTCTTTCACTGCTGCACACTAACGGTACTAGCAAATTTGGTACTACCTATGCACACCATCGACTGCCATCTGCCATCTAATGCTCTAGATGGCATCTCAATGCTGTGTCTACTCTGTAAACAGAATAGTCAGTACTGAGACTGGTTACAATTTAACAAGACACACGGCATTCCCAAAGCAAGTCAGTGTAACGCCTCATGCACACGCCCGTGCATTACGATCCGCATACTATCCGCAATTGCGGATAGTATAGGACACATTCTATCCTATGGACCAATGCACACCACCGTGGTTTCCACGGTTCGTGCATTGTAAGGGAGCCCGGACCGCAAAAAAATAAGACAAGTCATTTTACTGGCTGCATTTGCGGTCCTGGCTGCTTAAAGTCAATGCACATCTTGTGTGTGCACAGACTGTGATTGTGGACGGCCAGCGGATGACACTCCTTGGGCTGCCTGTGGCTACGATCGTATGATCTAACTCTTTCAGCACAAGGCCTAACTATTTAAGCACAAGGTAACACCACAACAATACCAGGTAAAGCGCCCTCATATTAGTGCCATTCACAGTGCCCCATGTCTGTGCCAGCAAAGGATCCTTTGTAACAGTTTTTATCCCAGATCCTTCATATTTGACAGCCATTCTCCAAATAAAGTGTGCAGTTTCATTAATTTAGTACAATACTCCCCCCTCCCTGACCTCAGCAGGAAGCTGTCTTCCCTTCTCATTTTATCATGTCAGTCTTTTACATGGGCCAGTAGCACCTGCAGTGTTGCTTTTGCAGTGCTAAGTTTGCACAGAGCTTCCCCCTGCTGGCCACCTGTGTCATTAATTTTCGAGGCAGTGTTACAAGTCCGGCATCAAAACCCCTTAAAGAGGCTCTGTCACCACATTATAAATGCCCTATATTGTACATAATCTGATCGGCGCTGTAATGTAGGTTACTGCAGTGATCTTTATTTCTAAAAACGATCATTTTTGACGGAGTTACGACCTATCTTTAGCTTTATTCTAATGAGTTTCTTAATGCCCAACTGGGCGTGTTTTACTTTTTGACCAAGTGGGCGTTGTGGAGAGCAGTGTATGACGCTGACCAATCAAAGACCAATCAGCGTCATACACTTCTCTCCATTCATTTACACAGCACATAGTGTTCTTACTAGATCACTATGTGCAGCCACATACACACACACTAACAAATTAGTGTCCTGACAATGAATAGGCATCACTACCAGCCAGGACGTGATGTCTATTCAGAATCCTGACACTTCAGTAATATTTGTGTGAGATTTACAGCAAGGCAAGCGTAATCTCGCGAGATTACGCTGTAAACTGTCATTTAAAACGAGATTACGCTTGCCTTGCTGTAAATCACACACAAACGTTACTGAAGTGTCAGGATCCTGAATAGACATCACGTTCTGGCTGGTAGTGATGCCTATTCATTGTCAGGACACTTCAGTAACGTTAATGTGTGTGTATGTGGCTGCATATAGTGATCTAGTAAGAACACTATGTGCTGTGTAAATGAATGGAGAGAAGTGTATGACGCTGATTGGTCAGCGTCATACACTTCCCTCCACAATGCCCACTTGGTCAAAAAGTAAAACACGCCCATTTTAGCATTAAGAAACTCATCAGCATAAAGCTAAAATCGTTCATAACTCCATCAAAAATGATAGTTTTTCTAAATAAAAGCACTGCTGTAATCTACATTACAGCGCCGATCATATCATGTAGAAGATAGGGCACTTATAATGTGGTGACAGAGCCTCTTTAAGGACGTGGACTAGTTTGCACATTCAGGACGCAGCCCCATTTCTCTCAAATCTGACATGTGTCACTTTATGTGGTAATAACTTTGGAATGCTTTTACCTATCTAAGTGATTCTGAGATTCTTTTCTCGTGACACATTGTACTTTAAGTTAGTGGTAAAATTTGGTCGATACATTCAGTATTTTATTGTGAAAAAAAAAATAATTTTGCGAACATTTTTTAAAATTAGCATTTTCTAAATTTAAATGTATCTGCTTGTAAGATTTAACATTTCCCATATGTCTACTTTAGATTGGCATCGTTTTTTGAACATCCTTTTATTTTTCTAGGACGTTACAAAGCTTAGAAATTTAGCATACATTTTTCACATGTTCAAGAAAATTTCAAAAGGCTATTTTTACAGGGACGAGTTTAGTTGTGAAGTGGTTTTGAGGGATCCATACAATGCAAACCCCCATAAATCGCCGTATTTTAAAAACTTGAATACTTTGAGGGGTTCAAACAGCATTTAGAAAGTTTATTAACCCTTTAGGGCTTTTCACAAGAATTACAGCAAAGTAGGGACGAAATTTACAAATACAAATTTTACCAGAGAAACGCAACTCAATATTTATTGCTTAGATTCTGCAGTTTTTAGAAATATCCGACATGTGGCCCATGTGTGCTAATGGACTGAAACTCTGGCTCCAGAAGCAAAGGAGCACCTAGTGGATTTTGGGGCCTTCTTTTTATTTGAATATATTTTAGGCACCATGTCCGGTTTGAAGAGGTTTTGTGATGCCAAAACTGTAGAAACACCCCCCAAAAAGACACCATTTGGCACACTACACGGAATTTATCAAGTGGTATAGTGGGCATTTTGAACCCACATTTTCTTTGCTGAATTTAGTGAAAGGAAGCCTTGAAAATGAAAATCTAAATTTTTTTCAATAAAACATGGACATTTTAATTTTTTACAAGGCATAAAGGAGAAAAAACACCCTAACATTTGAAAAGCAATTTCTCCCGATTATGGCAATACCCCATATGTGGTGATAAACTGCTGTTTGGACACACGGCAGGTCTCAGAAGGGAAGGAGAACCATTTGGATTTTTGAGCTCAAGTTTTGCTGCAATGGTTTTCAGGTGCCATGTCACATTTGCAAAGCCCCTGACCAAATCAGTGTAAACCCCCAATAGTGACCCCATTTGGAAAACTACACCCCTCAAAGAATTTATCAAGGGTTATAGTGAGCATTTTGACCCCACAGGTTTTTTGCTGACTTTAGTGGAATTAGGCCGTGAAAATAAAAATCAAAATTTTTTTCTAATAAAATGTAGTTTCAGCTTAGATTTTTCAATTTTTACAATAAATAAAGGAGAAAAAGCAACCCAGCATTTGTAAAGCAATTTCTCCCAAGTACGGCAATACCCCATATGTGGTCATAAACTGCTGTTTGGACACACGGCAGGGCTCAGAAAGGCAGGAGCGTTATTTGGCATAGTAAAACAAACCCCAAGTAGTGACCCTTATTTTGGAAACTACACCCTTTAAGGTATTTTAAGGGCTGTAGTGAGCATTTTGTCCCCACAGATGTTTTTTCTTTAGTAATTAATGCATAGCGGATGGTGCAAAGTGAAAATTGCAATTTTAGTGCACAATATGTTGTGCCCTCGTAAGCTGGTTCTCATGGGTATGGTGATGCCATATATGTGGATGTAAACTGCTGTTTGGGCACACTGTAGGTTTCAGAAGGGAGGGAGCGCCATTTGGCTTTTCGAATGCAGATTTAGCTTGGCAGTTGTTCTGTTTGGGGTTTTGCTTGTATTTCAGTTTAGAATGTGGGGGCATATGTAAGCTGGGCACAGTACATCAGGGCATAATAAGAGGGTATAATAATGCGGTAATTAAATAATATTTCAGAGATATGTGGCCAGTGTCACACTGACAAATTGTGCCCGATATTATCCGCTTATGGATACTTTGTGTCGCTATATTCTGAAAGCCAGAACTTTTTAATTTTCAGTCAAAAAAAGCTGTGTAAGGTCTTGTTTATTGCGGGACGGGTTGTAGTTTTTATTGGTACTATTTTGGGGTACATGGGACTTTTTGATCACTTTTTATTCCATGTTTTGTGAGGGGTGGTGATAAAAAAAAATAGCGATTAAGATATTGTTTTTTATTTTATTTTTTTGCGGTGTTCACAGTGGGGAAAAATAACATTATAGTTTTATAGATTGGGTCGTTACCGACGCGGTGATACCAAATATGTGTACTTTTTGTAATGTTTTCATTTTTTCCCTATAATAAAAGTCTTATTATAGGAAAAAAGGCAGTATTTGTTTTTATTAACTTGAAACTTTTCTTTTTACACTTTTATTCAACTTTTTTTTTGTCCCACTAGGGGACTTGAGGGCCTGCATCTCTGATCTTTACTCTAATGCATTGCACTACCGACGTAGTGCAATGCATTAGAGCTGTCAGTCATTCACTGATAGCAAGCCTACTAGGTCCCGTCTCTAGGCGGGGCCTAATAGGCTATCGTATATGGCAGACCAAGAGGCCATTGTTAGGCCTCCGGTTGCCATAGCAACGATCGGCATCCTCACGATAACATCTAAAGGGTTAATGGCAGGTATCGGAGTTAGCTCCATTCCCTGCCGTTACAGCACGGTGTGAGCTGTAACATACAGCTGACACTGGAGGCTGACGTCGCAGGCTCATCTTGTTACTGTGGCCGGATGCCTTTTAGGCCTCGCCTCTGTTAGGCCTCCGGTCTGCTGGAGCAGTCATCGGAAACCCCGCTATTTCATTGCGGGGTTCCGATCTGCTTGTAAACACCATAGATGGAGCGCTCGCTTTTGAGTGCTGCATCTAAGGCTAGCTCCGGTCCTGGCCCTGAAGCAGTGATAGCATTAATTAACTATCACTGCTTTAAAACTGTGTCTGCAGACACAGTACCCTGTTAACGCTATGATGTAATAATCTGTCAGTTTGCGTTAACAGGACAACGCCTGTGACGGACTATTACGTCACATAGCATTAAGGGGTTAATGCAGATGCTTAGACTTGTTTGCCTTTAAATATTAGAGTAAATGAACCTGTATAGAACAGATTGCAGAGATTTGAAGATTAGGCAATACCTACTGGTAGATACTTCCTGGCAGAAGATCTTCTCAGGATCGCTCTACCACTATATTATACATTACGTAATGTTTCTACCTTATTGTAACAAACCGTGCCGGTGTGGATGACATAATTCCTGAAGAGGCTTGAGATTAAGGCTACAGTGTTCTAGATTTCTTTAAACATATTTAATCAGGAAATGTACTGTTCTCAATGAATCCATTCTGACTTGTTCTAAAGTGTTAGGTCTTACAAAGGCTTTGATGTTAATAGTCATATGAAACGAACAGAGGTTGGGTTGTTTAAATAGGCACCCATGCAAACATTGATATCATCTGCTGTATTTCCAGGCCATGACTTTTGTCACACTGAAGTTATACCATATGACACATTTAGGGTTTTCAAACATTTATGAAATCTGAATAAGTAACCATATAAAATACTTTCTTCAAGAGATGTGGCTCCTATACCTTATTCTGATTTTGTATAATTTCCCATGAAATGTTAATATTTATTTTTTTTGTATTTTGTATCACTAGTCCATTCAAAAATATTCTTCAGATATGTCATAGTTGATACTTCGAAGAGATTTCTGTTACTTACAATCTAACAACATTCTAAGCAAATACCAATCTCATGTCAATGATAGTATGCTTACACTGTTGTCCGATCTTCAGTGGTTAAAAATAAAACGAGCCTCTGGCATCTGTGTGTTTTTGCTGGGTGCTGATGTGATGCTGGCAAACCCAGGCAGAAATCAAGGGACGGGTGTGCCCAAACCTGTCGGACTTCCTATTGGATGCACCAAGAATCATACTTGTTACAAGAAATTTTGAACCAATTGTCACGGACACAGGGTATGTGGACCCACTAGTCCGCTCCGTCGTAGCGGGGAGGCAGCTGACCAGGTCACAGTCTATGCGAAAGTCAATGGCAGACAGTAATGCTTGGGTACCTGAAATAGTCCAGACGGTGGCTGTGGCTTCAGCACGGATGGAGGCTGGTACAGCAGGTGGCTCCAGACGTGGCGGGCAGTATCCGATGTAGCAGAAGACACTGGATGTGGCAGAAGACACTGGACGTGGCAGAGACACTGGACGTGGCAGAAGACACTGGACGTGGCAGAAGACACTGGACGTGGCAAACTACACTGGTGCAGTAGACATGACTCCAACGCTGGTAGGCACAAGAACTAGAACAATAAGGAATACAGGAATGGGTAACAGGGCACGGGTAACAACTGGAACGGGGAAACACTAAGGGACCATTTGCGAGACAGACTGGGATAGACTAACAACGCTCAGGCAAGGATCAGAAGGCCTGGGGCCTTCTTATAGACCAAGAAATCATGGCAGTTGATGATGATGATGATCCTTTTGTGCGCGCGCTGGCCCTATAAGACCGTGCGCGAGCGCGCGCACGCTACGGGACACAGCAGGACGGAGCGGAAGTGAGCGCTGGCGTCTCCTAGAAAGGAGACAGGGGCCAGCGCTCACGGATCCATGGCTGCGGGCGTCGG
Organism: Rhinoderma darwinii; assembly: GCF_050947455.1. Lineage (NCBI taxonomy): Eukaryota > Metazoa > Chordata > Amphibia > Anura > Rhinodermatidae > Rhinoderma > Rhinoderma darwinii. Next base: position 254,345,797 of record NC_134691.1, read on the forward strand.
GAGGTGAGTAAACCCGACGGGCCGCGGCCATGGACGCTACACCAATTACTGGAGATACAATAATAACGTAGAACCCCTTACTATCCTAATTTAACCACAAAAAAAGTTTAAATCCGAACATAGTGGCTCTTGCTTATATATTTTGGGGAAAAGTTTTTAATCACTACAAACCAAACACATAAAGAGAAAATTTATTCTAAGTCGGATTCTATGTTGTGTTTTGCAGCCTTTTTGAAGAAGACATCATGTCCTACATCCCACTCCAAGCAGCCTTCCATCCTGGATACAGCTTTTCTCCGCGCTGTTCCCCAGGTTCCTCCCCACAGAATTCCCCAGGTATGCTGTTTATGTATGACCAATGTCTTTATTATATGTCTTATCTTTGATCGGTGAGGGTCCGACCACTGAGATCCCCACCGATTGCTAAAATGAAGCGGTAGAAGCGCTTGGGTGAGCGCTGAGTCACTTCGTCTCTAAATGGCTTCTCTGGGAAAGCCTAGCAATTGTTGTACGGGCTCAATAGAACGTCTGTTGGGCCGTACAACAATTGCTCAGCTTTCCAAGAAAAGACGATCAGAAACGAAACAGCCCAGCGATCACCCGAGTGCTTCTGTTACTTTGTTTTAGTGATTAGTGTGGGTCTCAGTGCTGAGACCCCCACCGATCAAAACTTCTGACATGTCACTATGACATGTCAGAAGTTTTTTGAAAGTTTAGCTACTCTTTAAAATTAAGATTTATATGTGGTTCATCGCTCTCTGAATCCTAGTTCCCTGATTCAACCAAGTGGGACACTTAAAGAGGCTCTGTCACCAGATTTTGCAACCCCTATCTGCTATTGCAGCAGATAGGCGCTGCAATGTAGATTACAGTAACGTTTTTATTTTTAAAAAACGAGCATTTTTGGCCAAGTTATGACCATTTTTGTAATTATGCAAATGAGGCTTGCAAAAGTCCAAGTGGGTGTGTTTAAAAGTAAAAGTCCAAGTGGGTGTGTATTATGTGCGTACATCGGGGCGTTTTTAATACTTTTACTAGCTGGGCGCTCTAATGAGAAGTAACATCCTCTTCTCTTCAGAACGCCCAGCTTGTGACAGTGCAGATCTGTGACGTCACTCACAAGTCCTGCATCGTGACGGCCACATCGGCAGCAGAGGCTACAGTTGATTCTGCAGCAGCATCAGCGTTTGCAGGTAAGATCGACTTACCTGCAAACGCTGATGCTGCTGCAGAATCAACTGTAGCCTCTGGTGCCGATGTGGCCGTCACGATGCAGGACCTGTGAGTGACGTCACAGATCTGCACTGTCACAAGCTGGGCGTTCTGAAGAGAAGAGGATGTTACTTCTCATTAGAGCGCCCAGCTAGTGAAAGTATTAAAAACGCCCCGATGTACGCACATAATACACACCCACTTGGACTTTTACTTTTAAACACACCCACTTGGACTTTTGCAAGCCTCATTTGCATAACTACAAAAATGGTCATAACTTGGCCAAAAATGCTCGTTTTTTTAAAATAAAAACGTTACTGTAATCTACATTGCAGCGCCTATCTGCTGCAATAGCAGATAGGGATTGCAAAATCTGGTGACAGAGCCTCTTTAATTGTGATATAGGGTGTGCTTTTCTAAGGAAACCCAAATCAGAGATTGGAGGGACACTCAGAGGGACACTCTGTGCAAAGTTTTCTGTACTTTTGTTCCGTCATAGAACGAAACAACAGAAGTGCCGGAAGCTATTGCATCCCGGACACTAATAGCGCCTGACGGAACCCTTTGACTTTAATGGGCTCTTTTGGGTTTCCATAAGGGTATCCGTCGTTTTACTGGAAAAAAAATTGCTATTTCTACCAGCATTTTTCACTGGAACTACGACGGAGGCGTCTAACAAATCATCAGAGCAAGCTCTGAGCAACAGCTATTGAGTCAGGAGAGAACGTTTGGCGATTTTAGATCTGAAGCCATGTAGACCTGTGAGTGCTGCTCTGGAGTGTAACTTTTTAGCAAGGTTACGCAACCAGTATGAAAAGGTAAACCTATGCTTCAGATGAGAGTGATCATTTTTATTTGATTTAAAAGTTATTATGTTATAATTAAAAAGGAGCTTCAAGCTCATCATTTTTAGTAGAATTTACTTAGTTGCTTTTAGTTTATAATCATGCTGTATTTGATATAATGGAATTCAGCCCTACATGCACTGAGTACATGGTGTACTGTATCTTTACCTAACCTGAACAAGCAGAGCTGCAATGTAAATAATGAAGGAAGAATAGAGTAGCTGCCTTGACTTCTGATAAATGGATATAGGTGGATTTCAGACTACTGCAAACTCTGCTCTGTTCAGATAATGCAGCTAAACTGCAGTCACAGCACTGGCTTAATCGGTTGATGTGCAATGACGAGTATGCTTATAATGAGTTGCATGCCGTAGCCACATCATGACGAGTATACTCTTCAAGCTGTTCGTACGGGCACTGCTACTGTGACGGGCAATCAGAAGCGGTGCAATGGCTGCAATACACAGCCATAGCCCCATTCTAACAGTGGAGATCAGAGAAACCTATGATCTCTGTTGTTTAAACCTTTGTATGCCTGGATCAACACTGATCACAACATACAAAGGGGGGAGACCCCACTTTGATCACGTCACAGGGAATTCCAAGGACGCGATAAGGGCTTATACATTGGAGAACCCCAGGGCTGTCTGACCATATTCCCTATTGTTATGGCATACTTAGGTATGTCCTAACAACTGCCTATGTACTATTAGTACTCAGGCTATTGTACTTGCAAATAGATACATTATACAGTAGTTAATAAATAAAAATCAAATTAAAAATTCCTTTATGAGCGTAAAAAAAAGTTAAATAAATTGAAAAATAAGGAATGTTAGAAAAAAATCATTATATTTTTTTAATAAACTTAATTAAACTTCATTAAATACCAAGACATAAAATCATATAAATATATTTGGCATCCTCAGAACCGTAACTACCTGTACAATGAATTTATGACATTAATTATGATAATCAGTGTATGCTGAAAAAATAAAGTCTAAGAACTGTAGCAGAATTTATTTTTTTCCTGCATTTTCACCGAAATAAAAATGAATATAGATTAAACGCTTATGCATGTGTCCAAATAAAATGATTCATAGTATAACTTCAAAGTATAACTTCAAAGCCTCATACAGTTGCATAGAAACTGCATCAGAATGCAGAGGCAAAATCCCAAAATTGTTCATGTCCTCATCGCTAAAATTGGCCCGGTCCTCAAAGAGTTAATGCAACCAAAGAAGCCAAACAGTCAGCAACGAAGGCAATATATAGCTGGTAAGCATTATCTATGGGCAGTGATTCTGGCCATGGTCATAATCATTGAAAAACATTACATTACATGTTCTTGAAAATATTTCACTTCAATTGATATATTGAGATCTCAAACGTATGGTCTAACTAAACCTTTTTCTTCTAAGGTCTGCAGCGTGCTAGTGCGAGGGCTCCATCCCCATACAGAAGAGATTTTGAAGCCAAGTTAAGAAACTTTTACAGAAAACTCGAAGCAAAAGGATATGGGCAAGGCCCAGGGAAGATTAAGTAAGTGTGTGTGTTTTTTATGTCCTTTAAAATTAGTTTAAGTACAGAATATTAGGGGACAACTTAATTAAAGAGGTATTCCCAGAATGTATTGCTTATCCACTGGATATGCCATAAATGTCTGATAGGTGTGGGTCTGACCTCTGGGACCCAAATCTATCTTTAGAATTCCTCACCCGGTAAGGAGGCAGCTGCACCCATGTTCCCCTAATAGATACGGTTTCCAGGGCTGAGACCCACACCTATCATACATATATGGCCTATCCTGTGTATATGTCATACATTTTGTAAAGGGAAATACTCCTTTAATTTGTCATAATACAAATAATGGTGCAAAGCTTACAGTAAATTTACACGGGGGCCATTATTGTCGCACAAACCAAAACTGCATGCATTAATAATATATGTTTCACCTTTAAAATACACGCAGGATAATTTTTCCTTAAAACTCTGCATTTTGTCGTTCCTCTGTTATTCCTCCTGGAAATGTATGAAAAAACTGTCCACCAGGTGCTACTATATCCCTTTGTCAATAGGACATGTTCCTTCATAGTCTGAGAACGGTAAGCACTATTTAGACAATGTCAGTGTGTAGGCACACGTCCCATTGACAAGAGAAAAGGTAACGCACAGTTGTCAATTTATTCATACATTTCCAAGAGGAAATGTATGTTTCCGTAACTCCCGACCATGTAATCAGGAAGTGGCCGGGAGTCAGTGTGAGCACAAAAAGCTAGGACAGGGTATAGGGGGGCCCGTTCTAGAGATAGATTCAGGCCCCAGAGGTGGGACCCACATCTATCTGACATTTATGACATAACCTGTGGAAATATCATAAATGTCCCTCTTGGGAAAACCCCTTTAACTCCAAATAAGACTTTAAGTTCTTCCTCAAGCTCATCGTGAGTGTTAATATATTCTAACCATTGTGAATTTAAATTCCAATTTCTTCTTGTAAGAATGTTTTTAGTTTTAATTTTGATACCAATAATAGAGTGGTCCGAGACCCGTCTAGTCTCATGATACGTGTTTTTCACTACGTTATATGTCCCCTGATTCCCAATAATTAAATCTATCCCGGTTAATGACATACGAGTTTTAGAGAAACAGGTAAATTGTAAGCTGTATAAGGGCATGCTTTTTACGGGTCAAGTTGTATTTTTTAATAGCACCATATTGGGGTACATATAATCTATTGATTAACATTTATTAACTTTTTTGGGGGGGTAATGGAAAAAAATACATACATTTTGCCACTCTTTTTTGTGTCTTAGATTTACGCCCTTTACTGTGTGGTATAAATAACATAATAACTTTATTCAGTGGGTCATTACGATTGTGGCGATACCAAATTTATATAGATTTTGTATGTTTTACTACAGTACTTTTACACAATAAGAACGCTTTTTTTTCACAATTATTTGTTTTTGTGTCGCCATGTTTTAAGAGCTATAATTGTTTCATTTTTATGCCGATGCAGCTGTATGAGGGCTAGTTTTTTGCGGGACAACTTCTAGTTTTTATTGGTATCATTTTGGAGTACATGCGACTTTTTGATCACTTTTTATCAAATTTTTTTGAGGGCAGGATGAACAGAAAACAGAAATTCTGGCATTGTTTTTTATTTTATTTTTTACGGCGTTCACCATGCGGGTTAAATAACGTAACCACTTTATAGGTGGGGTCGTTATGGATGCGGTGATACCAAATATGTGTAAACCCACTCAATACTTGGAGATTTCCTTGGAAGTGAATATCTGCGTGACTATGTATAAGAAGTTTTAACCTAATATATGTAAACAACTCCCTCTGAGGAATTGCAAATGTAGACATTAATTCTGCAAAACTCAACAGTTGATTGTACTGGAAGAGATGGTCACATGTAAACATTCCTCATGTTTTCCAACACTGAAGGTTCAGGTTAGGTATAGAAAGCTCCAAAAAGTCTAGTGGGAGATAGGAACTAGTTATAGGTAAACGTTGTGATGCATGTAAATGTAAGTATGACCAGCAATATAAGGTGGTTCTAGTGAGCGGGGAAATCTCAGCTGGAGTGGTATATCCCAAAAAGGTAAGAAAAGTAGGGATTTTAAATTGCCGGCACCCAAATAGGATGATTCCATATGAACCCAATGTTTCGAGAGGTCCCCAGCCCACCACGACTGTGCTTGAGCTGCCACAGAAGCAACATTATACCGCAATATACTAGGAACCCCTAGGCCCCCTGATTTTTGATCGTTGAGAAGTATGTGAGACGCAACTCTTGGTTTCCGTTTTGCCCAAATAAAGTCCATCAAAATGCGTTGAATGCGTTTGAAATAAGATTTGGGAATTGATATGGGGAGGGTTCGAAACAAGTATAATAGTTTTGGTAGGAGAAGCATCTTAAATGCGGCAATTCTGCCCAACCATGAAACCTCTATTTTAAGCATTCTGTCGATTTCCTCCTGAAATACCTGTAGGAGAGGGATATAGTTTATCCCAAATAATGCTTTATGTTGAGCCGTCAGAATGAGGCCTAAATAGGTGATTTGCGTCTTATTCCATACAAATGGGTATTTAGATTGGAGAAAATGCAATGATGGGACTGAGAGATGCAGGGGAAGGATCTGAGATTTTTGTGTGTTGAGTTTATAAAGGGAGACCCGCCCAAATTGCAATATACAATCCAAGGCAGCTTTCAGAGACTTCTCCCGGCTGGACAGAGACAATATTACGTCGTCCGCATATAAGGAGATAATATGCGTCTTTGATCCAATTTTTATACCCTGCACATCCGCATGTATTCTTAGAAGTTGAGCTAAAGGTTCCATGGACAACACGAATATGAGGGGTGACAATGGCGACATTATATTGCCTGAGAATCCCATTTGTTGAAGGGTATTGAAGGCGTACGACCAAGAAATGCGGTCAAACGCCTTCTCTGCGTCTAATGCTAGCAACACGGATGGTATGTGTTTCTTTTCAATATGGTTCAACAGCCGCACTACCCTTCTGGTGTTGTCTGATCCCTGTCTTCCTCTAATGAAGCCAGTCTGGTCATCTGCTATGAGATGGGGCAAAACAGGAGCCAATCGATTTGCTATGATCTTGGCATAGATTTTTAAGTCAATATTTAATAATGAAATGGGCCTAAAGTTTTGGGGTTGGTCAGTCGACTTGCCAGGTTTTGGTAACGTAATTATCAACGCTTCCTGATTTTCTTTAGGGAAGGATCCCGAAGATTGCGCGGTTTGAAAAAATCTACATAAGTATGGGGAGAGGATTTCATGGAATGTTTTGTAGTAAGCGTTCATTAGCCCATCCCTACCCGGCGCCTTATCTGGTGGTAATGAGCGCAGGTTGTCAATCACTTCCTTCTCTGAAATTGGGGCGTTTAGGGTGTACAATTGACTAGACGTTAATTTAGGTAATGGCATGGAGTCCAAAAAGGTCTGTATGTCTTGTATAGTTGGCTTAGACGTGAATGAGTCTCGGTGTATGTATATAACGATTCATAAAAACCCTTAAATTTATTAGCAATATCTACCGGATGTGAAATTTGTTCCTGAGTGTTTGGGTCCAATATATAGGGAATTCTAGATTTTTGATGGTAGTGTTTTAGTTTGGCAGCTAGTAATTTGCCCGCTTTATTATTTTGGGAATAATATCTAGTTTTGGTTTTGCGCAGGTTTTTCTCATAGTCAGAGACCATGGCCATGCGTAACTCTTGACGTAGGTTATGTAATCTAGTAAACACCAAAAAGATATCCCCATATGCTATAATAAAACAAGATCAAACGTATCTTAGAAAAAATACAAAATGACTTTATTAAGGACAGACAACACAGTTGATCAAGACGATTTTAAAAAAATATAACCACCCATAAAAACAATGTACAACAGTACACAGAAGACAGTGTTGAATATAAGGCAGGGCAAACAATGGTAGTATAACAATATCAACGACTATAAAGTATGTATACTGATAATAATCACCATAACAAGGGCCTATAAAATAGTCACAAAAATTGTAAAGTCACAGTCATGGAGAGGAAGCTCATTGAGACCTCAAGATACGCATACCAAAAGACCCACCATGCGCCATTCCACTGCCACAACACTGTCAGAACACCCCAACGCGCGTTTCGCACCTGGCTTCGTCAGGGGGTGCTGAAAGAGTGTGATCAGAGGATTTAAATAAGGGGTACACAGCTGAACGGTGTACCACACTTACTTGTCCATAGGATGTTCAGCTGGCGCCTGCACGAGGAGAGGCAGCACCTCAATCACGCAGTGCACGGCGTCCGGAAGTGAGCAGTGCGCAACTGCACAGAGCCCAAGTCCATGTTGCGCCGTGAACTACATGATGAACGGCCCCCCGCCCCGCGCATGCGCACAACAACCACAGACCACCGCATCCATCTTGGAATAGGGCAAGGCAACCGCAATTGCCCATATCCAAGAGATGGAGAGCGGTATGAATACATGAGCGCTATTCACAGTTAGAATATATTTATATATGTTTACTACATTACAAAATAGCAAAGGCATTCTAGATGAGAGTATATTTAGACATCCTGAAATGTACGGAAATAACATAAATCACACATTGGTTCCGATAGATCAAATACAGGCAACAGTATATCATGCAATAATATAGATAAACAAAGTGTACAGAGGGGGACCCAATGCATGCCTAGGAGCCCACTGTGCACACCAGTTAAAGATATTAATGTGAAATATCACCATATATACATATATGACCAAACATCATACCTGATTAGTTAGATGGATAAAAATATATGAATGAAAGAAAAAAGTGTAAAAATAAAAATATAAATATATAAATTGTGACATAAGTGGTTTAAATGCATACATGACAAACAAGTAGATGTATGAAAAAATGCACATTTACAGTACATGTATATAAAGACAAAATAATCCTATATATTACAAATTGTAAACGTGCATGAACACTAATGTGAATATATGGCCATATGCATACACATATGACCAAAAATAAAATAAAAATAGATGTATGTGTATGAATGGACCATATAGGTCACAAAGAAATATATATATGTGAGTGTGAAAGAAAATATATAATATATGATAATAAGAGTGCAATTAGAGCACAAAAGTGAAACATCAAGAAAGATAATTCAAATAATAAAGAAAAAGTGAAAAAAACATATGAATAGAAAAAAGCATATGATAATCAAAAACGTGTTAGAGCAAAACATCCATCAATGTGGTAATGCATCCATGAAATTCCAGGATAAAAAAACAATCCACTCCAAGAATGCCTATATCAGACCATGAACAGACATGTCGCTACTGATACCTAATGCGATCATCGCATAACCACAGAATCAAAAAGAAGAAAGGTTAAAGAACCAAACATTATATTGCAAATGTAACCTAATAAAGTAAACAACGAAACCACATTAGTATCAAAACATATAAGATGACTTCCATAATGTGCCTTCGATGCACCCATACACCTCAATATAGCCATGCACCTCATGCGCCTCCAATATAACCGATACAGTCCACTCTGAAAAGACAAGCAAGCAAAAGTTAAATAATAAATCCTCCCTACACACAAAATGATAAAACATAACAGAGGTTGGCACCTATTAGAAATTTATAAGAATGGAGCGAAACTAATCATTTCATTAAGCCCCTTAGGAAAAACGGTTTGTAGTTTCACTATCCATTTGCATTCACGTTGGGCAAGGATTCTCTGAATATTACCCCCTCTATTCCCTAGGGAGATCTTATCAATTCCCCTGAAGGTGAGAAGTCTCCAATTACCTTGATGATGGTCACGAAAATGACGAGGTATCGGTTTAAGTTTGCTTAACTTTTCAGGATCGTCAGTTTTCATAGCGCCCTTTATGTCCCTTACATGTTCAAGGATCCTCACACGGAGTTCTCTAGAAGTGAGACCCACATATATCAGTCGACATGGACAAATGGCATAATAAACCACAGCAGTTGAACGACAAGTGATGTTGTGACAGATTTTATATTGTCTTGACCCAGAAGAGTCACTGAAATCTAGAGATCTAGTCATAAGGGAACATGCCCCACAGTCACCACATGGGTATGAACCCCACTTTGGTCCTTTGGAATTGAATATAAAGCCTGAGGTAGGAGCTACATAATGACTCTTAACTAATATATCCCTTAGATTACGTGATCTACGTGAAGTCATAAGGGGATAATCTGATAGCACTACACTCAGATCCATATCAGTATGGAGAATTGGCCAGAACCTCTCAAAAATCGATTTCATTTCTCTCCATTGGGCATGATATCCAGTGATGAACCTTACCTCTTCATTACTGTTCTTTTTCTTAAATTTAGGTATAAGTAGGTCACTTCGTTGCGTATTTTTGGCTCTCATGTATCCTTGCTCAATATCCATAGATTTGTAACCTCTAGCACGAAACCTATTTGAGAGGTCAGCGGCCTGATTCTCAAAGGCTGATTCTGTGGAACATATCCGACGTGCTCTTAAAAATTGTCCCGTTGGAACTGCTCTCAGTGTCTGTGGAGGATGAGATGATTTGGCATAAAGGAAGGAATTGACTGATGTACTTTTCCTGAAAATATCAGTGACAATTGATCCATCTATGTCACTAGTGAGTCTAATGTCAAGAAACTCAACATCAGTGCGACTTATTTTAGAAGTCAAACGGATGTTGAGCTGGTTGACATTCAGATCCTCAAGAAACTTGTCAAGCTTCTCTTTTTCACCATGCCAGAGAAATAGTATGTCGTCGATGAAGCGCATCCATATCAGGACGCCTCCATCATCCGCATCAGGCAACTGAAGATTCTGCTCCCACCGGCCAAGAAAGAGGTTGGCATATGAGGGCGCACAAGTGGCCCCCATTGCCACTCCCCTCTTTTGCAGAAAATATCGATCCTTGAAAAGGAACAGATTGTGATGTAAAACAAAATCCAATAGTACAATCAAAAGATCGATAAGATCGGATTCCAAGTTGGTCCCATTTAGATAAAACCTAGCGGCTTCAATACCATGTTTATGTTCAATAGAGGTATAAAGTGACTCCACGTCGCATGTCACAAAGAAGTCATCATGACCCATGTAAACCCCCTCTAACCTATTCAAGACATCAGTGGAATCACGAATGTACGATGGTAATTCACAAACAAGGGGTTTAAGATAATGGTCAATGAAGCGACACACAGTTTCACATAAACCTCCATTGCCCGAAACTATCGGTCTTCCTGGAGGGTCCACTAGATTTTTGTGGACCTTAGGGAGCAGATACAGGGTTGCTAAAATGGGTTTATCAACAATGAGACCATCAAGTGTGGTTTTAGGTATAATATTGGATTCAAAAGCCTTCAATAGAATTTGATCTAATTGGGTTTTAAAACTACCTAGAGGACATCCATCCAATCTTTGATAACATGACACATCATTGAGCTGTCTAAAGGCTTCTCTCTCGTATTTGTCAACAGGCCACAATACCACATTTCCACCTTTGTCAGCTGGCTTAATAACCACTGATTTCATTCTTTTAAGTTGTTCAAGGGCCTCCCGTTGTGCCCTATTCAAATTATCATGTGTACGATGTGAAGACAATTTACTCAATTCATTGGTAACCAGTCTCACAAAGGTGTCGACTGCGGGACACATGGACAAAGGAGGAAATGTGGTAGAGCGCCCCCTGACTCCCACCGGGAATTTAGGTTCAACAGTTAGTTCTTGTTCTTTTAAAAGCTCATCAAGAGCCCTGAGGGCCTGTTGTTCATCCTTTCCTGTGAAAAGTTGCACATCATATCTAGAAAAGTGCTTTTTGAAAAGCAGTTTCCTAGCAAAAAGGTGTACATCCTTGACAGCCTCAAAGAAATCAAAGTTAGATACTGGAGAGAAGGTCAAACCCATTCCCAACACTTCCAACTGTGCCTGCGTTAATATCTCATTGGACAAATTAATTACCTTTAGTTGATCTTTGCCTGTCTGTTCCTGAGGTTCATCCCTCCATCTAAAGGCTTGTTTCTTTTGTTTTTGCCCATTAGATGTCCAGTGTCTTGCTCCCATCTTGGGCGTTTGCCTAAAAAACGACCAGTTGATGGTCCTTCATTAGAGGATGAGGATGTATAACCCGATCGTGATCTAGATCTTGATCTTGACCTCATAGATTGTTGCCAGTTCCACCTAAAGACACGATCATTTTGGTAATCGGAGAGATCACGCTGAAATTTCTTCATTTTAAATTGTTGGATCTCTTTTTCCCATTTAAGAAATTCACTATCTAATTCCCTTTCAAAGGTGACCATCTCATCTGCCGTCATCTTTGCCTTCAGATCTTGCTGTAGTGGTTCAATTTCACTCTCAAGTACTTCAAGGGTCTGTTTATCACATCCTATCAATAACTCTAACATCGTTCTGGAGCAGACTTTACATGCATCTTCCCACCTCTGTCTGAATAGGTCGTCATCAACTGGAAATGAAGGTGTAATTTTAACTCTCAATCCCCTAGGGATGATATCCTTACTAAGGTAATGCTCCAGAGAAGCCCTGTTCCACCATGTTCTAGTCCGCTTTTCCAATAAGAATTTTAAACGTAACTGAATATCTCTATTCAACGGTGCATAGGTGCCAACCTCTGAATGTATATCACTTTTAAAAACATCTGACAACTGGGTGACCCAATTTTGGTCACGACCACGATAATCCATACCAGGACCTGTATTCACCAAAAAGACAATAATTAAGCCAAAAAAAGAATACCTATAAATTCAAGGTCATATATCAATGAATAAAGTTGCATATATGGGACCCCATGCATAGTAAACACCAAAAAGATATCCCCATATGCTATAATAAAACAAGATCAAACGTATCTTAGAAAAAATACAAAATGACTTTATTAAGGACAGACAACACAGTTGATCAAGACGATTTTAAAAAAATATAACCACCCATAAAAACAATGTACAACAGTACACAGAAGACAGTGTTGAATATAAGGCAGGGCAAACAATGGTAGTATAACAATATCAACGACTATAAAGTATGTATACTGATAATAATCACCATAACAAGGGCCTATAAAATAGTCACAAAAATTGTAAAGTCACAGTCATGGAGAGGAAGCTCATTGAGACCTCAAGATACGCATACCAAAAGACCCACCATGCGCCATTCCACTGCCACAACACTGTCAGAACACCCCAACTCTCATCTAGAATGCCTTTGCTATTTTGTAATGTAGTAAACATATATAAATATATTCTAACTGTGAATAGCGCTCATGTATTCATACCGCTCTCCATCTCTTGGATATGGGCAATTGCGGTTGCCTTGCCCTATTCCAAGATGGATGCGGTGGTCTGTGGTTGTTGTGCGCATGCGCGGGGCGGGGGGCCGTTCATCATGTAGTTCACGGCGCAACATGGACTTGGGCTCTGTGCAGTTGCGCACTGCTCACTTCCGGACGCCGTGCACTGCGTGATTGAGGTGCTGCCTCTCCTCGTGCAGGCGCCAGCTGAACATCCTATGGACAAGTAAGTGTGGTACACCGTTCAGCTGTGTACCCCTTATTTAAATCCTCTGATCACACTCTTTCAGCACCCCCTGACGAAGCCAGGTGCGAAACGCGCGTTGGGGTGTTCTGACAGTGTTGTGGCAGTGGAATGGCGCATGGTGGGTCTTTTGGTATGCGTATCTTGAGGTCTCAATGAGCTTCCTCTCCATGACTGTGACTTCACAATTTTTGTGACTATTTTATAGGCCCTTGTTATGGTGATTATTATCAGTATACATACTTTATAGTCGTTGATATTGTTATACTACCATTGTTTGCCCTGCCTTATATTCAACACTGTCTTCTGTGTACTGTTGTACATTGTTTTTATGGGTGGTTATATTTTTTTAAAATCGTCTTGATCAACTGTGTTGTCTGTCCTTAATAAAGTCATTTTGTATTTTTTCTAAGATACGTTTGATCTTGTTTTATTATAGCATATGGGGATATCTTTTTGGTGTTTACTATGCATGGGGTCCCATATATGCAACTTTATTCATTGATATATGACCTTGAATTTATAGGTATTCTTTTTTTGGCTTAATTATTGTCTTTTTGGTGAATACAGGTCCTGGTATGGATTATCGTGGTCGTGACCAAAATTGGGTCACCCAGTTGTCAGATGTTTTTAAAAGTGATATACATTCAGAGGTTGGCACCTATGCACCGTTGAATAGAGATATTCAGTTACGTTTAAAATTCTTATTGGAAAAGCGGACTAGAACATGGTGGAACAGGGCTTCTCTGGAGCATTACCTTAGTAAGGATATCATCCCTAGGGGATTGAGAGTTAAAATTACACCTTCATTTCCAGTTGATGACGACCTATTCAGACAGAGGTGGGAAGATGCATGTAAAGTCTGCTCCAGAACGATGTTAGAGTTATTGATAGGATGTGATAAACAGACCCTTGAAGTACTTGAGAGTGAAATTGAACCACTACAGCAAGATCTGAAGGCAAAGATGACGGCAGATGAGATGGTCACCTTTGAAAGGGAATTAGATAGTGAATTTCTTAAATGGGAAAAAGAGATCCAACAATTTAAAATGAAGAAATTTCAGCGTGATCTCTCCGATTACCAAAATGATCGTGTCTTTAGGTGGAACTGGCAACAATCTATGAGGTCAAGATCAAGATCTAGATCACGATCGGGTTATACATCCTCATCCTCTAATGAAGGACCATCAACTGGTCGTTTTTTAGGCAAACGCCCAAGATGGGAGCAAGACACTGGACATCTAATGGGCAAAAACAAAAGAAACAAGCCTTTAGATGGAGGGATGAACCTCAGGAACAGACAGGCAAAGATCAACTAAAGGTAATTAATTTGTCCAATGAGATATTAACGCAGGCACAGTTGGAAGTGTTGGGAATGGGTTTGACCTTCTCTCCAGTATCTAACTTTGATTTCTTTGAGGCTGTCAAGGATGTACACCTTTTTGCTAGGAAACTGCTTTTCAAAAAGCACTTTTCTAGATATGATGTGCAACTTTTCACAGGAAAGGATGAACAACAGGCCCTCAGGGCTCTTGATGAGCTTTTAAAAGAACAAGAACTAACTGTTGAACCTAAATTCCCGGTGGGAGTCAGGGGGCGCTCTACCACATTTCCTCCTTTGTCCATGTGTCCCGCAGTCGACACCTTTGTGAGACTGGTTACCAATGAATTGAGTAAATTGTCTTCACATCGTACACATGATAATTTGAATAGGGCACAACGGGAGGCCCTTGAACAACTTAAAAGAATGAAATCAGTGGTTATTAAGCCAGCTGACAAAGGTGGAAATGTGGTATTGTGGCCTGTTGACAAATACGAGAGAGAAGCCTTTAGACAGCTCAATGATGTGTCATGTTATCAAAGATTGGATGGATGTCCTCTAGGTAGTTTTAAAACCCAATTAGATCAAATTCTATTGAAGGCTTTTGAATCCAATATTATACCTAAAACCACACTTGATGGTCTCATTGTTGATAAACCCATTTTAGCAACCCTGTATCTGCTCCCTAAGGTCCACAAAAATCTAGTGGACCCTCCAGGAAGACCGATAGTTTCGGGCAATGGAGGTTTATGTGAAACTGTGTGTCGCTTCATTGACCATTATCTTAAACCCCTTGTTTGTGAATTACCATCGTACATTCGTGATTCCACTGATGTCTTGAATAGGTTAGAGGGGGTTTACATGGGTCATGATGACTTCTTTGTGACATGCGACGTGGAGTCACTTTATACCTCTATTGAACATAAACATGGTATTGAAGCCGCTAGGTTTTATCTAAATGGGACCAACTTGGAATCCGATCTTATCGATCTTTTGATTGTACTATTGGATTTTGTTTTACATCACAATCTGTTCCTTTTCAAGGATCGATATTTTCTGCAAAAGAGGGGAGTGGCAATGGGGGCCACTTGTGCGCCCTCATATGCCAACCTCTTTCTTGGCCGGTGGGAGCAGAATCTTCAGTTGCCTGATGCGGATGATGGAGGCGTCCTGATATGGATGCGCTTCATCGACGACATACTATTTCTCTGGCATGGTGAAAAAGAGAAGCTTGACAAGTTTCTTGAGGATCTGAATGTCAACCAGCTCAACATCCGTTTGACTTCTAAAATAAGTCGCACTGATGTTGAGTTTCTTGACATTAGACTCACTAGTGACATAGATGGATCAATTGTCACTGATATTTTCAGGAAAAGTACATCAGTCAATTCCTTCCTTTATGCCAAATCATCTCATCCTCCACAGACACTGAGAGCAGTTCCAACGGGACAATTTTTAAGAGCACGTCGGATATGTTCCACAGAATCAGCCTTTGAGAATCAGGCCGCTGACCTCTCAAATAGGTTTCGTGCTAGAGGTTACAAATCTATGGATATTGAGCAAGGATACATGAGAGCCAAAAATACGCAACGAAGTGACCTACTTATACCTAAATTTAAGAAAAAGAACAGTAATGAAGAGGTAAGGTTCATCACTGGATATCATGCCCAATGGAGAGAAATGAAATCGATTTTTGAGAGGTTCTGGCCAATTCTCCATACTGATATGGATCTGAGTGTAGTGCTATCAGATTATCCCCTTATGACTTCACGTAGATCACGTAATCTAAGGGATATATTAGTTAAGAGTCATTATGTAGCTCCTACCTCAGGCTTTATATTCAATTCCAAAGGACCAAAGTGGGGTTCATACCCATGTGGTGACTGTGGGGCATGTTCCCTTATGACTAGATCTCTAGATTTCAGTGACTCTTCTGGGTCAAGACAATATAAAATCTGTCACAACATCACTTGTCGTTCAACTGCTGTGGTTTATTATGCCATTTGTCCATGTCGACTGATATATGTGGGTCTCACTTCTAGAGAACTCCGTGTGAGGATCCTTGAACATGTAAGGGACATAAAGGGCGCTATGAAAACTGACGATCCTGAAAAGTTAAGCAAACTTAAACCGATACCTCGTCATTTTCGTGACCATCATCAAGGTAATTGGAGACTTCTCACCTTCAGGGGAATTGATAAGATCTCCCTAGGGAATAGAGGGGGTAATATTCAGAGAATCCTTGCCCAACGTGAATGCAAATGGATAGTGAAACTACAAACCGTTTTTCCTAAGGGGCTTAATGAAATGATTAGTTTCGCTCCATTCTTATAAATTTCTAATAGGTGCCAACCTCTGTTATGTTTTATCATTTTGTGTGTAGGGAGGATTTATTATTTAACTTTTGCTTGCTTGTCTTTTCAGAGTGGACTGTATCGGTTATATTGGAGGCGCATGAGGTGCATGGCTATATTGAGGTGTATGGGTGCATCGAAGGCACATTATGGAAGTCATCTTATATGTTTTGATACTAATGTGGTTTCGTTGTTTACTTTATTAGGTTACATTTGCAATATAATGTTTGGTTCTTTAACCTTTCTTCTTTTTGATTCTGTGGTTATGCGATGATCGCATTAGGTATCAGTAGCGACATGTCTGTTCATGGTCTGATATAGGCATTCTTGGAGTGGATTGTTTTTTTATCCTGGAATTTCATGGATGCATTACCACATTGATGGATGTTTTGCTCTAACACGTTTTTGATTATCATATGCTTTTTTCTATTCATATGTTTTTTTCACTTTTTCTTTATTATTTGAATTATCTTTCTTGATGTTTCACTTTTGTGCTCTAATTGCACTCTTATTATCATATATTATATATTTTCTTTCACACTCACATATATATATTTCTTTGTGACCTATATGGTCCATTCATACACATACATCTATTTTTATTTTATTTTTGGTCATATGTGTATGCATATGGCCATATATTCACATTAGTGTTCATGCACGTTTACAATTTGTAATATATAGGATTATTTTGTCTTTATATACATGTACTGTAAATGTGCATTTTTTCATACATCTACTTGTTTGTCATGTATGCATTTAAACCACTTATGTCACAATTTATATATTTATATTTTTATTTTTACACTTTTTTCTTTCATTCATATATTTTTATCCATCTAACTAATCAGGTATGATGTTTGGTCATATATGTATATATGGTGATATTTCACATTAATATCTTTAACTGGTGTGCACAGTGGGCTCCTAGGCATGCATTGGGTCCCCCTCTGTACACTTTGTTTATCTATATTATTGCATGATATACTGTTGCCTGTATTTGATCTATCGGAACCAATGTGTGATTTATGTTATTTCCGTACATTTCAGGATGTCTAAATATACTCTCATCTAGAATGCCTTTGCTATTTTGTAATGTAGTAAACATATATAAATATATTCTAACTGTGAATAGCGCTCATGTATTCATACCGCTCTCCATCTCTTGGATATGGGCAATTGCGGTTGCCTTGCCCTATTCCAAGATGGATGCGGTGGTCTGTGGTTGTTGTGCGCATGCGCGGGGCGGGGGGCCGTTCATCATGTAGTTCACGGCGCAACATGGACTTGGGCTCTGTGCAGTTGCGCACTGCTCACTTCCGGACGCCGTGCACTGCGTGATTGAGGTGCTGCCTCTCCTCGTGCAGGCGCCAGCTGAACATCCTATGGACAAGTAAGTGTGGTACACCGTTCAGCTGTGTACCCCTTATTTAAATCCTCTGATCACACTCTTTCAGCACCCCCTGACGAAGCCAGGTGCGAAACGCGCGTTGGGGTGTTCTGACAGTGTTGTGGCAGTGGAATGGCGCATGGTGGGTCTTTTGGTATGCGTATCTTGAGGTCTCAATGAGCTTCCTCTCCATGACTGTGACTTTACAATTTTTGTGACTATTTTATAGGCCCTTGTTATGGTGATTATTATCAGTATACATACTTTATAGTCGTTGATATTGTTATACTACCATTGTTTGCCCTGCCTTATATTCAACACTGTCTTCTGTGTACTGTTGTACATTGTTTTTATGGGTGGTTATATTTTTTTAAAATCGTCTTGATCAACTGTGTTGTCTGTCCTTAATAAAGTCATTTTGTATTTTTTCTAAGATACGTTTGATCTTGTTTTATTATAGCATATGGGGATATCTTTTTGGTGTTTACTATGCATGGGGTCCCATATATGCAACTTTATTCATTGATATATGACCTTGAATTTATAGGTATTCTTTTTTTGGCTTAATTATTGTCTTTTTGGTGAATACAGGTCCTGGTATGGATTATCGTGGTCGTGACCAAAATTGGGTCACCCAGTTGTCAGATGTTTTTAAAAGTGATATACATTCAGAGGTTGGCACCTATGCACCGTTGAATAGAGATATTCAGTTACGTTTAAAATTCTTATTGGAAAAGCGGACTAGAACATGGTGGAACAGGGCTTCTCTGGAGCATTACCTTAGTAAGGATATCATCCCTAGGGGATTGAGAGTTAAAATTACACCTTCATTTCCAGTTGATGACGACCTATTCAGACAGAGGTGGGAAGATGCATGTAAAGTCTGCTCCAGAACGATGTTAGAGTTATTGATAGGATGTGATAAACAGACCCTTGAAGTACTTGAGAGTGAAATTGAACCACTACAGCAAGATCTGAAGGCAAAGATGACGGCAGATGAGATGGTCACCTTTGAAAGGGAATTAGATAGTGAATTTCTTAAATGGGAAAAAGAGATCCAACAATTTAAAATGAAGAAATTTCAGCGTGATCTCTCCGATTACCAAAATGATCGTGTCTTTAGGTGGAACTGGCAACAATCTATGAGGTCAAGATCAAGATCTAGATCACGATCGGGTTATACATCCTCATCCTCTAATGAAGGACCATCAACTGGTCGTTTTTTAGGCAAACGCCCAAGATGGGAGCAAGACACTGGACATCTAATGGGCAAAAACAAAAGAAACAAGCCTTTAGATGGAGGGATGAACCTCAGGAACAGACAGGCAAAGATCAACTAAAGGTAATTAATTTGTCCAATGAGATATTAACGCAGGCACAGTTGGAAGTGTTGGGAATGGGTTTGACCTTCTCTCCAGTATCTAACTTTGATTTCTTTGAGGCTGTCAAGGATGTACACCTTTTTGCTAGGAAACTGCTTTTCAAAAAGCACTTTTCTAGATATGATGTGCAACTTTTCACAGGAAAGGATGAACAACAGGCCCTCAGGGCTCTTGATGAGCTTTTAAAAGAACAAGAACTAACTGTTGAACCTAAATTCCCGGTGGGAGTCAGGGGGCGCTCTACCACATTTCCTCCTTTGTCCATGTGTCCCGCAGTCGACACCTTTGTGAGACTGGTTACCAATGAATTGAGTAAATTGTCTTCACATCGTACACATGATAATTTGAATAGGGCACAACGGGAGGCCCTTGAACAACTTAAAAGAATGAAATCAGTGGTTATTAAGCCAGCTGACAAAGGTGGAAATGTGGTATTGTGGCCTGTTGACAAATACGAGAGAGAAGCCTTTAGACAGCTCAATGATGTGTCATGTTATCAAAGATTGGATGGATGTCCTCTAGGTAGTTTTAAAACCCAATTAGATCAAATTCTATTGAAGGCTTTTGAATCCAATATTATACCTAAAACCACACTTGATGGTCTCATTGTTGATAAACCCATTTTAGCAACCCTGTATCTGCTCCCTAAGGTCCACAAAAATCTAGTGGACCCTCCAGGAAGACCGATAGTTTCGGGCAATGGAGGTTTATGTGAAACTGTGTGTCGCTTCATTGACCATTATCTTAAACCCCTTGTTTGTGAATTACCATCGTACATTCGTGATTCCACTGATGTCTTGAATAGGTTAGAGGGGGTTTACATGGGTCATGATGACTTCTTTGTGACATGCGACGTGGAGTCACTTTATACCTCTATTGAACATAAACATGGTATTGAAGCCGCTAGGTTTTATCTAAATGGGACCAACTTGGAATCCGATCTTATCGATCTTTTGATTGTACTATTGGATTTTGTTTTACATCACAATCTGTTCCTTTTCAAGGATCGATATTTTCTGCAAAAGAGGGGAGTGGCAATGGGGGCCACTTGTGCGCCCTCATATGCCAACCTCTTTCTTGGCCGGTGGGAGCAGAATCTTCAGTTGCCTGATGCGGATGATGGAGGCGTCCTGATATGGATGCGCTTCATCGACGACATACTATTTCTCTGGCATGGTGAAAAAGAGAAGCTTGACAAGTTTCTTGAGGATCTGAATGTCAACCAGCTCAACATCCGTTTGACTTCTAAAATAAGTCGCACTGATGTTGAGTTTCTTGACATTAGACTCACTAGTGACATAGATGGATCAATTGTCACTGATATTTTCAGGAAAAGTACATCAGTCAATTCCTTCCTTTATGCCAAATCATCTCATCCTCCACAGACACTGAGAGCAGTTCCAACGGGACAATTTTTAAGAGCACGTCGGATATGTTCCACAGAA